>NC_084518.1:4450000-5050000 GCF_024500385.1 Phyllopteryx taeniolatus | reverse complement strand
TATTTTTGTTCCTATTGTCTCACAAGAAATTTTGGTTTCAGTGAAAAACTGCAAAGCCTCCCAATTTTGCATGAACAAAGAGTCTACTTGTGGGTTCAGTGTGTCTTATATGGGCATTAATTGAAGCTATTGACTGTGAATCCACAAATGGGACTGAGCAAAGATGAGAATTGGACTGATTGCCTGCCAAGAGTGAAGCCATAGTGCCAGAAATATACACTGTAATACAGCCAGGTGAGGACATAAATACAGGCACTCTCTGTCGCACACATAACACACACACACACAAACACACACACACACACACACTGCAGGTTGCCTCTCAGACAGTGTTAGTATGCAGCAGGTTGAGCAGAGAAGAGCAAGGGAAAAGGTAGTGAAGCGCCTCTAGTCGTTATTATTGACCATTCCTCCATGCAGCTCCATGCTGCATAAATGCATTTACACTCACTTGCATGCACAAAGCACACACACACACACACACACACACACTCACACACACAAAGGCAAATAGATGGACACACAAGTCAGTGCAATTGGAGGGAACTGCAGTAGTACACCCAGCATAAAGAGAAATGCCCTCAGCTCAAACTGACACATACTGCAGCATTGACATTGTGCAGACAATAAGCAGGTTGAGGAAAGAAACATTATACTAGTAACCGGCGGCACGGTGAGCGAATGGTTAGCACATCTGCCTCACAGTTCTGAGGACCGGGGTTCAAATCCCGGCCCCACCTGTGTGGAGTTTGCATGTTCTCCCCGCGGCTGCCTGGGTTTTCTCTGAGTACTCTGGTTTCCTCCCACATCCCAAAAACATGCGTGGTAGAGTTGATTGAAGACTCTAAATTGCCCGTAGGTGTGAATGTGAGTGCGAATGGTTGTTTGATTATACTGCGCCCTGGGATTGGCTGGCGACCAGTTCAGGGTGTACGCTGCCTCTCTCCCCAAAATAGCTGGGATAGGCTCCAGCACGCCTGCGAACCTAGTAAGGATAAGCGGTACCGAAAATGGATGGCTGGATGGATATACTAGTAACCATGCATTGACAGTATTTGCACTTATTGAAGGAAATAATACAGAAGATGAGGAATAAGAACGAAAGAGCTGAATTGTTTCTCCTATTTTGCCTCTGCCAAGCATCACATTCTAATTTTGTAATATTTCCCACCTTACATGTGGTTAGTCACACATGAGATCATGTCAACTGCAATCTGGGTGGGGGGCCCTTCAGGATATCACAACTGTGGTTAGAGTTTTCTAATTAGGTCAGCACGTGGTGACAGTGGTGTCCTCGCAGCCTTTATTACTCCATCATCTTCAACGGTTCGCTCTTCTTTGAGAAAGAAAATAACAAATCCATCCAATAACTGAGATACAAAGTAAGACGGCCAAACTACTGATCATTTTGTGATGCAATATGTTTTTTAAATTCTTGTATGCTAATACCAGAAGTGTGAAATGTCGAGGGAACACATACACACTGATTTGTATGGTCGAGAAGCATCAGTAGTAGACACACCAAGGCTAAACATCTTGTATGTTGCGTTAACACCCACCATCCTCCATGAATCATTCTCCCCAACAAAATATAATGGAATGTGAATAATGTAATAAAGGCCGCACTCCAGCTGGGTAAAGGAGTATCCTTGGGCCTTGAGTTGAAATGGATGCAACATGCTTATATGAGGAAATGCAACCCCCCGTGGTTATGATAATAATGAAAAGGATATCATGAACTAAACCTAATGAAATAAAAATGTATATGTCACTGTTTTTGGAATAGCCATATTATATATGCTGTAAAGCATAATGATATATTCATTTTCTATGCCACTTGTTCAAATTAGGATAGTCAGTGACCTGGAGCCTATCAAAGCTGACTTAAGAGGAATAAGGTATGGTTCACCCTGGACTTTTTTTCGACCAATTGCAGTCTTAAAAAATTGTATTTTGTTAAAAGTTAAAAGTATTTTAATGAGTGCCCTGTAGTGGGTGAAGTAGTAGACCAACACTTTTTTTTTTTAGAAGAAATACTAGTGCCGCACTAATATGAATTGCAGCCCTGATTTATAACTAATTGCTTCTCATCTGTTTAATCAGCTACATTTTTACTACATCTCCATCTAATGAATTAGCTTACATTAGACCTGAAGAAGCACTCTCAAGATATCATTTTCAATACTGCCGGATTACTCGATAGTGTCCTGTAGTGGCCAAAATTGATCTTCATCCAGATAGACTGCTCCATCTTCAGTGACACATAAAATGCACCGGCAGACACCGGCTGCACATTACTCCTCATAAACACTTACTACCGCTGTACTTCCATGCATTCGCGTAAATTAGCATAGCATCAGCATGATATTAACATGGTCACGCCCTTGCCTTATCAAAGTGCTGTGTGATCCCGGGGTCCCTGTGCTTCAGTCAGGAGCAGAGAATGTCAGAACTGGGAAATTTCCAAGAGAGAGAGAGAGAGAGTGATGAGCTACATGATAACGAGCTGTGTTACATCGCCTTGTCATGGCTCCTCAGAGCTGTGCTGCTCTAAATGGGCTGCAGCAGATGTTTGGTAACTGCAATCACGTCCCAAGCCTGACTTGCAAATATTTGTGAAGAGACTTTAATATTAGACTGTCTTCTGTTTTCCATTTATACATATTTCGAAGGAAGCAATTCCGCTGCATAACAATGAATGCATGCATTCTACAGCGGACTGTGGGATATTATTTGCTCTGTCTTCTATTTGAAAAATGTACATTGTTGGGACTCTATTTTCCCATGATCCTCCACTGCAGCGTCTACTACTACAACTACTTTATTTACATTTTGAGAACGTGTGTTACTCGTTGTGTGATGTTCTGCTTGTCAGCTTCACCGTTACTGGCCCACTCAAAACTTGCTGTGCTTGGATGAAAAGAGAGTTCGGTGCTACAATATATGCAAACTACCTTTGTTTTGGTTTTTTCGCAAGTCCCATCAGGATGACTTTTGAAGCAAAATTTGCCGCCGAGTACAACAGTCAAAGTCTCCTCACTTATTTTTGCACTGGCGTAAGCATTGACCTGATGACTGACCTTATACCAACCTGCACCGCATTTCAGATATCCATACACGGTTAAGGTAAAGGAGCAAGTGTGTTCAAAATAAATTGTGTAATTAATCTAATCATTTTTTTGTGATTAATCATGAGTTAACATTTTAACTTTGGCTAGTTCCCTGTTTCAGGTAGGTAATCTAATGAAAATGAAATCACTTTATTATCAATTAATCAAGTGATTGAATGATTATAGCAGCCTTATTCTAAGTCACCTAACTAATATTCTAAAGGCTAGTAATTAGTGCCTCCATGATTAGAACCTGTGCAAAACCACATCATAATTGTGCCTCATATGATGAAAAACCTACACCTCCCTTACTTTGTTTCCTGCATTTGTGGTGTTTTGGACATTATCTACAAGACTTGTCACATTGTAGACATTTTTAGACTCACAGTACATCACGGCGGTGTTTTATGGTAATGATTGATTGTGGTGTTGAAGTGTCGCTAGAAGTGTGCAGTAAGTGCAGAAATTCTCTTTCTGTGTCAATATTTCGGAGCGTTGATATATGATCTTCCATTCTTTACAGTGTCACGGTTTCTCATCACATCGACGGGAGCCCTGTATATCCTGGATGTCCAAATTGAAGATGGACTATACAACTACAGGTGTATGACACGGCATCGGTACACAGGGGAGACCCGACAGAGCAATAGTGCCCGGCTCATTGTCTCAGGTAATTCTTTTTGGCATACAATACCGATGGTTATGTAATTTGTACTTGACTTACAACATAAATTGTTCAATGACGGTAACCGGCTTAAAACTGTTGGCCAATGACTTCGAATGTGTGAAACCAGGCTTTCTTTCTTCTCTTGCTGCTATAGTATACAGTATAGTATAAAAAAAAAACATTTGAAGTGTACGGAGCTCCAGGCTACGTAGAAATGAAGAGAGCGACAGAACCAAAAAATCACTTGCTTTAAAGAGGGCTTGACATCTGATAAAGGTCATCAGATAAACACCGACATATTCGGGGGGGGGGGGGGCCCCTTTCTACATACACAGAAAAAAATACTTTTCATTTTTGCATACTAGAAGTGACACACTGCAAATTATCAGGCACTGGGGATACTAATGACATCAATGAATTGCATCATGGGAAGTGTGCAAGCATTTTGATTACAGTGTGCATTCATCTTCATGTATTAGGAAAATTAGTCCTTTTCGTGGTTGTATTTATTGGTCAACTCATCATGCTTTTGGCTACTTGCTGTTTACTTGATTTCCGCATGGAGTTTATTTCGATTAATTGCATTGTTCATTTTGTGTTGAGTAGCAAGACACCTATGTTGAAAGGTAATCCATTAAATGTGCAGTGAGTCTAACAAGACGGGCTCTCTCAACATATTTTTGGGCAAGATTTTGGTTAAACTCCAAATTGTAGCACTTTTGAGGCATTCCACTCCAAGTTCCACTGTATTGTGTTATAAAGAGACATCTATCCTTCTGTTGTCAAAAGCCATCAAACTTGCCTAGGAGTTGTATTAATGCAAAATGCGGGAAGAAAACCTGCCACAGCCACTGACAGAGGTTATACCTGCTAATAAAGTAGAGTTTCACACATCACTCATGGGCAGGTACAGCAAGTAGAACCTCATATGACTGCTCCTTGTAGATCCCACCAACTCAGCGCCACACATCCTGGACAGCTTTGAACGTAGTGAGGTGATGGCTTCTCATCGAGTGGAGTTGCCGTGCAAGGCCTCGGGTCACCCTGCACCCAAGTACCGCTGGCTGAAGGATAACCGTCCCCTGGAGCCTGACACACGATACCGTCAAAGTGTGACTGGGCTGCTCATAGAGAGAGCCCAACCCAGCGACACAGGCACATATGTCTGTGAGGTGTGGAACGGCTACGGCAATGCAGAGGTGGTTGGCAGGCTGCTGGTGAAAGGTCAGTGCCGATCAATTGTGGTCAGTTTTCACATTCGCGCCACCACCGTGGAGGTTTTTTTATATTTATATATTTGGTGGCATTGCTAAAAATACTGTAGATAACTGTTGCAAATAGGTAACACCACCTTCTCATCCATCTATGCGTCTGACCTCACAAATGCCCTTTTGGATGAATGAGCATATACTCTCCCAGGCAAATGAGGATTCCTATATTTTTAGTGGCCACTTGAAAAAAAAATAGATAATATATTTTTTAAGTGCATTAAAATTGCAATGTTTGTTTTTTATGAAGTTATTTGAACCCTCTCCATTGTTTAATTGCCAGCAGAGCCGATTTCTTCTCCCAGACATTTTCAGAACCGTTAAAATAAAAATGACTGACTGTCATGGAGTGACACAATACAAAATTATAAAGATAAATAGTTTCTTCTTTCTGAATTTATAAACAATTTAGTCTTTCTTTCCAATAATATAACTGCAAAAATTGTATAGCAATGTATTTAGAAAAAAATTCTGCTAAATACATTGAATATTCTACGAAAGAAAATAGAAGCACAGTTTTATAATACTAAGACTGAAAAAGGAAAGAATGGAATAAATGGAAAACCGTGAGCAGACACAGTTAAAACTATGGAGCTGAATTGTGACCGTGTCACTCTGTGATGTCACAGTCATGGGTTGTCATTTTTGAATGAACGGCACATCATTTTGCTGAAAATCTTATATTATCTCTCAATCTCATGATCAAACAAAGTTATACTTAACCCTAACCCTAAATAGCAAAAAAAAAAAAAGAAGAATATATTTATAGTTTAACTGGCGACGGCGGCACGGTGGCCGACTGGTTAGAGCGTCAGCCTCACAGTTCTGAGGTGCGGGGTTCAATCCCCGTCCCCACTTGTGTGGAGTTTGCATGTTCTCCCCGTGCCTGCGTGGGTTTTCTCCGGGCACTCCGGTTTCCTCCCACATCCCAAAAACATGCATTAATTGGAGACTCTAAATTGCCCGTAGGCATGACTGTGAGTGCGAATGGTTGTTTGTTTCGATGTGCCCTGCGATTGGCTGGCAACCAGTTCAGGGTGTACCCCGCCTCCTGCCCGATGACAGCTGGGATAGGCTCCAGCACGCCCGCGACCCTAGTGAGGAGAAGCGGCTCAGAAAATGGATGGATGGATGGATGGATTAACTGGCGACCTTATGTGGTGTTTCAAGTATAAAGTACAACTATAATTTAATGCTGCATTAACAAAGGTATGTATTGTGGCCATTCAAAATATAGAAACCCTCAAATATAAATTTAAAACATAAATCAAAACAAACTTAACCTGGACAACAAAATCAGGACCCAAGAGATACTGAAGAACCACACGCATTCCGCCATGCGTACTTCACTTGGGCGTGGTTGACAAATTCAGTCCCATTCTTGGACTAGTGTGAGCACTCTGTACCATGCCCAAGTGCAGTCCACTTCCCTGGTACCAGCGCTGTTGGAAGAAGTAGGCCTGGGCTCAATCAGATTGGTCATGCATCACATTGGTGCCCAACTAATTAATATTAACAGTTAACTTGCATGTTATAAATAACCTGAAAGACTCAAAATAGGCCACAAAGTAATGCAGTATGACATACAGGAGGGGCGTCCAATGTGGACGTCTTATAATCAATGTGATCGTTCCACCCACCACCGATTAATAACAACTGCCACCTTGCACAATAGAGATGGACAGCATGACGTCAAATAAACCAAACCTGCACACAAATGTGCGGGGGACACAAAAGGGAGGGCTAATCATGCCAAAGCAGGACACAATAGATCTGGCCCAGTCTAAGTGCACCCTGAGGCTGCTTTCACACTACCACTCTTGAATTTGTTTTAATCAAGCTCCAGTTCATTTCCCCCCTTACTGCAGTTTGGTTGGTTGGTTGTGAACACAGAAATCAAAACTCCAGTGGGAATCAACCGATTCATCTAAGATCATCTCTTTACGTTGCTTTTGCAAACAATCTCTTGCATGGTAGAAATGGGAGATGATGTTT
Source organism: Phyllopteryx taeniolatus (assembly GCF_024500385.1). NCBI lineage: Eukaryota > Metazoa > Chordata > Actinopteri > Syngnathiformes > Syngnathidae > Phyllopteryx > Phyllopteryx taeniolatus. The sequence goes on along the minus strand of NC_084518.1, from coordinate 5,042,960 downwards.
TGAGCTTTAACCGTTTCACTGATGGCACTATTGACGTACCAAACGTGTTAATCTTAGCATTCATGCAGTTAACGTGTTGTGATCGTTGCTCAATCTACTACCTTCTTCAGTTGAGCTGTCTAATAACAGAACCATAAGTGTGAAAGTACCTCTTTACAAAAGTGACTTTTTAAGTGAATATTTTCCACACTGTCCAGATTTATTTCCACAATGACCAATAAGATCTCTAACCTACAGAGACCCTGAAAGTCTTGGTGAGCCCACGGAAGGTGAAGGGCAGTGTTGGCAGCCAGGTTTCACTCTCCTGCGGTGTAACTGGCTCTGAAGACTACCAGTTGTCTTGGTACCGCAACGGCGAGCTCATCTACCCCAGTAACAGTGTCCGAATGACAGGCCAAAACAGAGAAAACCTAGTCATGGCTGGGATGGCCAAAAGCGATGGTGGAGCCTACCAGTGCTTCGCCAGACATGGCAAGATGTCTGCCCAGGACTTTGTCCAGGTCATTCTAGAAGGTCAGAATCCCCCCATCATGGTAGATGCTTTATTGTTAATTTTATTTGATACTTCAAAAGGGAAGGATCTACTATCTTACAATCTGGTGCTTAGAAATGTGTCTGCACAGCATAGTGTTAACATCTGGTTTTGACCAGTAAAGCTACTACAAGTCGGCGGAGAGGAGCTGGGTTGCTGCAATGTGTGTCACACCAATATAAGAATCTGAATTATAATTGTCTTTTCCCTCCTATTAAACAGCCAAGAAATTTGTTTCTGGCTGTTAGTTTCACTGACTTGAGGAGTAACAGTAGTGTTACTAGCAGTAGTGTTGCGGATACGGATAAGTTAGCGCTACGCCATACATACTAACATGAAAATAGAAAATGGCCACTAATTCTAATTAGTTTTAATGTTGTCATTTCCTTTTCTCTCTGCTTCTGTCACCCAGACGGTACACCAAAGATTCTGGCTTCGTTTAGCGAGAAAGTCTACAACATCAATGAGTTTGTGTCGCTTTCATGTACGGTGAAGGGGACACCAGAGCCCAGGGTGACCTGGACGCTCGATGAAGAGCCGGTAATACGGGACAGCCGCCACCGCATCTCCTACTACACCAACACGGAAGGTCATGTAGTCAGCCACCTCAACATCAGCCAGACCCAGGTCCCGGACGGAGGGGTGTACCGCTGCATCTGCAATAATTCAGCAGGGGCCGTTTCCTACCAGGCGCGAATAAACGTAAGAGGTGCTTGTCAGATCAACTCTTCCAACCCACCATCACATATACACATCAACATGTCTTGATTTATTCTGATGTAATGCTTATTTCAGTTGTCCAAGTATTGAAATCTATTTTCGGCGGGGGCTTATTTTTTCCATCAGAGTAGGATAAGCACAGCTTCGTGAAACTGCACCTTCGATCATCAGTCACTACTGACAGCATTATCTTTCTGTATGCTCTGCACTCTCCCCAGCTCCTGCTGATAGGTTTATATTGGGACACCGTTAGGGTGATTTACTTTACGCTAGTGTATGACGGTAGAGCTATCTGCTCCCTGCAGGGACACGCTTCGGTGGATTGCTGTAGTCATGTAGCAGTAACATTGTCGTATTCGAGCTCGCTGTTCCTGATGCATGGACATTAGTGATTCTCTATTGCAGATGGTTACTGTCTACACACCGATTGGTTTAACTTGATTGTGTTCATAGATGCATGATTTAAGGCTAAATAGGGCAATCTGAAAGTGACAGACAATGGATGCCAAATGCAGTCGAGCAATGAAGATTTTTCTACAAAGGTGCCATTGCGGAAAAAGTGTAATGGCTGTTTTCCACATCGTTACCTCCCTAATCGTGCTAAAGAGAGTAGCAACCCAGGATGTGCCCAAGGTCCCACCATGTTACTGGTTGTAGTTAAACTATTTTCCAACAGGCGAAAGCTCACAACAACAGTAACGATTCAAATTCCACTCAAAAGTTAAGGAAAACAAAGCAAGTTGATTTCAATCGTTTTTCCTTACCATAAAATGTGTAATTTGTGAACCCATAACAATTAACATGTTTAAAAATAATAACTCTTGAGAAGATACCCTTTTTGTAAAGTGGAACCTTTTGTTTTTTCCTTCATATTGGATCTATTAATTTAACACAGTCAAAATGAATCAAGGCATGTACATTTTGTGGTGCGTTAAAAACACATAATAAAGTTAATGTTTGCACAGCCCCCCTGCCTCAAAATCATTTTAAGAGGGTTGTCTCTCCAATGTGTCCTTCAAGGGCCTGCCAGCATCAGACCAATGAAAAACCTCACTGCTATCGCTGGGCGGGACATGTACATTCACTGCCGTGTCATCGGCTACCCTTACTACTCCATAAAATGGTACAAGGACTCCAATTTGCTACCTTACAACCACCGCCAGCGGGCCTTCGAGAACAACGGCACCCTGAAGCTGTTTGACGTGCAGAAGGACGTGGATGAAGGCGAATACACGTGCAATGTGCTCGTCCAGCCTCAGCTCTCCACACACCAGAGTGTCTATGTCACTGTGAAAGGTATGGATTCCATCTGATCTGGTCATCACACGCACAACACATGATGCTAGTAAACCAGGGTCACACCAACATAATGCTAAATTAATCCATCATGATCATTACCAATGTGATATGTCAAATGAGGAGTGCACAGATCTCACTTCATCATTCCCCAATATTTAAGATCCATCAACAATAACATCAGCCTGCTTTAACAGTCTGCATGCAGATAGAGCAATGTAATTTCTTGTATCTACCTTTCCATGTTGGCAAAAATATACAGATATGTACGGGGAAATTCATGTGTGACAACCTGTAGAAAGTCCTTTCACTGATAGCAAAGCACCATCCATCATCTCAGCCAGTTTATCAAGGCTCATCTGAATATTCAGTGATGCTGAGCAGAGCCAAATGATGATAACCTCGCACGGCTCTTTCTACAATGACACTGCATCATTTGAAATGTTGGATCGGTAACCCCCCTTTCCCCCCCCCCCCTCTCACGCTCTCGGGCGGGACTTCACGTGCTAACGAGCTCGCAAGAGTGGAATCACACAGCATCAACAACGCTACTCCGCCATTCCCCCAGCTAATTTGCCTCGACGCTGTTTAGCATTCCACTGCTGCAGAGAGGGAATCCCCAGGAACCCATTATGTCAATTTTGTTGTGAATTAAATAAGCGTTGAAGTGCCGCTTATTTCAATGTTATTTCTAATCGTTAATTTTCATCTGATTCTCACGGTAGCTACAGGGAGCTAAGGAGACTGACAAAAAGTATTATGTACTGTACATGCAGAAAAATAGAGAATCAGATATTTCAGAGGTTGGAGGTTGTATGCCTCACATTCCTCCTTCAAAATAAACCTCTAAAATTATATTTCTTTTGCACAGTCCCACCTACCATCCATCCATTTGAGTTCCCTCGGTTTTCCATCGGACAACGAGTCTTCATCCCCTGTGTGGTCATGTCTGGTGACCAACCAGTCTTCATCACCTGGCAGAAGGATGGGCGGCCAATCCCAGCCAGCCTTGGCGTAACTATTGACAACATAGATTTCACCAGCTCTCTCCGCATCTCCAATCTCACTCTGATGCACAACGGCAACTATACATGCATCGCACGCAACCAGGCTGCAGCCGTGGAGCATCAGAGTCAGCTCATTGTCCGAGGTGAGCAGTACATAATATTTGCTCACAATTTTGTGTGTATTGGTAAAAAAAAAAAAAACACACAACGCCAGGAACATCCTCAACCTGATTTGCTTGCCAGCAATTTACTTTGTATTTACACTACCTGTAAAATCTATTCATGTAAAATGAACAAAGTAATAGGTCACTGGAGTTCACGTAACCTAATTTCAAATCAGCTAATAAGTACATTGCCAACTTATTAGTCAAAACAGTGAAAGATCCTTATAATTGAAAGGACAATAGATTGAGTTCAGCATGTGGTGAAAGTTCACTTTTATTTGTTTTAATAACATTTAGCCAAATCTGACAGTAATGCTTGACTTGCAGTTCCTCCAAAATTTGTGGTGCAACCAAAAGACCAGGACGGCATCTATGGAAAAGCTGTGATCCTGAACTGCTCAGCTGAAGGCTATCCTGTTCCTACCATTCAATGGGAGTATTCCAAAGGTAAAAACATGGCCATATATAGCACACATGCCTAAACACGTTAATCTGGTTACGCTATGCATATTTTTTTCTCCTTGGGCAAGATTATTCTCTTGCAGTGCAATAATAACAAGCAGAACAAACATAACATTCACCGCCATGAGGTTGAATATATAAACCACCCACTCAAATCGAAATAAGGGCTGATAAGAGACATCCATTAAGAAGGAAGACCATTTTGATTTCTGTGGAAGTAGGAAATATGTACTCAGGGTCGGACGTACCACCAGGCAAACAACAACAAATTAATCAAGTTTAAAGCAATTATTATTGTTTTAACTTAATTTACACCATTAAAAAACATACAAATGCTTAATCTATCATCCCCTCCCTTCTCGTCCAATGGACTACCGAGGGATGGATTTTTCATTAATTTCTTTGAAGTCAGAGGATTAGTGTACCTTTAAACAATTTGGGAAAACCAAGATGACGATGTCATTTCTTTGGAAGCTACTGATAAGTTTACTAACAACCTTTGAGTCAATTTGAGACACATCTGTGGATGTATTTGAACTCGCTACACCTGAAACACACTGCTTTATGTAACATCAGGGTAAAGTCAGAAGAAATCAACCAATATAACCGGAAGAGAATTGTGGACTTGCATAAGTCTGGTTCATTCTTGGATGCAATTTCCAGATGCCTGAAGGTGCCACATTCACACAATTATACGCACGTATTAACCTTCCAGCCAGTGTCGATACAGCACTTGTATCACTGTGGATAAGGACTCATTCCTACCAGCTACCAGTATCTTGACAACTTTTGCTTTTGTTCTTGGGTCGATATGCACATTTCGAACCAAACACAGAAGATGTCTCCTTCACCAGTGTTATAATGGCTGGACATTCCCATGGTGTTTATACTTGCATATAATTATTTGAACAGATGAATATGACACCTTCAAGCATCTGGAAATTGCACCCAAGGATGAACCAATTTTGTGCAAGACCACAGTTCTCTTCCTGATATCTTGGCTGATTTCTTTGGACTTTACCTTGATGTTACACAAAGAAGCAGTGTGTGTCAGGTGTGCCTTGTTTACCTAGATCCACAGGTGTGTCTCTCATTAACTCAAATGTTATCAACAAACCTATCTCAAGCTTAACTTCCAAAGAAATCATCTGGGTTTTCGCATATAGTTTAAAGGCATAGTAATTTTACTGTATGTACACTTGTGACTTTTGAAGATAGTAATGAAAAATCAGAAAAACAAAAGCTTCTTCACTTTTATTGTATGTAGAAAATAGGAATCATTTTGGTATTCCTAATTGAGCTAAACAGGAAAGGTCTGAATTCATGTCAGACAATGAGGAAAAAAAAGTGTTTGTGTCCTTTTATATAGTGTAGGTAAATATCTGGTTTCAACTGTATACGTACTTTGAAGTAACAACTTCCTGGTTGAACAGGAGTACTAGTTAGTTTTATTACAGGTTTTCATTTATGTCGTTAGGTGTCGTTACAGTATGTCATTATTTCTAAAACAGGGGACGTGAGCGAGACAAACACTATTAATACAGGGTTACATTTTTGAAGATCTCAGTTTAAAGCGAGATTTGATGACCAATAATTACTCTGCATTATATTCAGTAGGTCTTTTTTATTTCTTTTACTCTATGTATTTTATATTAAATACAGAAGTGATTTAAATAATAAAATAACATATACTGTAGATACTTGTCACATATTTCTTAATGTGTTGTTTGGTACATTGCTTTTGGAAGATAAATTGGAAGATATGTCACACATTAGATGAAAAAGTATATAAAATTATAGTATACAATTAGGAAGAGAGTTTTCCTCCAGATTGGTTGGTTGTTTTTCCTATGTAGAGAATAAATAAGGCAATATACTTTCTTTCTCATAGGTGCTGGGGTTCCTCAATTCAAACCCATCGCCCTCAACTCAGGCTTTCGCATTGAGGTGCTGGTCAATGGCTCCTTGCTCATCAAACATGTGCTGGAAGAAGACAGTGGCTTCTACCTTTGTAGAGTCAGCAATGACGTTGGGGCTGATGTCAGCAAGTCCATGTATCTCAATGTCAAAAGTAAGTCTTATGGATAAACAACACTTTTAAGTCTCTTGTCTTTTACTAGTAATGTTCCCCATATACAGTAAATGTACAGTAAGCTTTGCAAATGACTCTTCATTATACCAAGCTACTGGTTTAATTCATTTACAGTTAGTGTAACAGTTAACTCTAAATCACAAAGGTTGAGTGAGTTTAAGTTGTTTTTTTTTGTTTTGTTTTTGCGACTGTCAGGCCACCAGCAAATGCAGGCGTGGTGCTCGCTCTATGCTTTTTGCATCAATGAATCCCACGAAAGTATAGGATTTATCTGCTCTGTGTACATGGACGTAGCACCCATTCATTAAGCCCTGAATTTTGCATGCTGCCAAGATGTGCCATGTGGAAAATGTGAAAGAGGGATGAAGAAAAAAAGTGATTGAAAGAGGCATGGTGTTATATATATCTGTGTATATATATATATATATTGTTTTTCTTCTTCTATTTGAATTTAAGAGATCCATTCATGAACAAATTGCAAGCCACTAACATTCAAGAATTGTAAAGACAGATTGCTCCCAAAAGCCTCCCGTGTCACAGCCCAATTTTAAGTGACACATAACAATGATTACAACTACAAAATTGCAAGGAGGCCCATAATAAAGCTCACATATGCATACTATTTACCTTGATGTGTTTTAAGGTAATTTGATTTATAAGAATACTTTCTTTTTGGTGAAATTTACAAAAATACAGTCTATAAATACAGTTAAATGCGCATTATTTAATGTATACAGTACAGCATGTTTGATTGATTGAGTTTAAGTGACAAGGCTGTTGATTTAATTGCGTGTTAGTATACGTTTGTAAATGTGTGATTCACAACCAGTCCATTGAGGCTTGGTGCTCATTTCGATCAACCACAGCGAGATGCATCTTATGCCCCTGTGGCTCTTATCGAGCCACAGCAGAGTACTCCCTGATGAGTTCCTCTTTCTGTTTGCCAACCTCAAACAAACAACAACAAGCTACCGCTCCGCTACAGAAACACGCACACACTCTGAAACCCCTTCATTCATTAGTCACGCTGGTGTTATTTACACTAAAATTTATTTATACGTGCAAATTGTTCTTTTAGCATGCCGACTCCTTCATTGCAATAGCCCATTAAATCAACATGCATCATTCTAGAATAAGATCAAGCCAATCACAGTTTCAAAGAATCTTTTCAAATCATATCAATAACTATAATACACACTTACTGTACAATAACTCTAAAACAATCCTGTTCCAAGTAAAAATCCAAATTAATTTGAACAAAACTGTACTTATATATTTGAATATGCAAACAGTTAACAGTTAAAGATAGTCAGTCAAGTTTTGATTATATGATATAGCTCTTAATTGTGATTGACCTAAACAACTAGCCTTACTGATGCATTTTTAAAATATGCTTCATGTCTCTTGTAGTATGCAGTATGGGCAAGAATAGGGTTGAGGAACACTGAACACTGTTCCAAAAAATATTGTCAAAATGTGTAGAGGTGGTCCATGAGCCAAGGAAGAACCCATTAAATTTTTGTAAGAATCTTGATAAAGATGCAGATATGGGAATTTATTTTCACCAATGTCAGTAAAATACTCTACCCCCTAAAATTGTCATTGGACCACCCATCTTTTTACCATCCTTGATGAACCATGAAGCCGCCTGTTCGATCGCAAATAGATCTATTTCTAGTAATGTATTTTTATGTATATTATGCATTATCTTCGGTGTCGGGGAGTAACTAATTACATGTAATGACATGATGTAATTAAATTACACAATGTATGTAATTGTATTCATTATATTACTGGGATAACATGTGTAGTTAAATTACAGTTGCTTTAGAAAATTGCCATGATTACAATTTTAGTTATGTATAAAAAAAAAAATGTCATATTACTTCCTCCTTCTAAAGCCGATGCCTGTGATTGGCTTTCTCTGGTCATGTGCCATTCTGTTGTACTTTCAAACATGACATATTTTTCCTAATACAACCTCAATGCGCAACCTTGTGGTGCCATGTCTAAGATTTGTTAGACTCACAGTGACACTTTTGTTACCAGTAATGTGGTAATGCTGATACAATGACGTGCAAATGATGCAGAGTCCTCAAACAATTTAGAGCAGTTTGAAGTGACGAATAGTGCGATAATCTGGTGCAGTGACAATTGTGCAAATGGTGCAGAGTCCTCAAGAAATTCAAGCAGTTTAAATTGACCAGTAGTGCTATAATCTGGAACAGTGACAATTGTGCAAATGGTGCAGATAGTTCTCAAGCACATGAGTGGCCAGTATTGTTCCACAACAGATATGCAAATAGTGCAGAGTGACGAGTGAGTGCACGAATAATGTAGTAGTGTCTCAACAGAGGTGTGCAAAATTGGCAGCCTGTTACAATGGAATTGCAAGTCACCTGTTTAAAAAGCTGTTGGAATGTCTGCTGCTTTTGGTTTGCATTGTTTGATAGTCCCTACCTGAGGGAAGGAGCTGTAAGAGGTGGTGACCAGGATGTGGAGGGTCCAAGGATTTTGCATGTTCTTGTCTTAGTTCTGGCAGCGTGCAAGTCCTCAAAGGGTTGGTAGGGGAGTACCGACAATTTTGTCCGTTGCAGTCGCAGTTTGTCCTTTTTTTTTTTTTTTTTTTTTTTTTGTGGCAGCACCAAACCAGACTGTGATGGATGAACACAGGACTGATTCGATGACTGCTGTGTAGAACTGCCTCAACAGCTCCTGTGGCAGGCCGTGCTTCCTCGGAAGCCGCAGGAAGTACATCCTATGCTGTAATTCAAATGTAATTAGTCATATTACTTTCAGAAAGTAATTTAAATTGTTACACTACTATTACATTTTCAACAGGGTGACGTGGGATTGTAACCACCTACAATGCCAAAGTAATCTTTTCAACACTGTATATATACACAGTATGTATAAATGTATCTGTGTATAAAGCAGCAAACATTTTTTTATGTATTTGCATTTCATCATGTTTTGGTATCAATTTATTATTTGTGTAAGGAACAAATATGTGGTTAGTTCTAAACTGATGATCTAAGGTTTTAATCCACTTTTGTAGAGGAAACATTCAAGCGTCCTGTTGATGTATTCATTCAAAATTAAGAAAAGTAATCAAAATGTAATAAAACCTAATTAGTTGTACTACTTTGAGATAGTAATTGAAATCGTTACACAACTATTACATTTTCAACAGGGTAACTTGTAATTGTAACCAATTACATTAGCAAAGTAATCTTCCCAACACTGGTTATCGCCTATGGTGGAGGTCTCTGATCTGCTGTGTTGCATTATAGTAAAAGTGCGGCATTGCTCAAACATACTGTAGCTGCTGTGTTCAGTATATCCATTATTCGATGACAAGTTTGTGTGTGCGTGTGTGAGTGTGTAGCTGTGTGTGTGTGTAGCTGTGTGTGTACGTGTGTGTGTGTCAGCACTCCCTCTGGTGCAATCTGTGCTGCGCCGAAAGATGCAGGCTGTTGTTGTGATTCGTGTTCTATCCTGACCTGTGTCCACTGTTCTCCATAGTAATCTCAATCTCCTCTCCCCTGTTAGGGTGTTACTGTGCAGACGGCTCATTAACCCCTTAAAGCATCTTGCTTGGTTTCTTAATAGATGCAATGTTATGGCAGTGGGGTTCGCTGTTTGAAGCTGTAACAGTCTGCAATACACACTGTTTTTATGTTGTTTATCCAGGACAGTCGACACGATTTGAGCAGCTACTTAAGAGGCTTAGGAGGCCAATTAGGGAGGGACACCAGCTGACGCATGCTGAAGTACTCACGTGACGGATAGTATGATCTTCGCTTTGTGTTATTGGCTGTGTGGCTTTTGAGTAAACAAAGTGAAGAATCTATCTTCTATTTGAAGTTATATTCACAGAGACGTCGAATTTGGTGAAGGTTATGTGACACAGGTGCACAAACAAGGCTCATGGGCACACACAGAGAGGTATCAATTTGAGCACAAAGCGCTGTGCATATGAATGCAACACCATAATGTAAAGGTATACAGATACACTGAAGCTATCATAAAAGAATAATAGGCCAGCAGCCGATTGCAGTGATCCACTTGTCTCCTCCTGCTAAATGAATTGCAGCGATTGCAATGTCCGAGCTTGGCACTTTTATTGTCATGAGTGCTTGTTCTTAGGCTAATGTCTCATCATAATACGCCATGCATCATCCTACATGGACACCACCACTGCACTGCACTAACAGCAGTACAGGCTGACTGCACTTACTGCACTGGGATTAAGCCGCCTGCTTGTCTTTATTTTTCTCCCCCAAGTATCAAACAGCTTCTTATGTAACTAATAATCCATTACGGGATGCAGGTGGAAGCAAATGATTTTTATGTGCTTACCCGTCAAGCATCCTTACCTCCAAAACAGATGCAATTCAGTCAATTCATTACCAATCCACAGCGGATGCTATCAGAGTCAGTCAACAGCCACTCAGTGTTTATTGTTGCCAATTAAGACCAATCAAGCCAATTAGGCATCATAATGTCATGAGACGCAGCAATGAGGGCAGAGAACATAATGAGGTGTGTATGCGGAGAAGTGGTAAATGGCCTTTTGGTCACTGAACGCCACCCTTCAAACAAACATAAGGAAGTCCCCTTATCTGTATCTCTTTCATCTTCTTTACTCATCTGCATCCACCACAAGCCCCCCTCTTACCTCTTGCACGGAGACCCACCCAGTCGACAGGGACACATTTGTTCTTGCGCTCCATGTCCAAGCCAATTGTGCAGCTAAGGGAATTATTTCAGTACATTGCAGGCGCACAGTGAACTCATCATTTCTGTGCATTTGCAAGAGCGCTCCCCTTTCCCCCAACCCACCCCCATCCTTGCTTGGCTCATCCCCAACACCCACTTACAAATTACCCGTGGGGCATGGAGCTACACTCGTCATCTCTCGCCTGGCTCTCATGGCCCTGTAGAGCCAGAGTGCCCTATGGCCAACATTGGCCTGCTCGGCAGCCAGTAACACAGCCCTATAATGTACAGTTTATACACTAATGAAGACAACATTAGACCAGAAGTATTTTTCAAGCTCACAGTAATATAATATCATAATTGCAAATGACAATCTGTTCTAAATTGCCTTACCTGGATAAATAAAGGTTATATATAAATAAAAACATACATATTTAATGGGAGCATTTGTGTATTTGTGACAAAACCGAAAAAAACACTGGATGAAATAGCTCAATGCTATTTAAAGAACAGCACTCTTTAGAGGTTAAATGACGAAAAGTAAACACAGGAAGATCTTCTGGGAAGTGCAATACAAGCAGAAGAGGTTTCATGGCAGCAAAACATAATGGTACAGCAGGGATGGGCATCTTGGAAGATTGTGAGGGCCACAGATGTTTTATCTGTAAATGTGAACATGTGTCCCCTTCAGCCAAAGTTCCTTTGGACAGACTACAAGTCTACACGTTGTCAAAAAAATAATTGTGGTTTTGTTAGAAAAGAACTGGTGAACATATTGAGGACATAATTCCTCCCTCACTCCCAAAGGAACTGTCAACAGCCTCTGTAAACATAAGTAGCTGACTCTATAATGTTATATTCTTTGGAAGCAAAGCAACTTTATATTGCGCATTTCATACACAAGGTAACTCAATGTGCATATCATGATTAAAACATTATTATTTTTATTTTTTTTTAAACAGTTCATAAACATTTAAAACAGAAAACAGCGTACAGTGCAAGAGACTGTATATCATTTAAAAGTGGAAATGCTCTAAAAAGTGATGGTCAACTGGTTAGAGCGTCTGCCTCAGAGTTCTGAGGACCGGGGTTCAAACCCCTGACCCCGCCTGCGTGGAGTTTGCATGTTCTCCCCATGCCTGCGTGGGTTTTCTCCGGGCACTCCAGTTTCCTCCCACAACTCCAAAAATGAGTACGTGTCATACATAGGAGCATACCTAGGAAGCTACTCACATAATGATGATATATTATTTACCTTTTAAATACTTGCGTGTATTTTGGGACACGGAATATTTAATCACAATTCATCAGATCACACATTTTGTATTAGTCCTGCATTGCGCCATTCAGGGCATGATTGTGTAATCATCATTACGCTGGGAAAATCAATGTCAGGTCCATGTTCTATTGGCTACTCAAAATGAGAGGAACATGAGAGGGAGGAGTGGTGTAGCAAGAGGAGAGACTGTCCGATGCTGGTTGGCATGGCAACCTGGCCAGGTGAAAGGAAGCCTGGGAAGAGGGAAGGAAGGGAGTAAAAGTGTGTGTGTGTGGGGGGGGGGGGGGGGGGGTGCTTTTGTCTCATGGCAGTAGCCTATCAGCAACTAGCCTATGTGCTATAATCCCCTGTAGGTTCAATGTATCATCACTGCCCTCTGGGTGGTTGTGAGGAAAAAGGGTGTCTCCAATACATAATTTTTTTATTTTTTTTTAAAAGATTGTAATCATGCACCAAAGACTTGCGAATTGTGTAGATTTTATTTTATTCTTTTCTGCTTAGGCACCATACTAATATGGTTCTGGTTTCCGTAATTTTGTCAGACACACATGCAGCAGCACTCGAGAAATGATAAGAAATTGAAAAACACACGACAACACCTGGTCCACTGAATTTCCTTTTGAAAATCATAATAATGTTACTGATATTCATTCATTCATCTTCCGTACCGCTTGTCCCCACTAGGCCCCTATTGCTTCATATGCCTTTTCCGTGAAAAACTAACGCAAAGTGCATCTACGTGTCGTCAGAGTTCCTTCTTTTGGCTCTTTATCAAATGGTCCATCTTCGTCACTCCCGCTGTCTTTTCCGTTAACGCCACCGGAGAGAGAGCCTCATTATGGTGTTGCAGTACACCAGAGGGATCTGTGAGCTGACATGCCAGAATGAGGCAGACATTTTGCTTTCACACTATAGCAGACAGCAAAATAAATGGTGTTATTCCTGAGGAGACATGAACGAATATGTATGAATGTGTGAACGTGTCGGAACTGTTGCATGTCTTTACCATTATTACGATTGTATAAAGACAAGATTATGGGTTTAATGAGTAGTTAAGATCATTTATATCCACAGAGCTTGAAGGGCAGCACATGTAAATTGTGCAACTCACTGAATTTTTATGGTGTTTATGTCTTTACCGTCATGCACTTTTGTCTTTACAGTTATTGAACAGTTTATATAAAAACCACCCATATCATATTTCTTTTTTAGAGCAGCTGTGTGAGTGTTGTTTGTAAATTACCATTTTTGGCTCAACTGCCCAAACAGTCAATATTTTTTTTGTCTCAGGCCAGATTGTGAACCATATAAATTTATAATCGCCTCATCATATTATTACGTACAGTACATTAAACGCAACAAATTGATGGATAAGAAGTTTTGAAATCAGAAGTTAAAGAATGTAGTTTGCTCAACTGTTGTTCAATATATTTTAAAAGGGCTTTTGATAACAAAAACATTTCTTGCAACATCTTAAACGAGAAGACCCTGCAATTTTGGTACAGATTTTACCATGAAATATGACATTATATTGTTTTTTTTTTCTTTTATAGTTTAGATTTTTGTAAAGATACAGATTTAGTTTAAAACTGTAAACACACTAAACCAGAAATTAACTATTGCATATTGATATTTATCTGTTTCCCACCTTGTTAAATAATTGTGGAAGAATATAAAATGTCATGCAGATTTAATAGAACCTACCGCTACATCCTGGATGCTGAAATCCATTTGATATTTTCAGTTCAGACGTCTTATTTCCGCTACGCAGCGGAGCTACTTCCTCCGTCGCCGTTTGTCACCTCGCGGATTGTTCCAGACTGCCACGAGTGTCAACAACATCGCCAAGTGCTTCCGCTTATCCACTTACATGGCGAAATGAGAGTAGCTGCGCTCTAAAATTAGAATCTTCGCTGTTATATTTTCCCTCATTTTTTATTTTTTATTTTTTTTCTGAACATGCCTCACAAAAAATTTATACTTGTCATGCAAAATAAATCGCCGTTCTTTTCTGTAGACGAGCCCCAAATGGCCGCAGACTAAATAAGAGATGAGGCTTAAATGTTTGCAACCTCTTACCTGACACTTCTCGTTGCATCACTGGAATCATGTTTTACATGTGTGTGTGTGTGTGTGTGTTTGTGTGTGGGTGTGGGTGTGTGTAGAATGTCTGGGGCCAGAGAACTGTTATGTTTTGCGTGAGATATCACCATCATGTATTTGGTGAGATGTCTTCAGAGGGTTCTTTGTACCTTTTAGGTGCATCACATACAAGATGCATGCCAATATACCTCTTGTGTGATATTTCATTCTTACTAAAAGCAAAGCTACTCATTCAATGACATTTCATGGAAAATGAGGAAAAAATAGTGACACCTTGGTTACCAGCACTGGTTTGATTATTCGATAGCGTTGCTGTTTTAAAAGCACAATGTAACAGCTCGTAAAAAAAAAAAATATCTTTGTATTTTTCTCCTTTTAATTTATGACGAACTAGTTCCTGCCATGATCACCTCTTACCCCAACACCACACTGGCCACACAAGGCGAAGAGAAGAAAATGAGCTGCACGGCTCATGGTGAGAAGCCCATCATGGTACGCTGGGAGAAGGAGGAGCGTATCATCAACCCCGAGACCAGTCGCTATGTGGTTACAGTCAAGGAGGTCGGAGATGAAGTCATCTCCACCCTGCAGGTAAGGAGTCTTCTTTTCAAGAAGTCAATATGTCTAACTTCCTAATATTCGTCAAGGCCTTTTTGCGTGTCATGATGGGTTACTA
Source organism: Phyllopteryx taeniolatus (assembly GCF_024500385.1). NCBI lineage: Eukaryota > Metazoa > Chordata > Actinopteri > Syngnathiformes > Syngnathidae > Phyllopteryx > Phyllopteryx taeniolatus. The sequence continues at coordinate 5,027,907 of NC_084518.1, read as the reverse complement.
TAAATACTCTATTTAGATTGATCTACATTTGATGCCAATATAATTGGGAAGCACAACTAAATTTGGCCATTACAATGAATGAGGTCAAATGATGTAAAATTGACAGTAATGTGTCCCAATTACAAAAGCATAATCAAGGACTCGAGACATATTCGACTGTATATACATTTCTTTGACAAACAAACTCATTGTGCTGCATTCATCAGATCATGCCCACAGTTAGGGAGGACTCTGGCTTTTTCTCCTGCCATGCCATCAATTCCTTTGGTGAAGACCGAAGGATCATACAGCTCACAGTGCAAGGTATAACTACTATTTATTCACGGTAGAAATATCTACAGTGGAACCTGTGGAAGTGGAAGAGCGAATGAATACATTCCACTTCTGATTCCCTCAGATTGCGAAACGCTTTTTTTGCATAGGAAGTAACGAAAATAGAAATAATCCAGTCCAGAGCCTGGTACCATCATAAAAACTGTATTAAGTGCACAGGTGATGTTTGAAATTACATTTCTTACACATTCTTAACCGTCATTCACAGGAATAGATTTGTTTAACTATTAATAGTGAAACAAAAAGAGCGATATAGCTCACTTTTTTAGCATTATTTATATTGACTTGTAAATACTATCATATTATCGATTATACTTGAAATTATGAAATCATTCAAATTAAATAGATTTTGTTCATATTGTCACGTAGGGCATTTGGCTTTCGAGGTTCCATTGTATAATATTGAGTTTGATCCTGTGAATTGTCGTCATTTGCTGTCACCGCACTAGCAATGAAAACATTACTTGTCAACTTTGCTCTTGTCAGAGCCTCCTGATCCCCCGGAGGTGGAGATCAGAGAAGTGAAGGACAGAACTATTGCCCTGCGTTGGAGTATGGGATTTGATGGCAACAGCCCAATCACAGGCTTCGATATTGAAAGCAAGAACAAATCAGGTAGGGGAAAATGTCTAATATGAAATATGATCAAATTGTATATACCGCACAAAGCTCGTGAACATTTCTCGACGTGTTTTTGGGAATGAATTATCCCTCCACTCACTTTGTGTTTGCACTAATATAAGCTGTCCTGATTTGCTCATTTTACTTAACCTCTGGCTTGACTTCAGCGACCCCATAAAGTGCACCCTCTCCCTTTTTGCAGCCTCCTGGGACACTGCTCAGAAGACCAAAGATGTCTCACCTCAACTCAACCAGGCCACAATCATTGACCTGCACCCTTCCTCCACCTACAACATCCGCATGTTTGCCAAGAACCTAATCGGAAAGAGCGAGGCCAGTAATGAGCTCACCATCACAACTGATGAAGCGGGTAAGGTGTTGGATGGTTGCTCTGTCTTCTGTTTAGTTATACAGTACCATATACAGTATCTGCAAAATTTTTTCCAATAAATAAATATCCACCTCTCCGCATATAGAAGCGTCTATGTGTTGGAGGCACGTGCACACATAGATCCCAAGTGGTGCTCATGAACCTGCCCTTTTACCCTGGATTAAAAAAGTAACCTTTTTGCTGCAGCCCCTTTTTTCGTCATTCGTCAATTCAATAAGTAAATAAATAAATACCCTCTCTTTCATCAATTCCACCCAATGTGTTTTTTTTTATATTTGAGGGGCAGTTTCTTTAGTCCCTGGAAGAATTGTACATATGCTCCCACCTTCATTTATTTGGGGTTAATCAGAGGCACTTTACATGCTGGCAGGTGTGAGCTGACACACATTTAACATTAGTTTGACTGCTTAATTCTAAATACAACCATATTTATCAAAGGGTGTGTGCACTTGTGCCACCACATTATCTCAGTTATTAATGTTTACTTCCCCTCTCAATTTTTTTTTTTTTCCATTGAGGTGCACAGGTTAACTAATAGTGGTCACTTTCTAAATTATTTATCTTATTTGTCTCATTATTATATACTGTTCCACAAAAGCCTGATGCTTTTAACCATCACCTCCTTTCTTAACAGTTGTATCATTGACTGCGTTGATTGTGTTAATAGAAATAAATACATAAGTTTGATATACATTACTTTTTTTCTTAATTATATGAGTAATTTATGCAATTGGGTACCCTTTTTCTGGGCTTGAGCACCTGCCCCCAAAAATGTCTATGCACGTGCCTGATGTGTTCTGCACGTTGATGTTTATTTTACGGGGACCTTCGGATTAGTCACACCCGGTCGCACAAGTAAGATACAATAAGGTTATTATAGGTTATTTAGACTTAAAAAAAAAACAATGATACCAACAACTGTCAGAAGTAAAAGACAAGAAGCAAAAGGAGAGTCGCCCCTGACAAAGTCAATTCATTAACATCTTGGTGACATCAGCCCCATCCCCATTGGTTCTGTTGCATTATTGAACACATGCTGACCTTGCACTAAAAGCAGAACTTTTCAATTAGCAGCCTCGGTCGTAAATTTCACAAAATGATCAATAGAGTCAGTTTGGACCCCATTCTGCAAATTGGCCCCCCTATCTATTCATCTCCACAACTACCACCTCCTGCAGAGCACTTCCACTCGTACGCAAGCAGCCCCGCCTTTAAAATACGGCCATCACATTTGTGTGAACCGCGAACATTTGTCTTTGTAGACGGCTTGTCGATGAATTAAAAGTGTGTTAAATCTGTCTTCAGCCCCTGACGGACCACCTCAAGATGTGCACCTGGAGGCCCTCTCCTCTCAAAGTATCAAAGTTTCCTGGAGGGTAAGTTACTACTGTGTTTACTTTTTTACAACGGACAATGTAGCTGTTTCCACACAAAAATGATTCAAATGCAGGAAGTGTGAGCGGTTTGCAGCATCTTCTGGTGCTCTATTTGTTTTATGGCATGCAAAACCGTCACCAGTAGTGTGGAATCTACCTATATATGATCCTCTGGGGGTTGTCACCAGACAGTAGGGTTAATGTTTCAGCTGGCAAAATTGAATTGTAAGTGTATTAGGTTTGTTTGTGGGCTGTTTACACCTTTTTTTTTTCAATTATGGTAAACAACTAAATTTACATTGCAACATGGTATCCCAAATGTGTGCTTCTTTCATCCTTTTCAGGACTGCTTCTGTCCTCATTTTGATAATCTGTCAACAAATCTGTTTCGGCTACATTGGTGGAATCGATCAAATTCATTAATTAAAAAAATAAATAATTATTTCATTTTCAGATCTGTTTGAATTTTATTTTATTTTATTTTATTGGTATATGTAAAAGATCTGTCTGTGGCAAAATTTACAAAATGCCTTTAAGTTAGAAAAAAAAAACTTAAAGGCTTTTTACGGGGGAATGTTTAATGTTTTTTTTTTTGTTTGTTTTTCAAAAGGTTGCTTTGACATTCAAGGAAATATAAGGGCATAGATGTTCATCCTGTATCCAATAACCCGTCTCGCTTCTCTGCTAGGCACCTAAGAAACACCTCCAGAATGGCGCAATCAAAGGCTACCAAGTGGGCTACAGAGAGTACAGCTCAGGTGGAAACTACCAATTCAGCGTAATCAGTGTCGAGACAACGGGGGACAATGCAGAAAGCTTGGTACTGGACAATCTCAAGAAGTTCACCCAGTACGGCGTTGTGGTGCAAGCCAGTAACAGTGCGGGCACCGGGCCATCTTCCACGGAGGTGGCTGCCACTACACTGGAGGATGGTAAGAACGCAGGCCAAAATTATGATTATGTATTAATCATAATACATTCAAAAATCGTGATGATCATAATATCAATCATAACATACACTAAATGCAATACTCGGCTTGGCTTCGGTGGTTATGTCATTCAACCTGAAGGAAGCCTGATCAATCAAAGTCAATCAAGTCCAAATATCATTGTCCAAGTACGATACAGTCATAATACAGTACCTGATCCGTCATCAGATAGTTGGACACGTTTATTATACCACAGGAAATTCATATTTTCACAGCACAGTGGCCTACTGATTAGCCCTTCTGCCTCACAGTTTCAAGTTTCGGGTTTCATATCTTGGCTCTGGCCTGTGTGGAGTTTGCATATTATAGCAAATCGGATGGATGAAATTCAAGATTCAGCCGTATGCAAACGAGCCAGCATGCAAAGGAGTTCTCCTATGGCCACCAACTCAAAATATCTTAATTGTTAAACAAGGAATATACATCGTGAAGTCTGTTCTGCTGTCAATTTCAAAGAGGCGAGCAGTATTTAGATAGACAATATGTGAGGTAACATTACAACCTAGTGGTAAGTAGGGGTACTGCAACGTCTCTTCACTCTTTCGGGGTCTGCTGCTTGTGCACGCCTTCATCTCGCCTCTTCTTCTTCGCTCCCCAGTACCCAGTCGTCCTCCAGAGCACGTCCAAGCCATAGCTACATCTCCAGAGGTCATCTCCTTATCCTGGTTGACTCCTCCTAAAGATGCTCTGAATGGCAACCTCCTGGGCTTCAGGGTTATCTATTGGGCCAACCTACCCGATGGAGGTACCGTATATACTGTACACACTCATTTACACTTCACATATGTTATGAAATGTTTTTCATGGTATTTGCATTGGTTTATTTATGGATTTTTTAAAATAAAACAATAAAAATGATTCCTGAACATCGTCTCGCTTGCAGCAATTTGCATCGGCCCTGACTTGGCTGGGTCTCAGCATGACTCAGTCGCTTCTTTATCAACTCATTTCAGCATATTTTCAAAATCGCTGTGAGCTAAGAAAAATGGTGTGATGCTGAGTAATAAGGTTTGTTACTGATGCTGCCGAGTAAGTAATACCTTGGAGTCACCCAGTGCATTGTGGGTATGAGGAATAATTTAGTTTTGGGCAAAATACACCGTGGCAATGTGGACGTCAGATAACGTGCTACGCCATTATCGCATGCTGGCTTTGCATGAGCGATAGTTGGTTGTGACAGCACAATTACCTTTGACCCCTGCCCTGTCACATCATGTTGGCCTGCACATTGAACATGAATGCTTAAGGACTTGACAGCCATGAGGAGTTTGCATGGTAACAGTCGTCAGTCTCGGTGTGTGGGGAAAAACAACAATGCATTTTATCCAAGTGGATAGAATAATATCCCGAGTAATATTTTATTTTTAGTTTTTCTTTTTGTGTCTTTTTTTTTATGGTTTAATATCCTACACTATGCCACTTACAGTATACTGTACTGAAAGAAAAGTATTCTGAATGGCCAGCAGAGGGCAATTTATAACACTCTTAGCCCTGACTTATTATTAATAATATATATATATATATATATATATATATACTGGATATATATATCCAGTGGCCTCTTGGAAAGGTAAATTTGGCCCGTTGTATGTTCCACATAATATATTGAGGAGTGACAATAAAACGCTTCCATACAATAGCATATTATTTAAAATACTGTGTGTGTGCATGTGCGTGTGTGTGTGGGTGTGTGTGTATATATATATATATATATATATATATATATATATATATATATATATATAGGTGCAAAAGATTGAATTCACTGAAAATTGTTAGTGATATGAATAAAGTTCAAATGTAAAAAAAAAAAAAAACATGAAAATAGTGCCTATTTATCATTATAATTTCCCAGCTGGAAGTGACACACCAACATAAAAAGTCACTTTTACTTAAAATGGTGCCAGGGTATGATAAATTATGTGCTTTTCTGTACTTATTAATATTGTGTGGGTTGTTTTTGTTGTTGTTTGTTTTTCAAATACATTTTTTTGGTTTGATATTTTTGTCATTCATGCAGATTGAGAAGTGAACTGTAACCTGGATGTGAAGGAACTGCTGCTTGTGTTAATGTAATTTTAGTGGGGAAAAAAAACCCACCAAAAGATTTTTCCTAACGAGCATAACAAAATGGTTCATCCCTCGTGGGTTTAACCTCAGGTTATGTCATCACAGTAGTTTTACAGGCCCCCTTCTTTGTCTTTTGATCGCTCACGAGAAGCCAGAGACATAAATGCTCAAATCATATATCTGTGGCGACAACTTAAAAGGAGAATGGAAACGGGGGGTCATGTCTGAAAAGCGAAACCACGAGATATCAGTGATTTCAACACTGACAGTCAAGGTCAGCGGGTTGCCAGTCGAGGCCTGCCACCCGTGCAGACCCTGCTTATGGGGTTTCTGCATGTCCTCTGCTGCATAATATAATACGTGTGCATGTTTAGCGCAATGGCAACAGTAAGTTTAGTTACAAAACGTTTGGTTACAAGGAGCCAGAAGTCGACTTTACTGAATTGTATTGATATCCTCTCCTCAGAGCTTGGAGAGATCAGGAATGTGACAACTTCCAAACCGTCACTGGAGCTGGATGGGCTGGAGAAGTACACCAATTACAGCATCCAGGTGTTAGCCTTCACCCGAGCAGGCGATGGTGTTCGCAGCGAACAGATTTACATCCGCACCAAGGAGGACGGTAGGCAATCATTTCCCTCATAAAAAGAGTTGAAAAGATGGGAATCAGATTGAAACTGAATGAGCCCATGTGGTAAACATGTTATTATGAAACATGCTACATACTATAAATGGAAAGTTATGTCTCTCATGTAGGCGGAAACCCATTTTTTAAAAATGTTCTGTGTGTTTCAGTTCCTGGTCCTCCTGGTGGTGTGAAGGCAGCAGCTGCTTCCAACTCGGTGGTGTTCGTGTCATGGCTTCCTCCTCTCAAAGTGAACGGCATCATCAGGAAATACACTGTTTTCTGCTCCAATCCACACCCCACGGTAATGCAGAAAGAATACTGTACAGTAATAGAAATACTGTATAATTACAATATAAAGACAAAAAGTATCTCAAATGGATGATTGTAATCTACCTGTGCGTATCAATGGTATGCACTGTATGTACAGTAAACACCCATGTGCTAACTAAATTCAAAGGACTGTACTTGGTCACTTTCAGGATTCTTCAGTTGGGTGCAACAGTGATTGTTTTATTCCTGAATGTATTTTAGTGGTAACAGAAAGTTCAGACTGGAATATCTTTCCACACATAGGTCAGCAGTGAGTTTGAGGCCGCCCCGGATGTATTCTTCTACCGGATCCCCAACCTGAGCAGAAACCGACAATACAGCATCTGGGTGGTTGCCGTCACTGCTGCGGGCCATGGAAATGCCAGCGAGATCATCACTGTTAAACCCACGGCTGAAGGCGAGTGGCGCTACGGCAGGTTAAAAATAAGATTGACGAATGATGACTGCCTGGTGGGGAGGTGCAGCAGTTGGAGACAAATAATGTCCACCTCTTTTCGAATGTTTGCAACTTCAGGCTCCAAATTGTCGATGTTGTGTCAACAAAAATCAGTGAAATACGAGTCACCAAAGAACAGTTACGACCATAGCTACATTTGTGTGAGTTCACATGTCCACTGCATGGCATGCAGTGGCGCATCAGTAAAACGCTCCTAACGTATCACGTGGCCCTGTCAGCACATCACTTTCTTCGTGAGAGCGTGGATGATCGCATGTGCAGATCAACCTCGCAGGTGCCAAGACCCACGCCACTTATCAGGGCTTTCACATCGTTCCTGAATGTATTGAGTGGACGTTATCGCTGCAGTAGAGGTTGAAGATGTTTGCGCCCTAATGTTAACTAGCCTGCCGAATTTGAATGAATTGCTATGTATATAAAATTAGGCTTCAAAAGTTGAATAATGAGGGCCACCTCTCAGCTCGCAGACGCTGTGGACGTGTTGAATGGATGCGAAGAAATCATATATACCGAGGGAGTATATGATGTAAAATCACGTTAGAATGATTATTATTTATAATCATAAAAATAAGCACAGAGGTCTACTTATCCTCCAGCCAAACACGGCACCCGGCGACAGCGGGACGGTAAGCGGAAGCCCAAGGTAGTTAGACAGTCGGCACTGCCCCATTCACGAGGTACCAAGTTGCCCACGAAGCCACGTTGTCTCTGGTGAAAGTTTACAAAACTATCTGTCGTAAAATTCGCTCAGCAGTGTTGATGTTCAGCTCGCCGTCTGCGCTATTTTTTTTCCTCATTTTTTGGGAGCTTAAATAATGTCACCAAGCAGTTCTGTAAACTGAGGCATCGTGAGCTTGCCAACGGCACGCTGCCGTAGTAAATGAGGCTTGTCGTGGAAGCTAAGCGCAGCTAACTCACAACTGAGCAGCATAGCCAAATGAAACGACATCAATTTGTCTTTATGTAGTGGGGGAGGCAACTCGCAGTAGAAAGGATATACCCCAGCCCCATGATGTCACAAGGCTGTGTTTTAGCCCCGCCCACAAAATCAGGAAAATTCAAACGGTGAAAAAGCTGTTTAAGCGATATGTCACGAATTCAACACGCTATTGTTATTGTTAAGTCTTTGCATATGTTTTCAGCACTTCCAACATAATTTATGTATTTAGAAACAAAACACGGATATCTGCTTCGTGCCACTTTAATGTGGGGTGGAGCATGGTGGGAAAGTTTAATGATAATTTTGAGGATTCGCCGTGAAAAGGGAGGTTTTAGGGCTCATTCATTGCTGCTTGCAGCCTAAATTGTTTATTTTTGCAGCTCCAGCACGCATCTTGACCTTCAACAGGACCGTCACGACACCCTGGATGAAAGACATTGTGTTACCTTGCAAGGCGGTAGGGGATCCATCTCCAACAATCAAGTGGTTGAAGGAGAAGTAAGTATCCACAAGCACAAAGACACTGATTGTAAATTAATGTATCGCTTGTAACTGCTCGTTCAGCACACGAAGCACCAACCCCATTCACCTCATACATCTGTGTCGCAGCACTGGAACCCCTGCACCCGTTGTGAGCGACAGCCGGCGCAGTGTCCATACTAACGGCAGCCTCGTTGTTCGGACAGTGAAAGCAGAAGACTCTGGGAACTATACTTGTGTAGCCAGTAATAGCTTTGGCTCTGAAAAGATCATCCTCAACCTGCAGGTTCAAGGTAGGAAACGGAGATACACAGTGCGCAAACCCCTGCGTAGTCATGGTTTGGTATTTGTGAATTTTCTGGGGGTAGGGGGGACCAACCTTGCCCTCTGTAGATTGCTTTTTGTGCTCTGGCCAAAACAATAAAAGTATTACTTTGGCACCATCTTGGTGGCAAATAACTACGTTGAACTGAATCGAGGAGCTTTATTTCGACAGAACTCGTACCACCCTATGTTGACATATTGTGACATATATTAGTGTCCCATCCCATTTCATTGGTAAAAGAATTGTGTTCCTCAGTTCCACCTGACCAGCCTCGCCTCACAGTGACCAAGACAACCACAACTTCCATCACACTGTCCTGGATACCTGGAGACAATGGTGGCAGCTCCATCAGAGGTCAGACATATGTGGAATTTTACACATTTTTCATCTTCATCTCTCAAAGTACTATTCCTAATCTGATGGCATCCAATACCGCCTTTTTGTCTCTAGGCTACATTTTGCAATATTCAGAGGACAACAGTGAACAGTGGGGCAACTTCGCCATCAGTCCAAGTGAGCGCTCCTATCGATTAGAGAACCTCAAGTGTGGCACCTGGTACAAGTTCACTCTAACGGCCCAGAATGCCGTTGGTCCCGGACGCATAAGTGAGATCATTGAAGCGAAGACCCATGGGAAAGGTGGGACTCATGTTCATTTGTTGTCGGGCCTAGTCAACAACACAATAGTTGTTTTATAGTGTTGGCACATTTCGGAGTTGCCTATTAACCTGAGGGTTGTGCGTTCAATCTGCCACGGAAGTGCCTATTTTATTATTCATTTCAATTACTATCTGCATTTAATCATAATGCAGTTCATTGTTAATGACTAAATCACAGACTTGTGTGAATAGAAAGACTTTTGTTTGAATGTTTACTTTTCCATAACACATGACACATTGCTACAATGTAGTAAGTAGACAATAGAGTCGTTTAGTCTCTTTTGTAAGTACAAAGAAGTACCACGATCCATGCTTTTCAGGTTTAGACTTGGGTTTATTCTTACCATCTGTCCCTTTAGAACCTCAGTACTCCAAAGAGCAGGAGCTCTTCACCAGCATCAATGCCACTCGAGTGAAACTCAACCTGAACGGCTGGAACAACGGCGGATGCCCGATCACCTCTTTCACGCTGGAGTATCGGCCCATGGACTCTCCTTCGTGGACCGCGGCGCAGCGCACCTCCCTCACCAAGAGTTACATACTGTACGACCTGCAGGAGGCCACCTGGTACGAGCTGCAGATGAAAATCTACAACAGCGCTGGCTACGCTGAGAAGAGGCTCAAGTTTGCAACGCTCAGCTATGACGGCAGTGAGTTCAACGTTTAGCTATGGCTCACATGACACCCACCACATGATTCACCTGCTGCGCCAATATAAGTATATTGGTCATTTTCATATAATTTGCTCAACGGTTGAGACACTTGTAAACACTTGTAAATAAAAACAAATTCTAAACTGAACCTCTTGGCTGCGCTGCTTCCGTTACATGGGAATGTTCGCATTTTTTTGTTTTTGTTTTTTTTCTCAATCCAATTTGATTTCAGTTGAGTGCCACGTCACAGTGCCATAATCTCTTTCGCAGGCACCATTGCCCCTCTGGTGAAGGCACCCAACGTGAGTGAGGACACGTCTGCAGGTGGCGAAGGTATGAAGATGATGGTGACCATTTCCTGCGTGTTGGTGGGAATTGTTGTTATCTTCATCGGCCTGCTGGTGCTGAGGAGGCGAAGGCGTGAGCAGAGGTTAAAGAGACTACGGGGTGAGATGGGAGCGGGCGCCATTGTTTTGTGTGACCCTTTCGTCATCTTCACACAGCACATTCAATATTGTGTCCTCGTTTTGGTTCTTAGATGCAAAAAGTTTGGCTGAGATGCTCATGAGGTAAGAGTCTTGTGCGTTAGAATCGTCACGCTTAAGGAAGGGCTCGTTATGAAGGAATTATTTATGCTTGCCAGTAAAAACACGCGTCCAGCAGAGCCAGTCAACAAACAGCAGCAAACACTACGGATGCACATCGACATCCCCAGAGCTCAGCTTCTAATTGAGGAGAGGGACACCATGGAGACTGTTGGTAAGCACATCATGAACATACCACTGCTCAAATACTTGCCCTTGCCCTTGTTACTGCTCATGAACAAATGTGATTATTGTGTTTTTGAGCTTGCCCTTGTTACTGCTCTGCAGACGACAGGTCCACTGTGCTATTGACTGATAACGACTTTGGGGAAACACAGAAACAGAAGTCATCCACAGTCACCCACACTGTTCACTACCAATCCCTCTCCCAGGCCACCGGTCCTCTGGTAGATGTGTCTGATGCCAGACCAGGAACCAGTAAGTCCAGTACGGAAACCTTTTTTTTTTTTTTTTTTTTTACTTCATTAAATATACAATTTGCTGGATTTCTGTTAGAGGCTATTGTTCATCTTGTGGATTACACTTAATTAATGTGAAATCCTTGGGACAGTTGGGACAAAATGTACCACTCTTGTATCATTATTTCGAAAGCAAAGCAAAGCAAATGTATTTATACAGCGCATTTCATACACAGGGTAACTCAATGTCTAACGATACAATGTAGACACATCAACATCAGAAATCAATATTGGTTTTGTACAGTGTCCAACTATGTGCAGTTGTGCACTTAATATTGATTTTCCGATTTCAGGATGATGTAAACCTTCAAATTCGCATGCAAGGTCAATACATGCAAAGCGAACCTGTTTTTTTTAATGTTCTTTTTGTTTTGGTGCCGAGTCCATAAATGGTCAAACCAAGAACTGATTATCATCTTGTTGTTTTTTTTTTGTTTTTTTTTAACTTTGGATACCGGTTTGAGCTAATGATTAAAGGTAATTTTACTGAACCGATTGAAAAAAGTAATTTTACTGAACCGATTGAATCCTCCTCTCTTATTAAAATCTCAGACCCGACTGCCCGCCGCACAGCCAAAGCTGGCCCGGCTGCTCGCAACCGCTATGCCAGCCAATGGACCCTGAACCGCCCACATCATCCAGTCTCCTCCCACACGTTAAGCACCGACTGGAGGCTCCCCACGCCAAGAGTTGCGGGCTCCGTTGACAAGGAGAGCGACAGCTACAGTGTCAGTCCATCTCAGGATACCGGTCAGCAGCTATTTTTATGCATACAGTGTCATTAACATCACCAAACATCATTGCATTTTTTGTTGTCTTTTAACGATGTTACATCACTCACCGACACTCTGCCACTGACCCTGGACACTAATATCCTCCGCTAAACTCGGGCCCATCTCTAGATCGCGCTCGCAGCAGTATGGTGTCCACGGAGAGTGCTTCCTCCACTTACGAGGAGCTCGCCAGAGCCTACGAGCACGCCAAGATGGAGGAGCAGCTGCGCCATGCCAAGTTCACCATCACCGAGTGCTTCATCTCCGATACCTCCTCTGAGCAAATGGCCGCCGGCACCAACGACTACACCGACAGCCTGACCTCCAGCACGCCGTCCGAATCGGGCATCTGCCGCTTCACCGCTTCCCCGCCCAAGCCTCAGGATGTCAGCAGGGTCATGAACATGGCCGTGCCCAAGGCCCACAGACCGGGTGAGGCAATTGCTGCCAGAGCCCGCAGAGTGCATTCTCACTTAACATTGCCACAAAATAACAGTTTTCATTTCCTGACAACACTAAAACCTTGAATACCTTAAATATGCAAAATGTCAACTTTGAATTTGGTACTGTGTATGCCAGCAGTAAGTCCTAAATGATGTTTCTCATTAATGTTTCCTTGCCCATTGGTCAGTTTGATAAGCCACCAGACTGTACCCCTTAATGGCCTTTGCAACTTCACACATTTGCCTCAACTTTTTCACAATGATTTAAAAGCGTAATCCCAGAAAACATCCCAGATCTATACTTTTATCACGATCATCAATTCGGAAACACTAGAGGTGTCTAAAAGTAAACGTGACAGCGATAAATTGATCAAAACAAATGAGTTGTTCGAAAAGATTCAATACATATAGTACTTAAAAATTAAATGCAATGGAACTTTCCATTTCCCTTTCAAAACAAGAAATTCAATCACAGCTCTCTGCTTCTGACGGGCATCCAACAATGCTGTGATTTCCAAAATGGCTGACAAGAAGAGAACAGGCTTAAACATAACTTCTAAAAGTCAACCTTCCAATATGTATTAAACTACAAATCGTGAACATTTCTGGGGAAAACTAAATGTTTAGTAGGTTAAATTAAATTGGGCTCATTGCTTTTTGGCTGCACCTCATAAATCAATCAAAATAATGAATAATAAACATAAACGTGACATACTATATTGAGATTAAATCTCATGGGGACGGTGGAAATGTCTTTGGGAATTTGTGATTTGTATTGCGTCAAGCCTTACGTGCGTGTCTCGTCTTGCAGGGGGCGAGTTGGTTCACCTTCCTCCTTACCTGCGCATGGACTTCCTGTTAAACCGAGGCATGTCCTGCTCAGGGTCATCCAGGGGGACAGCGAGCGGGGAGAGAGCGGCCATGGGCCAGGCCTGTCTGGAGCCCCAGAAGAGTCGCTCGCTGAAGCGGCCCTCTCGCATGGCGCCACCGACACCCACAGAGGCCCCTCAGGCCAGCAGGGACCCAGCGGCCCAGTGGCAGCCTGGCTCAGCTGCCACGCTCCCCCACAGAGAAGGCTCAGAGCTGGCCCAGGCCGCCAAGCTCAGCACCTCCCAGGAGTCCCTGCTGGACTCACGAGGACATCTGAAACAGAACAGCAATCCCTACGCAAAGTCCTACACGCTGGTATAACAGCAGGGGCTCTTGGACGGGACTAGAACTCACTCTAACACTGGACTTAACACTCAAGTGCAGTAAACTGACTCACCACACAGTTCTGTATATACTGTATGTCCGAGCCTTCCGAGGGTGCGGTCACTTTTACTAATCTACTTTTATTTATTTTAGAACTTCCTTTCATCTCCTCTTTGTATTTTTCTTTTTTCTTTTTTTCCACTTGGGAAAAAAAAAAAAATCAACTTCATTCATCAGAAATGACTGCAACTAGAGCGCTACCAAACTAAATGAATAACGGGGGGAACATTATTTACTCTTGATTATTGTTCGTTCTTTATAATTGATGAGTAATTATTAATTGTTAGTTGGCATTTATTAATAATCATTCAAATGGATTACCATAGCAACAATGTTTTCATAATAACTTGGTCATGTTTTTTGTTTCTTTTTCTGGAATGGAAGATGAGGATGAGAAGTCATTTTTTTTCCTATGGAATATCACTGAATGAAACTTGGAACAAAAGAAATTGACACCCTTTCACTTTTCAGCTGCTCTCAAATTGTTACTTTTTTGGAAGAAAACAAAAATCTATTTCCTATGGATGCATGGGGACTGACCAATTCAAAGACAATGAGAATTACCATCATAGCTAGCTGGACAGCCCAACCCAGCATTTTGTCACACTTATGAAATGATCCAATGTGAAGATTTATTATTCTTATTACTATAAATATATATATAAAAAGAGAAATCACTTTTATTTGTGGATATTACAGGGAAAATTTGATTTGGTTAATAAAGTCTTTAGTCTGTTTGCACATATCTTGTTTTAATTAGGAAATGGCGTCTCTGTCGATCTTTCTGTGTCCCATTCTCCAATGGTGCAATATGAAAAATGAAAAAGAAAGTCTATGAAAACTATTGCTATATACTGTACTGTAATGATGAAAAATAACTTTGTTGTGAGTGTACTGGACACATTCCAGCTATGTCTTCAGGTAGTTTGCCACTGCTTGTGTGCCAGGGTGGTGAGTGGTATTAGGCTAGAACATGGCGGGTTTCCACAACTAATGGTTGGCACTTCACAGCGCCCCCAACTTGAGTGTGTCCAAATAGATCCCCCTTCTCTCAGTGCACTAGGAAGAGTCCTCAGGGCTCACACTCTCCTCAGTAGATCTACTGTTGCTGCATTGCAGTGATGCTCCTCTACAGGGAAAAAAAAAATGTGAGACAATCCAGCAGATCCCCCATTCAAAACTAAAAAATATATATATATACGGTATTTGGGAAGTACCGGAAAAATTATATAATAAGAAAATGTTATTTTTATTTGTTTTCTTTTGTGGGCTACCCTGGCGCATTTTGACTTTCTGGTATATTTTTTTGCTGGAGAGAGAAGAATATTAGTCATTCTTCTGTGAGGTCACTCTGTCGGTTTCTATGATTCGTTTTATCCCTAACTGTCTTAGTTCTGATGTTTTGTTTTTAACAACAAGCAATGTCACATCTTATTTTTTAACATCGGTGTTCACCATGGTGGCACTGGAATAAAGATAAACTAACACAAAATTCAAATTTGCTTAATAAAATGGCTGTTCCCCAATGTGTCGTGGCATGAATGACCCTGATGATAATGTTGATGATGATGATGGTGCTTTATTGGAGCTCAAAGTAGACAGTCCTGATGCACTAAAACTGATGGTGAGTCGTGGGCCATCTACAACTGTGGATTACTAATACGCCTGCAGGTGGCGTAGGTGTCCTCCCTCCGTTCACTTTTCCTCTTTCGCAACCACAAAGTTTAATCTCCTGTAGGCCTTCGTTACATTTGCAAACTTCTAGTCTGACACGTCATGACTAGAACAAAACTGGCCAGTATTCTTTTTATTCATTAAAAAATGATATTATTGCTTCACTGCTATTTGATTTGGCCTCTCTCTTTCTTTACAAGACTACAAAATAAAGAGCTATTCTTTGTTAAATAATTGCTGTTATTGTTGTCCTCGTCCAGTTGAACCCCAGTTGAGGGATTACGTTGTACATCCGCATCTGATACATACCATACATTTGACCTAATATATTCCGACAGATAGACTTAAAATAGACTGAAGTGAATAAGACTTATTACTTACTTGCAAATCATTTGCTTGTCATAACTGCATCAACCAATCGATAACACCAAACTTTTACATACATCTTTTGTGTTACTTTACATGGCTTTCAGCACAGCCAGTCTCTTGAGCAGTTTTGCATGTTTTTCCATGGCATCAACAAGAGGGCTCGAGGGTATTCAAATGTGTGGTGGGGATCTGCTATTATGGTCAATTCAGTCTCTCCAAAAATGTGGACACAAGTATTGAATGATAAAATGAACAATACATTTTCCACTTAGTCCATCCATCCCTCCATTTTCAACTCATTTTGTCCTCATTGGGATTGCGGGTGACCTGGAGCAATGAGCTCTTGTCTGGTCACCAGCCAAATGCAGGTTTTAGTATGTTTCGTAAGCAATTACAAAGGGGCTAAAAAGTATTTGAACAAAGTGACATAGCGATTACCAGAATTTTCAAGACTTCTAGATAGTTGCAGCCAATGAATATCATCACATTCTGAATTTCTCCCAGGAAAAGCTTTGCCCAGGCCTTAATTGCAATGACCTTTGCCTTCAGAAATTCTTGACTTGCTCTTGCAGAATGTTTAGGGCCACTATCCATCACTTGGTAGCATTTCGAGACACACTTCAAGCACTTCAAGATGCCTCCTGTATGGAGAAACTAGTCGCATGCATTGCTCTGGTGTGATTTTGGCCCATTCCTCCACACAAGCAGTCTTCAGATCTTGAAGGTTCCGTGGGCTTCTTTTATGGACCTTGAGTTTCAGTGCTTTCCAGAGATTTTCGCTTGGATTCAAGTCAGGTGATTGGCTAGGCCATTCTAGCAGCTTTATTTTGTTTTTCTTTGAAACCAATTGAGAGTTTCCTTGGCAATATGTTTTGGATCATTATCCTGCTGAAATGTTCACCCTTGTTTCATTTTCATCATCCTCGTAGATGGCAGCAGATTTTTGTCAAGAATGTCTCGGTAAATTTTCCCATTCATCCCTCCTTCAATAATGTGAAGTTTACCAGTACCATTTGTTGAAAATCAGCCCCACACCATCATGTTCCCACCTCCAAACTTCACTGTTGGTATGGTGTTTTTAGGGTGATGTACAGTGCCATTTCTCCTCCAAACGTGGTGTGCATTATGGCATCCAAACAGTTCAACTTTGCTCTCATCGATCAGACTATATTCTCCTAGTATTTAACTGGCTTGTCCAAATGTTGTTCAGCAAACTTGAAACAAGTTTTGACATGCTTTTTTTTTTCAGCAATGGGGTCTTGCGTGGTGAGCGTGCATACAGACTATGGCGGCGGAGTGCATTACTCACTGTTTCCCTTGTGACAACAATACCTGCTAATTTCAGGTCTTTTTGAAGCTCTCCACATGTGGTCCTTGACTCTTGGACAACTCTTCTGATTATTCTTTGCACTCCTCTGTCAGAAATCTTGCGAGGAGCACCTGAGGCATATTTATGATGATATGATTTGCTTCCCACTTATGTAATATGGGCCCAACCGTGCTCACTGGAACGTTCAGAAGCGTAGATATGCGCCTGTAACCAATGCCATCGTTATGTTTTGCAACAATTAGTTTGCGATGGTCTTGAGACAGCTCTCTGTTCTTACCCATCATGAGATGTGTCTTGACTTACACTTTGGCAATGAGACCTTTTTGCAGGCCATCAATTAGGACTGAACAAGGGGCTGGATTGCTGTTTGATTATTATTATATTATATATAATTATTATTATATATTATTATGTACACACACGTACAGTATATGGTTTCTGTTTATGGAAAAGTCTAATCAGGCTTTTCTGTTCTTGAATGTTACCTGTGGTTTTCTTTCTATTTCTGTATCTCGTTTGCAGAGGCTCGACTCTCAAAATCTTGTTTGCCGTCCTTTATCAAATAAATCACAATATATAGTATTACAAATCATTAACAATGTCTGTATCCTATAACACAACACAAAGCACAATGGAAAATCAACTTTTCAAACATTGTTTTAATTTGTGTTCTGTTTATTTCTGTTTTGGGGTGTATGTGAAGTCACATGCAAAATGTGTGTGATTAATCAGTATACATACATTAAAGGAGTCAACTTTGAATTAATGGCGGCACAACATCAAACACCAGCAGTGGAAAACAAATCACATACAACATCAGATCACACACACAAATGACTGACTTACAAATGAGGAATGTCAATTTGCAGGAAAAAAAAACATTGCCCATTTTGCATGAAAGCACACAGCCAGAGAGACGTGACACTAAATGCCCGAAAAATCTTTTGATTGCGGTGCATTACTGCTGATGATATCGTGAACCCAATGAAAGTGGAAGTCTGAAAAACATTTGTGGAGTTATGTTCCCTGATTCCAAACAATCCACTCTTTGGCAATTTAGGACAAAATCTAAACTAGCTTCAAATTAAATGGGTGCATTACATAGACAGCAATATGGAGATCTTAAATGTAATGATGCACAAACACAATATCCGCTAAAAGGAAAAATAACAGCGCAATCATAGGAATGTTCAAAATACTACATCTACAACTTGTTAATAATCGATTTTTGTAATTATACACTGACTTCAAAAACATTGATTCGCCCCGATACAACTTCTGTACCGCGTAGTTCGTAGTTCGAGTTCAGGATGGTGCAGTTTGATTGACATGCAGATGTGAGGAACCAACAAGCCACGCCGCCTCTTAAGACTTCACATCCTGCTTCTTCTTCTGGAATTTCCTGAACTGCGACTGGATGGCCACAGCGGCCTTCTCTGTCTGTGGGTTGTCCATATCGATGTCAAAGTCCTCAGGGAGGTTGTTCTTTTCATCTGAGGAGAGATGGGTGATTATGCCCAATGTTCAAGTTTAGGATAGACAACATGTGGTAGTAAGAATCTTCAGATACTATTCTGCATATACTGTGACATTTTATTTGTGTGAGCAGTCATGAAGTGGGTGACTTGTGTCATGTGTGACATTTAGTAAAAGGACACTACATCAGATCATATGTAGGTGTAGATGTAAGCGTCATTGGGCTACAAGGCGTTAATGTTTCTCAAAGTGAGGGAAATGAGCACCTCTAATCATCCATTAACAAACTGCCATATCATTACTTCAAGCAGAATGCTCTACTGAGTGGGAGCGCTATAGCGCCAGCTAAGTGCAGCCATGGTATGTGCGTCCACAACATGCGCAACAAATCAAGGCTAAACATACAGTCGAAACCAGATGTATATATATAATAGATAAAAAGATGTACTTTTTTTTCTCACTGTTTGACAGACTAAACCTTTTCTGTTTTAGGTCAATTAGGATTATCAAAATAATTTCTATCTGCTATTTCTAAAGCACCAAAATCATTTATATTTGCTCAATGCCAGAATAATGACTTTTAAAAAAAAGAATTTAGACAATTTTCTCATTACTTTCTTCAAATTCGGAAGTGTACATAAAGTAAGATTACTATGCCTTTAAACAATATGGGAGAACCCAACTGATGATGCCATTTCTTTGGAAGTGAAGCTTCAAATAGGTTTATTGACAACTGGGGGGGGGGGGGTTCAGTGAGGCTGCATTCAAATTTTGCTAGCAGCTTGAAAACTGCATACTTCGCCTTTAGAATGGTCACTATAATCGTGATGTGAACTTTTCATACCATTGCATCTCCAGTGTGTGATTTAAAGTTGTAATAAGAGACTAGAATTGGGCAATAAAAGTGACTGGGGGGAAGTACTGGTGACTGCGAACACACGTAAAGTGCATGTTAACAAAGCACCATTCAAATGGATGCGGTTGCAATTCTCCATGCAGCATATAGGTGGGCCATACAGTGAATCGTAACAGTGCTGTGTTCTGACTTGGAGTGGGCCGACTTACATTTAGCTGGAACTTTTTGTTGGCCTTGGCGCGCTTTGGATGGGACATGTGACAGTGGAATCAATTCAAATGTAATGAGTGTAAAAGACACTCACATGGACACACACGAACAAACACACACACCCTCTACTTTGCAGGATCAATAACCTTCACACCACAAACTCCATTCGATTTTATAAGCTAACCACATCACTCTTTCACAAGTGTTTGTGCGGCTGCATGAATGAATCAAATTGCCACAGTGCATGATGGGAATACAGTATTCCCGTAAGAGAATTGTGAAAGGTCACATTCAAATTGGCTCCCAGGAGAACTTGAGTAAGAATGTGCAGCCAATGACTGATAAAGGCCACATGTTGGGAATACTGAGGAACACCAATAAATAACGACAAACGATTTCAAGGAAAGAAAAATTAGCTGTCTGTAGCGTCCTTGCAGTTGTCGCCATTGAGCTGCTACAGAACTGCAATGTCCTGATCAAACATGTGACATTAGTTACAAGAACAACACGACAATAGGATGAAGCAGCAATAATTACAATAATTACTCCTTTAAATTTGAATATCATGTCCTGGTCTTGGTTTATGTGGTCTTGACAACACTCGATTAACACGAGCTCAATTCTACTTGCTGTCGAACCATTTATCTTGAACAAGAATGTTTCAAAGTTCATTACCAGATTATAGTTTATAACAATATCCATAACTAATACAAAGGCACATAGCTCCAAAAGGACATAAAAACGGACGCACACAACACCGCACACATTTATTTACTTAATGTGACGATGTTTTTCATGGAACCTTGAGATCCGATGCCATTGAGTGCTTTTTGAAATATATTTTATTTTCACCTTCATCCTCTCTCTGTAGCAACCCGCTTCTCCTTTTACTGTCACTCTATCTTTTTATGGTTTAATTAAAGTAAAACAGTACACTATACTGTATGAGGAGCTTCAAAAGTCTATAAGTATACAGGCTGGCAGGGTGTCTGTAGATCAAATGCGGGTGTGAGTCACCAATTGTCATTTCTTTTCCAATGGTGCAGTCCATATCCGGTTCTGCCGCATTGCCCGGTGCTTATTAAATGTATGACAATTGAACATGTACCAACAAAACTATTAAGCTTTTTCGTTAAATGTTGGCACATTGTTTGTTTCATTGGGTAAGAGAGGAAAAAAGAGGAAAGGCCAAATGAATGCAGTTCAAGCCTGTTTCAGTTTCCATTAAACTGGTTTGAATCCCTTCTCACCACTGCTGGGCACGTTTCACCATCTCAAATGTTTGCAAATGAATCTATTTGAACATGGCGCATGAAATGTGCTATCAGCAAGCCCAGGAGAAGATAAAAGGTGATACATGTTCTTCACATTTACTTTGACTGCTGTGTGGAGCCATTTCGCTGTGAATAGGTTGCTATTAACCTAATGCAGCTTTTGTGTGATGAGAAAACTGACTCCAAGGTGTTAAAGAGTATTACACTCTAACCTCTAAGACACTAGAATTCCTATGTGTATTTTATCACACGCTTTAACAAATTCTGATTTCAAATAAATGAAAGCTGCATAGAGCACAATTATATAACCACTTTTTTCTTAAAAAGTCATTCTATCTATCGAAACAATTTTTTTCATTGTCCCGCCTGGGGCCATTCAATGAAAAAAGGGGATTCACTACTACGAGTTTCATCTTTCTTCGTGCATATTCTAATTTTTGCAGGATGGCAGTTTTGTACTCCTTGTCATTTATGAATTTCAAATGATCCTACCAAGCAGATGCAAGCCAAGTTGTACTGTTTATACACTTAAGGGATTTGAATTATATTAAAACACCAACAATACTACATGGCCCAGTTTGCAAAGTAGGTCTTGCAGTGAATTACATCCACCGGTTGGTTGTTTTTCACGACACGAAATCGTAATACCCCTTCTGTGCAATTCTTACCAAACACTGCGAAAATATGTTTATGTGTCATTGTAATAAAGGGAGACAAAATAGTGACACGTGATATAAAAACTTTGGATTTTACTTTTTTAATCCTTACAGCAATGAGTAATATGTATTTTAGATTTAATACAGAGCATTGAATGCTTGATTTATTATGAAATCATTATGTACAAATTAACTTCAGAATCTCGTAGTTCTATTTGTGTACCATAGTGGAGGTCTGTCTGACATGTTGTCTCTATTACTCAGGGACAAATTGGCAGTGATGGGTGCTACTTCACACCTGGGGGTATGGATTAATTTTCTGTTCATTTTCTATGCGAACTAGTTCAAAGTTGAGTTCGCCGTTCCAAAAATAAACTAGTTCAGGTGATAGTCTATAATTCAAAATTTTGAACTAAATTCACCATTCTAAAAATTAACTAGTTTCCAGTTCTTTTTGTTTTTTCTCAATATGTTGATGATGGGCTATTCCCCTTAAAAGACGGGCATTTCATTTTCCCATTGTTCCCACTCATTCAGTCAACACTAGTAGCCAGCTCCAGACTTCACCTTACACTCTTAAAAAAAAAAAAAAAATCATGAAAAACATGTTGCTTGAATGGTCTTTTTTAAAATGAGGAATTAATACACCGCGACCCTAGTGAGGATAAGCGGCTCAGAAAATGGATGGATGGATGGATGGATGGAATTAAAACAAATACAGGACTTTTGTCCTTAAAGTGCAAACAAAAACATGCAACACAGTATGACAGGAACGATGGTATTTATTATCATGTTTGCTATTCTACTGTGTCGCGTGTCTACATGGGCATACATCCATATCATGAGCCTAATAGCATAATTGTCTAAATATAGTTTTACTTAATGTCATGACGTCAATAAAAAATACCAATCTGTTTTCTAGAAATAGTTTGTTTATGTTTTTTCTGTATGTTTAGGTTATCAGTCATCTAGGTCATGGTAATCTTCAAAGGTTGAATCACGGCAACTGCATTCTTCTTGCTTGTTGGGTTTGTTGGGTTTTTTCTTGTTTCCCCAAAATTTTCAAAAATGACTTAGAAAATCATGCCATTAGGCTAATGATATGGCTTGTGACTATCAAAACTTACCTTGGCCTGCAGATGGTTTGAGGTTTCCAGTTATTCCAGTAGATATTTGTTTCTGTTAAGACAAAATAGCAAAACGTAATTCAAATAAATATGAAAATATTGTCTCAACGTTTAAATTATTTTTCTTTTTTAATTTATTCATTTCAACATCCATGACAGAGAGACCATTGTATATCATACAACAACACGGAGCCAGGGTTTCATGAAATGAAAATGCTGGGAAATGTGCGGCTTCACTGTCGCTACACTATTTTTGTAATTTTCCTTCGTGAAAAGTGTGAGACAGGTTCCATCACGCCTTGGAAATACTGAATCTGAGTTATTATTAAATAAACCATTCTCCACTACTTCCTCCGTCTGCGTTTGGGTCCAGTCCAATACCGTACGATTACAAATTGTGACATCCTGTTCATTTCTGTGATGTTCGTTTTGTACATATCACCTTCCTTAATTAAGCTCAACTTGTGGGCTATAACGTGATCATATTTCTGTCAGTTAAGAGTCTGTAGAGAAGTGTACTTGAGAATGGTGTGCTTATTTACAGGTTTAAGTACTTATTTGGCACATCAATTCTGCGCTACTGGAAGTAGCTTATTTAATGTAGCTTCAAGCTACGCACTAATATGTAAGTTATTGGTTCGCAATGTAATTCTTTACCTTGTATGGAGTTATTGCCAAGTAATGTATACGGTGAAGCTAATGCGCTTTCTTATTGTGGATAAGTGATATTACTGCCACTTGGCAGCTGCTGAATGTACCTAACACAGTAACTTATAATGTAACTTTGTTAAGTAATCAGTAAAGTAACTAAGTTACTTTTTCAAAGTATGTGTTGTGACACTGTTTGAGTCATAGTGCTGCTTCTGCCAAAGATACAGTATGTTGATCTATAAACCATGTCGGTTCATGTACACTTTGACTGCTCTAAGAGCTTCCAGCGTTTCTCCCCTGAAAGGCCGAGGTTGCACCACAACATCACAAAATGCTTGAAAAAATGCGACCGCTTCCAAAAGCAAAGATGCGCCAACATCTGGGAAGCTGCAGATGCTTCATTCAGATTCAATTTGTTCACTCTCAAAGCACTTACAGAACTATTCCCTGAGCACTGACTTTATCTAGTATCTCTCCTCCCCAAGAATGTTATCAATGCACGTTGATTTGATTTATTCGCACAATATTTGATTTGTTTCCCAGCAGAAACCACCATTCTCTCATACAGTTCGACCTGAATTATTAAGCCGGAGCCTCCACTTCAGAATTTGAAACAGCAGAGCAGGTTTGATGAATGAGGGTAAATAAGGGACAATTCGATTTCACAGCCACTGAAAGAGAAACTTGTTTGACAGTGTTGACCATCTATTTACGATGTACACATTGTGCTCCAAGGATTCAAGGCATACTGTTATATTGATGATGCAATATTGTACAGAAATGCAATGAAATTACATCAATAAAAGCTGCAGAAAGCACACATCGATTGTAAAATACTGTAAGTCCCATGAAATAACCCTCCTTCTCCTGGGAAATACATTTCCTGCTATACATTTAGATCCGCAGGTACTTGGAAGGTGACAGAGTGTTTATGATGTTGTTGTCTTTGTACACCACAACAAAGCATTAGGAAAAAAAGAATCAAGATGTGAGTGAAGTGTAGTCTTTCACCTTAAATTTGCTATATATTTTATGTTTCACAATCGCCATGAATTACAGGAATTTATTGGCACCTCAATTCAGGGGCTCAAAAGTATTTGGACAAAGTGACATCATTATAACTATAGAAAATAAACACATTTTTCAAATACTTGGATGAACATCTTTCTGTCTGGAGATCCGGAACCGAGGGGTTATGAATGAATGAATGAATGAATGAGAGAGAGAGGTCCATATCACACATAATACTAACATACAGACAGACCCTTTCCAAAAAATTTGAATATCATGGAAAGGTTTATTTCCATAATTCCATTCAAAAAGTTAAACTTTCATAGATTATAGATTCGGGGCCCACAGTTTAAACAATTTCAAGTATGTATTTGTTTATCTTTACATAATTTGGGTTTCTAGGTCATAAAACCCACAAAATCAGGAATTTAAAAAAAAATTAATACTGTGAAGAAATCCCCATATACTTCTCAGTTTTTGTAGAAAAAAAAGAAAGAAATTAGGGTCACATTAAATCAATCAAAATATGGTACTTTCAAAACAATATGTTAATCTTCAATACTTGGTTGGGAATCCCTTTGCTTTAATCACTGCCTCGATGCGCCGTGGCATTGAAACAATCAGCCTGTGGCCTTGCCTGGGAGTTATGGAAGCCCAGATTTCCTTGATGCTTGCTGTCAATTGTTCTTTGTTTTTGGGTCTGGTGCCCCTCAATTTCCTCTTGATAATACCCATAGATTCTCAATGGGGTTTAGAGCCGGCAAGTTGGCTGGCCAGTCAAACACTGTGATGGCATGGGCATCAAACCAGGTTTTGGTGCTTCTGGCGGTGTGGGCAAGGGCCAGGTCCTGCTGGAAGATGAAATCTACATCTCCGTACAGGTTCTCAGCAGAAGAAATCATGAAGACCTCTAAAACATTCTGGTAGACTCTTGTGGTGACCTTGGCTTTAAGAAGGCAGAGTTTACCAACACCTGCACTGGACATTGCACCCCAAATCATGACTGACTGTGGATATTTCACACTGGACCTCAAGCAGCTTGGGTTCTGTTCTTCACCCGTCTTCCTCCAAACCCTTGGACCTTGTTTCCCGAATGAAAGGCACACTTTACTTTCATCGGAAAAAAGGACCTTGGACCACTGGCCAACAGTTCAGTCCTTCTTCTCCTTGGCCCAGTTGAGACGTTGGCTCAGGCTCAGAAGTGGCTTGACCCGAGGAACAGTTGTAGCCCATCTCCCGGATGCGTCTGAATGTGGTGGTTTTTGAAGCTGTGACTCCCGCCTCATTCCACTCTTTCTGGATCTCTGCTAGATTCTTTAATCTTCTCTGTTTGATAATCCGTTGAAGCCCACGGTCATCTCTTTTGCTGGTGCATCTACTCCTCCCACATTTTGTCCTTCCACTAGACTTTGCATTGGTATGCTTGGACACAGCACTCTGTGAAGAGCCAGCCTCCTTATCAATTAACGTCTGTGGCTTACCCAACCTATTGAGGGTATCAATGATGGTCTTCTGGCCAGTTGTCAAGTCTTCCCCATATTGAACCCAACTGAGACAATTAAACTAAACTGAAGTGATTTAGTGACACCTGGGGAAACCTGTGCATGTGCTTTGAGTTTAGTAGATGATTAGTGTGTGACACTCAGTTTAAAACATTTATGGCCTGCAAAATTTGTGCTGATTTCATCACAGTATTCAATTTTTTCAATTCCTGATTTTGTGGGTTTTAAGAGCTGGAAGCCCAAATTGTGTAAAAATGAATAAATACTTGAAATGGTTTAAATTGTGGGCCCTGACTCTATAATCTATGGAAGTTTAACTTTTTGAATGGAATTATGGAAATAAATAAACTTCTCCATGATATTCTAGTTTTTGGGAAAGTGTCTGTATATACATACAGCTAAAATGCAAAGTAAAAAAGTAAATAAAAAAAAAAAGGTAAAGCTAAGGTAAACATGAGCGCCAGTGGCTTCACAGTCTTGATGCAAATCTGACAGAGCTGTGTTTAGGGTTGCATACAGCAGTGATAATTACATTTTCTGACATCTCTGTCCTGCATATAAATTTATGTCAGATTTCAAAGCACAGGAGGTCAGGCGGGTACCCCAACACTAAAAAGCATATGGCTAGCCCTGGGGCAGTCTTACACCATCATTATAGGCCACTGTGAGTCGTTTCAGGCTGCTTAGCCTATATCTACACCAAAGATGCAGTATCGAAGGGAGTGCAGAAGCTTTTAAATAGGGCTACCTAAACAAGAAATGAGCAGATTCTAAATTTACGACACAGCATATTTGCTTGTCCATACAAATTACGGCATTGTCTTTTTATACTGTATGTTGTAACATCCAAGAGATTGTTAGTGATAAAATGTTCAAGGTATTTAACCTCATGACTTTCACTAAGGGCAGAGCCAGATAAAGAGAAAACAGGGAATTTAAATTGGCGGTCATCTGTACTGCACACAATCAAGGTGTTACTCATTTTAGCATTAAATTTAACATCACACTCTATCCCATACTGAGTGCATAAGTTTAAAAGCTGTTGTTGACCAGCAGTGCACGGGCTGAATTTGACCATAAGGTGAGTAATGAGACTATCACCCACTATACAACCTGTATAACATGACTTGAGACTGACATTCATTCAGTCATTCATCTTCCGTTCCACTTATCCTCACGAGGGTCGCGGCCGTGCTGGAGCCCATCCCAGCAATCTCCGGGCAAGAGGCGGGGTACACCCTGAACTGGTCGCCAGACAATTGCAGGACTCTGAGATCATCCGTACAAATATTAAAGAAGAAAGGTGACAGGATTCCACCTTAGCGAACACCATTACACACATGGAACAGGTCAGATGTAGAATTGCTTTATTTTATCCCTGTGGGCTGATGAGAATACCAATACGCTAATATTCTAAAAAGACAGCTAGGAACTCCTTTTTCATACAGTTTCACAAAAATGTTTTCATGATTCACCCGATCGAATGCCTTCGAGGCATCAATAAAATACACAAATATTGAAGAGTTATGTGTATTGTAACATCTCCTTCAAAGCAAAAATACACATAGGTGCTATATTTCTATTTCAACCTACTTTACTGTATATTTAGGGTTCTTTTTTGCACTACGGGCTCATCAAGGGGAGCCGTTTTGAAGAGATAAAGAAATTGCAAGGAGTTATTGGAGAGATGCACTATAGTCTGCATCTGGATTACTCTCTTGGTGCCCTTTAACAAGGCACCCAACATCAGCTCAAGGGCGCAACATTACTATGACAAATCTCCTTGCAAGCCCTTGACCTAAGATGGCCTAGTTTACTTGCATTGAGATCTCCTTAGATTTAAAATGTTATTGACCAAATATTTCCGGACCTAATTGTATTTAAAGTAGCTCTTGGTTTACCACGAAAGAAGAAATGTTGCTATTTCTGTGTGAGGGAATGTTTACTCTTCGGCGGTCTTTACTAAACCAATAATGAAACAACTTGAAGCTTGGCCCACTGGATTCGCAGGAGGTCATATTCAGCCACGTATAATAACAAATTGCAAAAAGGTTTACGTACTACGTGTGTTTGGTGGGGAGTTGTGTTATGATCAAATCAAGATTATTTTTATCTTCAATTAAGTTAGATATCAAATGTGAGCCCAAGATAGAACAAAATGTAGTCAGGAATTCTTTGTTTGAAAATGAAACTGTCATTCTTCATGGAAATCTCACCTGAATATTATTTGGTATTTGCCCCCTCAGCACAATACTGGTGCGTGATAATATTACAGTAGTCTCTCAGCATAATCTCTCAGTGACTACTCCTACCTCATTTCTGATCATAAAAGAGCTAGGGGTTATTCATCCATTCAAAATATTACATTCATTACTGTGCTAATAACATGGACTGTGAGAAGAAGAAGAGGACATTTGTATTTAAATTCACAAGAGGATTTCAGAGCCAGAAGGTGAATATCAAATTACATGTTTGTCATGGCCCGTCTTGCTTGACAGTTTACAGTATTAGAACTTGCTCAAATGTATCAGTTGAGGATGTAGTTGCTGTTTGAGTTAAATGACTAAAACACCACAAAAGTACTGTCTGTCAAAGTACTGTACAATTCCTGTTTCAAAACAAAGACTTTCCTCCGTCTATGGATTTCCAATGCCGCAGTGAGATGCCGTTATCATTCGTGCCTTGATCAGTGAAGAAAATATGACCTCAGCTCTCCGCAGCCACTGAACTTTTCTACACATAGTTTTATATACAGTACAAATACCGGACCCTGCGCTAGGTCATCAAGCAATGAGCAGAGTGAGTGATGATGAGATCAATGAGACCAGACCTGCATGGTGAGTCATCACCAGCCACGAGTTCATGGATCTTCAAGTACGACTCGGAGACCAAACACCAGAACCTTGAGGGGAAGAGTCCGAAGGCCGAAGAAAGCCAAAGTCATGTCATGTTGATCGCATTTTCCAATGTCAGGGGCATCATCCACTGCAAGTTCTTTTTTGCACTACGGGCTTCAACAAGGGGAGCCGTTTTGAAGACGTGGATGACATCAAGATGGCCATGACGATGGAGCTGCGGAGGTTCCTGGATGAATCCTTACAAGAGAGAATCAAGCCGTTGCAGAGACGGTTGGGAAGGTACGTTAGACTCTAGGGCAACTACTTCGAAGGGAAAAACTTGTAGTTTCTAGTTAGGATTTGAAATATTTATTTTGTGAAACCAGTCCTGGAACTGTTCAGAGACATCTTGTATTTGGTGTTCATCCACTTTGCGAGGTAACCAACCTCTGCATAGACAGACAGTGCCTTTGAAGTTACCATACAAATCTAATATTTCCCCACTCCAAGGGTCAAATGCTGAAGCAGCTCCGGGGGGCATCCAAATGAGGGAGGTCGGCATTCAGAGGTGATTTACAGTGATTTCCAATCTGGCTAAACCCCCAACCCCCCGTTGACGAACGTTTTAGGATGGGGGGGAAAAAAAATAATCCACCAGCAAACCCTTACCCTCCCTCTGATGAGGAAACACCGTCAACAGCGTGGTTGGCTCACCACACACCTTTGCGTACCACTGGATGTAAACAAGAAGTTGGCAAAGAAGGCAAGCTGAGATCCTTGCAATTACAATGATTAACCCTGGCAAATCAGCAGGTGCCTCATTAACTGCTGCAGTACACAGAAATTACGAAGATGAAAGGGCAAGACTGCAAATATAAATGCATATATTAGTCATGCCTATTAAAAACTATCACTATAATAGCAATACTGAGTATATGTCTGAGTAAATAATATGGAGAATGACTAAAAAAAAAAGCAAAAAGAGATTATTGAATAACTGATGTGGGTCTTAGAGAGTGATTTGAAAGAGGAGATTTGGCCTGGCTAAGCCGCTCACGCAGGTCGCTCTGAACTCTTCTTTTAAATCTTCATTTTGGAATAGCCAATTGGGAACTAAAGATGATTTGTCTAGATTTAAGAACAGGACATGTTTGGGTTTAGACAAGGTTAAAAGATGTGTGATGTAATCAGAAAATATTCAGGTGCAATACATTTGATATTAAAAAAATAAATAAATAAATCTCAGGACCAAATCTGAAGTAAATGACTACTAAACAACTTCCATACTGTCCAGTTCATTTGGCCATTAGTGATTGTTTCTTTGATTGGTGGAATAGTGGTGACCACGTCTGCCTCATGGTCGAGAGGTTCTGAGATCACTTAATTTGCCCGAAAGTAATTATTATTGGGTTTTTTTCATTACAAATACAGTGGAACCTGGATAGAACGGACTAATAGAGGTGGGGGGTTGTCCAATATAGTCGATTGTCCATTACATTGAAGCACTTTTTTTGGGGGGGAGGCCATATACACCCATATTAGTGTACAGTACAAAATTATTGTTTTCTAGGGTTTTTGTGTGGCCTAATACACCCAGTACAGTACAAAGTTATTGCAAATAGATATTTTTAAAAAGCTTGAAAATGTTTGCAAGTTTCACATTTTATCCAAACATACGCCGGTGTGCTTGGTCATGGTGACATTGTTGGTGTACAGTACTCATTATAGGTGAGTCGTGTGCTTACTAGTTCCAAATCTGTTGCCAAAGGCGAACGGCTTGACAAAAAAAACAAAAAACTGTTATTGTACCAAAAATAGCATGTTTGAGGCTACAAAGATTCGTGTTTTGGATTCCTTTTTGTGACACTATTTTGAGCCGTGAGATTTTTCTAATGTAAAATGGGTCCCTTGACTTAATAAATAGCATGTTTGAGGCTACAAAGATTCGTGTTTTGGATTCCTTTTTGTGACACTATTTTGAGCCGTGAGATTTTTCTAATGTAAAATGGGTCCCTTGACTTAATAAATGTTGGGAAATACTGCATTAAAGCACCAACAACCTCTTCCAGCTCTTGTGCAGGTAGGCTTTAACCTTATTTTATTTTCCGAATAGTAAGTAGGGATGGGACTTGATAAGAATTTAGCGAATTTCAATTTCATTATCGATACTGCTTATCGATTTTCGTCTGATGAGGGAATTAAATAATACAAATAATATATGATATGATCAATGATGTCATTATAATTATATACAAGTATATCAGTATATGATATGATAATACAAAAGATGTTTGTGCATAGCGCTGTTTTATATGGCCAAAATTTTACATCCCAATATAGGTAATGTTATATATTTTCCCTTAAAATTACATGAAAATAATTTAATGGATAACAATAAAAATACACTAAAACACAAATATTTACAATATCTGGTAGTACAACCAGTTTTGAAGGACTGTACACTGTTGTTGTGTCCATTGTCATGCAGTGTAATGTAAAATGTTGTTTACATCCATGTTCTTCTAGCAGTGATGTAAACGAGTATTTGCGGGTGATGTCGTAGGATTGCTGCAGTTAGATTAACCTTCATTCATTTTTTGTACAATGTTAGTGTAGCACGTCAAAAGTCCCTATTGTCATGCAAAAACCCAAAAGCTCATTCTGCCAGTTTACAGTATTAGCACGAGTAGTACTAGTGCACTACCCGGCTATTTAGAACTTTCACTTCAACCTTTTAAATATTTCAAATGACATAAAATACTCTCGCACTGCTTTGCTGCTGCTGTGTCCTGAACCTTAAAAGGTTGTGGACACTTTTCTGTGGGAAGTTTGCATCCCTCCACATGCACGTTAGGTGTCTTCCTTACTATTATGTTGTAATCTGTCCCTCGATATCAGCCTCTGAAAGCAGCAACTCCCACATGCAAGACAATCCAGATGATGGATGAAATACTGTATCATAACTGGACAGTGTTCACCCAAAACATTGTAAACATCTGAACATCTGAAGCAGATTCCTATGCATCCATAGATTATAACAATGTACGGGCAAACTGTTGTTTTTATCCCTCCCTCTCTGTGTTTTTCTCCTTGATCAAATATCTGGCATGGCATGGGAGGAAAGCAAGAAGGAAATTGGCAGAATAACTGTGTGTGTGTGTGCATGCGCTTGTGCATCTGTGTAGTTGGTGGGTTGAGGGACTATTTTTGGTTCTCCTGGTAGTTCACGCTCCCCAGAGAGAGACGCCATGCTGCACTCAGGCTCTATTAACATTTAACTAGGAGACAGCAAAACTGGGTCACAGACAGCTCATCCTAGCACCATTATAACCCTTCAGCAGCCTCTCCACCACCACCAGACTGGAAACAAGGATGACAGCGTGAGTGTCAGTCTCAGACTCATGATGTTGGACTGACTGAACAAGCATGTCCAGTCAGATAGTACAAGAAACACTTTATTGTGTATTAGTTTACAGTATACAGTTTTGCTCTTTGAAATATAGTCCCAGAACAGCTTTTGCGGATAAACAGCATCAGCTAATCTTTGCTGATGTAACATGGTGGACCAAGAAATTTAAATAGACCCTCTGCTAGGGCTGTAAAAGCATTGCTTACAATAACAATTTTCATTCTGTATTTTGTTCTCACTGCTAAAACCTACTGTCTGATGTATTATGGGTGCATTTGCATGAGCAACTGCTCCTGGCACAGCTCGCCTCTGAAGAGAAAGTGGCTTTAAAAAGAGAGGAGCTACAAAAGCATTTTACCGATCCAGGAGAAATTTGCAGCGTGAAGGCCAGTGCAAGAAAATTAGAAGACAATCATACAATAGGATTGGTATTTGTCCAAATACATGGAAATAATAGTTTTTCTTCACAGTTATACTTTCTATACTGCTTATATTCAGGGTGAAGCCATTCCCAACTGACTTGGTTCAAAAAGCTGATGGCCTTGCCTTCAGCGTTTCCTGGGTCTAGTCTTCTAGACCTCTGAGAAAACCTCACTATAGAAGTGATCCTGAGGCATCAGTTGTAGATGTCGAAGGCACCAAAAACTGAGTCCTCTCGCTGCGGGGTTTAAATTCAAAAGTCCTTCCTGAATGACCGATCCCTAAGGGTGCCCAGAAACTCTGCGAAGATAACGTCGCTGGTATCTTCAGAGGTCACATGACATTTTCCAAAACCCATTCTTCAATTTTGAGTCAAGCGTCGCCATGCTAAAATCCCACTTTAGTATTGCAATTAGTTTTGTTTTATATGGACCATTTGCTCATGTGTATCTGTCCTTTGTCGTACATTAAAAAGTTGACTGACAGCACCAGGGTCTAATGACAGTTTATGGGGATTACAGATAATTTCTTTGTCTATGTTCATTGTTTGAAGTAGGATTAAGGTCAGTCGAAAGGATAAATCACAGAGAATCACAGATTAAAATGTTTTCTTTCATCAAATGCAAATAAAAAAAACATTAAATCAGCATGCAAAAAAAATGTGAATATATTCCAATCACCATGTGCTGCACTGTATTTTTAAAATTAGCCTTTAGTTACAGAGCACCATGATTAGGTTAGCAAAATGGAGTGTGAAGGAAAATACCATCAGCAGACACTTTTCCCCAATCTCATTTTATTGTCCTTTTTACACTGATCAGCAACTTCTAACACTCTTATCTGGTTAATTTAATATAGGGCTCAAGTCTACTTTGGATGATGAAACAAACCGTAGGCAAAACTCTCAACCTCATTAGACTACGTGGCAAGTAACATGGCGATGCGTTGATTGAAGGGCATCAGTAAAGAAGAAGGCTTAGTTGTGCTTTTTCTTGTGACACGTAAACATCATTCTCTCCGTGCGTTACTCACAGCAGTTGTCTTGGTGTTCAGCCCTAAATTAACCCTCACTACGGCTCCAAAGATATGGAAATATGCTAGCGATAATGTTATAAGGAAGCCGAATAAGATTACTGATTTTTTTTAAGGAAATAATACCTAAAAATAAAAATGGGGCAAATCACTGATGGTGTAGTGGTGATAGGTGATGCACTATGCAAAGCAAAAGCCATTTATCAACAACACCCAGAAACACAGCCGTCTTCTCTGGGCCCGAGCTCATCTAAGATGGACTGATGCAAAGTGGAAAAGTGTTCTGTGGTCCGACGAGTCCACATTTCAAATAGTTTTGGGAAATTGTGGACGTCGTGTCCTCCGGATCAAAGAGGAAAAGAACCATCCGGACTGTTATGGACGCAAAGTTCAAAAGCCAGCATCTGTGATGGTATGGGGCTGTGATAGTGCCAATGGCATGGGTAACTTACACATCTGTGAAGGCACCATTAATGCTGAAAGGTACATACAGGTTTTGGAGAAGCATATGCTGCCATCCAAGCAATGTCTTTTTCATGGACGCCCCTGCTTATTTCAGCAAGACAATGCCAAACCACAGTCTGCACGTGTTACAACAGCCTGGCTTTGTAGTAAAAAAAGTGCAGGTACTAGACTGGCCTGCCTGCAGTCCAGACCTGTCTCCCATTGAAAGTGTGTTGCACATTATGAAGCGTAAAAGAATGGGAAACAATTCCACCTACAAAGTTTCAACAATTAGTGTCCTCAGTTCCCAAACGTTTATTGAATGTTGTTAAAAGAAAAGGTAAACAGTGGTAAACATGACCGTGTCCCAGGTTTTTTGGAACGTGTTGCAGCCATAAAATTCTACGTTAATGATTATTTGCTAAAAACAATAACGTTTATCAGTTTGAACATTAAATATCTTTGTAGTGTATTCAATTAAATATAGGTTGAACATGATTTGCTAATCATTGTATTCTGTTTTTATTTATGTTTAACACAACATCCTAGCTTCATTGGAATTGGGGTTGTATATAATTATTGTTTGTTGAAGGATGAGAGTACATATTTTAAACCAGATATTTACATCCACTATATAAAAAGAAGCTTTTGTGTCATTGTCTGACATGAAATCAGACTAAACTTTTCCTTTTTTAGGTAAATAACAATTACTAAAATTATTTGTACTAAATGTCAAAATAATGAGAGAAGGATTTTTTCAGGTGATTTTTTTTATTATCTTCTTCAAAGTCAGAGGTTTACATAGAGTAAGATCATTATGCCTTTAAACAATTTTGGAAAACCCAGATGATGATGTCATTTTTTTGGAAGCTTCTGATAGGTTTACTGACATCATTTCAGTCAATTTGAGACACATCTGTGGATACATTTGAATTAGGCACACCTGAAACACACTGCTTCTTTGTGTAACATCATGGGAAAGTCAGAAGAAATCAGCCAAGATATCAAAAAGACAATTGAGGACTTGCACAAGTCTGCTTCATCCTTGGATACAATTTCCAGTTGCCTGAAGGTGCCACTTCCATCTGTTCAAACAATTATATGCAAGTATAAACACCATGGGAATGTCCAGCCATCATACCGCTCAGGAAGGAGACCGGTTCTGTGTCCCAGATATGAACATGCTTTGGTCCGAAATGTGCATGTCTACCCAAGAACAAAAGCAAAAGAGCTTGTGTTGATGATGGCTGAAGTTGGTAAGAGTGCGTCATGATCCACAATGAAACGTGTACTGTACAGACATGTGCTGGAAGGCAACTCTGCCAGGAAGAAGCCTTTACTCCAAAAGAAACATCAAAAAGCCAGATTACAGCTTACAACTGCATACAGGGACAAAGATCTTCATTTTTGGAGACATGTCCTGTGGTGTGACGAAACTAAAATTAAACTGTGCCTGTTTAACGTCATAGAAAAGGAATCATCGTTTAGAAACTGCATTTGTCGTGAGAAATGAAAATTGGCTTGATGATCCTAAATATTTAGGTGTGATAAATACCTGGGGGAGGGGGTGGCTGGTTGTCAAGAAAGCTATATTCCAATCAATAGAGTAGTTCTGCACCCATCTTAAAGAGAGGCTAAAAAAAAAAAAAAAAAAAAAAAAAAAAAAAAAGATTATTGATGATTGTACCAAACTGAACTGAACAGCTTGTTTACGGGTGCTATTGTGCCCTCAATTAACAATGAGAGTCGTGGAGTCTGATTGATGGCAGTTTATTATAATTATTACAATGAATAATTGAAGGCACCATTAAAATGTGTGCAAGTGTCAACTGATGAATGAAGCGCCTGCAATTGATTTGCATTGGATTATTTATTCAGGGCAATGTCCATGTCTGTTTACAGACTGACTGCCATGAGTTCTTGTTGTTGTTGTTGTTGTTGTGACTTTCCTCTTATATAATGTTCAAAAGCACACTTTTTCATGTGTGGAATTATTTATAAGTCTCGCACAATGGAAAGAAAAGGCATCATCGAACATGGATTTATGATGGATTTATGCATGAGGCATATCATTTACACTGTAGTGTGCCACTGTCAGGCTCATTGAAATGAGTCATCATTGTGGCAGGATGTTAAGATGAACCTCGCGGGGCAGTGCTGGATGTACACCATCCAGCATGTTTTCACGCTGCACATAGCGCCAGCGCGGAATGTCAAAGTGGAGCCACGTTGAGCCATCTTATACCTGCAAGGATGGTCATGCACTTGCGCTCACATTGACATTGCTACTGGTCATTCCCTCAAACGTTTGTATTAATGTGGCGATTGGCCACAACACAACAGCACATCAGTCAGCTTGACAGTGAAGTACAGTACAGGAAAACCAGTCATGCAAGTAGTGTTAAACAAGAAAAAACCTGCGCAATTTGAAGATTCCAATAAAATAACTATCGTTGGTGCAGTGATTGACTTGCAGTACATATCCTATTTTGGTTACCTCGATTGACTACACCTCACAGAGTGCACTGCAAGCTGCACCGATAATAAACATATTAAATGCATATACCTTTGATAGTGTCAATCGTGATTATCTTTGTAAAGGCACAAATTATATTCATCTCTTAAAACGGATTTCAATCAAATTGTGCATGTGAAGCCAGTGGCTATTATTAAAGTCATTATAGTTTTGGCACATTTCTCTATGACGGGTTTAAAAGTTAAAATAGTACATAATCACAATAATATTTTTTTTATATTCTGTTATGACAACAACTAGCTCCAAACCATCATTAATATAAACCAGACTTGTAAATGTGTGTTTTGAAAACCTTAACCTAATAGAAGGTGCTGAAACGAATGGTATACAGTATTTCCGTGTTAAAGGTCTCCCAAAAGTGCGCTGTTGTGTTGTTGTTGTTTTTTTTAATCCTCCAGTGGAACCTACCTCACTCATGGCTGCGCAGTTTGCGTAGATCAAGTAATAGCAGCGGTCCGCGATGTCTCCAATGAAGAATCCTCTTTTAAGGGCTCCACTCACATGGATGTTGGCTTTTATGGAGGATGGGTCGCCCCCCAACCCCCCCGCCTCTCTCCTCCCCACTTAAATCCAGCAGACCAATAAGCGAGTCTCCAGCTCCACACTGTGGAGCGTGCCACGTGCTTGACGAGCGCGGTAGGCTGCGTCCCTTTATGTGAATTACAATTACAATTCTGTTTGGGAAAAGCAGCAACATCTTCAATGATAGTCAAACTAGGTGTGAGGGAATTTGTGTGTTAGAGAAATGCTATCATACTATTGCTTGTCCTTACAATGTATATGTGTCATATTTTAATGCTTTGGAAGAGGACACACATGCATGTATGTGTTTTTCTGCAGATCTGTAGGATTTGTGTCGGAGGTCTCATTGATGACCACTCAGGGCATTGATTTGCTTGAATTGCCATTAGCCATAGAATCGCAGTAGCTCCAAATTAAGGTTCAGGCATAAAACCTCAGTTGCGTACTCAGGAGACGTATAGCAAGAATTTACGCAATTACAAGATAAGTATGCAATCAAGAGGGTAAGTTTAGAATTCTAATGTAATTAGTCCAGGGATCTGTGGTCAGGGGATGTAAGGGAGGCAGAGGATCGTGACGAATTACCGTTACTTCTTCTATGCGGGGACCTAGTGGCGTTGCAAAACATCAAATGTAACATTCGACATTTCTCCAAACTGGACGACCAATCAAAAACAGGATCTAATTGACAAAGATGAGTCCAAAGCCATAGCCTTTTATCATGAGGTTAGAAAGAGTCGAGTAAGGTTTGCATGGACAAATTCTTCTTATCATTGCATTTCTGCAGAAAATAATGGAATTGTCAGTATTGAGATTTGATTTATATATTTTCCATCCTGACCTCTGCCTTGTTTGAATTGTCTCACACAATAATAATTCCTACATGCTAAGTTAGATGATAACTGATGATGATGATGGAAAAAATAAAATTGTTTGTGGGTTGTTGTGTACTTCTCATGCAGTCTTCCTTATTTGACCATCTGTCCCATCAACTGGATTGACCTTGTTCCGGTACAGGTGGTCTCAGTTCACTCAACTGGCTCTGTGTCCTCCTGAATCAAAATGTGAAAAGTTGGATCCCTATGTTGATGGTGTAACCGCAGTGTGTGCTGTTGTTTTTTTTTTTACAATTGTATTGTATTGTCAACCAGTTCAGGGTGTACCCCGCCTCCTGCCCGATGATAGCTGGGATAGGCTCCTGCACGCCCGCGACCCTAGTGAGGAGAAGCGGCTCAGAAAATGGATGGATGGATGTATTGTATTGTACTTTTTTCTTTTACTATATTACTGTCCCCCATGTTATGTTCATGTGATATTGTTATAACCTTTTACTGCTTCCAGATTAGATGACACTTTGAAATGGGAGGTCTGTCGTAAAGCTTCCTATAGTGGACAAGTTATTTTAAAATATCGATAGCTGTATCTCAATACCGGCCTCCATTTGACTTGGTATAGTATCGGGTTAGCACATCTGCTTCCCACATCGCAAAAACATGCGTGGTAGCTTAATTGAAGACACTAAATTGCCCATAGGTGTGAATGTGAGTGCGAATGGTTTGTTTGTTTCTATGTGCCCTGCGATTGGCTGGCGACCAGTTCAGGGTGTGCCCCGCATCTCGCCCGAAGATGACTGGGATAGGCACCAGCATGCCTGTGACCCGAGTACAGACCCGGTACAGAAAATGGATGGATGGATGGATTGTATCGTAAGAAGATTTTTGGTATCATCCATCACTACCATTGAGATCCTATGCAAGAAACAGTTCATCTTTATAAATAGTAATATTCAGTTTCATCTATCGAGTTATCTAACACAGTATAATTAAGCAAGTGGTAGTTTTCAGTGCTGTGGAACTGACGTGCTTTTAATATTTTGCCCTGCTGTTTCAGCTGCATTAATTAAAGTAACACGAATATTCATTAGACAGTAGCGGTAACTAATTCTGTGGCTGGTGAGTGTAGTGTGTGGAGACTGATGGCGCAACAAAGTTCTGGCCATTTTAACCCTTTATTAGGCAAGGAACTGTATTTTCAGTGAGAGTTCAAACTACGGTATGCTCCTTGCCTCACTACGGAGGACTAAAATGACTTCATCCCTGACAAACATCAAGGAAAAATATGTATCGTACCGGTAATAAAAATGCATCCATCCATTTACTGTAATTGCTTACTGTCCTGTCCAGGGCCTCAGGGACTTTGAACCTATCCCAGGGATCTTTGTGCAAAAGGCACACTACACCCTCGCAAATAGGAAATGCTATTTTATAGGGCCCCTATCATCAGTATTGGGCCCTTAGAAACCACATCATCCCCAACACCCCAATCCCATTATTCACTCATAATAAAAATGTACAGTGAAATACAAGTACAAATATGCACCGTTTTATTATCTAATGCACAGGTGTCCAACTCAAGGCCCGGGGGCCAAATCTGGCCCGACAACTCATTTTATGTGGCCTGCGAAAGCAAATCATCTGTCTCAACTCCCATGTGATTCTTGCTCAAATTCTCATATATAATAAATAGTATTGTTGAGCTATTGCAAGTTACTGTTACTGTTTACAGTAACTAAGTTGAACTAACTATTACCCTTGACTTTCGATTTCAAAACTAAGTATCCATCAATTTGTTGTGTGTATGTAATAGTATTATGAGGTGACTAAACAGTTATTTCACAGTCAACGGCCCTCTGAGGGAAACCGTGACTACAATGTGGCCCGTGACAAAAATGAGTTTGACACACCTGATCTAATGCAATGATAATGATAATATTATTTCAAAAGTAAATACAAAAATAATGTAATTTTGACTTCCCAAATACATACAGTATATTAGTGAGAGTATTATGAAAGCCTCCCGAAGGCTCCTCTTTCAACAGCCCAAACTCAGGGGTCTCAGGGGTCCAAGGTGTGAGGTCTTCTTAAACAGTAGTGGCATGTCTATGTTTTCTCAAGCCTTCATCGGCATTGTTGTTGGCAGTTTTGTAGTCATTTTCTGTTTGGTGATAATAAACTGCATCAGGCATCTGAAAAACAGACGCACAAGTCACATTGTCAAATTTCACATTTTGAATCGCAGCAAAACGATTGGCCGACATTTGGCCACTCATGAAAACTAGTTGCTGAACCCAGCACACTGCGCAAGAGTTCAGTCAGTTTCTGCCGTGTTGCTCGGTGCCGCGGACCTTAAAGCTGCTGCAGTTAAAAAGCTATTAGTTGGATCTCATGATCGACTTGATGGTCTGCCATGACGCGACCCGCCGCTGTACACAAGCACTTTTGTCTGTCAGCTTTACTGCAATACAAAACTACCTACCTCAAAAGAATTGGATTCTGTCAGGTCATTTGGAGCGATACCTGCAAAGCAGTGGAGATGGGGGAAGGGTAGGTGGGATTGAACCGGGTCACGCAATGATAAAGCCGACATTTTAAAGTTACAGTAGATGGTAATTGATGATGATGCAAATAGCAATCGTGTTTGTAGAAGGTTTGGGTGGGTTGTTGTGTCGTCCCCAGGCTTACTTGTTTGACCATCTGTCACATAATCTGCATTGACTCGACCTTGTTTGTGTCCAGGTGGTCTCAGTCCACTCGACTGGCTCTGTGTCCTCACTCTTTTACTGGGAACAGAAATAAGGTATATCACGACGTTAGTTGTGCAGCACTATTAAAAAACGGCGAGTTCCAAGAAAAGTGGCCAGTGAAGAGCGGCAATTCAAAGAAGAAGGGACTTAAGAATTAGCATGCATTCTCCCTCCAACCGGGGAAAGACCCATATGCTTCATATGCCATCAGACTATAGCAGTGACGAAAATCTTGAAACTGCATTATGAGACAAAGCATTTGAATTTTGAAGAGATTCAGAGATAAAAACAGCAAAAATAAATGCGCTGAAATCGTCCTATCAAGCTGCAAATAGGATTCTTGTGACATGTATAACACAACAAAAAGCAAGAGTGCTCAGTTCGAGTGGTGTGGATTTGGGGTAAGCACAAGAAGACATTCTCAGTGCAGAAATAATGAAAGAATTGCATGGCTGAAGTGATGGATGTGATGTTTGAAGAGGAACTGTTCAGTTTTATACATGTCAAATAACATTTTATTTTAGTCTGTATTTTTGTTGTTGTTTTGAATTAATTGCGACTTATAATAATAATAATAATTCTCGTGGCCCTTTAAGATTTGTATCTGAGTGTCCGTGGTATTATTGTGAATAATTCCTATGCTGTACAATAAGTAGAGTGGCTCCTTACGTCATTTCGTCTTGGTAGTTGGGTTCTGGAATGAGAAATATTATTTGTTAACAAATACCCCCATTCTTATCATGTTATATGACATTGAGATAATGTGTGTGTTTTATCATTTCCTATTTTGTGAAACACAGCGTTAGGTTAGTTTTAATACCTTTTTCTTTCTTGCGTTTGTAGCAAAAGATTATCCCAAGGATGAGTAAAACTACCAGAGCAAAACTTCCAAAGGAGCAAACCACAGCTATCAGGACGGTCCAGTCTGGAGGCCTGGGCACTGTTGAAGTAAATGTCAGAATGAAATCTAAAAAAAGACTTACAGCTATGACGTTAATATTTTAGAAAGAAAGGAACATTTGTTGTTTGAGCACACGCCACTACCCAATATACAAAGTCGCTCACAAATGTGCTATGTCAGCAAATTCTGTAGTCTTTTTATTATGTTTTCCTCGAGGAACAATACTGTAGACAGGAAAATTAAATGATGTAGGAAGTCAGTGTACAGCTTTTATAGCAATACAGATTAACGGTCCTCTGGAAATAGTCTAACAGACAGCCATGATTGCAAAATATGTAAACTTTCAATAGATGGCAATTTTCATCGATCCATTTTCTTTATTTACCTCTTTTTCTGTTCAGGGTCACGGGTTAATGGAGCTGGCGCTACCAGCTGACTTATTTAAATAGCTAAACATTGTGTAAGAGTTTCTTACCGACCACAAAGTGGACCGAGGTGGATAGCGGGTTTGATAGCGTTTGCAGCATCGCCAAACACTCCACCATCGAATTTTTGACAGCATGAAACTTCAGGACACTGGAGGAGTTGAAGGAATCTCCATGAGCCGCATGAGTACTGTTGTAATGGCTGCTATCCACAGTGTCACCATTCAGGTTCCAGCTGACCACAGGGCTAGGAAACCAAGCTGAGGTCACACAGTTGAACTCCACCTCCTCATCTTGGACCACCTTCATATCACCTTCCTTGATCTGGATTGTGCCGCTCTCTAATTGACAGGAAACAGAACAGAACTGAAGGCAGTTTGGCTTCACGAACCTTACAAAGAACGGCACATCCTCGAGTCTTGGCATTAACCAATATATGTATTTTTACGAATATTCAAGAACATTCTTTCAAATGTTTGAGTGAGTTGAAATACTGAATGTGATTTTTGTTCTGTTGTTGTATAACACACGTTCTGAATTTTAATATCTTTTGTTGAAGATTGCTGAGCGAGTTACTTTGAATTGTCATTCTGCTGTGTATCGACTGAATAACAATGATGTCACTCTCGAGCAAACAGGCGTAGGTGACTCGAGTCAAGACATTTGACTCGAGTCAGACTCAAGTCGCCAATTTTAGGACTTGCTAATAGAACTCTTAATGCCATTTCACATACCACACAACTGCAGGGTCGTTAACAAATTCAAAAATGTATTCCTGGCGTCAACAAATGAGGTAAACTGTTATAACAGCTACTCTAACGTAAGTTGCTATAACACAGCTCATTAGTTTACATTTGATTTTTGTCACGTAATACCACGTACAGGTTTTTAACATGATCCCCCACAGCACATGAAACAGAACCTTTATTTTAATAACAAGGAGGACAATTGTCAGTGGTTGTATCAGAGCCACCCAAATGACTGAATTAACTGAAAGAGGATAAAGGAGGAATGCAAATTTTGTTCACATTATTTTTCGCTCAAACCCTACATTTTAAAGGATGGCTACATTTTTATGTCATGGATAATGTTTACTATTTCATGTAATTCTCCATGAGCCAGGTTAGTGACACATCCAATTATGCTGTGTTAGCAGAAATTATTTCCTACTCTCGGTTGTTTGACTTTTATAAATGTAAATCAACTTTTTGGCGTATGACCAGCGAAAAAAAATCATTTTATTATCATTCCAATTATAGTTTTTATGACTGATCAAGATTGTATGATAGCAATTTAAGACTACTATAAACCAAGTGATGACTTGTCGTCTTGCTTGGAATTTTCTCGAGACTCGACTTGACTTGCTTGACTTTTACCACAATAACTTGGGATTTGCTTGAAATTTGAAGGTTAATACTTGCTACTTACTTGTGACTCGCAGGTGTGAGACTTACTGTTAGTGCCACTTCTGTGAGAAAACCTAAAATAGGCCACTGTAAAGGGCTTCATTGTATTCGGTTCATTAGCATGGATTGTTACTGCCCTCTAGCGTATCGCCTAACCATTGCATCTTCCATCTGATGCACGAATTTAAACGTCTCACTCTATGATGCGCTGCAGTTGTACACATTTTCCACAACATATTGTTAATTTAAACCAGTTTTTTCTTGTACTTCTGTGTATGATTCAATGAAATGGAATTGCACCCATTATATGCAAGATACTTACATTTTCAGGGGCTTGAAGGTATTTGGACCAAGTGCCATAATTATAAATACAACCATGCCAAGGATTTCAATCCAATAGTTGGATACGGTCAATGACAGTCTTTTAAGTGAAAAAAAAAAATGCTCTATTTGCTTGCGATGAAGTAACTGACTTGGCAATTGAGAACTCTTCAATTTATTTGCCTTCCAAGTCGTCAGATTATTCTGCAATATGTTTTGGGTGATTGTCCGCCTGCAATGTGAAACATAACTATCTGTTTTCTAGCATTTTGAACATGTGGTCACATCATTAGACCATACTTTACATGCCCATAATACAGCCATGGAGGGGCACAAGCCAGTGCAAACTGTAGGCCGGTCCCAAGCCCGGATAAATGCAGAGGGTTGCGTCAGGAAGGGCAGCCGGCTTAAAACTTTACCAAA
Source organism: Phyllopteryx taeniolatus (assembly GCF_024500385.1). Classification (NCBI taxonomy): domain Eukaryota; kingdom Metazoa; phylum Chordata; class Actinopteri; order Syngnathiformes; family Syngnathidae; genus Phyllopteryx; species Phyllopteryx taeniolatus. The sequence continues at coordinate 4,983,727 of NC_084518.1, read as the reverse complement.
CAAATATGACCTAGAGGTGAGAGCGAAATTCTGAAAGGAGCTAGAGTCTAGCTGCTAGACGAAGTATTTCTGAGCATCCCAGATAGAGAGAGAGTCGTGATTGGTGCATACCGTATTTTAATGGAGATAGTGAAGGAAACAGGGGTGATGAAGAAGTGATGGGTAAGTTTGGCATCCAGGAAAGGAACTTGGGAGAGAAAGATGGTGGTAGACTTTGCAAGAAGGAAGGAAATGGCTGTGATAAGAACAGTGGTGAGGTGTGCTGTAGGTATGACAGAGGAGTTTAAGGTGGCGGTGGGACTGCATCAGGGATCAGCCCTGAGCCCCTTCCTGTTTGCAGCGGTGATAGATAGGCTGACAGATCAGGTTAGACTGGAATCCCCGTGGACCATGATGTTCGCAGAAGACATTGTGATCTGCAGTAAAAGCAGGAAGCAAGTGAAGGAGCCGTTAAAAAGGTGGAGGCATGCACTGGAAATGAGAGGAATGAAGACTAGCTGAAGTAAGACAGAATACTGTACACGTGAAGAGATAGCGAGGGTAGAGGACTTTAAATACTTGGGGTCAACAGTCCAAAGCAATGGTGAGTGTGGTAAGGAAGTGAACAAACGTCTCCAAGCAGGTTGGAATAGGTGAAGGAAGGTGTGTTATGTGACAGAAGAGTCTTTGCTCTGATTTCTCCAGATTCTCTGAGCCTTTTGATGATGTTGCAGCCATAAATTCTCAGTTCATGATTATTTGCTAAAAACAATCCTGTTTATCAGTTTGAGCATTAAATATATTGTCTCCGTAGTGTATTCAATTCAATATAGGTTGAACCTGATTTGCAAATCATTGTATTCTGTTTTGATTTATGTTTAACACAATCTCCCAACTTCACTGGAATTGGGGTAGTATATCAAATCCATTGAGGTGGTGCATATAGACAAAATCATTCAAATTCATTTTCCACATACTCATGGAGATACCATTTGTCTCTAAAAACAACCCTGCCCAAAGTGAATTTGAACTGATACGCAGATAGTTTAATGTTGGAGAATCTACCTTCAACATGTAGCAGTGCTGACTTTGATCCATAGTCTCCCTGTACAGTGCAGATGACCGGGCCAGCCTCCATACGGGAAGTGTTGCGGATGGTGAAAGCCACACAGCTGGCGTCGTCAGCGGAACAGAAGGAGGCAGAAAACTGTTCCGAGGACGAGGATATGTTACCGCTTCTGGGAACGGTGAGGACCAGAAAACCTCGCACATTCCAAGTCATGACCTCCCATTTCCCCAGCACAGTGGCGTTGAATCGTGCATCCGAGCCTTTCAGAACTGTGGAATCAAGAGGCTCCACTTGGAACTGTCCCGTCACTGAACATACATCGACAACACGGCAAGGGGGAACAATAAATAGGCAAAAGAGTTCACTAAACAAAATACTACACCCCATCATAAGCATGTCTTGGATGTATGTAATACAAACATTTGCGTGGGGATTAGGTTTTGTCATAATAAAACAAGACCAACTCGAGTACTTATATATATATATATATATATATATATATATATATATATATATATATATATATTTTTTTTTTTTTTTTTTTTTTTTTAGCAGTACTTCTTCTGCAGTTGTATAGATTTTCTTTGGGTCTTCCGGCTTCTTCCAAACACATGCATGTTTGGTTCATTAAAGACTTGAAATTGACTTGAATATAAGTGTGAACGTGAGTCTAGAGGATTGTCAGTATGTGCCCTGTGTTCGTGAGGCTGTATGTCCACTGTGTTTTTGTTATTTAGGTCACATGCTTTAAAGTGAATTTAAAGTGGGGGAAAAAAAAAAGAGTGATTAAGAGAAAGCATGATAGATATCTGGTCAACTTTGGCTGAACTTTTCATTATTCAGAACAATGAAAATGAATGCATGGCAGCACTGTACAAAATATTTCAGCTTATATGTTTGCTCAAGGTACGTAAATACAGTGCATTCCTTCTTTTTTTTTTTTTTTTTTTTTACAAAACCGGGACTCAAACAGTTTGTATTGAATAATCTGAAATAGAAGGACCACAAGAATTGAGGGAAAGCTTTTTTTTTTTTTTTTCCCCCATTAGGGTTGTTTAATTCTACTGCGATGCCATAAGAATGACCAGAACACAATTACTCAAGTACTCGAGAAGTACTCAAAGTGAGCCCTGATTCGCAAACAATCCTCGTCTCAAGACTGGGCAAACCGTTTGTCATGTTGTCTTTGTTGTTGCCCAAAGGTAACAATGAACAGCTCTGTATAAAAGCACACCAGAAACCTGTTTGACCAGGTGTATTTTTCAGAGTCATTGAAGTGTAATCACACTATTGACGGAATGTAATCTAGGTTTGAGTGGTGTAGATTTATATGATTAATTAAAATTTTTAAATCTAATCAGTATAAGCTGTAAAACACTAGTTTCAAACTCAAGGTGCGGGGGCCGGATCCGGCCCGCCGATTCACTTTATTTGGCCCGCTGAGGTAAATAAATGCTCTACTTTGTGTTTTTGCTAAATGTGTTTGTTCTTTACATTTCGGCCAAAAATCTGTAACGAAATCGCTTTTTTTTTTTTCACTTTAAGAGCTATTACAAGCCTTGCAGTTTTGTACAGTGTTCTCCTGCTAGTCGCAGGGCATAGGGACCGAACCCTCCCTTGAATAACGTAATTGAGGCCCCTTCTTTTGAATCCCAAGAGAGCCCACATGATTGTGGCAAAGCACTAAAGTGAAGTGAGGACAACCATAAGGATAACCAGCATAGAAAATGGATGGATGGATGGCATTTTTGTTGAATATTCTGCCATGCATAGATTTTCATTAACAAAACCACTGGATCCAAAACGGTTACTCACCTGTCCAATAACTCTTGCCAAACTGCTTTGCAAGTTTACAAACAGTATCAGATAATTTTCTTGAAGCAAACGTAATATACTGACCTCCAGTTGCACACAGTATTAGCCAGATGCACAACTCAATGTCCATTTTTTTATTAAACCTGAAAGATGCCAATAGAAATAATGTGAATTATTCTAACAATTACATTGTCTTTTTAATTATAACATATTAATCATTAAGGCTGAAAGTTTTAAAAATACTCCCCTTGTTCGTATTATTATTTTGACAGAAACCGTGAAATGGACATTAAGGACAACCTTTTTTGTTTTGTTTTTTGTTGCTGCACCTGTTTAAGTTAGAATTAATTATGTACACATAATATATGGGTTACAGTACATACAGTGGGTACGGAAAGTATTTTTTATATTGCAGCCGTTTGCTAAAATAATTTAAGTTCATTTTTTCCACATTAATGTACACACAGCACTCCATATTGACAGAAAAAAAAACATAATTATTGAAATTTTTGCAGATTTATTAAAAAAGAAAAACTGAAATATCACACAGCCATAAGTATTCAGAGCCTTTGCTCAGTATTTAGTAGAAGCACCCTTTTGAACTAATACAGCCATGAGCCTTTTTGGGAATGATGCAACAGGTTTTTCACACCTGGATTTGGGGATCCTCTGCCATTCCTCCTTGCAGTCCTCTGCAGTTCGGTCAGGTTGGATGGTGAACGTTGATGGACAGCCATTTTCAGGTCTTTCCAGAGATGCTCAATTGGGTTTAAGTCAGGGCTCTAGCTGGGCCATTCAAGAAAAGTCACGGAGTTGTTCTGAAGCCACTCCTTCGGTATTTTAGCTGTGTGCTTAGGGTCGTTGTCTTGTTGCGAGGTGAACCTTCAGCCCGGTCTGGGGTTCTGAGTACTCTGGATTAGGTTCTTGTCTAGGACATCCCCGCACTTGGCCGCATTCATCTTTCCTTCGATTGCAACCAGTTATCCTGTCCCTGCAGCTGAAAAACACCCCCACAGCACGATGCTGCCACCACCGTGCTTCTCTGTTGGGACTGTATTGGACAGGTGATCAGCAGTGCCTGGTTTCAACAATTAAGTTTTTTTTTCTGTCAATATGGGGTGCTGTGCTTCCATTAATGAGTAAAAAATGAACTTAAATGATTTTAATAAATGGCTGCAATATACCAAAGCGTGAACAATTTAAAGGGGTCTGAAAACTTTCCGTACCCACTGTAAATGATTCCTGCGGAGCTACAAACAACGAAATACAGTTACGCCCCAAATTATTCATAACTGGTCCAATTATGACTGTAATTTGTATTTGTTGAATGGGTATCTTTTAGCTGGAAATGACATGTAAATGGGTCAAAATTCTCATACAATCCATCCATCCATTTTCTGAGCCGCTTCTCCTCACTAGGGTCGCGGGCGTGCTGGACCCTATCCCAGCTGTCATCGGGCAGGAGGCGGGGTACACCCTGAACTGGTTGCCAGCCAATCGCAGGGCACATAGAAACAAACAACCATTCGCACTCACAGTCATGCCTACGGGCAATTTAGAGTCTCCAATGAATGCATGTTTTTGGGATGTGGGAGGAAACCGGAGTGCCCGGAGAAAACCCACGCAGGCACGGGGAGAACATGCAAACTCCACACAGGCGGGGCCGGGGATTGAACCCGGGTCCTCAGAACTGTGAGGCTGACGCTCTAACCAGTCGGTCACCGTGCCACCCTCATACAATCCAATGTTCTAAATGTTTCGTTGATCAGAATGCACAAGCTATTTGGAAATTACCAGGATCATCATAGATCATGGTTGTTATTCCGTTGTAGAATGAGATTGTTTCCTAATGTCTCATGGATGTGATGAACTTTCAAAATGTAAAGGTCAATCCAAATGAAAACAAAAGTTGTTTTTGTAAGCGTCTCTAACGAAATTTCTGACAGTGTACATTCACACATTTCCTTCTCGATGTAAATGTGTGACAGCACACGAAGACGTTTTGTTCGAGACACGTGTACCCCACTCAACACATACAAATTCAATTTTTGAATAGAATTTCATCCTTTTCATCTGGACTGTACCTCTGTATCTCCGATGAACACTTACCTTGTGATCGCTCCCACTCAAGTGTATCATAGACCTAAGCTTCATTTCCTGAAACACCAGCAGGTGAGCGTGCGGGCTGCAAACCTCCTGCTGGGTACAAGGTTCAATGGCCATTGAAAACCCGGCCCTTATTTTGCGACAGTAACTGCTAACGACTATAGTCCTCTGCTGCCGTCAGACTGTGGGTGTGAGGATGGCGTTTCCAGACGAGGCGGGCGAGGTCACGTGCTGTACCAAGAGCCGAATTCTATACCGTAAGTCAGTTTCACTCAACACCGTTGAGGCGCCAAATTCAAACAACGATCCGGTAGAGCAGAGCATGTTAATGTTTTTTTTTTTTTTTTATTGTTGCTGCATTTTTCGCAAGTTAAGAGCTGTACTAGTGTTTCTAATGTTAACCTCACATGGTATGGTGACCACAATATTAGAAACATGTCTTAGACAGCGTAGTTGTGCGCAACTGCAAATACAATCAATAGATAAGATGTCTTATAGTCACAAATCAGGTGGCCTGGGTAATAAAATGACCTAATAGCAAGACATACAAAAAATTTATGATTTATAATTTCACCCACAATGAATTTGCTAGTGGGAAAAAAAATGTTTATGCACGGTCCGCCACTGTCCGATACTGTATGTCAGAGAAAATGTTGACACTGGCAAGGATTTCTTACAAATCAATTGGTTCCAGTGCAATGCAAGTGCTCCGTCTGTTGTTAGTACAATAAATGTTTTCGTAAGTTTTCTTGCTCACACACACACACACGTTTTCTAAAAATATGCACCGCACAAAAGATTTGACTTGCTTGTGTAATTTCACACGTGATAATTGAGGAGGTACTGTAAGGGACAAAACTATTTGTATTCAAACAATTCAAAATTTCATTTTCCATAATATGTTCCCTTTTAGCCGCATGTGTCAAACTCAAGGGCCACGGGCCAGATACTGCCCGTCACATCATGTTTTGTGGTCCACTAAAGCCAATCAAGTGTCCACTTCATGTTTCTTTACAAATGGATTTGTTCGTCCACCGTGCTGCCCTGCTTAAAATCAATTGTTTATTTATTTTGGAATATATTGACCTCTTTGTAAAAGATAAAATGGACCTCAAGGAGAAGAGATCCGTGTCAAAACTGGTTGTCCTGGTGGTGGCGTCTGAAATTGTTTTTCAGTATGGGCGGGAGGGCAACAAATGTTATTTACCGCTAGATGTCCCTGTTGCATAAGATTGTGCTCATACCACCCTTCATAATGCATGCACAGTATTTTGTAAACGCATGGGGAAATGTTGTTACATATTTGAATTCAACTCAATGAAAGCAAAATTCAGTCAATATTTTATTATTATTTATGGCTTGATTGTTTTTTTTGTTGTTGTTGTGTTTTGTTTCTTGTGTTTTGCATCAATATTTAAGTGTAAAAGAATGTTGACTAAAATGAACCTGATTCTAATTTTGCGCACCTATGGAAACATGAGGTGTTTTTGAGAAACACCTCACATATATTATTGAGACCATATATGCGCCACGTGTCTTTTTAGTAGTTCCACTGGCCGTCATTCGTTGGTTTTGTGAAGGCAAAAGTGTATCATGGGCTGGAATGTGTCCAGAAACAGTATTGTGGCAAGCTGAGAACCATGAAGACAAGGGAAGGGTGGTGGGGGAGGGTCAGTCAGGGTTAGAGCATCTCCCTGATCCCCTTACATATGGTCTCCGAATGGATGTACAATATATCTTGGCACCAAAGCCGCCACGTCAGAGATCATCAGCCATAGCTCATTTGCGCTCATCCATGTAGTGCCTTGCTCGACATCTTAGGGGAGTAGGGGCAACCTATTGTTTCGTGCCATTGTCCGCTATTAGTTCCAGCTAATTGCCACCCTTGACCAAGAGAAGATAGGTCATAAGTAAATTGCTTATTCTCAAAAAGGCAAGCCTTTGGCGCTCGCCTTAAAGTGGGATTATTTTTTGTTGTGTCAGCTGTCAGTTAATCAATGGTTAAAGCCGACTAAGGTTTATTGTTACTGAGCTTATTAGGCTGTGTTGCCACTGGGGAAAGACTTCACACTCTATTGCATGGGAATTACTGTGCTACAGGCAGGTCATGCCCACCTGTGACAGATGAGTGGGCATAGGCAAACCTTGTTTTATTTTGAGGAAACTGCATATGCTGTATTTGCCATTGTTTGAGACATATATGTTTAAAACCCCATTTTTCAAGTTTGATCAATTAAAATAGTCACACAAGTGTGAAGAAAACTATCGTAAATTAAGTAATTAGTAATGTAGAATAAATAAATAGTTTTCAATTCAGTGGGCAATTTATTAACACCAAGAATGGTTCATAGCAACTAACTAGATGTGTTGATTCGACATTAGCTCTGAAGATCCTTCATGTCCATCTGAGCTCATGAACTCTGGAGCCCCTCAGACATACTCATGGAATCTGACATTATCTGTTGCCCCATATGGGAAGCTGGGACAGGTGGCAAAAAAGACTGAGAAAGTTGAGGAATGCTCATCAAACACCTGTTTGGAACATCCCACAGGTGAACAGGCTAATTTGGAACAGGTGGGTGCCATGATTGGGTAGAAAAGGAGCTTCCCTGAATTACTCAGTCATTCACGAGCAAAGATGGGGCGAGTTTCATCTCTTTGTGAACAAGCGCGTGGGAAAATAGTCCAACAGTTTACGGACAATGTTCCTCAACGTATAATTGCAAGGAATTTAGGGATTTGATCATCTCCGGTCCATAATATCATCAAAAGGTTCAGATAATCTGGTTCAGCGCTACATCCGTAAGTGCAACTTGAAGCTCTACTATGCAAAGCAAAAGCCATTTATCAACAACACCCAGAAACGCCGTCGGCTTCTCTGGGCCCGAGCTCATCTAAGATGGACTGATGCAAAGTGGAAAAGTGTTCTGTGGTCCGACGAGTCCACTTTTCAAATTGTTTTTGGAAATTGTGGACGTCGTGTCCTCCGGGCCAAAAGGAAAAGAACCATCCGGACTGTTATGGACGCCAAGTGCGGGAGGAAGCCGCAGTACTGGGAGAAAAAAAACATGCACACTCCACAAAGGGATTCAAACCCAGAACCTTAGAATCATGAAGCAGACTTGCTAATACAAATCACCATGCTGCCCTATAAATTACATTCATACATCAGAATCATCTTTATTCGCCAAGTATGTCAGAAACACAAGGAATTTGTCTCCGGAGCCGCTCTAGTACGACAACAGACAGTCAATTAACAGAGAATACCTTTGAGACATAAAGACATTGAGAGGAAAAAAAAAAAAAACGGTCCCAGCAATAAAAGGTTGCTAGTAATCTGGTAATGCCGGTACAATTTGTTATTTATTTTTTTGCCAATTGTGCAAAAAGATGCAGAGTCCTCTAGCAATTAGAGCAGTTTGAAACGACTAATAGAACAATAGTCCGGTGCAAATGACCATTGAGCAAAGGCCGCCTTCAAGACTTCAAGAAATGGATGCAGTTTAAAGTGACTAGTAGCGCAATAACCTGGGACAATGTTGATTGTGCAAATGTTGCAGATGCTACTCAGGCACATGAGTAGAAAACCTAGCGCTAGCTTCAGCCGCGGCCTGTTTCCACGTCTGCATACAGGGGGAAAGGCGGGAAAGGACAGCAAATGGCACCAGCTGCAACGGAAGGGCGATGTCACGCACCGCAACAACAGCGTTATTATCTGAGATTTACGTGCCCTCCACCACCTTCTCCAGTTCCCCCCTTCATACACACCAACAATCACCACCTCAACCCTATCTTTTGACTTGTTTCTTGTTTTTTTTTTCCCCGACTTCTCAACTTCCTGCAGCATGGTAGGGTGTCGTGGACAAACAGCACTGTTGATAGTAACAATTAGGTTTATTTGATAAGCCTCCAAATTGTACCGTACTCTAAAGCCCTTTTTTGATGTTCTAGCTCTTCTACATCGCACTAATCTGTAATGAAGTACATGCTGTGTATGAAAAGCAGTTTGACAGATACTATATTTGTAAGGTTCAACACATCTTTGGTTCAGTTTGAGTGACAATAAAACAAAAATGGTTATTATCCTCAGAGTAAAGACTAAGAGGTGCAATAGTCTACACTCAATACTAACATTGGTTTTAATTATTTATGGTGCACTCACTGATGATTCTGATTCTGTTGCAAATTACTCATTCTAATTTGCTTTAGTCACTAGCAACAAGGCACATGGATTCTTCAGTTTTGTTGAATGGGGCCTTCAAATAAAAAAGCAGCAACATGCAACTAGTAAATAATGTTTTATTTTACTTATTTTAGTTGTTTTGCAGGGATTTTATAGAGATGACGCACCGCATCAAGCTTTTTAAATAAAGAATTGTAAATTATGATGAAATTTGCTTACTGTAAAATGTGACGTGGACTGGCAGAAAACAAAAAAACTCAATGAAATTGTTTATGTTCGGCTCTGATGCAACTGCTGGAAATGTTACACCAAGATAGAACAGAAGTCCCAGAGGTCATATAACTTACATTACTTTATTACTGCAGGAGGAGAATTGTTTTAAAACATCATGTCCTTTTCAAATGTAAAAACGAATTATTAATAGGATCTGTATGATTCATAACGTTTCAGACATAAACGCTAAGGGTAAATGCACATGTGATATCATGAATGCAGAGTGCGCAACGCCTCTAAAGTCATGTTTGACGTTCGCCCTCCACGACGAGGGAAGCGGTCACCGAGGCCACCGCGACGGGGTTGCACAAGAGCACAATTATCCTGTCGCCATTTTCCCAAGCTTAATACAAAAGACTTGGCTGCGAAAGCACACACCCCTCTCCCAATCCGCAGCCAGGACACACGCCGATATCGCCACAATCGCTCGGAATCCAAATAGCTCACACATGCTACCCTTAACATTACAGCCTACGGAGTATTTGCTAGACAATACGTCAATGGTCAATGTTGAGGGGAGACTTGGCGACATTTTCGCTTTTTTTTTTTTTTTTTTTCCTGACAGCAGATGGCTGTCCAGAAAGACAAGCGCCTCGTCGAATCGATTGATTGACGTGTGTCCTAGCCATTCAGGAAATAGCGCAGATTTGAAACGGTGTCGCTGACCACTACGTCGACCAATCACCGGGCGGCGGGGGCGGGCTAATGCTCGTCAATCACGTAGGAACTATAAGATTTGAATAAGGAGGGGAGGGGGAGAATCCAATCCGGTTTGAGCTAGTTTTCTTCCAATGGAACATTCTCATCTGGCTGCCCTGTATTACATAGACTGGACGAGTACAGCTTTATCCGGAGTATACGACTACACTACATTTTTGTCCCCTATTCAGTTACATTTCGCCGTTTGTTTGTTTGTTTTTTTCTCCGCTCCCTTTTCCACACATCTACCATGCCTAGAAGGAGCAAAGTGAGTAAACTGCGATATTTATTGCATTTGGCGATCCAGTATTTACAACCCCCGTTTGGTTTGTTGGAGCGCGAGTTGCTGCTGGCAAATGTCAAAAAAAAAAAAAAAATGTCGCGCTTGCAGCCATGACTTGAGTTTGTATTCGTCGTCCTGGTTTTGTTTGCTCTTGTCGCACGATGCATGACCGAAATGTGACATTTTATGTCATTATTTGCGCGTGTAAGGCGGTTGCATTTTTATTTTTTATTATTATCTTTTTAACAGACACATTTGCAGTGTTTGGGGTTTTAGCGGGAGTCGTTTTTCTCCGTCGACAGCTTTTTTTTTTTTTTTTTTCTGCAGAGAAAGTTGGCGGCATATTGATTGTCAGTCACGCAGGATAGTTTTAAGTTCCACTTTGGCCGGCATTATAAAGCCTAAAAAATCGCTTAAATTCCGCCGAAGTGGGATATGTAGTTTTACGGCAACCTCCACCTTGGGCGGCATCATTTATTTATGACTTTCGTTTCATATTAAGGCTGTTGTCAGCGTTCTGCGGCCGCCATTAGACGCAGCTGTTTGGACGTCGTGTTAGCTCGGCGGGGTTATGTAATGGCGAGCCTCCCTCCGTCAGCACAGCGCCGCTCTTGTTGCTGGGGCTTCTCGTCGAGTGTGCTAGCACACCGAGGAGCTTTTCAAATGAATGGCGGGAACGCTCACTTCCCTGCTCGGGCTTTCGCTCCCCCCGCCCTCACCAATATGTCGGCCTTGCCATTTATTATTAATGAAAGGATATGGCGAAGAGGAGGAGGAGCACTCCGCCCCTCCTTCCTCCTTTACAGTAGGGAAGCGCGAGCGTGCTTCCATTTTGTCGACATTATTGTCTTTACCTTTGAGGCTCAAAAAGCCGTCGACGTTCGTTTTAATGTGGCCACAACAACCGCTGCCGTGTTTTCGCAAACGGCTAAAAACCAAGTGTCTCATTTATTGTGACGAAATGTGCGCATACGGGCATTTTGTGCGTGCATACGGGAATTTTAATCGTCCGCAGAGCCGGAAGTGCCGCCGAGCGCTAAGCCCGCCTGAACACGCCCCCTTAAAGGTGTACAACAACACTGTCAAAAAAACCCAAAAAAATTCCTTTTAAATTGACTTCAAACACGGGGAGGGGGAAAAAGGCGTAAAATGACGCCAGTTAACCACATTTGAATCATGTGCAACTGAAAATGAAGTTCTCCAGAACGAATGAATTCCGTGTACAGCACTTGTTGACTAGCAGCGATACTCATGCATATACACTCGTACGAATAATATGGAGAGGGGGGAAAAAAACAACCAGAAAAAGTAAAAACAAATACAAGAGGAGAATTATGGAGGAATTAAAAACTATTTCAATCTAATCTAAGTAAGAAGGTGGAACATTTGTTTAGATGTTGGTATGTGGTAAGTAAAAAAAAAAAAAAAAAATTACTGTTCTAATCACTGAACAGTAATTTATGCAAAATGGGAAGTACAGTATAATATTGACAGTGATTTTAATTGATTAATTAGAATTCCATGTGCTTTGTCGACAGTAAATTATACATTTTATTTTTTGTTTTTATTATTTTGCAGGACGATCCAGATGCAGCTGAAACAGCAGTAAGTACAAGTAACAGATTTTTTTTTGTTTTTAATGCACGATCTGGTTTAAATTAATCATACACCTGGAAATAGCCCTCTCACCCGCTAGGGGTCAGCAAAAGCGCACAACTGTAAAGAGAACTCAACATGAAAAGTTAACTTCTGTTTTCCTCACCTTGCAGCCCAAGAGGAGATCTGTCAGATTGAGTGATGTAAGTACACAATCCTCAATGCATTCTGTTGCCTATTTTCCTTTTTTTTTTGCCTGCTTTCCATAATAAATACAATTCATTCATCTTTACCAGAGGCCCACAGCTGCAAAAGCAGAGCCCAAACCCAAGCCAAAGGTAAGTTACATTGTCAACTGCCGTACTGTATGTTGCTATAGTTGTCATAGTTGACCACAAAACAACTTATTCTTACCAAATGGCTGTGGCTTGTTTCTGTAGTTTAATAACATGGCAAACATATTAAGTGCTTGAAGGACCTTTTAGAATTTTGAGACTTTGGCTCACAAAGACTTTCCACAGTATGGGCAACTGCTGTAACTGTAGTTTGGAGGAAAGGTATGAACCTGCTAATGGAGAAATATGGATGCTGATCATATTTAAATGGTATTTTGGTTCCACCTTGGTGGTAGCTCTCCCAGTGCCACCATTGTGACCGATATTAAAATATAGTAGTGTTGTGGACCCAGTTAATCAAAAACGCGACAGGTTTGATTCCTGATTAAATTATATTTGATATTATTGTAAGGCGGTGTAACCTTATTCCTAGTTTAAAAATTTACATTTTGCTTAAATAATAGAAAAAAAAACTGCTTGAATAATGATTAAATTAAAATGTATTGCATATAGAAGTTGAATAAAAAAATTACCTTTTTAATAAAAACAAGTAGTTCTTAAAGGTTAAATTCAATTCTGTTGTACTTAGTGAATCACTGCTGTCGACTGTTTTCTTAGCAAAAGTACACAACAAATACTACTTCAATTTGTGTAATACAATGAAGTCTGTTGATATTTTACCTAACACCACCAAACATTAGTTGAAAAAATGACTGGTTGAGTTAATTGCTTCTCAATGCATCTCTGTGCATTATGTGTTCTTGCAGAAGGCACCTGCGAAGCTGAAGAAAGGGAAGGAGGTGGAGAAGGCCAAGCCTGAGGAAAAGGCGGAGGATGCCCCTGCTGAGAATGGTGAAGCCAAAGCTGAGGAAGAGGTCCGTGTTTTGTCACCATGAATAATCTTGACGCATGAAGATAATCTTTGTGGTCATGTGTTTGTGTGTGTTGCAGGCGCCAGCCACGGATGCGGCGGAGGAAAAAGATGAGGAAGCAGAATAACATCTCTCAAACCACATCTTTACCAATGCTCCCTGTACCTCTTTTCTTGTACAATTCAGGGGAATATTTTTATCAACTATTTTCTAAATACAGGTTTTTTAGTAGTTTGTAGAGAACACTTTTTTTATTTTATTTTTTTTATTATTTTATTTTTTTTATTTTTATTTTATTTTATTTTTTTACAAAAGACAAAAAAAAAGTCAATTTGAAGACGGGGAAATGTCATCACATCCCACAATTTTTTTGCTCCTCTGAAATGGCGGCGGGGGTCATTGTAACTGTCGGTGGTTTTCATTTCAAAGTTGTTTTAAATGTGAAGGAAGGGAGGGTCCAGGATGGGTTACAGTGTCAACAAGCAAACATGGTCATAGGATCTTGGTCTACAACTGAAAGTGTGCCTGTGTGGATTACATTCCATATGCTTTAAAGGGACATTGTATGTAATCTGTGCTGGGGCAGAGGTGAACACAGTCACACATTGTTTTATTGTTTATAATGAAGAACAGTGTTTTAGAATGTTTGCAAGCTTTGTCCTCATGTTAACTCTTGTACTCATGCAGTTTTAAAATGAAATTTGATCAATAAATTTACAATTCCTTGTAGTGAAGCTCTCCCTATCCAAACTATGTATCTTCTGTGTTGGTTGTGTCCCAGTTCTGTGATAGCATTGCAATAAATTTGTATAGCTGCTGTGAAAAAGGGTTTGCAATCTCTGTATACAGTGTATAATGGTACATTGTATGGATGGAAAAAAAAAAAATAATAATTTGTTTTCTTAGCCAAGCTAGTGAGGTGTGTCAATGTAAAAAAACAAATCTGGTCTAAAATACCAGCAGACAGCCTGTACATTTATTTGAGATGTCCAATGCATACCAGCAGTAGCAATATTCACACGAGGTTTAGGTAACAGTGCAAGTGTGCGGTTTCTTTTTATTTGTATAGATGTACCTGTGTAATGATTGTTATCAACAAACCAATAAAGCTCAGTTGGTAGTTGTTATCCTTTTTTATATTTTGAAAAGGCATTTTTTATTTTTTTTAAGAAGGCAGTTTAATAACCACAACTGCAATGAAGCGCTGTATGTAATTACAACTCAAACACCGGAAAATTTAACAAAAACATTTAGAAACAAAGTTTAAATACAATGCAGAAGACACTACAACAAGGGCGGAATCTGAAGATGGGTTAAAAGCCAAAGAATTAAAATAACGATAGTGGCTCGTCAGAGTATTATCAGACTGGAGTTTTTTTCCCTTATGTTTTGTCACATTGCAACCTCCTCTGAGCAGCATGAAAAGTCTGCGAGAGCACACAAGATCAATCAGGCAGGATGCCGGTTGTGGCAGAAATTTCATGTTTTTTGCCTTCAGGAAGCAAAAAAAGAACGGCTCGATGAGTGTTTGTGATGTCAGATAATGTTAATCGGTTTCCCAGGCAGTTGAATATTACACTTAAGTGATTAAACAAGTTTTCCAATAAGTCCATGCATTTCTTGTTTTGCTTAAAACACAAAACATTTTTTTATCTGCTTTCATGGAGGACAAAGGAAATCAGAAAGTACTGTATTCACATTTTTAATTTTGTTTACAATAAACTTGGTGGCAAAAACGATGTTTGCTGATTTTGTGTGTGTCTGTGTGTGTGCGTCATTGTGTTTTGAGTCAACTAGAGTTGTCAAACTGATTGTGAATGTATTTTATTGGGAGTTCATGTGAAAGACCAACACATTGGCACATAAGTGTGAAGTGGAAGGAAAATTAGATATTTAAAAAAAAAATCTTTAATTTTTTTCCCCAAGTAAAAAAATGTGTGCAGATATATTAGCGACACTAAGTCAATACTTGGTGGAACCACCTTTTGCTGCAATTGCAGCTGCAGTTATTTTGGGGTACATCTTCTACACAATGAGGAGTGGAGGAGAAGCTGAGACTTGAATGCAGATATCAGACACCTTCCTCAGTTCCCCACAAACAGGATGGCAGCATCTGAGCTGCTAGACTTTGTCAACTGTTTGTAACCTCAAAAGTATCGTATGTACTGTACGTACATAAAACCTCCGTGTGTCATTTTCCTTCGACTTCAGAATTATGCGCCACTTTGCTTTGGTTTGTTACATGAAATCTCAATAAAAAACGTTTACATTTGTGGTGATCTGTCTTCCTTCTCAATTGTAGATTTAAAATTCAGCACCATGGACAGCTTCCCACATCCATGCAATGTTTTTGTGTGTTCAGTCTGTTATACTGTTTTATTACAGCATCAGAATTCACCCCAGTTGAAACATACCTTGATTTTGTATTCTTTCTTTCATGTTTTAAAAAAATGCAATTATTCCTGGTTCGTACCTGAAGTGTCAGAATGAGTTAGCACTGCAATACACACCTGGAAATAGAATTGAAGCACCCATGTGAAGTTATGTTTTTATCGAGAGACTGGCAATAATATCAGCCCCCCAAACCTTCAGTTATTTTTCTATGTGCATAAATCATAGTGATTTAGGAGGATATCTAACCTTAGATGACCTCAGTAAGGATTATGACACAGGTCAGTTTAGTAGGTACAAGATCCTTTATCAACACTCCATCCACCATCTGTTTTCTAGACCACTTATTTTGTTGCGGGTTGCAAAGAGCTATGAAAGGCGGACTACATCCTGGAATGGATGATCTGTCAGTGGCAGGGCGATTGGACACATTAGCTATGTGACACACGACCTGGCCAATACTCCATTTTGCCAACTTATTTACAGTACTTCCAGCTTTACCTTAAGGGATTACTGTCCAGTTAAAAAAAAAAAAAAAAATTATGTGAAATGAAATCAGAAACCAGCTGTCAAATGTTCATAACATATTAAACTCTCCAAACTTTCTTAAAAGACCGTTTCCTAGCCTGCCACAAGAGCAATAGATATGGAATAAAATACTTCACCCTTGTCGTTTAGAACTGTTCCATGAATGAAATTATGATTCGGGAAATTTCAAAGAATGAATAATCAGAAATACTAACATTTCTATGGCTAGTTTGTACAGTTTGGGTTTTACAGTCACCTCCAAAAGTATTCGAATGGCAAGGTCAATTTATTTGTTCTTGTTGCATACTGAAGACATTTGGTTTTCAGATCAAAAGATGAATATGAGACAAAAGTTCAGAATTCCAGATTTCATTTCATGGTATTTACATCTAGATCTGTTAAACAACTCAGGACAGAGCACCTTTTGTTTGAAGCTACCCACTTTTCAAGTGAGCAAAGGTATTGGAACAGACATTATTAACGTGAGTAACGTTTAATATTTGGTGGCATCACCCTTACTTGCAATAACTGCATCAAGCCTGCGACCCATTGACTTCACCAGGCAGTTGCATTCTTCATTTGAAATGCTTTTCCTGGCCTTTACTGCAGCTTCTTTTCTCCCTTCAGTCTGTTCTTCAGGAGGTAAAAAGCATGCTCTATTGGGTTAAGGTCCAGTGATTGACTTGGCCAGTCTAAGACCTTCCACTTTTCCCTCCTGATGTTGTCGGCAGTGTGTTTTGGGTCATTGTCTTGTTGCATGATGAAGCTTCTCCCAATTAGTTTGGATGCATTTTTCTTTAAATTGTATATGAGTTAACTAATGTCATTATATATGGAAAATAAAACCCTATGACATTCTGCTGCTGAAAAAAAGCTTCTGAGTCATACGAAATCCGATCCAAACTGTACACAACAATTAAAAATGTAGCGAAACAGAAACATTGTCTGAAAACATTCATTTGTGAACATTTACCGCGATATAAAGGACTTACACTAAGTAACTCAAAACCTTGCTGCTCTGTTCTTATAGCTAATTTTTAAGAGCTAAAAAGCACAGAACGTTGTGTTATTGCAGTTACAACACGCAGACTTAATCACCCCAAGTCTCCAACTGCTTTAGTTGCCCCAAATTAAATGGAGTCAAACAAAATCCTCTTCCTCATGTGAATACTGTAGCTCTCCATGCTGACATTACTGTCCTAACCTCAGCCAAGGGGCTGCAGGGGAGTGTTTGGAATTTGGTGTTGCTTGGTATACCGATGTCAACAAGTGGACTCTTGTAGATTGCCGGTATGCTTCAGGTCACCATCCATCCATTCATATTCCATAGTGCTTGTTCTCTTTAGGATCGCAGGTGAGCTGGAATCTATTCAAGCTGACTTTAGGGGCGAGACCCTGGAGCAGTCGTCAGCCAGTTGCAGTGGACAAATTGACAAACAACCTTTGCCACTAACATTTATACCTGTGGACAATTTTGAGCCATCCATTATCCTCAGACTCATGTATTTGGAATGTCGGAGGAAGCGGCACGACCCGAAAGCACAGGGAGAACATCCAAACGTCCATCTGTCATCCAGGAAGGTCGGAGGAGCAGAGACTCAAACCCCAAACCTCAGAACTGTGAGGCAGATGTACGAACCCCTATTCCGCCTGGTGCCTTTTCATGTCACCATCATATCCAAAGTTCAGAAGACAACTGCAAAAATATACAGTGTATAGACTTGCAGGACAATTGTTAAGAATAGTGGACAATAAAGTGAGATCCAATGAAGCTTTAACGACAGTCCTGCCTTTACAAATACAATATTGCCCAGTTTCCCCATTCGTATTGGATCACATTGATTGCAAACCAGGGTGCTGTGGGACACTAGTGTGCCATGAGAGATCATCACGGGTGCCGCAGAAATGATTCAATTTCAGTTCATTTGGAAAACTATTTTTAATTGCAAATATACCTTTGATCAGCTCTGCACGCCAGCAATGAAAAGAGACCAGCAGATCAATTAAATGCTCTTCCGTTATTTGGAAGAAGGTACAATAAGGTTTATGTACCTTCTCTTTTGCCATTCAAACAACAGCATTAGCTTCTTGCAAAGTGTATCTGCTATGTGTTCAATTGAACAATCCCAGAATTCACAGTAAGTACATTTGTTTGTAAATTGAGATGAGCTCATCATTTTCGTATTCATACTTTTTGTGACATTTTTGTTTAGTGCCATGAGATTTTTCTCATGTGAAAGGAGTGCCTTGGCTCAATAAAGGTTGGAAAACTAGTGAAATGTGACAACGCAATGATCACTTCTATGTACAAAACCTAAAGATATCATTTTCACCCATTCCATCGGCAATAAATATCCAGGCACACTGTGTTCATTGTACAATAAACAGCTGAACAAAATCAGTGTTTCAAACCACCCATAATTTACATTTATTAGGCATCAAATGTAAAATTACATTACAGTACATTAAAGCTATTCCCTATTGGCACTTAGTCTGTTCCCATTATTAGTTGACAAAACACACTGCTCTAAGTGGGAGAAAATTGATGATGAGACCCATGACTGACAGGGGCCTTAAGCCTAGAAAATAGTATTTTGAATTTGAGGTGCCCATGAGACACAGGTTGAGAAAGACAAATTGAAATAGTACCGAAAGAATTGATAGTCAACTTTTTAAAATGCATCAAAATATTGCTCTGTATCATGTGATCTGTGAACAACAGTGTGCGTACAAATAATTAGTTCTACGACACCTTATCTCTGATCAATGATGAAAATTATTGATGCTACCAGATATGTGCAAACACATCGATAGGCAGTTTAGATTCTAGACTATACAAAAACACCCATGAGAAAACATTCAGTATATGTAAATTCACTACTAACATCCAGGCCTGCACCAATAACTTCCTCCATTGTTTTCAGCATGCAGCTATCATTTGGCCTTTTAAATGACTGCTTTCATAAATATATAATAAGCCTCCATTTTTTTCCTGCGAAGACTTTCTACATGACTTTGGAATTTGTCTTTGGACATTGTTGTCCATGCATCCAGATGAATATTTGCAATGGCGTTCAACAAGAGGGAGCACTGTTGTAAGTGATTGGGATGGAAGTCAGTCCACACAGAGTTGGAACTATAGAATCATCCAAAATGTCCTGAAAGATCAAGAATTCAGATTCAGTGGGAATTATGATATGTGGTCCCCAATTGATTAATTAATCAATTAAGAACTGTGTGTGTGGGTGGGGGGGGGGGGTACTTTTTTCCATATACTGTAGTGTGTAAACCTCACAGAGAATTTGGTAATCCGTCCCTGAGTATCAATGACTAAATTAGTGTCTTTTGGATACTGGACTTGTTTGGTAATAATTTTCATTAGAATTATTTATGCAACACCTTTAACACCAGAGTCACTTTTCAGAAGAGCACAGATCAGTCAATTTTTTCTCTTCTTCCCATCTTAGTGCGCATATTGCGTATGAAGAAGAACAAAACCGTGGTGACAGCCATTATGACCTCAGCTACCCAGAATGCCATGTCCCAGCTATGTTGTTTGGCAATAGTGCTGAAGGGAAGTCCAGCCACAAAAGCCCCCACTGAAATAAAGAGAAAATTATGTCACTCATATGACTGTGTCATGGTAAACAGACAAAATGTTGTATTGGTCGCTGTACCATTAGCCATCAGAGCTACAATAGCATGCGAGGTTCCACAAAAATTGGAAGGAGCGCTTTCACTGGCGATAACACCAAACAAGGCAATTGGCCCGTAAGAGGAAAATCCAAACATGGCACCAAGAAAGAGAATCCAGATCTGCAAATGAAAAGAACAACTGAAATTGTTTTCTTTGTTTTTCAGTTAAGAAATCGCTAAGCAAAATTCTTACCTCTTTTTCGGAGACACCGAGAAGCACAGAGACAGGATGGATGACTTGGACCCAAAGAGGAGCCTCCTGAAGTGAATGAATAAACTTTAATATTGACTACCTAAACATAACTCAACACAGTTGTTTTAGTAGGTACTAGGGGTTGAAGTTGAACAGGCTAGTCAACACGTTGAATTTAACAGTCTGCAATGACAGTTCTATCTTGAGATCAAACAACAGCAAATCACGTTTTGGCTTTAAAAGAAAAACGGATGCCACACTGAAAGCAACATATAACGGCTGAAAAAAGTATTTAACACATCACAATTTTTCTCATTAAATATATTTCCAGAGCTGCTAGTGACGTGAAAATTTCACCTGATGTTGGGAACAACATCAGCGGCATGGTCACTCTCAAAATATTCAAGTCTATCTTCAAATAAATGCAAGCCCATCTGAATAGGGCACCCGCTAACGCTATCCGAGAAGCAATATGCTGCAGCTTCTGCTTACAGGAAACGAAATGGTGGGTGATCAATAACCTCCTTGTCAAAATTAACTGTTAACGTCAACAAAACTTTAAAGCTGCACTTGTAGCTCAAAAGTAAACAAGCGCGAAACTGTGCAGCCAACAAAACTCAGTGCAGCTCTGATGATCTTTTGTATCAGACGTGATACCGTTTCAGCCCTCCGCATTCAGAGTAAAGACAAATGGCCTTTGCGCAAAGCCACTACCATTTAAGTTCAAGCATATCTAAAATGTCCCCATAGTGCAATAAATTACTATTAAATGTATATCTCTTTAACAATGTTAACATTCACTGATCATTATTACTTTAGCTAAAAGTACAACATGTGAGATGCACTACTTGTTTGCCTTTGGCTGGTTTCTTCGTTAGCAGGATTACGCAAAAAGTACAAACAGTTAAGTCAAAACCCAATTTGGAACAAATCCATATTTGCAATTCGCCACAAATTTTTTTCGACGTTAGGTTAGTATTTAGTTGAAGTTTTAACAAAGATGAAAATGTTCCTTGTGGTTGTTAGAGCGCAAATCTAACTGCAAAAAGTGTTTTTTAATGTTCCTAAGGGCCACACACTGAATAATCAACGGTACAAATAACGACTCATTGATACAGTAGTTACTCAAAGTATATGCTACAGTTGAACAAGTAAACGACATTAACTCAAAAGACATCAATTCTTAATTTGATAAGATATGAAAACAAATACTGTTAAAATACAAAATGCATTTCAATCTGCAAGCAACACCTCCCAGATGAAAAGAGTATCAAATGGATATAATAAAACCAAATCGCAGGCATGTTAAACTCGCAACCCAGGGGCCACATGCGGCCCGCCACATCATTTTATTTGTGGCCAGCGAAAGAAAATCATTTGCGTCAACTTCCTTGATTCCTTGCTAGAATATGTAACACATTTTAAAACAACTGGTTAAGATTTGCACTCTACAGAGTTCCCTTGGATTTTATATACATATTTATATTTTCAAGACAGAATTTCTGATACATCCTTTGTATTAGCTCTTACTAGAGTGTGCAGGTGCAGCAAGTCTTTATATTTTTACCTTTGGGATTTCAGGTGTGACGGTGACCCTGAAGAGGTACATGGACACGTACATACCAGCCATCATGGCAATGAGCAGGCCGTGGCGAGGGTTGCCATGTGTGCCCAGGCCTGACTATGGAAAGCCACAGAGCATGTTTAGGACCAGCGTGCCAAATAAAACCAGTTTCTCAGTCTGATACAGCTAATACTTACTCGAGCAACAGCTCTGTCAGAGATTAAACCAGATGCAAGGCTGCCCACAAAGCCACCCACCTCCAAGGCACTCATGTAAGTACTGCCTGTGAGTAACACAGCTCAAGTTATTGCCATTAACCAGTAAAAAACACACTCTACAGAATCATTTGAAATAATAAGAAAGAAAAATGCATACCCATAAGAGCGGTCTGGCCTTTCTCTTGCATGAGGAAAAGCTGGCCCCAGTCAGTCGCCGCTGTCTTCACCCCAAACACCACCAAGTAGCCCAGAGACAGCACCCAAAGGAATGGGGAGAGAAGGAACTCACTCAGGGTGCTCTCACTGTTGCCTGGTGCAGAACAAGAGCACACACCCACACATTCTTCAATTACCTCGACTAAACAACACCACAAATGCACACCTTAAAAAAGGGAAAATGGAGGACATGTTTGATAACATAACATGCAACCGTATGAGGAATTGAGGAGACGCTAAAGCATCCACTGACATAATGAACATCAGATAGGTTAAAATAGTTTGGAGCAAAAACAGTAACTGAGTTCATCATGTACAGTATGGCTAAGGCTTTTCAAATCAAGATTTTTGTCTTTGCCGATAGTTTTTACACTGGCATACTTACATGATATGGTACTCTCTGTGATCAGTTTCCATGGTGCCACTTCTCTCCATGCAACAACTACCATTAGTTTGTATGTATTTTGTTGTTGTTGTTTTTAAACCACCACAATATTTGTAAACAAAGCTATCGAGATTTGATTTATGTGTAGAATTTAAGAAGTTTCCGAATAAATATGTAGGGATTACATGGTGATCCCATTTCCACAAGCGCTAAAGGATTTGGACAAACTGATATATATAGTTGAAAGTCCACCCTTACATTACAATGTGATTGCTTTACTTCAAATGCATTGTTGTGTATAAAGGCAAAATCATATTGTTACTGTCCTAATACGTATGGACATAGTGTAACTGCATCTATCATGCATCCATCCATCCATCCACCCTTGTACCAACCATCCATCAATTTATTAGTTTTTACTCACGTCTAATTGCCCCCTTCTTGGGTGCCAACTCAACACCAGGCAGGCCCACATCCTTTGGATCATTCTTCACCAACACCAGAGTCACAAGTGAGAAGGCAGCACAGAAGACACCTGACATAGTTAGGATGGTTCTCCAGTCATAGTAGTGTAGGAGCACTGTAACCAGGATTGGGCCCAGACTCCCTGCCAGGTTCATGCTGCAGGACAGCAGAGACCACCATGTTCCAAACTGGGATGGTTCAAACCACTGAAGAAAGAGATTTTGGACATATTTGATTTTAATTTGTCAAGAAAAAACAAAAAGAGGGATTTAAGTCCGAGACAAATTTAAAAAAATATACATCGAACAAAGCTGTAAAGTGGCAAATCTTAGATTCAGATTGGGGTCTTCAGATGGAGAAAAATATTGATGTACTTTAATGGCCACCATTATTTGTTCACTGCTTACTAAGCGAAGCAAATCTGAAACATGTCGAACAGATAAGCACAGAGAGTAACACGGTGTAGATCCACTGTAGGAAGACACTAATTCGACAAAAAAATGCCGCTGCATCACTGCAGCAAAGTTAGTCGTTCAAAATGGACCCTATAAAAAAATGGTTCCTATCGGTAATAAATACATAAAAAAACTGTTGACTGTTGTTGTTTCTTAAGGCACGATGTACTGAGGATGTTCTACTAATAGAATCGCTTGCAATCAGATCCCCTTCAACATGCTGAAGACGTGCCAAAGCCTATTTATTCCCCACCTTTTAAACAGCGCAAATGCCTCTTACTGTTGAAGTGCCTCGAACTAACTACATCAATTTACTTGACTTTTTTCTTTAGCTTCCATCAGTGATACTTATTCTAACTGCAAGTTATTGGTGGGTGACAGTGGCAGCTTGCAGATTGTTGGTCAATCAATCCCATTTTTTGGCTAATACCGCTCCACTTTACTGGACTTTATCACAGGCTCATCTTGCATAGGTTAATAGTGTCTGGCAGCAGGGAGCAGCATTCCAACCAGTGAACTTTTACACTACAAAGTGAAAATAAGTCTGTCAGCAGTTGGTTCTCACACTCGGGTAGCTGACTTGAATATTTGCAGGAATTATACATTGCCTGTGTGTCAATGGTGCAATGGAATAACACTGACTCATCGTGCAGGGCATTTGGAATTACCTTGCGGAGCACCTTCCCACATGGTGGCCATCCACAACCTTGTCCCAGGCCGTTAACGAACCAGAGCAGTGAGAACATGGTGACCGTGGCGGACCGCGAGAAAACCACGTTGATGCCTCCCACCACGAAGAGGCCGATGGAGAAAAGCCAGCGGGCACTAATCTGGTCCGACAACACGCCGCTGATGAATTTACTGATGGCATAGGCCATGGTCTGGCTGCTGGTGATCAGACCTGCAGACACAAGGAGGGTTAATATTGAAAATCTGAGAATGTGAAGGACACAAAGGTTGCATATAGTGCATATTTAGTATATTCTCAGAATGATACGAATTAGAGCTCAGACTCGCCCTCTTAATCCCAATTTGCCATTCGTCTTGACAGTAACGAATGACTCTCGAATCGAAATCGAATAGTTACTCCTTGTACTATTTCGAAATAAAGAAATGTCTTTCTCCAACTAATGAAAAATTCTATTTAAAGAGGCTCTAAACAGATATCCGTGTTTTGTTTCTAAATACATTAAATATGTTTGAAAGTGCTGAAAACATATGCTCAGACTTAACAATAACAATATAGTGCTGAATTTTTTTTAGATATAGCTTAAGCATTTTTTTTCACTGTTTGAATTTTCCTGATTTTGTGGGCAGGGCTAAGACACAGCGGAGAATGTCAGAATATAAGTAGTCTGATATTATAAGGTTCGTTCCGATTCAAGTCCCAATATTCTCCTTCAATGATCGCTTTTCCACACCCAATCAAATCCCAGCTGGAGCCCATCCTAGCTGGATTTGGTAAAGAGGCGTGGTACACTCTGAAACTGGTCGCCACTCTACATTCGTTAGATAGATCAACTTTCAGGTGAGCCATATTCGTTACTAACTGAGTGCATTTGTGCTGTGTATTTTAGATAAACAGTCAAATTTAAATTCTTACCCAAATCATCTTTGTCCAGCTTAATTTCATCCATCACTGAGGGCATGACAAAGGAGAATGTCTTTCTGTTGAAGAAGTACAGCATGTAGCCAATGAACATGGAGAAGAAGATGGTCACGCGATAGTAGCCGTAACCTGTTGCCCCCATGGTTCCGCAGGATCAAAACAAATGTGTGTAAAAAAAAAAAAAAAAAAAAAGAGAACTGATTGATTGTGTATTTGGGTCCTTTGACATTTAGCCAGTCAGTCAATCAAGTCAGAGGCAGTAGTTAGACTGTGTTTCAGCTAAAATGGGACATGATCCGCCGGTTGTTTGTAGTGAGCAGGTCGCCGAACAGTCCTCATCAGAAGGTCCCTGCAGACGCTCGATCTTTGAGGCGGATTTTTACACCGCAGCCTGAAAACGAAAGCAAGTTTTCAAACATATGAATGTGTTTCACACTCAGCGCAGTACACCCTCGTTAAGGAGAAATTTGTCTTGGTTCCCAATAAATATTGTTGGCTTCATGTTCAAAGAGGAAAAAGACATGCACTGACACATGGGGACTTTTTTTTTTTTTTTTTTTTTTTAATTATGAACTCAAGTCACACTGGTGTAAAGTTTGCATGGGGGTGGGGGTGGGGTGTCCTGTCTCAGCTCGGTCTGCCCAGTGGCCAGGCTAATTTCGCTAATATCTCACTCTTGTGTACTGTACTGGATTTCATGCAGCGAGTCGGGTTGCTTGCAGCATGCGGCACACTCGTGACATAACTTGGTCACACTCGCTCATTGAGCTGGCAGGGTCATCTGGGTCAGTCAAACCACACACATCACACACGGCTATAATGCGCTCAAAATTGCTTCCGGTCACTTAGAGGTGCTCGGTTCGGTCGACCGCATCCTCCGCACCGAACTCGCATTCTTTTACAAGCGCGCGACGAAGCTATTCAACAAATATAAACAGTATAAAGACTTGAATCCATTGAAGTAAGTCCAAAATCAGTGGCACGCTAGCGAACGGCCGCAGGAGCGGCCATTTTCGGCGAACCGTACTCGAGGCTCGGTGTCACCAGGCGCGACTCGCGGCGGGGACGCTGTCTGCCGTCACCCCGCCTCGACGTGACAAAAGAAGGAGCGACTCACAGAAGCTGGTGACCACGTCGCGGCTCCCAGCGCCGGTGTCCGGCCGCCACCGGAGCTCACGCGGATCGGCGAAGCGGTACCGCCCAGTTTGCGCGAGCCGCGAATTGGATTGCGGGGTCTCGCGCGCGCGCTGCGCGACGCGCACGCACACCACGCACGCTTCAACGGTAAGAAAACCAAAAACTGTTCACTCAAGAAAATCCCGAACCAAGATCTTTTGGGAAGTCATTCACTATTCTCTCCTTGGATACATACATTCATGTATACGTGTATCAGCAAGACCACATTAACCTCCTAAGACCTGACATACTCAAGTGAGGACATTACATTTCTGCCTCTCAGACCCGCGATACTTGATAGATGATACTAAATTTTTTTAGAACTCCGAGCACATTTAGGGACACCGCCCATGCCATCTTGTGGCGCTGTGACAACATTACATTCATGTTGGTTAAAATAAAATGGTGGCCAAATATTCAGACTGGTGCTCAGAGGCCCTGTAGGCGCAGAATGGCAGCCACGCTTCCATCGGACTGCCCCAGGGCACCTGTGGCTACATAAGTAGCTTGCTAGCACCACGGTGTGAAAATTATAGCGTCTTTGAGTGCCTAGAAAAGCGCTATATAAGTGTAATGCATTAGTAGTAGTAGTAATAGTAGAAAGAGAGTTTCATGAAATTCCATAGACAAGTACTCGAAATGGAAACTTAGCAGTGCACAGCACGAGAGAAAAGAAAGAGAAAGTAAGTAAGTAAGTAAATAAAAATAAGAAGCGTAACACTGCATGGGGAAACATTTTAGCATGTTTGCCTCACAGTCTCGAAGTCCCACGTTCAAATATAAGCTTTACTGTGTGAAATTTGCATGTTCTCCCCATGCTTGTATGGATATTCTGGCTTCCTCTCACATTTTGAAAATAGATTTGGTTAACTGATGACTGAATTGTCAGAAGTTGTGAATATTAGTGTGAATGGTTGTTTGTCTATGTGCTGTTGTTGGCTTAAAACAGGGCTAACCTTTTGCAAAATCCGAAGGGTTGATGTGTACCACTACACCATCAGTGACTAATTTTAGGCTTGTTTTTTGATGAAACATTTGATTTTCTGCCAGATTTGGATGCACCCACATTTTGGACACGTCAGCGTGAAACGGCCTGACACATGCAGAAGGCGATGACATTTTCATTAAACTAGTACATATTTGCCTATATTGTAAGTTGGAATCTTTTTTTTTTTTTTTTTTTTTATAAACAACAAGTGAAAATAGTTACAGTGAAACATTTTAGTAGACTTTGTTTTTTTTGTTTTTTTTTTAAATAATCGATTGTTGAAATGCCTGTACCCGTGCCACGGCAGTGGGTGGCGGCTGCTGGACGAGTGCCGCCTGGGCAGCGTTGGGCAGCAGCCGGTGGATGAGCTCCGCAGGAGCAGGGTCAAGTGAAGGCCACTGGACGAGCGCCACCTTGCATTGCCGTTGCGTCCGGCATCCTGAACAGCCGAGTCGAGGCCCATGTACTTGGCATCCCGGACGACCTCCTAATGTCTGGCGTCCGGGACGCCCACCCGGCTGTACCCGCCTCCAGGCCCCATTCCACCCACCCTATTGTGGACAATTTTTGTTATGACGTCTGGGGACATCTGTAATCCCTCCCTTAAGGAGGGGTACTCTCATGATCTGTGTTTTTGTTTCAATTATATTTAATTTTGTTTCATATTTCATCTTGTTTTCCGGTGTACCATATTCATACCTTGTCTTGCTCGTTAGGTTTTCGTTTCCACCTGTTCTCGTTAGCCCATGCAAACCTGCCAACTGTGACAAATGAGATCCAAATGAATAGAAACTTTCTTATAGTCTGATTTTTGTAACAACTATTACTATTTTTGCCTCTGATTAACAAGTTCCATAATATGTATGGTTCTTTCTAATCCCACTTCATCCCCCAGTAATTGCTTTCCTAGTGTTGTGACATTTTTGATTTATTTCAAAGTCCCAAGTCCTCCAGCCATGGTTGCCCCTCCACCCAGTCCTCTTCCCTTTAGGTTTGACAATCCTAACTTTTGTTTATGCAATGAGAAGCGGCATTCTTCCAGAGGAACGACCTCCTCTGTCTCTGGAGGGGCTGATACTGAGTACTCCACACGACACAACGATACCCACTGGATACTATGACAGAAATCAGCTAGTTTTCACTCCCAGTTGTGTACCAAACATTAAGCACTTTCAAAGCATGCGGATCTGATGGATTCCTCGTCGACAAATGAAGACCTGCTACCTTTAACAACATCATAGTGATTGACAGCACAGCAAAATTTGGTGGTCCATCATTCTTTTCTGTGAGTATGCCTACTGTATTATACTTGTTTTTTAAGTGAACTGCTTTGCACTTAGTGAATGTGTAGTCATTCAAAAATATTCAACCACCCAAGAATTCTGAAAGTACAACATAGGAGAAATTTTCAGAGTCGAAAGTTTTCTTTCCAAAAGTTTTATTGTTAAGATGCACTGTAAACTAAACAATTATACATCAACCCAGATAAAAGGGATAGTGGAGGCATCTATGTAACCGAAGGCTATTACTGTTATTGATTTCCAGAAGCTGTATATTAAAAGTAGGGCATTGATAACAGTTTGCTGTGCTCCAATAATGGATTCGTCATATGACTATTGGCCCACAATTGATTAATGTTGAGTCATAATGAGTCGTCATGTGGTCATCCACTTAAATCAAATAAAGAAGATGGTAAAGCATGAAACTTGTCCTCTGCATTTAACCCATCCACCAAGTAAACACAGCAAACCCACACTGGGGATGTGTGTGATTGTTGTTGTTGATGTTCTGGGTGGATAATTCATTGCCACATCCTCTCCAGCTCTGTGTGTCCACGAAGCTGATTTTTCTGTTGCCCACATTCTTCTGCCAGTCAATGATTTGAACTGGCATCGCCACAGTGGTGGGGGGCGATCCTAATCACTTGGTCACGGCTGCCCCTAATGCCTCAATGCAAATAGACATCAGCAATCCCTTGGTCAATTTAGGGGTACATGCTGTTGTTCCCTTGCATACATAAAGAGGAACAGAAATTGCTGAGCCCTACTGAAGGCTCTTGCTATCCAAATTAAAATAAATATGAAGACACTGCGGCGGCACGACACGACTGGTTAGCACATCTGCGTCACAGTTCTGTGGACCGGGGTTCAAATCCCGGCCCCGCCTGTGTGAAGTTTGCATGTTCTCCCCGTGCCTGCGTGGGTTTTCTTCGGGTACTCTGGTTTCCTCCCACATCCCAAAAACGCTAGGTTAAGTGAATACTCTAAATTGCCTGTAGGTGTGAATGTGAGTGCGAAGGGTTGTTTGTTCAGCTGTGCCCTGCGATTGGCTTGCAACCAGTTTGGGGTGTACCCCACCTCTCGCCCAAGATAGCTGGGATAGGCTCCAGCACGCCCCGCCACCCTCGTGAGGATAAGCGGAATGGAAGATGAATCAATGAAGACACTGTCTTTTCTGTTGTTTTGTGTTCCAGTTACGCATGTCTGTGTTCACTCGGCGGGGTTGTTTGCGTTATATAGGTGCCTTCAGTTCCATTTAACTGAGTCTGTCCCGACTCCCAACCCACCCGGGTTCAGAGCATGTGATCTCCAGTAAAAAAAATAAAATTAAACAAATAAAAAAATCAGCACAGTTGGTTGTTTAATTTTTAGCATTGATTAATTTTTAACAGGGTATTTCCAAATAATTCAGTAGTCTGGTGCTTCTTTTGAAATCTTTTCTGAATAAACTATTTTGGATCCTCTTTCTAACCATAACTGATACATTTTTTCCAACTATTTACCTTTTTTTTTTTTAAATTATTATTATTTTTTAAACCTGTCCTGTTCAGCTGCATGGCCTTGCAGAATGGTGGATCTGTATGCCTTTGTGCTGGAACAGTTTTGCTGTGCAACAGGGGAGTTTGAAATACTCCCTCTGCTTATTTTTATTCATTTATTTATTATTATTCTGATGTTTATTGAAAATTCATTCAGACAGAAAAGGGTGTTAGGGGACAGACAGAGGGATAGAGCGGACAAGTGGACTAGGGGTGAGAACAATAGTGAGACAGTTGTCATGATAAAATAGTATCGATGTTGACTTGACCCAGAAGCAGACGGAGGCGGAAGAAGTTGTGGAGAATGGTTTATTTGTATTCCAGTTCAGGGTGGGATCTCCAAGGTGTGATGGTGGACCGTCGGGACAAGGAACATGCGGGGTGCGGTGGCGTGAGCAGGTGGAAGAGCTTGACGCCGTGGCTGGAGAGAACAGTGAGGCGGGGAACACGGAAGGAGCACACGGGTGAACGTTAATACTCTGGCGCCGATTTCCGGAATCCGGAAGGCTTAAATGCAGGCATTGTAGCGTGCTGATTGGCAACAGGTGCGGAGCCGAGGTGGTGCTGATTACTGGGAAAAGAGAGAGAGGGCGAGCACGGTCGCAGGGCTAAGAGTGCACGTGGAGACAGGTTTGAGCAGAGACACATGGAACATCGGGAGTTTTAATTGAACTGACGTGGGATTGATGATTATAGTGATCGGGAAGGGACCAATAAAGCGTGGAGTGAGCTTACGGCATTCAGTCTGGAGCAGGAGGTCACGAGAGGAGAGCCAAACCCTTCTGACTCACCAAGATCCGCAAACCGTTTATTCTTCTCGGCAGACCGATTCAGAGCCGCCCTGACGTCCTTCCAAATGGAATGGACCCTTCGCAGGTGATCCCTCACCGCGGGAACCGCCACAGTATGCTACAACAGAGGTTGGAAACCATAACAGGCCATGAAAGGAGACATACCTGTGGTGGAGCTGGTGAGGGAGTTGCGGGCATATTCGATCCATGGAAGAAAGGCACTCCAGGAGGTGGGATTGCATTCTTCAACGCAACAAAGAGCCAACTCCAGAGTCTGATTCGCCCGCTCCGTCTGGCCGTTGGATTGTGGATGGTACCCAGAAGACAACCTGGCTGCTGCGCCCACCGTCTTACAGAACTCCTTCCATACCTGGGAGGCAAACTGAGGACCTTGGTCAGAGACTATGTCAATGGGGATTCTCTGGAGTTTAAAGATGTGATTAACAAGGAGGTTAGCGTTTTCAAAGGCAGATGGTAATTTGGGAATGGGTACGTAATGGACATACTTGGAAAATCCCATCGATAATAGTAAGAATGATAGTATTACCTTCGGAGGGAGGGAGGCCGGTTACGAAGTCCAAGGTGATGTGGGACCAGGGGCTGCTCAGGATAGGTAAGGGGAGCAGCAGACCAGCTGGGGGCAGTTGTTAAGTCTTCCCTCGGGCACAGACGGAGCAGGCTCGGACAAACTCCGGGTGTCTTTCATCAGACTGGGCCACCAGAAGTGCTTGTATGAATTGGATGGTATGATCCCGGGATGACAGGAGAGTTTGGAATTGTGTGCCCACAGAAGAACGTTAGAACGTGCCGAATTGGGTACCAACACCTGGTCAGGAGGTCCGGTCTTTCGATCCGGTTGGGTCTTATGAGGATTTTTAACTACCTGTTCCATCTCCCAAGTGGCTGCCCCGATGAAGCAGAAGGAAAGAAGGACGGGTTCCGCGGGACTGGAGGGGGCTGAGTACATGGGAGATAGGGCATCGGGCTTGCTGTTGCGGGAACCAGGGCAGAAGGAGAGGCTGAAATTAAATTGGCTCAGGAAGAGGGCCCACCGAGCTTGTCGGTGGTTAAGACGTTTGGCGGAACGGAGATAGGCAAGATTTTTACAATCTGTCCATATAATAAACTGAGAATCTGTCCCATCCAGCCAATGCTTCCACTCCTCCAACGCCCAGACGATGGCCAGTAGCCCATGATTTCCTACGTCATAATTCCGCTCGGTTGGAGACAGACGACGGGTTAAAAAGGCACGAGAATGTAGTTTCTGGGATTCGGGGTCGCGCTGGGAGATGACTGCCCCCGCCCCAGTGTCAGAGGCGTTGACCTCCACAACAAACCGGAGGGAGGGGTCGGGGTGTCTCAGGATGGGGACGCTGGTGAATAAGTCTTTTAGATGGTCGAAGGCTTGGAATGCAGCAGGGGTCAACTGGAATGGAGAGCTGGTGGAAGTAAGGCTAGTGAGAGGAGTAGCCACTTTGCTGTAGTTGCGGATGAAGCGGTGGTAAAAATTGGCGAATCCTAGGAAACATTGTAGTTCTTTGCGGGTGGAGGGAATGGGCCAGTTGACGACTGCTTGGATCTTGGCTGGTTCTGGTTGTAATTGTCTTCTGCCAATGATATAGCCCAGGAGGTGTACAGAGGAGAGGTGGAATTCACATTTCTCAGGTTTGACAAAAAGGCGTTTCTCAAGGAGACGCTGGAAGACTTGACGGACATGATGGCGATGTGCTTTGGGAGAGTGGGAGAAAATGAGGATGTCGTCTAAATAGACAAAAACAAACCGGTTAAGCATATCGCGGAGGACGTCATTAATGGTTTGGAAAACGTTGGTCTTTTGGTCTTATGGAGCATGTGGGAATGAAATGGCCTGATTGTCCAAAATAGGTACACAATCTATTATTGAAACGGTGCAAGTCCAGTGAGTCCATCCAGCAGGGGACCCAAACAGTGGCATGCCACCGACCCCCCAGGACCCAGACAGGTCCCAACCGAATCGTCCCAACCAGTCCCAAAGCGAGGGGCACGGGCACCGGACCACTGCAAAACCCCCTCAACCCCCGCGGCCACCGTCTCCACAACCCCCGTAGAGCATGAGGGCCCCACCCATCAACAGGGCCCAAAACAGGAGCCAGCCGCCACCCAAAAACGGTTATAGCCCGCCAAAGAGAGCCCATGTTAAACGCCCGTCGTGAGCAAGGGTGCCAAGAGAGGGGAGAGGAAGGTGGGGCCCAAAGGGGGGGGGGGCAACCCCCTCACTCCGTGGCCCAAGAACTGGAGGAGGGGTGGGGCACAGGACCCAGGAGTCAAGCCAAGAGAAATGTGAAAACCCACCACCAACCCTATTACTATGGTTACCAGGTCCCCGACTGGCAACCGTTATCCCTGTACCGTGATTGTGTGTGGTGGGGTGTAGTGCATGAAAATTGGAGAGACCGGTGAGGTGAGGCGAGATGGTCACAGGCAATACTGACCCGCAACCGTCACCCCCATCCAGGCCAACCAGCACCCCAAGGATGTGCTAATTTATGTAGTGCATTAACAATCCGCGGGAGAAAGAAATGGTGGGCCAGAGAGCAGGCCGGAGTGCCGGGACACCTGGCCGAGTGCCCTCCCCAGCCCGACCCACAGAAGGGGGAAGGGGGGGCAGCGACCAGACTGGAAACCAGCACAGATGTGCCAGCACCCGGCCCGGCGCCCGCCCCACCATACCTGGGGCCATTCCCCCAGGGGACCCTGAATGAGATATGAGTGTGCCCAATGTGCAGAGTATGCACAGTGTGAGGACTAAAAATGTGCCGAGTGTGTGAAGTAAGAGGCTAGATTCCTGCGGGTCCGGCCCGGCCTGACCGGCCGGCAGACCACAGAGAAAAGGGGGGAAGCCCCTCCCCCCCCCCACCACCACCCCACAGCCAATTCCGACCACCCCAAACCAACAATAGCCCAGTGACCAGAACAGTGCCAGAAGGTGGGAGGTGCCCCAAATCAGCCAGGGACCCGACACAGCCCGGGAGAGAGGAAGGAGATGACCACGGCAGCGTGCCCCAGGGGGAGGGAAGAGGAGGGCACAGGCCGGGACCCAAAGGCACCGCGCCCACCACCTAAATAAATTAATAAGGCGAATTTACTTTGAAATGAGTGGGTGGAGATCAAGTAATCCCTTTACAGCATGATGTGCACAAATAATTTAATTGTCCTTGTCAATGGTACACTGTGCAAATACAACCCTATAAAATCTACCCTCAAGTGTTAATTAGCTAGACCAATATTTGGTTTTAGACTGCGGTTGATCTTTTTAATCAAGGACTCATTATGTTATGATTATCATCATCATGTAATACACTGCTATGACAACAGAACAAAGAAGTAATTTGGTTGTATGGAATTTATTTGCAGTCCATGTCTGCCTAAAGGCAGGGGCACATCATCACATTATGAGTGGACATTTGTATGCCCAGGGCCAAATTGTTTAAATGTAATCTGATCGGATTTTGGATAAGGGATAAGATAAATTCTCCAAAATGGGCTGTTCAAAACAAAACAAAAAAACTTATTCTGAAATCAGATTAGATCACAGTATAATCCAAACTTGCTATTGTACAAAAATAGTTTCTGATAATGACACCCCTTCCTGCATTTTTAGTCACTCTATCATTCTAAGAGAAAGTTGGAGGTACTGTACGTCTTCATTTTCAACTGCCTCAGGTGCACAGGGAGGGACATTCCGCTTTGTAGCAATATTGTGCAGGACAATACAAGCAAGTATCATGTTGCACACCTTGGTGTTCCACATGCAAGTAGTTGAGGCACGCAAAGCACCTCTTCGGACCTCCATTTAAACGCTCAATACCACACCTTGTTTTTTAATGTTTCAAGGTTGAAATTCCATCCATCCATCCATCCATTTTCTTTACCGCTTATCCTCACTAGGGTCGCAGGCGAACTGGACCCTATCCCAGCTGACTCTGGGCGAGAGGCAGGGTACACCCTGAACTAGTCGCCAGCCAATCGCAGGGCACATATAAACAAACAACCATTCACACTTACCTTCACACCTATGGGCAATTTAGGGTCTTCAATTAACCTACCACGCATGTTTTGGGGATGTGGGAGGAAACTAGAGTAATCAGAGAAAACCTATGCAGGCACGCGGAGAACATGCAAACTCCACACAGGTGAGGCCGGATTTGAACCTGTGTCTTCAGAACTGTGAGGCAGATGTGCTAACCAGACTATATTTGCTTTTAAAAAATGTGTTGCAGGTTTG
Source organism: Phyllopteryx taeniolatus (assembly GCF_024500385.1). Taxonomy (NCBI): domain Eukaryota; kingdom Metazoa; phylum Chordata; class Actinopteri; order Syngnathiformes; family Syngnathidae; genus Phyllopteryx; species Phyllopteryx taeniolatus. Next base: position 4,948,760 of record NC_084518.1, on the reverse strand, counting down.
GTCTGGCTGGTCAAAAGATATTGGAAATGGGGTATTTGTATTTGTTGTGCTTTTCGTTTGTCCAAGTAAATACATACATTTATATAAAAATAAATTTTGAGCCATGATGCCATGCCATGATGGCTAGTCTGCCAGTTTTTTTTTTTTCTTCACCATCCATCCATTTTCTACCGCTTATCCAAGGTCGGGTCGTGGGGGCAGTAGCTTGGAAATTGGCCATGGAAATTGGGTGACATGTTATCCTGTAAATTAAAGACAAAGTTAAAAACGATATTTAAAAAAACATTGTAAGCATATGTATAATCAATGACACCATAGGAAATCTCTCCTCGGGGGCCACATTGGCTAGGGCCAGTAAGACCATACCTGCACAACAACAAAATTCAACATTGAAACAATAAAAAAAAACAAGGATTACTACTACTGAGCGTTTAAATGGAGTTCTGAAGAGGCGATTTGCATGCCTACTTGCGAGTGGAGTATGCAACATAATACATGCTTGCATTGTTGTGCACAATATTGCTACAAAGCGGACTGTCCCTCCCTGGGATGAGGTCAATGGTGCACCTGAGGCAGCTGAAAATGAAGCTCTTGTTCTGAATTAGACTTCATATAGCACTGAAGGCTCCTAGGTGTGCTTTGAGCAACTCATGTAAAAAAGTCTACTATCAGTCTTGGGTGGTATTTGGCTTCAGTCGAAGGAAGGTGTCCGAGTATTGTACTTCTTGCTTTTTTTGACATAACTCTTTTTCCCTTGTATCGCTCCGATCAGATTTCATCTCGTCAGTTCCAGGAGTACTTAAGGTTTGTTTTTGATTCAGTACTTCTATGAATTTTGTGTTTCTATTTCCTCTGTGTAGGCATTCCAGAAGTACTTGTGTTTTTGTCTTTAAGTACTTCTGTGATTTTCTCTTTCATTTTCTGTCTAGTGTAGATAGATTTATTGTTGTGCCGCCGTGTTTGAATAAAGATTGTGCAACTATTCAACTAATTAACATTTGTCATGCAGTAGATATCCATTTATTTATTGTATTTTTTTTGCTGATTTTCAAACCATTCAGTTGAAATGATAGAGTACTTCACATTAAAGACCGTTAAATTAGAAATAGAATAATCCTCTCGAAGCTGTAAAAATCTTACAATAAAGTATTCAGTTCTAACTCTAATTGGAAACTTAACATTTACAGAAATCTAAAAATCATTGTTAAAAATATCTGAAAATGACATTGCTTTCTGCACAATTTGATTGACCCCATGTTGGTTGGTCTACCTTTTTTTTTTTACATACCTCGTAGCCTTCAGTGTAAAATGTTTTCTAATTTAGAATGTTCATTATCCAGATTTGGTCATCTTAAAAAGTATGGATCCGGATCAGACTGATTTAGAAGTGAGGGCTGTCATGTTCTAGCGTTTGGTCGTCGACCAGAAAGAAGTCTTGGCATCAATTGCCTGCTGGTCTTCTTCATCCATTGCCCATCACATTCCGCCCTTGGTCCCACATTGCACTGGACTTTGCCACCAGTCTTCTATCATCACAGGCCAACTTGGTCATCCTTAGTTTGGTGGACCGATTCTTGAAGATGGCCAATTTCATTCCTTTGCCTAAGTTGCAATCATCACTGGAGACAGCTTCGTATCCATGGCGTCCCTTCCAATCTGGTGTCTAACAGGGGCACAATTCACGTCTCAGCTATGGACGGCATTCTGCGGAGCCATGGTAGCTTCAGCAAGTTTGTCCACAGGGTACCACCCACAGTTCAATTGGCTGACTGAGCAGCCTTACTCGGACCTGGAGGTCCCAATTCCTTGCGTGTGTCAGCAGCATTCCTCATCCTGGTCTCTCCACCTTCCCTGGGTGGAATACACCCACAAAACCCTCATCTGCTTGGCTACTGGAATGTCCCCATTCAAGACTGCTTACAGGTATCAATCTCCAGTTTTTCCTTCCTAGGAATCTGACCTCTCCATACTATAAGTACTTCACCTCGGGCGAGCTCTGCGGATCTGGTGGGACATCCGAACTGCGCTTTCCCACACTGCAGGCTGTAATCGTCAGTGGTGTGTCATCACCAACATCCCTCTGTCTTAATGGCCTGGCCAGGAGGTGTGACTTTTCTTGAGAGATCTTTATCTTATGGGGGTGTCAAGGAAAATGGGTCCTCGCTTCATTGGTCCATTTGTAACTCTGTTGTTAACCCAGTTGCCATGAAACTCAAGCTCCTGCCATCATTGAAGTTCCATTCTGTGTTCAAAGTATCTCTGCTCAAGCCTGTCTGCACTAGCCCACTCATCCCTCCGGTAGTGCATCCTCCTCCTCCGCCCCACCCACTCAATGACGAACCAGTCTCCACAGTGAGGTACATTTTAGACGACTGAGGAAGGGGTAGGGAGGTCGACTGGGAGAGCTATGGTCCAGAGAAGTGGCAATGGGTTCCTCGCTCCTGGATCCTGGATTTGTCTATCCTCTGTGAGTTTCATGCTACTCACCCATCCAAACCAGGTGGTCCGCCAGGGTAAGTCTGTTGATGGAGGGGTACTGCCATGTTCGGTGTTCTGCCTATCAGTAATGTAATTTTCTCTCTCTGCCCTCAGTCTTGCCAGGGTCATTGGTGGGTGGAGCCACTGAGCCCCACCTGCATGCAATCAGCCTTGATTTGTATTTAGGTGTGTCTGCAGTGGAAGGAAGGTGTTGGAGTATTGTCCTGCATGCCATTTTGTTGATTGACGCAACTCTTGTTCCCATTGGATTTCATCTCATCAGGACTTCTGTGAATTTTGTGTTTCCTTTTTCTAGTGATGATATTTCTCATGAAGACCATTTGTTATCGTAGCTTTATTGTTTCCTGTCATCATAGTTATTCACACTCATGTCATCTTTGTATCCTCGTTTTAGTTTTTACCAACGACCGTTTGTCATCATTGTTTTCTGTTTCGCAGTAATTATTGTTGTGCCTCCATATTTGAATAAGACTGTGCAACTATTGCAAACCTTCTTCCATCTGCTTGGTGGTCCATTCTCCGGCCGTATGCCGACCATAACACGTTTAAATGGAGTTCTGAAGGGGCGCTTTGCGTGCCTCAATTACTTGTGTGTGGAACCCCCAAGGAGTGGGCAACATAATACTAGCTGGTATTGTCCTGCACAGTATTGCTACAAAGCGGAATGTCCCTCCCTCTGATGAGGTCGATGATGCACCTGAGCCATCTGAAAATAAATAAATATTGTACCGCTGACTTTCTCTCTGAAAGAAAGATTGACTAAAAATGCAGTAAGGGGTGTCATTATCTGAAACTATTTTTGTACAATGATTTTTGGGTGTGTCTGTAAATATTAAGTTTTCAATTTAAATTAGAATTGAATACTTTATTGTTTCATTTTTACTGCTTTGAGAGGATTATTTTATTTCTACATTTTCATGGTCTGTGAATTTATAATTTCAATTGTATGGTTTGAAAATAAGTTTTTTAAAAAAGCAATACATAAATGGATAGCTACTGCTTAATATGGCCCACAGTCATTTGCTGCTTGTTTCTGGGAAATGATAGCTTCAGTTTTGTCTTCAACAACTAAAAAAGTGTGCTCAATTGGCTTGAGATCAGGTGGCTGACCTTGACACTGAAGAATATTTAATTCAATATTTAAGTCTTGAGTTAACCCGTCAACCTGTTTCAGAATAATGGCAAGAGAAAAGTATGGCGAAGACAAAAGTATAGCGAAGGAACAGTTCATGATCCAAAGTATACTAAAGTATATCATGCGTCAAGCAGACCAGTGTTATGCATGACTTGGGCATGTATGGCTGCTAATGGAACCGTCTCACTGGTGTTTTTTGATCCGGTTGTCATTGGAAAGTATATTTCAGTATACTTTGGTTCTTGTGTTTGTGTGCTACATTTTGTGTCATACACCCAGCAGGGAATGACTGAGGGCTGAACTTGGAGATGCCGAAAAGACGAAACATTGTTGCCATTTTATTGATCCTATTGCCTTGGATCTTACTCATCTATGTTTGGGACGACAGCACCAGCCCCCCATTTCTTGCAAGACTTAAGGGTAAGAAAGTACCGAGAGGGAATATTGTTTGTATTAATCAAACATAACTGAATGCATTTGGGTGTTATTAGCATGTACATTGAAAATGTAATACACAGACATTTAGGTCTGCTTGGTCACAATATTAGCCAAACAGTAAATCAAATGGACTATATGGAAACCCAATAATTACAACTATATATATATATATGTATATGTGTGTGTGAATTGTAAAAGGGAGTCTACAAAATCTTCTGAAGAAATTCTGTTTTGGTTACGTTTCACACGATCAGGATTTTTGCTGCCGATCACCGATCAGCGAGTTTAAAAAAACGAAAACCAATCACCGATCCGATCACAACATTGAGCAATGTGTCTATTTAAATGACCTGTTCATTTACTCTATATACTTGTGTACTTAATTGCTCAAAAAATTACATTTACAATAAATAATATATCTTTGTTCATCTATTTATGCCAGTGAGGCATTGTGACAGACAGAACAAGTGAATGGTCTTCTATGAGATGGAAGGAAGTACATACAGTAATTAATGCGTCCTCTCCTGAGCACCGGTGACCACCAACACACGTTTTTCGCCATTTTGTTCTTATAACACAGTCCGCGCAATCCACTCTCTTTGTCCTCGCCACGGTAACGAGTGTATCAGGTCGTATTTTTATTTCTTTTTTTTATATAACTTTAATAACAAATCCCAAACCTCAGAACTGTGAGCCAGATATGCTAACCACTTGTTCACTGTGCCACCCCCACTAGAACAACTGACCTTTATTGAGGATTAACCAGAGGCACTTTAAAATGGTGGCAGGTGTGTGCTGACTGAGATTTAACATGAGTTTGAATGTAATTGATGCTGAACACAGTCACATCAAAGTTATGATGGTGTGCACACTTGTGGAACTACTACTGATGCAGAATTTATATATCCACTGTCGGTATATTGCTACAGAATCTAGTCAAATTGATGCATGTAGTTCAAAACTGTAAAAATAAGCATTAAAATATCATAAAGAGTGATTTTAATAGTGATTGACACATCTGCCTCACAGTTGAGAGGTTCTGGGTTTGACTCTTGGCTCAGGACCTCCTGTGTGGAGTTTAAATGTTCTTCCAGTGCTTGCATACATTAGCCGAGCTGGCTTGAACGGTGCCCTATGCGGAAGTCGAAGAGAGTCTAAAAATAGATCGTACGCGCAATAATTGATTCAAAAAAAATAAATAATTGCGCGTGGCATGTAGATAGATCACTGTAACGGAGTAAAAGTACCGTTTCTTCTTAACAAAAATACTCAAGTAAAAGTAAAAAGTATGACGCATTAAAACTAAGTACAATTGATCCAAAATGCTACTTGAGTAAATGTAACGGACTGGGCAACACCAGAAGAAACAAAACGAACCACACTCATTCATTATCAACAAGAATATTTACAGGGAGTAGCCTAAAACAATCTGGACAAAAGTTTTATGGACTGATGAAACAAAGATTAAACTTGACCAAAATTAATTCAAAAGTCTAAATAAACCAAAGACTGATTATGAGATCTTTCATTACGCAGAAGTACAATGACAGAAAACACACTGCCAAAAGAACAAAGGACTTCATCAGGGGAAAGATGTGCAAGATTTTAGACTAGTCAAATCAATCTGCAGACTTAAACCCTATGAAGCATGCATTCTAGCCGCTAAAGAGAAGACTGAAGGGAGTAATTCATCATCTTTTTCTATTCATGTGTAATTGTGTGTCATATGCAGATGTATACGATGCAACTGTTTCTCAAGAATTCATCTTTTAATGTCAAAACCAAAAGCTTTCAATGTATAGCAAAAATAAAGTAATTGCCGACACTTTTCAAGTACTTTGGGAGGGGATTCTAGAACACAAATTCTATATTTTAATGCTCATTTTTGTAACATAGGACACAGAGGCAGTCCAAGCTCCAGCAATACCTTTGCTAACAAAGAGTCCCGCTCACAGAACATATTCGAGGTGGTGCGTTCTAAGGATGTGTATGCCAAGCCACTACCCAATTCTGACATCCTGCCAACCGTCCATGTCATCACCCCTACCTACCGGCGGGCGATGCAGAAGGCTGACCTCACTCGTCTAGCCAACACTTTGCTCCATGTGGCCAACCTGCACTGGATCGTGGTGGAGGACTCGCAAAAGAGGACGGCTCTGGTTAGTCGTCTCCTCCATGAGACGGAACTCAATTACACGCACCTAAACGTGAAGACGCCTCAGAACTTCATTACGTATGGTCGCCCAGATCCTAAATTCCCAAGGGGGACCTTACAAAGAAATCTGGCTTTGCGGTGGCTTCGAGAGACCTTCAATGTATACAAAACCCAGCCAGGCATCGTCTACTTTGCAGATGATGACAACGCTTACAGCCTGAAAGTATTTGAGGAGGTGAGGCTTGATGTCCTGTCATCCTAAAGGGCCTATCTTACTGGCGGAGACGTCGCTGCGACTGATTAGTCACTGCAACTCAGGCAACTCTGGAGACCAAAATATTGCTTGCGCTCTTACCAGAGCGACATCTCGTGAAAACCAATACACCCGGAAGTCGCTGCGTTGTCTCCGTGATGTTGCAGAGAAGTCAGCGTAAAGTGGAGGAGATGTCTCCCCAGTCGAGACCTGAACAAGTCTCCAAAAGGTCTCCGAAAATATTACCGTAAACATATTTGTATTTCCCGCGACTACCTAGCGACCCGGTTAGTCTCGACAACCAGCAGAGACTCGAGTCGCCACCTTGTCTCCAGGCTAGTGAGATAGGCCGTTAAGCGCAAGAACACTAGAAACATTAAATAATTTGAATGTGAAATCAATTTGAAATGAGTACAGTAAGTGCAAGTCTGTCTCCAACTACCAGATGCGATCTACCAGAAAGGTCTCTGTGTGGCCCGTTGCATTTGTTGGGGGCCTTCGCTACGAGTCCCCCAAGGTAAACAGCTTGGGAAAGGTGTATGGCTGGAAGGTTGTATATGACCCACATCGACCCTTCGCCATTGACATGGCTGGCTTTGCAATAAACCTGCACCTCATCCTGTCAAAGCCTCAGGCATATTTCAAGCTAGATGCGAAGGGAGGTTACCAGGAGAGCAGTTTGTTAAAGGAGCTTGTCACCCTCAACGATCTGGAGCCTAAAGCAGAAAACTGCACTAAGGTAATGCAAGGAGGTTGAATGCATGCTCAAAATATCAACCAACAGTTTTACATTAGAAGTCACACCAGCTTTGAAATTGTCTGACCATTGGAAGCTGTGACATCAGTGATGATTTACTGTACAGTGGATATAAAAAGTCTACACACCCCTGAGGTTTTTGTGACACAAGAAAAAATGAGACCAAGAAATATTTAAAAACTTTTTCCACCATTAATGTGACAGATAAGCTGCATAACTCAATTCATTCATTCATTGATTTTCCGAACCGCTTATCCTCACTAGGGTCGCGGGCGTGTTGGAGCCTATCCCAGCTATCTTCGGGCGAGAGGCGGGGTACACCCTGAACTGGTCGCCAGCCAATCGCAGGGCACATAGAAACAAACAACCATTCGCAGTTACATTCACACCTACGGGCAATTTAGAGTCTTCAATCAGCCTACCATGCATGTTTTTGGGATGTGGGAGGAAATCGGAATACCCGGACAAAACCCACGCAGGTACAGGAGAACATGCAAACTCCACACAGGCGGGGCCGGGATTTGAACCCCAGTCCTCAGAACTATGAGGCAGATGTGCTAACCAGTCGTGCCGCCTATAACTCAATTGATTAAAAAATATATATTTTAGAGAGGGAAAGTAAAAAATAAGCAACTGAGATAATATGGTTGCACAAGTGTGCACACCCTCTCATCACTGGGGATGCGACTGTGTTCTAAATTAACTAATCGCATTCAAACGCATTAAATGGGAGTTCGCACACATCTGACACCATTTAAAGTCTCTCTGGTTAACCCCAAATAAAGTTCAGATGTTCCAGTAAGCTTTTCCAGACATTTTGTGGTAATTTCTTAGCGCAGAAGCCATGGTCCGCAATAGCGGTGTGACGGAACAGATAACCCTCGGTACAGTCCGTACTTTGGTTTCTGGACCACGGCTCGTTCAATTTGAATTACATGCTATGTGCATGAAGAGCGCAAAATTTTTCTCTCCAATTATGTCTTTATTTTGTTTGTCAGCAAAAATGCATTTTGTAGTGTACTGAATAATATAGCTTATGTCAGGTGAAGTGTTATTTAAACATTTTCTCTTTCGAATGGTAAACCGCCTTTTATTTCCTGAGGGAAGATCTGTTATGGTCTGATGAAATCTAGGTTGAAGTTTTCATCATAATTCCAAAAGGTGTATGTGACGTAAACACAACACTGTTCGTCACCAAAAGAGCAAAACAGCAACATGATTTGGGGTTGTTTTTTTTTCCCCGAACTGGAGCCGGGGCCTTAGTCAAGGTGGAGGGAATCAGTTCCAAAGCACAAAATACCACTCAGTGTTGGCATAAAACCTTCAGGCTTTTGCCAGAAAGCAAAAATTGTCAGGAAAAGTCTACTATAACATCCAAACTTTATTTGGTGTTCATCAGAGGCACTTTAAATAGTAACAGGTTTTGCCGACATTTAACATAACTTTAAATGTGATTGGTCAATTCTGAACACAGCCACATACCCAGTTATGAGGGTGTGCACACTTGTGAAACCACATTATCTCAGTTTATTTTATATATATATATTTTTTTTTTTTTTTGTTACTTTCAATTGATTTGTACTGGTTATTGGTCACAATGTTGGAAAATGTAGACTTTTAATATCCACTGTATGTCTATTTGGTGTTTGTTTTCTATTGTGTGCCTCTAAATACTGTGTTGAAAGTGTTGTCTGTGTCTGTTATTATTATATTTTTATCTTCATCCTTTTCTTTTTATCTGCAGATATTAGTGTGGCACACTCGTACAGAAAGGCCTTTACTGGTAAATGAAGGAAAGAAAGGATTTACAGACTCAAATGTGGAGATATGACATCCGCTACCCAAAACAGGTAATCAGTCAAGTCTGTTCATCTAGCTACGTACCTAATGATGATTAAAAATGTATATATACATACAGTATATATTGGCTTTCATATTTAAATACTCCATTTATAGGAAATCTAAATGAGTCAGGGCTTTAGCATTTTCGACTCCAAACCAATAGGTGCTACATATTGTTAGTGCTCTTGGCCAGTGTTAACTCCTTCTGCAAGTCCATCCATCCATTTTCAACACCGCTTATCCCGGTTAGGGTCGCGGGTCGCCGGAGCCTATCCCAGATGACTTCGGGCAAAAGGCAGACTACACCCTGAACTGGTCGCCAGTCAGTCGCAGGGCACATATAGACACAGACTACCATTCGCACTCACATTCACAGCGTCACTGAGCGGTAACTGAACCCACGCTGCCCGCACCAAAGCCAGGCTAGCGTACCACTACACCATCAGTGCCTTCTGCAAGTCAAGAAGTATCATTAAACGATCCTTTCAAATATGTCAATAAAGTGCCGCAAGCTTTTGTATGCGCATGCCAAACAAACTAAAGATATCACAATGACATTTAGTAACTATTGCTATTTTGAAATGACATCATTGTTGGATGGTTACCAGCAAGCATTTCTTTAAGAAGTCCTGGTACAGGAGTAAAACTGTTTTTTTCAGGGAAGGAATTTCTCCGTGGGATAATTCATGGATTTCAAACCAACATCGGAACTCTGAAAGCAATGCTCACTTTCGGTCGAGCTTGTCTGCAACACAAAGTGGTGTTACATACGAGACAAATTGAAGCATCGGTGCATGAAAATAAAAGCACTTCTACTGGAAGGAAATGCCTTCGTGAGCTGACGCAGTGAGGTCTGACGCAAACTGAGACAAATGGCGTAAGGCGATTTGGAGTGCAGGAAGCGATGGCACAGCAAGTACATAAAGAGCCTTCTTTGCACAGACAGCCAAGCATCCAATCTGCAATAAATAGCTCTCCTTTGTTCTAAAGCAGATGACACAGAGGAATAAAAGCGGTCCTTGTCTGCCTGGCAGACTGCATAGAGGGACCCCATCACTTGGGCAGTACTGAGCTACTGAGCGGCTGTTGTCACATACCCCTGATTACACGGGGTATGTGACAGTACAAACTGCAGCTACAAAGATTTACAAAGAGCAATGACTTATTATTCATATGCTCCTCAGAAAATAAAGGCAAAGCATTTACATAATCTACTTATCAATAAATGACATATGAACATTTATTCATTTATTTAACATTTATTTATTTTAACATCATATTCTGTGTCGTTTAAAGTAAGATCAGAGAGTCATCAACATCTAATTCTGTTAATTTCCTCCAGATGAGATGGCAGATGGTCTCCTGGGGCATCTCCTCCAAGACCTCACTTAGCTCCTGGACACTCTGCGATGTGATGTAACGGTGGATTTAACGGTCCATGATGTGCCAGAGGTGCTCGATGGATTCAGATCAGAAGAATGAGCGGACCAGTCAATAACATAAATGCCTTTGTCATCCAGGAACTGCAGCTGGAGCTCATCCCGATACTGGGGTGGAATCTGTTAGTCTGGGTGAAAAACATGCACACATGATCTGCTGGAGGTCAATTTGCAGTGCTTCTCCTGTTCTTGTGACATGCGCCCCCCCCCCCCCCCCCCCCCCCACCTCTCTCCTGGAGGAGTTGCACTACTTGAGGAACTTCCGTAGGCTGCAGATATTGACTCGTGCTACACTAACCACACTTCACAAATAAATGTGTTATGTTCATTTAATTGGATCAATTTAGCCATTTTTTTAAAACCACCTTGGTTTTACATGGGTAAATGTTTCCCATGCTGAAACAGCCATGCTTGGGAAAAAAAAAAAAAAAAGGAACTGTGAAGACACGAAGATGCATTTGTGTTAGTTTTCATCCAAAAGTCATATTACGCAAAAGGAGAAAAAGCCTATTCTGTATATCCAAAAATGTAATTAGCATCTTCGGAAAACATCATTTCAGACACCCAACGGAAAACACTTGGGCATTAAAAGTAATAATAATTTTAATATTACTTTATAATATTTTTTTTCTTTGCAACTATTATGACCTTTTGATGGATTACAACTGCCAATAATTAAAATACTCATACAGTATAAGGGAAACATTTTTTACCATTCGAAAGGATTACGGTAACTTCTAGCACAATTATGTGCATTAAAAAAAAAATCACCTATAGATTTAAAATATTGAACACACATACATCCACAAAGGTTATCAGAGTTAAGATGTGGAACTTGTTATTTTAAAAAATATGAATTAATCTTACGACGAAAAATGTTCAGTCACTTTGCAGGTGAAGGATACTCATTCAACTAATGGGGTGGCTGGTACCCAGTCGGTAGATTGGGTTGTCCAGTGACCGAATGGTCAACAGTTCTATTCCTGACTCTGACTGTCTGCTTTTGAAGTGTCCTCGGGCAAGGCATGGAACCCTAAATTGCAGCCACCCATTGGTGTGCATGAGGGGGTGAAAGCCAGTATCAGTAAAGTGCTTTAGGCGATACTGAAGTTAAAGCGCTATATAATACTACATTTACCAAGCTACGAATCATTTATGTATTTATTTTTAGAATAATCTCAGTGGGATTCTATTCTATTTTGAACCTAAAAAAAAAAAAAAAAAAAAAAACATTGAACGGTGATTTTTAGGTGGGAAATCATGAGGATAAAATGTCATCTACTTTGATAAATAGCTGCATAATGTGGGTTGGAGCAATATTTTATTCTTCTGAATAATAAAGTTGTGAAGGACAAGCTCTTTCTGAATGCTGATCCAGTGTTTGTGGTCATGACTTTAAGTTCACATTGAACGTGTACGAGTTAGTAGTTGATATACAGACAGAGTTTATATCATTATTCATACATTTACAGTACAGGACAATGATTTCATATCCAAACTGCATGGATGGATTTGGATCATTTAACAATATGGTTATTATTGTCGTGGCAGTCTGAGTTTCCCCCCTTGAAACAACAATCTTACTGGACGTGCTATTAAATTAGTAGCTCATTTAAAAAAAAACAAAAAAAAGCAGAGAGAAATTCCACCCTTTTATATTTTTTGTGGCCATAAAGTCACAAATTGTCACATCAGCTTCAACAAATATCTTGGGTTTGTGTGCTGTCTGTTCATTATTCATGTCATTACAACAAAATTATGAGTACATCAGTTTAAAAAAAAAAAACATTTCATACAGCATCGAAGACAGAGGAAATGATGAGTCACTGGATGTCTGCTGCCATGCCAAGATCGGCTGTGTCCTCAAAGTTGACCTTGTTGTCACCTTCTTGCTCCTCAAACACAATGATCTGATTTTTACAGAAAATACCAGAAGAATTTAAGAGGTTATAGAGTAAAATCTGATTATAGGCATTACTAAGACATAAAACAAACTGATTAAATGTCAAATCATAATGAGCTTTGTGCTTCATTAGCATACCGCCATATACAGTACAGTACCTCAAATTCAGTTTTTTTTTTTTTTTTTTTTTTTTTAACAAATCCAGTAAGATTATGCAAACAAGATACCTGGTTGATACCCCTGTTGAGAAATGGACCAGGGAGGTAGAGAGTCTGTTGCGGTCCAATGGACCAATAGCGTCCCAAGTTTATCCCATTGATAAACACAACACCTTTGTCCCAACCCTGTGAACCAAACGATAATGGATCACTGCATGTATTCATCATTCAAATGCATAGAAAATGCATCAATGGTGTAAAAACATTTAACTCACTGGCAGCTTCACAAATGTATCGCTGGGATAGCCGTATACAAAGAGATGGCCCATGAAAAACGAAGGGAAACTGAGAGGTTCAGAAAGCGTTTTCCAAGGGGCCTGATAGAGACTAAAGCAAGGCATCTAATTCAAGCAAACTGTAGCACAAAATGAATACAATATTTGTTGAAGGTGTACAAACTTATAAATGAAGCTGGGTTTCATTTCCAAGCTGTATATTGTGAATTCCCGTAGTGGATTATTGTTTAATAAAATGTCTCCGACAAGACCTGCAAGAACACACGGTAAAAATGGCTTGTACATTACAGCATAACAACGTCCTGCGTATTGTCGAGCAATCACCTTTACGTTGTTTGTCGAGATCCCTTCCCCGGTGAACTCGTCCACAGTTTTCCACCAATAAACTCAAAGTCCGCGGTCCCTGTTTTGGGTTTTGATCATTGGGTTATACACACGTAGCCAAAATTGTTGGTACCCCTTCATTAAATTAAAGAAAGAAACCCCACAATGTTCACTGAAATGACTTCAAACTAAAAGAATAATTAAAATGCAATGAAAATTAAGTAATTTTTGTGAATCATTATATTCCTGACCGACCTTGATTTATTTATTTATTAAACATTATTGTCCAAAGAAATACAACAAGCTCAAGAGTGACTGCCTAGGGTAAAGGAGAAATGAATGGTGGTAAGATGAAGTTCATGTCTTTCAGCAATGAAAGTGGTGTTATAAGGACCAGTAATGGTATATTGCTTGGACAGGTCGATGTTTGCAAACACCTCGGATCTTGGATGGGCAGCACTGAAAAAAGATATCAAGATCAGAAAGCCTTGTAGCATGGAGAACCTGTAACAAGATGATACAAAATTGGAAATCATCACACCCAAGCATTACTTATTCACTGCCACTGTCGATTCAGTGCTTCTCTTTGGCTGTGAGGCGGAGAACTGCTCTAAATGTACTTTGGAGCCAACATTTCACCAACAAAGATCTATATGGTGAACTTCCAAAACTAAATCAAATCAGAAAGAGAATAAATATATTTTCTGGCCACTGTACAAGAAGCATGGAGGAACCGGTATCTAAACTAGTCCACGGGTTAGACCTGGTAGGCCCAACTTGACCTTCATTGACATACTGAGGCAGGATACTGGATTGGAAGCATCGGAGCCTCAGGCAACCGTGGGAGATCGGAAACTGTGGAGACCCATCGCGGTTCGAGGACAACTGTCTACTCTACGTCACTGGTGTCAAACGCAAGGCCACATCATTTCATGTGAAAGCAAATCATTTGCATCAACTTCCATGACTCTTTATAAAAATCTGTACCAAAATTTCAAATTGGCATATGGAATAATAATTAATAAACACTGAGATATTGCAAGCATTTTTTTTTTGTCACCAAACCCCTTTTTACAGTAACTTGAATAATAGTTTAACAAACCATTTTCTGTGACTTTGATTTCAAAACTACGTATCAATCCATTTTTTGTGTATATGTAAGACTATGATGAGGCCATTAAACATTTGGATGGTTTCACGGTCATAACGGTCCTCTGAGGGAAACCGTTCCCAAAATAACGCGGACAACAAAAACGAGTTTGTCACCCACCCCTGCTCTATGTGGTAGTAGTAGTAGTTTGTGAATAATTACAGAATTTTAAAACAATAAATAATGAAACTAACCTCGAGAAAAATATTGTTACCATTAACCTTACCTCATATTGTATATTTAAAACACAGCCTTTTGAGCCAATCGCTGCATCAAATGACTTCTTGCAATTTTGGCCCACGGTCACTGTATTTGTTGAACCACCTAATTAACACAACCTATCTCTAATTATCAATAAGGAATCATAAACGTGTGATTGAAAGCAATATGTATAATCCATATTTTGGATTCATTCATTCATTCATTGGATTCCCCCCCTCCCCCCACACACACGAAGTGGGCCAAAATAGCGATTCATTTACTCCAAGCATATGTGGCTGATTCTCCATTTTTCAATGGCCAGGTCATTAACGTTTTTGAAACTAGAACTAGTAGACATTCCAACAGCTTCTTCCCTCTTGCAATCAACTTCTTGAACAGCTAACTTACAATTCCATTACAACAAGCTGGCAATTTTTTGACTTGAGTTCGTTGTCACATTTCTGTATTATGTATTACTCGTGCACTCACTGTAGTTGTCTCGCCGTGCTGCACTATTTGCATATAGTGGCCACTCATGCCAGAGTAGTATCTGCTCCATTTGCACACTGATTGAGGAGTATCTGTAACATTTGCACAACCATTGTCCCAGATTATCGCACTACTCGTCACTTTAAACCGCATACACTCCTTGAAGTCTCAGTGCCCTTTGCACAATGGTCATTGCACCGGACTATTGCGATATTAGCCATTCGAACTGAGGACTCTGCATCTTTTTGCACAATTGTTGTTTGTTGTTGTTTTTTGTTAATGTCTTTATGTCTCCAAAGTGTTCTGTAAATTGACTGTCTGTTGTACTAGAGCGGCTCCAACTACCGGAGACAAATTCCTTGTGTGTTTTGGACATACTTGGCAAATAAAGATGATTCTGATTCTGATTCTGATTCTGATGAGGGTGTGCCATTGAGCAGAGTATAACTAAAAAAAAAAAAAAAAGTGACAGAGAACACTTTAACGTGGCGCTCATCAAAACATTATGAATAGTAAACACAAATTCGGTAAGAGAAGATAATAAGCAACGACGACACTCTTGGGATGTGGATCATCCTCAAATAAATCCTTGTTAAAGCAGCATGGATGAAAAAGTTATTTCAGTGACCATTGCGGGTTTTTCTTCAACAACTTTGTAAAGTGCATATATAATTTATGGTCATTTGCAGAGTTTTGCGGGGACACATCAGAATCCATCCCAATGCACAATGCAAAGAAAACACATTGGTCACCTTGTCTTTTTTTAATGTCATACCTTGCCATGTGGAACCGCCAGCTCCAGATTTTGGCGCTTGAAAAGCCCAATGTAACTTTTGTTTACAAAAACCTGTGAAAGAAACCAAATACCTCAAATTATATAATCCAAAAATATGGTTTGAGGCTTGTGAAACATCACTCATTTTGTTTACACCACAGCTATACATTTACCGTATAACCACTAATGAGAATTAGATGTGTTTGAAGTTCTCATTCAAAATTTTTTACAAAACTCCACAAAGATGGCGGTCAATTGTCACATTGCTGGTAGTAGTAGTTGTGATGTGTTTGTGTGTGTTACATTTAGTTTTAGTTGTACCTTAAGCAAGGCTAGTGTTCGGTTTAGTGACCACGCTTTTTAGTTCCACAGTGTTAGAACTGGGAACAGCAGGTCCCATACCTGATACTGAATCATTAAAATTAGTTCATTGAAAATATTGTTTACAGAATCATTCAGTACTTCATCATTCTTTTCATGATTCAGCCCTGAGTTTCACATTGACTCTCCGACATGTGCACTCGGGGTCATATTCTCCCATTCATGCATAACTCTTTTTTTTTTTTTTAAACGAGTCTGGCTTGCGCACCTTTCATCTACATGCATTCTCCCATCCAGGCTTCTGACATGTCCACTGTGCATAACCGAATTTGAACCACCAAAGAGGAGTAATACATTGCAGTCTGGGGCTGGCTGTAAATCACGGAGCATGGCGTTTTCATGAGGCTTGTGAATGTCAGAAATCCATTTGAAAAAATATAGCACACTTTAAATATGAAAATACCTTCAGTAGTGGATGTGTCGTCGGAGAGCATGTTTTTGTTTTTTATTCTGTAGGAAATACATCCAATAAAAATAATTTAATCAGAATAATGTGTTTATGACTAAAAGCATGTTTGGAGGTTGATTGAAAAAAAAAAAAAAATTTTTTTTTAAATAACCTGCCCAACCTTCCCTGCGCCACAGAGCGGATGAGTCATTTTATCACGTAGACATTTTGATGGCTGGGAAAGAAGCATATAAAAGCAAATTATTAAATACCTAACCCACCATTGCATTGTAGTGACTCTGACCCGGTTGTCATAGCAACCCCCCGACCCCCGTCCGACCCCCACAACTGATAGACTATGCATTCCTCCCTGCTGCCCTGCTGTGCAAGACGGCCACCAAAGGACGCCTGGCGTACAGTATGTCAGCTGGATCTTAACCTAATTAACAGCACCCCATCGAATCTGGATTCCAGACATCAAATACCCTTTTGATGTTCAGAACTGATAGTGACCAAAAGGTTGGGAGATCCTCTCTCCAATAACACCAAGGTGGGACAAATCGGCAACGATAGATTTTTTAGTTGCATAGGCCACAGATTGAATTATTACTCCCGGACCTTGAGATATGTTTAATCACCGCTTTTTTTCAGGAATTCAAATACAACAATGAACTTTGTTTGATTTTAAAACATGCATGCTTCATGCACGCAAGGCGCTGCCAAACGCCCACAAGGAACAATTGCTGGGACACAGGCGACACTTGCTGGCGTTTGAGTTACTGCAAACCTGTGGACTCTCATTCGAAGTTTGTTTAACTGAAGATAAATATCTGTTTTGATATTTTACAAACTCTGCAGAAATTTTCCAAATGTATGCCTTGATGTCTGTCATTGTTACAGCTTTACAGGTCCAGCTGCGATACTTTGACAACTGTCACGGGGAGAACATGTAAACTCCACACAAGCGAGGCTAGATTTGAACCTGGGTCCTCAGAACTGTGAGGCCAGAGCCTACATTTCAAAGCTTTTTGGAAGTCGCTTTCAACTTGTTACGACGTATGTCGTAACTGAATCGATGTGATGTTTCAGGTTCACAGGGTACCGGACTTACCACAGCCTCTGGACCGCGTAAAAGGGAAAGCCAACCGGAGAACGCGCAGAAAGCTCGATTTGACGGGAAATGCCCACATTTTTGGTTGCTCCACCAAGAGTGAGTATATGGAATGAAGGTGCATAAATGCCAGATGGGAGAATCTGCGCAGCCACAAAAGCTTGCAACTGCGTGCCTTTGACCTCTTACACAATTGGGAGAATATGGCCAGTGCACATGCCAAATACGGCCACTGAGTCACACTAACTAACATGAACAGTTGCTGAACATTGTAAAATGAATACCTTAAGAAATTAAACTCACATAGACAGTAATGTTATAGTACAACTCACAAGGGCACGGTCTTTAACATTGTCTCCTGATGTCAAAAAGCCTCCACTGGTGATTGTTGTCTCATACAGTGTGTATCCATGGGACTGTCCATTCCTGTTGTTCATTGGTAGTTTCTCCATGTTAACCGGCATGTCTGACTTAAACGGCTGTGGAGGTAACAGTCAAGGCAGGACAGAAAAGCACTTGTCTGCTTCTGAAATATTTACAGATAATCTCACGTTTAAAGACATACTCCCTCAGTAAAGCTCAAAGCATCCCATAAAGACAAGTGCTGGTACATGATAGCTGGTTCATACGCTTCCTTATGTTGTAGCACTGGCATGTCGGGGAACCCTTGGCCTCCTGGAGGGAGAAGTCAAGTCACCGTACGGAGGACCATCCACATTACAGTATTTTTATTGCTTCACTTACTGTTGAATTGAGAGAACAGATCTCTGAGGAGATGATATTTCTGAGTGTACTCTCCAGCTTCTGACAAGGGAGCGTCATAATCTGCAAAATAGCTCCAATTAATGTGCTGTCTCCTGGCAGTTATATAAATTATGATTCTGTTAAATGCAGTTTGGGCGGCACGGTGACCGACTGGTTAGAGCGTCAGCCTCACAGGTCTGAGGACCCGGGTTCAATCCCCGGCCCCGCCTGTGTGGAGTTTGCATGTTCTCCCCGTGCCTGCGTGGGTTTTCTCCGGGCACTCCGGTTTCCTCCCACATCCCAAAAACATGCATTGATTGGAGACTCTAAATTGCCCGTAGGCATGACTGTGAGTGCGAATGGTTGTTTGTTTCTATGTCCCCTGCGATTGGCTGGCAACCAGTTCAGGGAGTACCCCGCCTCCTGCCCGATGACAGCTGGGATAGGCTCCAGCACGTCCGCGACCCTAGTGAGGAGAAGCGGCTCAGAAAATGGATGGATAAAGGCAGTTTGCTAAATGCTTCAGTGCTGACCTGTCAGAGCTACATCGTTAACATAACATTAGCATGAAAGAGAACGCTCGGTTATTTTAGACAATGTGTATGACACCGAGGCACCAACCGTAACTGGGGACCAATGCTTTGTAGGAAGGTTCAGCTAGTCCTCCGCTAATGAAACCAAAACTGGAACCTCCGTGGAACATGTAGAGGTTGACAGACATCCCACGCCTCAGAATCTCTCTAACACTAGACACCATATCTGAGATATAAATATAAATATCAACAGCAATCATTGCCTAATAATTAGAAATATAGACTATCAAATATTCAAGTCAATTCAATTCAAGTACAAAGACCATTTTCTCAATTCACTTCCACCCTCTGTGTCTGGAACTCATTCAAAATAACTTGACCTATATTTGAACATTTGCATTTAAATTTACATAGTAGCTGAGTGTCATTGCTCTCTCTCTGAGTACGGGAGGATCTAAATACTGTAGTTACTTTAAATGCATTTTATTTAAAAGAACAGATATGGCAATATTAATACTATTGGCTGTAGTTACACGTTCCATAGGAATTGTTTTTTAAATGTAATTATTTTTTTTAAAAACATATTTTCTTTCACTGAAAAACAAACAAAATTCATATTTGAAAAATACAGTACCGTAAAAATATTCCCCATGATCGTGTTGCATAAAATCTGGTTGCTTTAACCAAGTTTATGGCAAAAGTGTTTTCCCCCATGATCC
This sequence comes from Phyllopteryx taeniolatus, assembly GCF_024500385.1. Classification (NCBI taxonomy): domain Eukaryota; kingdom Metazoa; phylum Chordata; class Actinopteri; order Syngnathiformes; family Syngnathidae; genus Phyllopteryx; species Phyllopteryx taeniolatus. The sequence goes on along the minus strand of NC_084518.1, from coordinate 4,929,070 downwards.
CTGTACTGTGATTTGTTTATTTCCATTTATTCCTGCTAGAGAAGAAGACTATACACTGGGGGATGTTGAAGTATGTGGCTTCTCATTCAATTCGAAAAAAATACTATACAGTATTACGGTATCAATTATTCAGAACTTTGACAATGTTAATAAAAACTGGACACTATTATCTGTGTCAAAGGCTCAACCAAAATGCCATTTTTTGGGGGTTTCCTAAAAAGTGATAGTTCTGGAGAGGAAAGGCTTCCGCTCAACGCCAGCGATATACTGTATTAACATGCAGGAAACAAAATAAATAGAAAAAGAATGACAAGTAAGTAAGTGAGAGTTTGACTAAATTAAATAAATACTGTAACATACCCTCTGGGGGGAGCACGTGGTGGAGGTCACCCCACACATCGTACCAGCCTGTCCAGTAGTCCATCACCATAATTGGTCCGTTTGGCTTACAATCAGAAAAGAAGCCGCAGTATGTCATTTGATAGCCTTTAGAGACAGTGCGGGTAATGATGTGGAAATAACACATACCTGGATTATGGTCAGATCCTGAATGTCTCTCTGATTTAGCTTCTGCAACTTCAATGATCGCATGGCTGCAAGACAGCATAAGTAAAGCATATGTGAGTCAATGTGAGAGAGTGCGTGTATGGATGATAAATACTTTACCTCCGTCTACACCCCCTGACTTTAATGTGTTGCGGTTGTCTGATGTGAGCAGTAACTCACGGATCCCTCGAGACTGCAAAGCCTTTTCAAAAAAAAAAAAAAATCACCACAATCCAAATTTTATTTTTTGCACACAATACACTCATCATGCACTTTATAAGGTACAAAAAGATTACAGCTGTATTTGGGGGGGGGATATATATCTAATGTTGTAGCCACTGAGTGTTCTTATTAGTATTTAGTCTGTCACATTACCGCTTTAATAAATGGCATGTAAGCATCATCCTTAGCAAAAGACCCATATTCGTTTTCAACCTGGACAGCGATAATGGGACCACCTTTCTTAAACTGAAAAACACAAGAACATTTCATTACAACAACAGAAATGAGCCTGACCTACAATCAGATCTACAATTCTATTTAAACGAAGGAACGGAAAGGCCACCTGCAAAGGAACAACTTTTGGAATAAGTTTGTCAAAAAAAATGTTGACAGCCTCAGTGAATCCAGGGTATGTTGTTCTCACTCTCATGTCGTCATCTTGGAGAAGCCAGCTACAAAGAAACAGAAAAGCTGCTTGGTCAAGTAAATCCAGAAATCTACAAGAACAACAAGGCCGCCGTAAGTTAACCATTCCGGACAAAGCTTTACGAACTGGGCCTGAGTCTTCCCCTGACAATGAGACATGACATTTTCACCGAGTTAAATTCAATACGGAATGGGTTGTGTTTCGCATCAAGTGGCATAGCTGCGTAACAATTAATTTGTGTAACGACTTCTACATTTCACCACACAAGAACCTTATGTCTTCAGTGTCTGACCTCGGCAGCCCCCCTAGGTCCAGTTCAGAGGAGATGTACGGCCCTGGACGTAAAATCACCCACAAACCCAGTTCAGCTGCAAGATGGATATAAGCTCTGAAACCGAAGAGAAGGCATTCAATAAGTAGCATGAAGGCAAACAGATAGCCTACGCGGTGACTGATGCTCTCCGCTGCAAAGTTGATGGAACATCAAGTGTGCTTGGCAACAACAGGAGCAGGCTGTGGTGTGATATCCTGCTGCTGTGCTCCCGTGTTGTTAATTGCTTGAGAAGTTGCTGTTGTTGTGGAGATGCTGTCGTTGTCAGGTGGGGTGCTTCTAAGCCAATGCGCTGGGGTTTACATGGTGAGGGAGGGGAACCTGAGTATTCCCATTGTGCAAATAATGACAGCGGTGCTGCGAAGCGCTTGAATTGCAATTATACAGTATGTACACAGAATGCTGTGAAAAAGTATGTTATCAGGTCAAGCAGTCAAAAGTCTCACTCTAAATCCAGCTGTGTGTGGAAGTTGAAGAGCCCTCTCTGGGGCTGATGCAGACTCCACGGTACGTATCTGCGTGGGCACGTGAATCACTGGTCAACATTGGTCTGGGGTTGTGAGAGATATGGCTTTAAAAAAATAAAAACCATTCCTACGTGGTGAGGGTGTTTATGCCACAGGCCTTCATTTTCATCAGGCGGTCCCTCCAGTAGGCCCTGGGCACACGAAAATAGTGGATGGATCCTCCGAGGATACGGAAGGGCTCACCCTCCAAGGTGAACTGGGACGAGTTGGCACTCAGTCCGACTTTCCGGCTTATTCTCTGCCCCCCTCTCGGTATGCTGAAGAAGAATTGCAGTTCATATGCAGTCACATAACAGTGCATTGTGCTTGAATTAAGCACATGACACTCTTGATAGGAACTTGCAGGATTTTTGCACAATAAGCATGACCAAATTTGAATTCAGATTGGAACCACATTTAGAAATACATTCTCAAATTACACAAGTTTACTATTTTACCGCTAGAAAAAAAAAATATTAGAACAACATGACGAAACATATTCTAAAATGTACTTAGTTTAATGCAGTTATTGCTTTTAATTGATCATTTCACATACAGTAGTAGCTCCCAAATAAATACACAAGTTAGTCAGCGCACAACTTACCCTAGGTATCTGTATGTGATGACAACAGCAACAGAAAGGCAAATGAGCGCACATATTCTTTTGTGCGCGTTTCTTATCCTGAGCACAATCATAGATGACGATGCGCGGATAACTCCTGCAGCTGAGCTTGAACTGGATCTCAGGGCAAATGAACACATGATGCTCATAGCTGTACCAGAGCACCGCCTTGGGGGAGTGACCCTATATGCAAGGATGTGAGTTATTTTATTAAACTATATAAGATGGTCATTGCAAAGTACCATTATCGTCTTTCTGTTACCGTGCAAAACCGGCTCACACTCACTACCATTTTCCCGTTAAAAGGTGCTTGTTAGATGCAACACACATTGGGTTGAAGCACGAATAAGAACTACATTTCCCGTGATCCTTCAGGGTTGGAGCTTGCGCAATGGGGGTTTCCTCGGCCCCTTGGTAGACTAGTCAGTGTTCTTGTTGTTATTGTCGCTCCCTTGTAGCGGGGGAGGAGAAAAAACAACAACGTTAATATTTACAGTTACCTGATGCATGCGGTAAGGAGCTCTTTCATCGCGTGTTGAAATATTGTCTCTTGTTGTTAGTTGTCACGAGAGTTACTCAAGGCGTTGAGCGTTAGCATTGAACGTTAGCTAGCGACATAAACAAACGAGCTAGCAGAGTGCTGACAGATTTGGGAGACCAGACATAAAAATCAAGCCGACATTGCAAGACAAATGTTGACGTAGCATAATGTCGTTTGTCTTTAGGCAGGCTAACACGAAACACTTACGCTTGACATTGGCTAACCCTGAGACAGCGTGCTGACGTCAACTCAAAACAATAGTTTCTTGTTGGAGAATATACACGCCTTTATTTATATCCGTTACAAATCCTCCATAATTGATTTGGTTTCAAATTTAATTCAACTATGTTTTTATCTCACTAAAATGTAACAACGCGAATTCGATTATTACGTTTCTCTTTCGTTGTCAAGTGAGCTAGTACACTTGACTTTGGCGTGTGGCGGTTACACGTTCGAAAGAGGCTTTCTTCTTGGCGAAAAAGCCAGGTTTGCATCAAAATCGCTGATTATCTAGCTTTATCGATCGTCGAGATTAGAGGTCGCAGGTAACCGACGGTTATACACCATATTGCCAAAAGTATTCGCTCACCTGCCTTGACCCACATATGATTTTAAGTGACATCCCATTCCAAATCCGTAGGGTTCAATATGATGTCGGTCCACCATTTTCACCTATAACAGCTTCAACTCTTATGGGAAGTCTATCCACAAGGTTTAGTAGTGTGTTTATGGGAACTTTTGACCATTTTTCCGGAAGCGTATTTGTGAAGTCACACACTGATGTTGGATGAGAAGGCCTGCCTCTCAGTCTTCGCTCTAATTCGTCCCAAACGTGTTCTATTGGGTTGAGGTCAGGGCTAGTCAGGTTCATCCAATTTTAAGTTTAATAATTAAAATCTAACTATTTTATCTAGTAACGGGGCACCACGTCACTTTTTATGAGGATAACATTTAGGGAAAGTGACGAGAAACCTTTTTATCAGTCTCGTAATCTGAAGGTTGCTTCACTTTATGAAATTTTGAGTTCTAGATGACAGCGGTTTACTTAAACTCAGAACACACACAAAATACAACCCAAAGTGGCATTTTATAGTATATTTAATGATATCGACAAGGGATCTAGAGGGAAACACACAAAGGGGTCTAAATAAAGAAAGAAAATAACACTGATAATGATACAATGAAAAAAAAGAAGGAAAATAGGCGTATGAAAAGGGAAATAGAACATTGTGTGTTGGACTAAAGTTGGAAACGTGAGCGTTTACTGCGTCCAGTGCTGACGGGAGAGAGAGAGAGGACAAAGTTGAGATTTTGTGTGAAGCTAGTAATTTTCCCGAAATTATTAGGCACTAATATTGCACATTCTGGCAAAGGTTTGCCGGTTCTACTCATGATCTTAGGCTCAAACTGGTGGGTGGTAAGTCTCTCCCTGGGTGCGTCTCGGGAAGCAAGGAGACAGATTTGGTTGAAGAAGAAAAAGATGCACAAAAATCAAACAAAAACAAAAGAGGCGGAAGAAGACAAATTGTTGTGCGTCACGCCTTCTTGGGAGAATAGGACCGTCGCTCGTAGAGGCGAGCAAAAACACCAGCGAGAGAAGGCAGGAGTTAAGAGTTAAATACCCCAGAGGGGGGGTGTGGGCAAGAGGGATTGACGACCTGGAGAAGACCACACCCATCAGCTTGAATATAGACTACAAATTTGATAAAATGGGTTTAAAATCATATATTAATATAAAATAACCTTAACTAGGTACTGTCTTTACTCAGAGGTCAAGCATATCAGACTGACTGTTTATGCGTTAGGTTTGGGAAATCAACTGCTTATGGTTCAAATCACATTTCATGCTGCTTGGAGTCAAATCAAGACAAACAATTCTCAAAGCCTCGCACTTGCACTTGTACAGTTGGCACTGACACAGACATCAAGGCATACATTTGGAATATTTCTGCAGAGTTCGTGAAATATCAAAACAGACATTTATCCTTGGTTAAACATGGCAGATGACAGTTCACGGGTAGCAGTCCTCTCAAACGCCAGTGGGTGGCGCTCTGCGTGCACGTTTGGATATTAAGCAAATAGTTTGTTGGTCTATTTGCATCCCATCGTCGATCCGCCATTTGGGCGGTTGTGAGGACTCTTTGATGACTGTAAACCAAGATTTCGAGGGGACCTGCTAATTAATTTAGGGTCCACGCAAAGTCTCCTTGTGGGAGAGTCTCACAGCAGAACCGCTCGGAAGAATGCAGTTCATCAAGGTGGGGGCAAGCTTCTGACAACTGGGTCAGAGTCACTACAACAGTAATATAAAATATGTATAACAAATTTAAACAGTCAAAAATGGAAACGGAAAAACATTACTTGGGTAACAGTTTGATTTAGTGTGGGTCGATTAATCATGCCTGCAGAGTGCGGCGCGAGCGTGACCGATCCACTCATGCTTTATCTAACTGTTACACTTGAATAGTCGATGAAATGTGTACGGCAGGGTGCAACATCACGCGGGTCGAGCATTTTCATAAAGTGATGAAACCCCTCATCTTTGACCACAGGAAAGGGCTGCAAAATTGTTTACATAAATGCTCCCAGTGCGCGGGTTATTTTCTTGTGTTTATCTGAAATAGCAGGGTAGGTGTGTTCAAAAGCATTCTGAATAAACAGTTGTTTGGCTGGTGTTACCTTTTCGACTTGCTCAACTGTCCTGTGTCCAGGAATCAGTGACAGACAGTCCCATGTGGTTTTCTTCGATGGCGAAACTGAAACGTGTCCACAACGGATATTTGAATGAAGCCATTTCTTCAATTTTTTTGTCTTTGATTGTGATTAACATGTCCATGACTTGCACTTTAAACCGGGTACAGTTTCAGTTGTGAGTGTGGGTGTCTGTCTGTGTAATCTTCACATTCGGTTGGCTTGTGTATATCTGCCACAGATCACATCCCTTATCTGTTTACTTTATCTGGGTTATGGCAGGTTACTGGGTGATCTTCCTGCCATGAGAGCTGCCCACCAGGTCAACTGTTGCCCTTCCTTCTGCAGTTGATGGATCTGCAGCTGGTACAGAGATGACAGACAGTGTCAGGGCCTTCCTCCGCAATGTTGCGACGGTCAGCAACAACACACATGAACCCACATCACCTAGCAGAAGGGTGAAGTTTACAGACACTGAAACTGAATTTACGGATCCACCAAGCTAATTTCCTACGAATTTTTTTATTTTATTGCATTGGCACCTCCAAAGTCAAAAACCTCTAAATTCATTCAATACATCAACATTACCGTCATCATACATCACGCAAAAAAGTAAAAGTGTGACGTATACAATAGAACAGGGAGTGTAAATTATTGTGATTTAAGTAAGTTGATGTCCATCCATCCATTTTCTACCGCTTATCCGAGGTCGGGTCGCGGGGGCAGTAGCTTTAGCAGGAACGCCCAGACATCCCTCTCCCCAGCCACTTCATCCAGCTCTTCCGGGGGGGATCCCGAGGTGTTCCCGGGCCAGCCGAAAGATGTAGTTTCTCCAGTGTGTCCTGGATCGTCCCCGGGGTCTCCTTCCGGTGGGACGTGCCCGTAACACCTCACCAGGGAGGCGTCCGGGAGGCATCCGAATCAGATGCCCCAGTCACCTCATCTGGCTCCTCTCGATGGAGGAGCAGCGGCTCTACTCTGAGATCCTCCCGGATGACCGAGCTTCTCACCCTATCTCTATGGGAGAGCCTGGACACCCTGCGGAGGAAACGCATTTCGGCCGCTTGTATCCGAGATCTTGTTCTTTCGGTCACGACCCACAGCTTGTGACCATAGGTGAGGGTAGAAACGTAGATCGACCGGTAAATCGAGAGCTTCGCCTTTCGGCTTCGATCCTTCTTTACCACAACGGACCGATACAAAGTCCGCATCACTGCAGACGCTGCGCCGATCCGCCTGACGATCTCCCGTTCCATTCTTCCTTCACTTGTGAACAAGACCCCACGATATTTGAACTCCTCCACTTGGGGCAGGATCTCATCCCCGACCTGGAGAGGGCACGCCACCCTTTTCCGACTGAGGACCATGATCTCAGATTTGGAGGTGCTGATTCTCATCCCAGCCGCTTCACACTCGGCTGCGAACTGCTCCAGTGAGAGTTGGAGGTCACGGCTTGATGAAGCCAACAGAACCACATCATCTGCAAAAAGCAGAGATGCAATACTGAGGCCACCAAACCGGACCCCCTCTATGCCTCGGCTGCGCCTTGAAATTCTGTCCATAAAAGTTATGAACAGAATCGGTGATAAAGGGCAGCCTTGGCGGAGTCCAACCGTCACCGGGAACGAGTTCGACTTACTGCCGGATATGCGGACCAAACTCTGACTCCGGTCATACAGGGACCGAAGAGCCATATCAGGGGGTTCGGTACCTCATACTCCCGAAGCACCCCCCACAGGACTCCCCGAGGAACACGGTCAAACGCCTTCTCCAAGTCCACAAAACCCATGGAGACTGGTTGGGTGGACTCCCATGCACCCTCGAGGACTCTGCCGAGTGTGTAGAGCTGGTCCACTGTTCCACAGCCAGGACAAAAACCACACTGCTCCTCCTGGATCTGAGATTCGACTTCCCGACGGACCCTCCTCTCCAGCACCCCTGAATATACTGTACCAGGGAGGCTGAGGAGTGTGATCCCCCTGTAGTTGAAACACACCCTCCGGTCCCCCTTTTTAAAAAGGGGACCACCACCCCAGTCTGCCAATCCAGAGGCTCTGTCCCCGATGTTCACGCGATCTTGCAGAGGCGTGTCAACCAGGACAGCCCCACAACATCCAGAGCCTTGAGGAACTCTGGGCGAATCTCATCCACCCTTACCACGAGGAGCTTTTTACCTGATAAGCATGATAAATTATTACTTAATATATCAGGCTACAGAAAGAAATACAACATACTTTGAATATTTTTTTTCCCAAGGAAGACTTTAGGCTCAGACTTTGAGTTACAACTAAGTCGGGGTAAATCATGATTCATGTTGACAACATTCTTTCTAGCGATAATAAACCAAATTAGCAGGTGACAGGTGAGTTTGTCTTGTTGCAGCTGGAATGTTAGTTACTTCCATTTTTTTTTCTTTTTTATTTAACATTAGACTGTTTGAATTGGGCAGGTCTCATGTAATGAATCATTACACCTGTATTTTAATATCAACCACAAATTTGTAAAGTTCCTGCTGAGATTGTTCTCAAAAAGACTTCTCTGGAGGCTATCACTGAAAATCATGTCAGTCATGGTTGTGACATGAGGACTAACTCTTTTTGATTGCTGTATTTTGAATCACATTCTTAATGTAGAATTGAATGAGCTGTGAATGGGAATTTTAAGATTCGTCAAACCCATCATTGAGGAGCTTGGCTAAACGGATTTAACCTTTTGGTCATGAAGTAAGAAAAACGGTGTCTTAAAAAGCATGCACTGCTATTTACGCTTAAAGAATGATCTGAAAACAGATTTAGTTTAGTTGTATATTGTAGTAACATATAAGCCTTGTGTCGTCCTCTTGTCTCTAGACTCCAGCATCGAGGCGAGCAACAACGCCAACGTTTATTAATGGACTATTAGTGACATCTGCTGTTGCAAAAAAGCAGAATTGTTGCTTATTGCACTTGAAGCATATTACTTACATTGGGCGGAATCCTTGCAGCTCCAAAACCATTTATTTTCAGAAAACCAAAAACAAAACGTGTTGAGCCATTAACATTCATTAACATTGACATTAACATTAATTGCATCGTCAAAGAGAGCAAGCCATTTTCAACTTTTTAGATTGATCAGTAATTTGTAGAAATAACAGACCCACGTGGGGACTGACAAATAGTATATATTTGTATTTGTATTATCAGTTTATTTTAGTGAGTAATAATAATTAAGATATGTCAACAATGTTCTTCCAATGATTTTTGTGTATGCTACTGACCATTCCTTACAAGTATTCCATTCCAAGCAGGCAACCCTGAACAGGACAAGCAGTGTTGATAATAAATTTAGTATAGAAACTATAGAACTCAAATTGTGATGCACGGATATTTGGGTGTAAACATCAGGCCCACGAATGTCATAAATGTTTTCATTGTTTTTATTTTTAAATGCAGTTTAGAGTTAAGAACGTATGTTCTCTTTTTCAATTGGGTCCTTGCAGGGGATCAAGGACTCCATATTGGGAATTCGAACCATATCCAAGCTGGATGCCCGCATCCAGCAGAAAAGGGAGGAACAGCGGCGGAGAAGGGCCAGCGGGGCTTTGGCACAGAGACGGGCTCAGAGTGAGGAGCGTAAACCAGACAAGTATGTCTAACAGTTACATCGATTCTAAAGATGACAGTCCAAACCACTCTGATGATGTGGTGGCAAAGTCACTTTTCAATAGCACCCTAATAATTATGGATCTACCTGTATTTGATAGACTTTCTTGTATACTGCGGACCCTCAGAACAGTTTGCAGTCATAAAACTCGGAATTTGACCTAAAATTGCAATTATAATACAGTTAAAAACTGGGACACAAATCTTGCGCACAAATTAAAATAGGACAAGATGAGACAAAACGGCTCAGCAGGATTGTGTAAGTTCTAGTATTCATATGTTATTGAGTTTGTTTTAACAATTTTTTTCACTATTGTGGCACTTGACTATGCAAAAAAGTAAGTTAAAACATTGTGTATGAGGATGAAACTTTTAACTCCCTGAACTGATAAATTCTATTCAAAATCCAGACAAACTCGCCTCGTGAAAGAGATTGTGTTGGACTTCTGAGTTCTCATTATGAATGCAGCGTCTCCGACGCTGCTCAACAGTTGTCTTGTTGTCTATCGATGGACATTGTACAGTACCTGTATATCCTTGAGAAATTAGTCAGGGATTACTGTCAGTTGATGTGAGGTTGGCGCTAGGAGTGTCCCGATGTAGTCATTGAGACCGGAAATCGGTAGGATGTCAGCAAAAAAACAAGTATCGGATCGAATCGGACAGGATCTAAAATCTCTGATTTTTACCACTCTTATACAAGCATTCCGTTCCCATTCTCCGCTCCAGCGCTTCTATCCAGCAGCGCCCGGACAGCATGCAGAGCCCACATAGTAGCAAGGAGTAAGAGTGAATATTGCTTGCTTAAAGTCATTTATTGACACTCCAGTTGAAATTCACTCTAAAACTAAACATACATAAAATGAGTACTCTTACTCAATGTTCACAGACTTCGTGTCTTTCTTCGTTTTTGTTCAGAAAAATTGCTAGCTCCCAGCTAACACACAATGAATGAAAAACACCATAGATGAGCTAACGAGAATTTGCATCGAACTCGCGGCACTTATCTGTCAAAATAATGAATATGGGCACACAAACACTGTATAAAAACATATGGCAAATGGCAATATAACAATACTCTTAGGCATTTATTCTTCAAACGCTGTGAAGAAGGAGTTATATAAAAAAATTATCGATTGTGACTTGTATTTTCTTTGTTACTGCAAGTGTGTTGTCTCATTGCGTGCACCATACTACCCCTCAGTGTTCACGACGTGCATTGCAGGAACAGCGAATAAAACTATGCCCCAGATGCATTGATGCACATGTGGAGAAACCGAAATGCTGTTCCCACCATATAATGACAGTAAAAAAATAACTGAATAGAACTTGAATTGTTATTTTGCATTTTAAAAGTATAATTTGTATTTATTAGTTATTTTTCACGGTTTCTAATTTATTTATTCTGTTCAAATGCAGAATATGCTCATGTTTAAGTTAAGCACTGGTTATGTTGCAATTAAAATGTATTTATTGAAGTTATTTTTCAGGATTTTCCAAAATAATTTTTAGTTATTTTATTCAATTGTAGTACATTCCTGAGTTTAAAGTGACTTTATGTAACCCGTTGTTTGGTAATAAATTGATCAGTTTTTCCCCATACCTACTATTGTTGATTGATATTCTCTGTTTGAGTTATATCACTTGATCAAGCCTATTATAACATTCCGTACTACAAAATAAGTAAAGTATGGGTGATTATTATGATTATAAGGCGGCATGGTGGCCCAAGTTAAAAATAGAAAGAATGAAGTTACTCAGTTTGGTACATTGAAGGAAAGAACAACATTTTAGCATATACTTCAGTGATTTGGATCATTTTTTTTGTAGTGACCCCAAAGTAGCCAGCAGGATCATTCAGTGCTGTGCCTGGAATGGAGGAGTCTTCTGGGTAAGAAGTTCAACCTACTTTGTTCTTTTCTCAGACGAGCATGTCTGCGATGATCGTGCTGAAGCCTGACACCTTAGAAAATTGAAGAGAAGGTCTCACTCAAAATCTTCTGTTAAGATTTGGATCTTGTTTTCTTTTCAGCTCAGTCTGTTTCTCTTCTACCGGGTGTTTATCCCACTACTTCAGACTCTCTCTGCAAAAATTATCGGTATGTACTGTATATAAGGCGTTAAAAGGACTTAATGATGGATTATCGAGTTGTGAAATACACTTGTCAGGCAACAATTTGTCTTTGCTCCAGGTGACCCTTCGCTCCATGGCACTGTCTGGTCATGGTTAGAGTTCATCCTGACTTCTGTCTTCAGTGCTCTCTGGGTTCTCCCACTGTTTGTCCTCAGCAAGATTGTCAATGCCATCTGGTTTCAGGTACCTCCCTGATATTTTTACAATGCATTCAAATTGTCCAATGTTCCAACATTTTTATTACCACTTGTCCTGTTGAGCGTCTTCTAACGCTCAGAAGCAGACTGTGATGTACTTTCATTTGGACCAGAAATCGTTTTATCAAGATAAGAAAATAACTAACACTACAAGTCCATCACCACATTACCATTCCCATATATATTTATTCTTTAAATTGTGTCCCGATCAGTGTTGCCACAGTTACCTTGAAAAAGAAACGTTGTTACTTTACTGATTACTTGAGCTTAAAAGTAACTTAGTTACTTGACTGATTACTTGATTTCAAAAGTAACAAAGTTAGAAAAAAGTAACTTTCTAGTTACTTTCAGTAGCTGCCAAGTGGCAGTAATATCACTTATCAGCAGCACAAAAAAAGAATTAGCTTAACCGTACCCATTTCTTGGTAATGTACCCCACACAAGTTGCAGAATCATGTCATTAACATAACTTAAATATTAGTGTAGTTGAAGCCACATTCAATCAGCAACTTCGTGCTGACTTGACATGCCAACACAATACAGTTAAATTCATAAACGTAAACAAGCACGCCATTCTCAGTACACTGCCGATTGTGGTCCACGAAGGCAACTGTGTATACGTGCCTGCCTTTGTGTGAACGTAAATGTGAAAGTGAGTGACACACGCACCATTGCTCCCACCACAGTAATTTGGATGCAAAGAGCGAGAGAACTTTTTTTCTTACTGCGTGACGTCAGCCGTGCAGCGCGTTCAACCAGCTCACAGACAAAGTTGAGAGTTCTCACTTTTTATTGTAAATATTATTTAAGCTAAGTATTTTAAGTCCTTCAGTGAGTCCATCCTTACCCTCCATGACCGATTGATGATCGCGCACTCAATATGAATAATTAACCCACAATGCATTCCGCGTTTAACACGCCAGTAAAACTGTATTCTTAATGTGTAAATCAAAATGTAACAACAATCAAATACACTTTTTACTCAGGAAAATAACACACATAGTGTGGCGACGGTGAATGGATTTATGTAAATAAATAAACTTTTCCATGATAGTCCATTTGTTTTGGAAAGGGTCTGTACTACTGAAGTGAGTTTTAGATTCAACAAATCTGGAGATGATCAGACCTGGGTCTGGCCAGTGAAATTGAACTCCGCTTTCCAAGAACTGTGGTTAATGAGTCGGGGGTTACTTTTTCACATAGGGGCACATAAAAAATGTTTGGATTTTTGGCTACACTAAACTGTCATACTGGAGCTTACATTTTATTTGTGTCTTGATAGTTGTCTACTTGTTGCAGGATATTGCTGACTTGGCATTCGAAGTGTCGGGCTGTAAAGCGCAGTCATTCCCCAGCGTGAGCAAGATCATCGCAGACATGCTCTTCAACCTCCTCCTCCAGGCACTCTTCCTCATTCAGGTTTCAACCATTTATATGTTTTGTCTTTTGTTTCAGGGAGGTTATTATCTCCAAGCTAAACTCACATACGATGAGTTCTGTCAGATTGAGTGCCACTCTGTATGTGTGTCCTCTAGGGTATGATTGTTAGCCTATTTCCCATCGATGCCATTGGACAGATGGTCAGCCTACTGCACATGTCTCTGCTCTATTCCCTGTACTGTTTTGAGTACCGCTGGTTCAACCACGGTGAGCTATCCCAATACTTTCAACGCAAACTTGACACATATGTAATGTCAAACTAAAACTAACTGATGTTTAAGGCATCGAGATGCACCAAAGGCTGTCCAATATTGAGAGGAACTGGCCATATTACTTTGGCTTTGGTTTGCCCATGGCTTTGTTGACTGCTTTGCCTTCATCGTACATCATCAGGTAAGGCCTCGATTCCACAGGGATGTGTGCATCATGTTCCATCTCTGGCTTGATCATGGTTTGTCTATAAAGATAATTAGCCACAGTAAGTGTGGGGTGTGTTAAAATGATGATTTTGTTTCTTACCTGGGCATCAAACAACCAGAATACCATGATACATTGCATGCAATGGCAGTATTTTGCAACTGCATGAGATGTAGCTAAACTATCAAACAGTCAAATCGATGACACTGCTTAATCAAGCTCACTGATTTGGATTGAAGAAACTGGTCTTTTGAGATGACGTGAACTTGATGCACTATGTTTGAAATAAAACTGTGAACAGAGTAAGAGAGGGAAAAGGGGAAATTGTTGTTTCTGCTCAACAATGCTGTTTTGTCTTATTTACCAAGCCTGTTGATTATTTAGAATAAATGTAATCTATAAATTTAGCGCAAAGAATAGCCCTCTGGGGACTAAAACAGTAACAAAAATCACAAAGGAATGTATTAATATTTAAAAAGAAAGCTTTTGTGTTTTATTTTGTTCTACCTAGTGGCTGCTTGTTTTCCATCCTCTTCCCTCTCTTCATCATCAGCGCTAATGAGGCCAAGACACCAACAAAACTGTAGTAAGTGATAAAGCAGCTTTTGTTAATCATTTGAGCAAACGTTGTTCCCCTTGCTGAGTCATATTTTGTATTTCCCAATTTGTAGCCATTTTCAGCTGCGTCTCTTCTCGCTGGTGGTGTTTATCAGCAACAAGCTTTTTCACAAGACAGTCCACCTGCAGTCCTCAATGACATTGTCAACATCATCGGAGAGACTCACATCCCCCAACACGTCCCCGGTCCGACAAAGACTTCTGCCCACCCAGTGATGATGATGATGCTGCATGAAGGACCCTCGCTTAATGTGACAAAGATTTTTCCAGAAGGATTTCCTTAATTAATGTGTTTTACAGCACTGGGTTTACATGTTTTTACTCATCTCTGGCCCTTTTATTCATATTCATTTGTCCACAATGTCAGGTTGACATACAAATGCCCTGTGCCTCACATTCGAAACACGTAATGTACTCAAAATTGTTTTCTTTTGGGTTTTTTTTCATTCTCATTTTGTATAACGTGCCATTTCAGTGACTCTCCTTCAAGAAATAACAGCACAATTAATCATGTAGAGTTTTATCTGAAAGGGGGACTAGCTGAAATTTTGGAAGGAACTTGTTTGCTTTTAGAAGCAACTAGGTTGTTTTTACCTGCAGCAGTACGTGTTTGTTTGATGGTGCAAGTTTCATAATGTTCCTGTGACTGTCAGGTTATGGTGTCCCAGCAGTTCCAGAAAGTGTGATGTTAAGCCCATGGAGATTTATTTTATTATTTTTTTTTTTTTTAAACTGGAGGTTTATTTAAAAATAGAGTTGATAAGTGAGGAGCTAAAATGATTTGGGACCATCTGATGACAGGTTTCCCAATCTTCCACAAATTAAAATGGGAGCTGTATTCATTGCAAACTATGAGACGATCGAAAAACTGTTTGTCATTATAAATGTATTCAGTGATCAATTGGATGATGCTGCCAAGCTGCAAGCACGTGTTACTTCATGTTGCACTGCTACAAGTCTAAAAACATAATATTAAGAACACTTTAAAACTTCGCCCTGTGTCCTCTACCTTTCTACAGAGTAGACACAAGTACATGATCCCTTTGACTATTTTAATTTGTCCTATGTTTATTAAGTACTGACCTACCAACATGCAATGAACCCCTCTCGCACCTTACATTCAACAGGTTGTTAAAGGGCCTTACTTTTGACCTCACTGTTGCAAGAGCGTTGTGTTTGTGAACAATGATGTTTATGAATGAGGTTTTGTAATGGAAATGCATCTCATTTCAATCAAATTAATCAGTATTTACCAGTGATATTGGCTTGAATTCTGCAAGTGTCTGCTTGCAGAATTATGCAAAACGTGCTCACGGTTTTGCTATCAATGATAAAATAAAAATGTTTCAAACGGCTGTGAACAGGTCAATATGTACAATACTGTAAAGATGCGACACGGTTAAACTCATTCGTGTTACCTAGTAGAAGGAAATCCAAAATGTTGTTAAATAGCTTGTATGCTAACCTTTTTGATTTTGGTTAATTTTTATTTTTTGTATTTTTTTTTTTTTTTTTAATGAGTCACTGATGGTGTTGTGGTGCATTCGCCTGACTTGGGTGCAGGAGCTTGGGTTCAGTTCGTGTCTGTACGTGCGCTGCTGCGGTCGGGCTGACTGGCGACCAGTTCAGGGTGTAGTCTGCCTTTCGCCCGAAGTCAACTGGGATGGGCTCCGGCGCCCCGCGACCCTGAACAGCAGGGGTGTCAAACTCATTTTTGTCACGGGCACATCGCGGTTGTGGTTCCACTCGGAGGGCTTTTATGACTGCAAACCCATATTTTTACATATACACAAATTAATGGATAATTACTTTTGAAATCAGAAGCCAGTAAAAAAAAAAAATTCAACTACAGTATTAATTAATTTTATTTTAAAAGGGGGGTTGGTAACAAAAAATGCTTACAATATCGCAATATTTTTAAAAGTGAAGCCAATTTGCAATTTTGATATTTTAGCAAGAAACACAAAGTCGATGCACACTCGCGGGCCACATAAAATGACGGCGGGTCGGATCTGGCCCCCGGGCCACCAGTTTGACACCAGTGCTGAACAGGATAGAGAGAATGGAATGGATCGATGGATGTTTTGGTTTTTTTTAAAACAATGTTGAATGAAAACACCGCACCGTTTAATTCAGCATATTTTCACCGAAAATTGTCAGCTGTACAGTATTCTAACTTTAGTATCATTATTATTATTATTATTACAGCATTATTATTTTTTAAGCACGTTTTATTCAGTAGAGGCAGACGGAACACGTTCCTTCACTTAGGACACGTCACTGCACCGAAGTGGCCAGGCAGGGAACCAAAATTGATCGACAGCTAATACAGCCAATCAGAGCCATACATGATCAGGTTGACTGACGCTCAACCAATAAGGATGTACCATAGCGTGACTGAGGCGGGAATAGAGAGTTCGGTTGTCTGCAACTCGTAGGATTCACAGGAGCGGAGCTGGTAAGTGGAAGAGGATATAATGGAATATGTTTTGTACGCGAAATAGCAAACATTTAATTAGGTTGTTACCCTGCCGATTTCGAGTTATTCCCGATTGTAACATTACTAGAAAGAGTTGTAGGGCTGGACTGTACAGATTAGAAATGAGTAGCCTAGCCTTGCTAGCAGTTCAGAGACTTGTAAACTAGAAGCACAAGCTGAAAAGCACTGCAAACTGTATTATTGTTCAAACTTGGCTTCGCCACGGTCTTGTTTCGATTTGTTGCATTTCAGGTTTTTCTGTTTATTTAGCCGGTTTACCTACTGTGCGATTGTGGGAGGGTTTGGCAACTCAGTCGTTAACATATTTCTGAGCTCATGGTGACGCCTGCAAAGTAGCCTCCTCCAAAGGTTCTCTTTTTATTTGGATTGTTTATGTGCGGTAGTACGGATTATTAACGGGACAGCCTCAAATCTCTGCAGAACGTTCCAAGAAGAGTAGACGCTTCCTAGTTCCTGACGCCACTTAATAGTGCGTGGCCTTATCTGGTTGGAAGAATGGACTTTTTTTCTTTTTTTTTTTCAACCCCACATTTGAAATGAATTGGAATAATTGCTTGTCATCTCATCAGTTAACGAGGTGAGCTGTCTCCACCCTCGCCACAATGACAAAATTGGCCTTCCTACGTTTGTCCTATGAGAAGCAGGACACATTGCTGAAGCTGCTCATCCTTTCTATGGCTGCTATCCTCTGTGAGTGTCATTACTACTCACTTGCCACGCACAACGAAACAACGGCATGATTCGATCACAATCATCACAACTTTCTTTTCAGCATTCTCCACCAGACTTTTTTCCGTCTTGAGGTTTGAAAGTGTCATCCACGAGTTTGATCCGTAAGTGCTTCTGCGTAGTTGTGCCATGTTTGATTTTAACAAAATAAAAATACAAAAACCACCCTCATACTCAAGTTATGCAACTCTTGTGTCACCTTTAGGTATTTCAACTACCGTACAACACGCTTCCTGGCAGAAGAAGGATTTTACAACTTTCATAACTGGTTTGATGACCGAGCATGGTATCCACTTGGGAGGATCATCGGTGGCACAATTTATCCAGGTAGGAACGACGAACTCCATTTCAAAGTTTTTATTTAAACGTGCACTCACCTGTATTTTCTCCCCCACCAGGACTGATGATCACCTCGGCTGCCCTGTACCACGTCTTACATTTTTTCCACATCACCATTGATATCCGCAATGTCTGCGTTTTTCTGGCTCCCTTGTTCTCATCCTTCACAGCCATTGTCACCTATCACTTCACCAAGGAGTTGAAGGTAATGTTGATATTAGGGCTGCACAATATACCGTTTGAGTACCGTCATTGCGGCATAATTGAAGGGACAAACTTCAGGTGTGCAAACAATGTTTTTTGCTTAAACTACTGCATTCAAATATAGAAATGTTAATGCATATGTTAAAACATAGATGTAAAATAGCATTAGTTACAAACAAATGAATAGTGTTAGGAATGTGCTAATGACGACAGTATAACTGGGCATGAAAATAAATGATTTTTATCATCATGTCTGGCTGAACTATTGCTCAATACTACAGTGCACTTAAATGTAGGCAGACTTCATACAAATGACTCCATGCACTTTTGTGCTCTACTGAGCATAATTTTTCTCGAGAGGGAAAAAGAGAAATGTGTGCTGGTTTTCACGTTACCTGTATGTTATCGTGTATTTTTTGACATCGCGATATGTATCGCAGGGTTAAATAAAATTGCAATGCGATTTTATTCCAATATTGTTTTATTTTTTGTGTATGTGTACGACTGCTTCCTTCCACAATCCAAAGACATGCATATAAGACTCTAAATTTGAATTCATATGATAGTATGTGTGAATGGGTGTTTGTCTATATGTATCCTGTGATTGGCTGGCAACCAGTCCAGAATGTACCAAAGTCAGCTTGGATAGGCTACAGCTCACCCGTGGCCCTCAATAATTGGATGGATGGGGTTAGTTCATGTTTTAGCACCGTGATATGTGTAATTCATGGTTTAAGTTGAATAAGTTGCGTTAAATAAATTGCTGTCGCTCAATAGTCTCTTATCTGTTTAGGATGCCGGTGCTGGGCTCTTGGCTGCAGCCATGATTGCTGTGGTACCTGGTTACATCTCCCGTTCTGTTGCTGGCTCCTATGACAATGAAGGTATACCATTACATGCTCACATGTAATACGTATATGTGACATGTACATATTTTAACAAGACCCATCATAACCAAATATATTTTCACCCTGTCTTTCCTACTCAGGTATTGCCATCTTCTGCATGCTGTTGACTTACTACATGTGGATCAAGGCTGTAAAAACTGGATCTGTGTACTGGTCCTCTATATGCGCGCTGGCCTACTTCTATATGGTGAGAAGATACAATTTTAAAAGGAATTGTAATGTCATTATATGAAGTTTGAAGTCTTGTTTTTAATGTTTTTTTTTAATTTTTAAACATCACATATGTAATTGCTTTTAATATCAATATTCCTTAATCAGAATCAGAATCATCTTTATTTGCCAAGTATGTCCAAAAAACACACAAGGAGTTTGTCGCCGGTAATTGGAGCGGCTCTAGTACGACAACAGACATAAAGACATTAATTTTGTATAATATGGTTTTTATGTGCATATTTGTATTTCCTTTAGCTATCTGTCTATCCGTGTGTGTGTGTGTGTGTGTGTGTGTGTGTGTAGGTTTCGTCCTGGGGTGGCTATGTGTTCCTGATCAACCTTATCCCCCTCCACGTCTTGGTTCTGATGCTCACGGGACGTTTCTCTCACCGTATCTATGTAGCATACTGCACAGTCTACTGCCTGGGCACCATCCTGTCCATGCAGATTTCCTTTGTTGGTTTCCAGGTAAGGTTTAAAGCTTCTGTGTTATATTTGCACGCACTGGTTACCAGCACAACCCAATGAGATCCTATTTAGGAACCATATCAGAAAGTATTCTATTTATGTATTCTTCTAGTACTAGTAAAATTATAAAGGGCCTAGTCACGTACAATATGTCTGTCCTCTCCCTTATGTCAGCCGGTGCAGTCCTCCGAGCACATGGCAGCATTTGGCGTGTTTGGCTTGTGCCAGATTCATGCCTTTGTGGACTACCTACGCAGCAAACTCAACGCTCAGCAATTTGAGGTGCTGTTTAAGAGCGTCATCTCCCTGGTGGGATTCCTCCTGCTGTCCGTGGGTGCTGTTCTCATGCTGACGGGTAGGTCCAAATGCGGTGGGGGGGGCGGTCGGGGGGTGGGGGGGGGAGGGGTCGTGTGTCTGTGGGTGGGCGGTCGGGGGGTGGGGGTTGGGGGGGTAGGGGAGGAGCAGTTGTGGGAGCCAAATCCCTAAAGTAAATTCCTCGTACCGTATTGCCATGCCCCCCAGGAAAGATATCGCCATGGACTGGTCGTTTCTACTCCTTGCTGGACCCCTCCTATGCCAAAAACAATATCCCCATCATTGCGTCTGTCTCTGAGCATCAGCCCACTACTTGGTCCTCCTACTATTTTGACCTCCAGCTGCTGGTGTTTATGTTCCCAGGCAAGTGTACACTCAGCACTCTTTCATGTCCACAGAGTAAACTGAGGCATTTACGATGCAGTTCCGTTCCTAAGGCGGCCCCATTTGTACCCAATTCAAATGCGCTGTCGTCTATGACCTACTGTGACGCAACTGTAAAGTCATAAATACTGTTATCTTTTCTGAACTGTCCTCTCTTTTCAATACAGTCGGTCTTTACTACTGTTTCAACAACTTGTCGGATGCGAGGATCTTCATCATCATGTACGGCGTGACCAGCATGTACTTCTCAGCTGTCATGGTAAATCTTGGATGAGCTCAACTGAATTACTTTACCTGAACACACTCATGATGACCAGCTATTGACAGATGCATTTTCCACACAAAAAAATGCAATGTAAACGGAAATGAACAGACCCTGAGTAGTGATGGACATGGCCGTTCTCTTGAGGGTACTGAATCATGCGAATCAGTTCATTAAAGAGATTCGTTCAGTTCTTTTCCACAATATCATTCAAGTGCTTCCTCATTCAGTTAATGATCCATCCCTGAGGTTCACGGTCATTCAACACGTTCGCCGAAGGACTATGCCTTGTTGTTTGTTGTTGTCATGTATTGTAAACTAGGAAAGGGGGGGGGGAAGATTATTTAAAAAAAAAAATAATAATAATAAATAAAAAACACTTCGGCTAAACGATCACCTACCTATCTATCTCTCTCTCAGCAAGCTCTCGAGCACCCGGCTTCGGTTGTGAGTTGTGAACACACGTGCAGCGGGCTCAGCTAGCGACCATCCTTCCGCGTCCCCTGACGTCCACCTAGGCTCTCGACTTTTCTGCATTCCACCGCGGAAAACTTTAATAATCACATTAGAGACACAGAGGGACTGATATGTATGTGCACATTTATTTTAAATGTGTGTGCTTGACTGACTCAAAAATTAGCCGTTAGCTTGAAGCTGCTGGTGAAAGCTATCCCCGCGAGGACGTCGGGACTTGCGGTTAAAATCACTCATGAGTACATTCATTGCGTAGTACGTCGTTCCTTGCGCAGACGAATCACTCATCGTACTAGTACATCGCTCCTTAGCGGATCACAAACGAAGTTCAACGAACGAATCACGCGCGTCTAACGGATCGCGAACGATAAGTTCAACGAACGAATCATTCTTCAGTACACCAGTTCACTTCCCCCGCCTGCACGGCGCTGTCTGACGCTGGCTGCTCATTGGTCAGTCGCCAAAGTGAGTGACGAATCGCAAATCACATGACCGTACGTTTAATGAAGTCCCGCCCCCGACTGCACGCTGGCTGCTCATTGGTCATTCGCCAAAGATTCAGAAGTGAGTGACAGAACACTTCACCAGTTCCGTTTCCGCTCCGAGCCGACTCGCTCGCCTCACGCCGGCCAAGCTAAAAGAACGAATCATTTCATAAACCGATTCGCTTCAGTTCATTCACTAAAAAGATTCGTTCTTCTGAACGAAACGTTTGCGAACGTTACAACATTAACCCTAAGTGGGTAGCTCTTAGTGCAGGTGGAAATGCAATTGCAATGATGGTTAAAGAGCAGTTAACCTCACCAAAGATTCACATTTCAGACACTGTGGCTCAAAGTGCAGTGGACTGTGACTCTTCAAGTTCAATGTTTTGCTATATCTTTTTAATAGTAATTTATGCTGGACGAGGCACGAGAAGTGCACCAGACAGCCACACTGCCTATAAAATAAACAACAACAAAAAAAAACACTTGATGTTTGATGATGCTTACGGTTATGGTGTTTCTCGTCCTTCCAGGTTCGACTGATGTTGGTGTTGGCCCCTGTGATGTGCATCCTGTCTGGCATCGGTGTATCCCAGGTGCTAACAACCTACATGAAGAATTTGGATGTCAGCAGGCCAGACAAAAAGAGCAAGAAGCAGCAGGACTCCACCTACCCCATTAAAAATGAAGTAGGTGGCTTGATTGACTTTATAGTTAAAGATCCAGGGGCTGTTTGAATATAATCTTCAGATGCAATCATCCCTCAGTTACAAAAGCTGCTTCCAGAAAGGACAGTTACAGAAAAGTGCGGTGCCGACAATGACCTCCATGTGTGTGAAACGAGATGATGTAAGCATTGGTGTAATCAAATTCACCAGCTGCTATTCACTGTGCAGCTTTTCATAAATAGTTGATCGTGTTTTTTATAATATTTGTCATTGCAAAATGTATTTGTTGTTATAGAATATAATATTAGTTAACTCAACATTTCCAGTTAAGATTTTGGCAGGCGAATGAAACAGTTAAAACACTTTTTAATTTATGACTATTTAAAACGTCTGTCCTTCAGTTGCCCTTTAATGGCTGCAAATCTGCAAAATTATAGATAAGTAGCCAAATTGAGAAAATGGCAGCACTGTGGGCCATTGGTTTTCTTTGCACCAATTTTAGGCTCAATTCTCGGCGCTTTTTCTTCCCACTTTCCCCTACACAATCCCTGAACATGTTGTACGGTTAATTGACGGCTCGGGTAAGAAAATGATTGTCTCAAAGCGTTAACCCAGTGATTTGCCTGGCGATCAGTCCGAGGTGACTTCGAAATGTCAGCTGATCCAGCTCATTGGTGTTGGATAAGCTGACGAGATAATTGATGACTATCAAGATGCCACTATGAGCACGCAGGAAATGGTAAATATCTGTGTTGTTGTCCCTCGTAGGTTGCCTCTGGGATGATTCTGGTAATGGCCTTCTTCCTAATCACATACACCTTCCACTCTACCTGGGTGACAAGCGAAGCCTACTCCTCTCCCTCAATTGTCCTGTCTGCCCGTGGTGGGGATGGCAGCCGTATCATCTTTGATGACTTCAGAGAGGCGTACTATTGGCTTCGCCACAACACCCCAGAGGTCAGTCGTATCCAAGACATGGGAAAAGAGCTCCAGAGAAAATAGAACGTTGTGGTGTTTCCGAGCTCATGACATTGTAGAGCAAACCTATGACTTGGAGAGAATATATCTAGAGTTCTACAGTGTTCTTTTTAGTAGCTTTCATCGTTATACTCAGTTGTATTTTCTTATTACAGGATTCTAAAGTTATGTCATGGTGGGATTACGGCTACCAGATAACTGCAATGGCTAATCGAACCATTCTAGTGGACAACAACACGTGGAACAACACGCACATCTCTCGAGTTGGGCAGGTGAACTCATTAGCCGGAGAGCAAACGCCACTTTTATGAAAATCTCTCTGACGGCCTCCTTCTACTTCTGCAGGCCATGGCATCCACTGAGGAGCGAGCCTATGAGATTATGAGGGAGCTAGATGTCAGTTATGTCCTGGTCATCTTTGGAGGACTGACAGGTTATTCCTCTGATGGTACGTTTTCCCCTCGTCTATCAGTAAACTACTCAAAAATGCAGCGGATTCCAAATTATTCACGACACTAAGCGATGTGGCCGAAAGTGACAGAACTTGATCACAAAAAGAAAATTGTTGTCAACTCTCCCTATTACAAGGGTCCGATACCGATTATTACTAGTCAGGGAAGCCAATAACTGATATTGGAAACCGATATTCATTTGCAGTATAACGGAAAATAGTGGCTAAGCTATCGTGTCATGAAGTCGCAAAACACCAAAAGAAGTGAGTGGGTGATACAGTACACTGTCACATTGGTCTGGCTACAACCGCATTATAGCAGAGAGTGATCAAGTTTGAACAACAAAATACGTCCATCCGTTTTCTGTACCGCTTCTCCTCACTAGGGTCACGGGCGTGCTGGAGCCTATCCCAGCTATCTTCGGGCGAGAGGGGCGGGGTACACCCTGAACTGGTCGCCAAGATTTTTATTTTTATTTTTTTAAATCTTATTACATAATATACTGGAATAACTGTCCTGCGGTAATGTTTTTGACAAAATTTTGAAAATACAGAAATCAGAGAAATTTGGACACATTTCTGTGGGTCGGCAGCTCAGCTGTTAGGTTTGCACATTCGTAGAAACACAAAGCAATGCGAAATCTTTTCTCCGGCATGTGTGGTCTGGTTCTCCCAGATATCAACAAGTTCCTGTGGATGGTCCGCATCGGGGGCAGCACGGACACAGGGAAGCACATCAAGGAGCACGACTACTACACTCCCACGGGGGAGTTCAGAGTGGACCGCGAAGGCTCACCCGTGCTGCTCAACTGCCTCATGTACAAAATGTGCTACTACCGCTTTGGCCAGGTCTACACTGAGGCCAGTGAGTAACTCTCAGTCAAGTCCTCTCCGTTAGTCATCAGATCTGAAACTTGGAGGCACATTCAAGTGACTTGACCCCCCTTTTTAAACGTAAAACTGTTCAATTGTGTCAATTCTAAGTGTAATTCTAATCTTTGCAGAGCGCCCACCAGGTTATGACAGAGTGAGGAACGCTGAAATTGGTAACAAAGACTTTGAACTGGATGTGTTGGAAGAGGCCTACACGACAGAACACTGGCTTGTTAGGATATACAAGGTCAGTTGCTGCTTGCGGTTGTTTTTTTTTGGGGGGGGGGGGGGGGGGGGGGGGGCGCGGTTAACATTCAAATAGGCAAAGAAAGGCATCTGTCAATGGCATGCAGTTGGCACATTGAGGATAATCTTGACTGCTTCGGAGTTTTAACAGTCTGGCGTAACAGAGACTGTGATTAAAAGTGGTGAAAATTCCGGTTTTAATATGTTGTGTAACCCTAAATATGGTGTTTTTAAATAATTAGGGCAGCACAGTGAGCATGTGTTTCGAACTAGGGATGCATCGAAAGATGTGGGCCGAAGATGGCCCCGAAGTGCGCTTTCTGTTTTCAGCCGAAAGACTTTTGACCGAAACAGTGCAGCCCAAAGAGGATGTTGTGACGATGCAAGCAAAAACGGCGGCCGGCGCCGCCACAGCTAACGCGGCTAACACGATGTGGAGGCGAAACTTTGCTTCGCGTCCGGTGTCAACGCATTATAAGTCACTAATCATCGCCTCCATGGCAGCGAATGAGCTACAATGTGACAAGTATCGTTATCGCGAAGGGAGGACGAGGAGTAATAACAGGAGAAAGATGGAGAAGGCATGCTAATTGCTAGGTTACTGTGACATGTAGACGCAAAACATCAACGTAATTGATTGGAGTATACAGAACACTTGTAACATAGGTCTGGCTGGAACCGTGTTATAGCAGAGAGTAACCAACTTTGAACAGCATAATAGCATATTATTACAGTGGGATCACAGTGTTTTAATTAAAGCATTCTGATACAAATAATTTTCCGAGTAATCCCTTTTTACAATTATGTACTCTATTACAAAAGAACACATTCACTCCCATTTACGCAGTGTCCCTGAACACACCTCGCACACTCAAGCGGCTGGCTCGTGCCTCCCTAGTTTGATTCTGAAGAGCGAAATAGGAAATGCAGAAACGTACATTCTTTCTATTATCAGGTCTCTTTTAATATTATACAGACCCTTTCCCAAAAATTTTAATATCATGGGAAAGTTCATGTTCATAATTCCATTCAAAACGTTAAACTTTCATAGATTATAGATTCAGGGCCCACAGTTTAAACACATTCAGCTATTTATGTTTATTTTTACATAATTTGGGCTCATAAAACCCACAAAATCAGGAAGTCAAAAAATGTGAATACTGTGAAGAAATCATCATTTACTTCTCAGTTGTTGTAGAAAAAGAGAGAAATTAGGGTCACATTAAATCAATCAAAATAAGATTTTGGTACCTTCCCCACATACACACACGTCAACGTGCAATCAGTTACTAGCACTGACGGATGACCTTTACGGACATTAAATGTTTGTAGAGCAATCATTGGTATCACTATGATAATGCCAACATTGGTGCTGTGTTTGCAGCCTGTTGAATTTGCTGTAAGGGAATATATAAATTCAGATTTTGTGGCAATCAAGTATGTGTCAAACATAATAATAATAATGCAACGTGTGATGCAAATAAAACAATCCACTGCCTTTTGTACTCCAGACCACAAAACCAACAAAACAAAAGAAAAAAAGCCAACTCTAGACAAAGCCAAATCCAACAAAAAGAAAACAAACCACAATTAGCCGTGCGGCGACAGACAAACAAAAGGGTTACATTCTTCCAATCGCTCTGAAGTTTACTGTCAGAGAAATGTGCGCAAGACACACAGCTGTGCAGTAATCACAATCCTTTTAAAGATTAAATATCTGTTTGATGTTCAAATTGTACTATATTGAATGCAATTATCCTCATTTAAAAATGTAATCCAATCAATATTATTTTGTGTGACTGTGGAGTTGTACTATAAGGTTTTGAGCAGCCTCCTTTTCTCTTTTTATTCCCCCAATGGATTCTCTTGAAACAAACAAACAAAAAACTCTTATCAACAATATCACACGAGTTAATCACCAATCCTAAAAAAAAAAACTTTATGTACAGCATGTTTTGAGTCCTCAACAACTGTCTTTTCTATTATTTATTCATCCTAACTTCTAGGTGAAAGATCTGGACAACCGGGGTCTTTCAAGAACATAAACCCCTTGAAGACAATGAAACACCCTGTTTGCGCACAGCACTGAACACCTTTCCCTATGGTCAGCAGATGAGCTGGTCAACAATACTTTTTTTATACAGTTTGTTTTGGGGAAGAAAACTGCAGAGAGATTTGTGTGGGTGTGTATGTGAGATTTTGTTTTGTTATTATAATAAATTGTTTCATAATACCCAGTCTGATGTTGGGAAGCCTAATTTGACAAAGTGGCCAAAAGTCAGCAGTGTTCATTGGAGCAGCTTTTTGATTTTGTACAATGTGGTCAAATAAAGCAGGAATTAAACATGGGTAAAACATTGGTGTGTTTTTTTTTTTTTAAAGTGGCAGTAAGGAGAGAAGGTAATTTTCCCCCAACTCTTGACTAATATCTCTGCAATAATCAAGGGAATAAAAATTGTGAAAGAAACTGATGTAAATTTAAAGAGGTGAGAGCAACAGAACATCCATTACAGGTCAATCAAATCAATGAGAATGGTAAAACTTTTACGTGGCACTAGCTTACAGCTAACATGTGGCTGTGTTCAGAATTAACCTATCACATTCTATTTAAACTCACATTAAATGAGATTACACACAGACCTGCCACAATTTAAAAATAACTGAAATATAGTAGTCTTGGCATTTCCTTGTATATTGCACATCTTCAAGCCACATTCTGCTGAATTTAAAGCAGCCCCAGAACATCACAATGCCTTCTAGAAAGCATCTTCAGAATTACAGAAAGCGGTTACACAATACAATATTACATTAAGGGTACAGTTTTTGTCAACAACAAAAGAAACAATATCTTCTTTCCATTAGTAAATTTTAAGCTCCGCCGCCCCGACATCTCATTTTCATATTATGCCATTGATCATTTTATTTTATTTTATTCATTTGTATGTACTCACTAGTTATCTTGAGCTGGGACGGGTTCCAGCTTCCCTATGCTCCCAAAAACGACAAGTGATACATTACACAAAATGAAAGAATTAATCTTTTTGTTAAAAGGTCAGACAAAATTACTTTTTATTGTAGTGCATTACTACAGTTTTTAAAGTAAGTACATTCAGAACTTAAAAGCAGAGAACCAAATGTTAACATTGAACCAAAACAATTCGAACAGATAAAATGAGTAGCCTTTAGAAGAAAGTGGACTACTTTTTTTATATACATAAATATATATATTAGTGTATACAGTATAGACACGCATCAGCGTATTTACATTATGACCTGGTCTGGCAGATCCTCCACAAGAGCAGAATTCTTTCTATAAACGTAAGCATTGAGATCATCATCCAGCTTAACCAGCTCGGCCAGTGACGACACGCACGGGTCGTGATCAAGCAGGGTCGGCGGCAGACATGAAGAGTGGCGCTCGATGCGACGGGAGCGGCGCACGGGCGTCAGAAACTTCAAATCTTTGATGTTGCTTTTTCGTCTCGACGCGCTTGCTTGGACCTCGCTTTCAATTGTCTTCTTCACACTACAACACGCACAAAAGAAAGAACAGAATTTTTTTGACATCTTGGGTTAAGTTTAGCACTTTCATTCCATAATTGGACATGACAGCTGACCTTTGCAAATATGGAGTCGTCTTTACACTGTATTTTATGACAAAGGCATGACCCATCTGTGGGACGCCCTCCATGTCAGCAATGTTGTCGTCGTCATCACATTGAACTTTTTCATCCATCTGCACTCCCTGTTCACTTTCTCCATGTTCATCCTTCAGTAGCTCCTTGACGTTCTCATTCTTGAACAAATCCTTCACACGTTCATTCTCCATAGGTCCTTCCTCCTGTTCAGCATCATCACACACACGTGCGCTCTCTGGGAGCGAAAATGGCATAAAGTGATCAAAATCACTGCAAGATGAGACTTTGTCCCCAAGATTTCCTTAATATCCAGAAAAAGCATTTGTTTGTGCCAGGCATACATACCGTACCTGTGTGAACGATCAGAATGTTACCACCTCTGCCTTAATTCGAGCCGTGAAAAACATTTGTTAGCGTTGCAAGAGACCCGTCATTGAGAGATAATTTTAAAAGGTGGGGAATGCGGATTCAAGAAAATCCACATATGGGAAAACTTCTTCCGTAACCCAAAAGGCATTTCCTGACAAATGAGTTTAATTTTGCCTATTACTACCATTAATTAAGATCAAAGCATGTAATATTTTCATTATTAACTTGACCGTTTCAAAATAGTTGTGCCGGGGTACAGTCGTGTGCCGTGGAAAATTATAAAAGTTTACTTAATCGTGCCAAAAAAAAAAAAAAAAGTTACAAGAAATAATGTATATTTGCTCATCTGTTTATGCCAGGGATGCACAGTGACAGACAAAAAAAAAAAATCTCTATTAGATGGCAAGAAGTACATACAGTAATGTATCCACTTTTTGTTAGTTGGTGTGCTGTGAGATTTGCCAATTGTAAAATACTGCATGTGCCTTGGCTCCATAAAAGGTTGGAAATCACTGCCTTACAGTGTGCTCAGTTTACGACAAAGTTCTGTTTCTACACTGGTAGGAAAGTCATGGGTTTGTATGGAAAGACCAAAATACAAATAGAAAAGAACCAAAGGGGAAAAACATGTTCTGCATACAACAGCAGCACATTCTTAGGCCGCTTCATTGCGTGTCGTTTGTAACCTCGAAATATGCCGAGACTGCCGTAAACCTAAGTAGTATTCCGGAATAGACTGTGTTAGTCTAAACGATAAAACTGAACTTACTATCTTTGTATTTTGAAGGGGTCTGCATGGCTTCCAGGGCATCACACAGGTTCACAACAATCTAAAAATATGACAAACAGAAACATTTCTTTAATTATTAAACAAAATAAACCATATTCAGTGGCAATAGTTGAATCTCCTTACGCCATCAAATCCATCCTGCAGAACAGGCAAATCGAGATCCGGGTTTTCTACAAGGTCCAAGGTAGTGTTGAGCATCACTGGAGTCTGCGTCTGCACAGTTGCAGGAGCTTCCTGGGCCTCTGGGTCAGGAGCAGAGACCGCGGGATCCCGTTTGTACTGGCCCAGAGCGAGCTCTGGTTCTGACTTTGCCTCATCCCGCTGGGATTTCACACTGGTTTTGGGATTTACAGATGCAGAGCTTTTCGTTTCTGGGCGTGCGCTGGTCATGGCGGGTCTCTTGAGAGTCTTTCCCTTGGAAGCCAGCCACGCAGCTAATTTTGCCCTGTAGGGAGGAATAAAAACAAAGTATAGAGGCATGCCTCATGGACAAATGTCAAGCAAAACAAGCTTGGCTTTAAAGTAAGACTTTCACCTTCTTTCCTCGGCAGTTTCAGTATTTCTGTACTGGCTGAGGGTGCTTGTTACAGGAGGCTTCTTGACCTTCTTATCAGTTATTGAAATCTTTGGCTTCGTGGGTGCCACGGTTATGTTTCTGGAGCCGGTGGTTCTTATTGTTGCCGGGATAACTGCGGTGCTCAGATTGTGAGCAGAACGAGGGCCCGGAGGACGGCCGGTGGCCACAGGTTTGAACGCTTGTGCACGTCCATCCACCACTGACTTGGACCTGGGAGGTCTAGGTTTTTGGAAGCCCCGCTCAGGGACATCAGTAACAGACTTTGACCTGCTTCTTGCCAAATTTGCCAGCCTTCGGCTTTCCGCTTCAGGCGCTGCTGGTTTTGAAACTGCCCCTCGAGCTGTCGCGCTCAACTTCCAAATGGATCCAATTTTTGACTCCACAATTTTACCTTTGTACATGCCAGGGGCAGCCTTTGAGGAAGCCGCCCCAGCTGGTGCTCCTGGTGTGTATGTAACCAGTTTTCCATTTTTCACTGTCTGTTCGGCAAGAACGGCCAGGTTGCGTGCTTGTCTTTGTTTGACTTCACTAACAGCACTTCCATTGCCATCTTTCTGTGTGAACTTCACTTTTTTCAGAACTTCACCAGACACCGACTGTGCATCTTGTATTTTGGAGGCGATTTTACTGGCACCATTTCTTACCAGCATCTCCCGTTTCTTATTGCTTTTAAGTTGGACGGACACAGCCGATGTTGATTTTGAAAAGTCTCTTTTGCTGAAAGACTTGATTCCATCCCCGGGGTGAGCATTCTCCTTGTTTCCCTGAAACAATTAAAACCATACAACTTTTGGAGTAATTTTTAAAACACTGAAGCCTAAAAGATGAGCCGCTGCCCCCACAGATTTGAAAAGTTCCTACGCATTTTAGGCTGGCTTGACACGGTAGGTCCAAGTGTCCAATTCTGATTTTATGCCAATATCTACACATCAAGTGACATAGAATCAATATGGCCGTTTTGACAAAACAAAGGAAACAATCTGCATGCACAGATTGCACACAGGTAACTCCACAATCCCCTTTTCCACATTAGTCACAATTAGATGACTAAGGAACTTACCTTCCTATTGGCTGTGGGCTTTCTTGAAACCGCAGTGTTGCTCATGGCGGCGGCTCAACTTCACAGATAATTCACTGGTTTGTCCTGAAGACCTTCAAAAAAATGACATGAATAATAAAATCCACAATGTCATCAATATCAAAATGAATAGATCAGATCCAATCCATAATTAAATGGTCTAATCTTAAATAAACAAAACAAAATATTAAATGTATTTTGTATTTATACCAGTGACAATGACAGGCAAAAAACTTCAATGCTCTTCCATTAGATGGCAGAAGGTACAATAAAACCCCTGTATGCACTTTTATGCCATTCATACAACAGAATAATTGACAAACACATTGTCACGCAGTGTGCAGGGTTTGGCAACTGTTTCCACGAGTCTGCCACTGGTTTTGGGCGGACACTGTCGCAACGTCGCAGTTTAAAGCCTGTCGAAATGCACATAAGGCTTCACTCACACTGAAAATACATTTCCGGGTTTGCGAGTCCATCTCAAGGCATCCATGTATGCACGATATTGTGAAGAATAAAGTCAGTAGTGCAAATAAAGTGTAAACTGCAATTTAGTCGCGCCGTGTTTATAACATTAGTGAGAACGTCGTCCTTACAGTCACTAAAAAGCAAACGTATTGTTCGTTATTTGTAGTAAACTGTTACAACGAGAACTCCCAGTGCTGGGGGGGGTCTTCGTTTCGGTTTTGAACCATTTCTGCCGAACTTAGCTGCTATTGGCTTGTTTTGAAACGCGGGAGCCCACGGTAGCCTCGAATTACACCAGTAAATACAACATTTACAACAACTTACCCTTCGGTTGAACGTGTTTTGTAAAAGGAAAGACACAAAGCACAAAGTGTGGAATCATCAAAAGCGGCCACAGCCTGATTCTGCCTCACGAGTGGACTTGAAATATATTATTTGATTTGCCGCTGCTGCGCTCTTATTGGTTAGGGCGGTCTCGCGAGGGCGCCGCGTCAACCAATAGGATATGTCGAAACTAAGGCACGAGATCGAGAGAACGCTTTGGTTTGAATTATTTTGAAACAAAATAGCATTCCACGATTACCGGTCACAAATGCTGTTCCGCCTTCATTGTACACGTCAAGAAGTTAAAAATGGGGGTGGGGGGTGTTAATAAAAGCCTATTTGTCGAATAACAGAAACAAGTACATTCACCCAAATAATATCATTGTCTAACTGTCCTTTTTACCTTGTTTCATTCAGTTCAGCCAAACAAGTATGAAATCATAAAATATTTGATTTTAATAAAAATGGTCGTGAACAGATTGGACTGTCATATGACCTAACGCGTTAAACATGTCGGCGGGCGTTCTCCAGTTTCGGGTTTTGAGAACATCTAAAGAATTAAAAAGCGAAGCACGCGCAGTGCAAATTAGCCATGCGTGACACCACCAACGGGAAAACATACAAGAAAGGAAATGAGCTTTTCACAATAAAGGCTAATTTATTTGGTAGCTGTCTTGCATCGAACAATAGTAAAGATAAACAATTAATGTATTTTTAGCAAAAATAAATAAATGGAATTTTGTTTTTATATAAATCTGGTTGTATTTGATATCCCATATGCAGTATATCTCGCAAAGGCAATAGGTTTTATTTTGACATACGACATCGGATGTTCACACGTCTGTCCAACACGAAAGCTACAGCTAGCATTATTTGCTACCGTCCGAATTTGTATTCACACCACCAACCCTAAAAGCAAACTACAATGCAGAATCAATGTGCCGCTCCTAACTGTACTAGTGTGAAATCGGACTTGTATTCACTCTTCCGTTTTCCGCTTGACGCAGAAAGGTAAGTCGAATTTAAAACGAAGACTCGGTTCTCAGTGAAAATGTCTTCAGACATTATTTATTCAAAAATTCAACTTCATCGTCTGTTTGCTGGACGTGGTTTCATTATTTGGGTGTTGCAATGTCAAGAAACAATCACATGGAGCCATTACATTATTGACCAATTCAGTTACTCGTAATAACGGTATTAGCAGTAACATTTCATATGCACCGTCTTGAAACTCTATGAACTGTTAACCAGTGAGACAAATACCTCTTTTATGGTCAAAATGTTCCTGAATGCTGGACTATTCTACAGTATCTTAGCCATTGTGTGCACCAGTAAATGTTTTTTTTTTTTAATGGGAGGAAAAAGTATGTGAACCCTTTAGAATCTCTTAAATTTCTGCATAAATTGGTCATCAACTGTAGACTGGTCGTCATGTAAATCACAAGTATAAATAGTCTGCTTAAACAAATACCACATCAAAAATATGTTTTCGTGTTTTTATTGAAAGTAAACATGTAGGCGGCACGGTGCACAACTGGTTAAGACATCTGCCTCACGGTTCTGAGGACCTGGGTTCAAATCCGGCATCGCCTGTCTGGGGTTTGCATGTTCTCCCTGTGTCTGCGTGGGTTTTCTCCGGGTACTCCTGTTTCCTCCCACATCCCAAAAAATCGCATGGTAGGTTAATTGAAGACTAAATTGTCCATAGGTGTGAATGTGAGTGCGAATGGTTGTTTGTTTGTATGTGCCCTGCGATTGGCTTGTGACCAGTTCAGGGTGTACCCCGAAGATAGCTGGGATAGGCTCCAGCTCACCCGGGACCCTAGTGAGGATAAGCAGTACGGAAAATCAATGAATGAATAAACATTTACAGGAGTGGGAGGAAAAAGTAAGTGAACCGATGGATTCAATAACTATTTGACCCTCCTTTTGCAGTAATAACCTCAACCAAACAGTTCCTGTCATTGCAGATCAGACGTGCAAAACAATCAGGATGAATTTTAGATATTCCTCTTTACAAAACTGTTGTAGTTCAGCAAGATTCCTGGAATGTCTGGTGTGACTAGCTTTCTTGAGGTCATGCGACAGCATTTCTATCAGGTTGAGGTCCGGACTTTATATACAAACTTGTATAAAGATGGAAAAGGTTACAAAGTTTCTCTAAAGGTCTTGATATTCATTACTCCACAGTTATACAAATTGTCTATAAATAGAGAAAGTTCAGCACTATTCTCTCTTCAGAGTGGCTGTCCTGTAAAGATGACTGCAAGAGCAGAATGCTCAATGAGGTTAAAAAAAAAAGAATCCTTCCGTGTCAGCTGAAGACTTACAGTAATCACTGGCACATGCCAACATCTCTGTTGACAAATCTACCATATGTAAAACATTAAACAAGAATGGAATCCATTTGAGAACACCAAGGAGGAGCTGTTACTGCTAAAAAAAACAAAAAAAGGTTTGCTAAAAAGCACTTGGATGTTCCACAGCACTACTGGCACAGTATTCTGTTGGTTTATGAAACCAAAGTTGAATTGTTTGGGAAGAACACACAATACCATCTGTGGAGGAAAAATGGCGCAAGCACACCAACATCAGAACTGTATGCTAACTATTAAGCATGGAGGAAGCATCATGGTATGAGTGTGCTTGCCACCTCAGAGCCTGGACAGCTTGCTATCATCAATGGAAAAATGAATTCACAAGTTTATAAAGGTATTTTGCAGAAGAAGAACAAATTGAGGCCATCTGTCTAACAGTTGCAGCGAGACAGTGATCTAAAACAGAAGCAAATCAACAACAGAATGGCTTCAGAAGAAGAAAGTACATGTTCTGTAGTGGTCCAGTCAAAGTCTCGTCCTCAATCCAATTGAGATACTGTGGCATGACCTCAAGAGAGCTATTCACACCAGAGATTCCAGGAATCTTGCTGAACTGCAACACTTGTGTAAAGAGGAATGGTCCAAAATTCCTGATTATTGTGCACGTCTAATCTGCAACTACAGGAAATGTTTATTTTAGGTTATTGTTGCCAAAGGAGGGTCGGCCACTTATTAAATCCAAGGGTTCACTTATTTTTTTCTCCCTATCCTGTGAATGTTTTTTTTTTTTCAGTGAAAATAGGAAAACATATAATTGTTGGTGTGGTGTTAGTTTTTAAGCAGACTCTGTTCTTGTGTTTTAGATTAAGGTCAGACTACATTTGATGGCCACTTTATGTAGAAATTTAAAAAATGACATAAAGGGTTCATATACTTTTTCATCCCACTGTATATTGTCACATAAAAAATATGTTTACAATATTACATGTACTAGGTGCCAAAAAAAAAAAAAAGTTTAACCAGTAGCTTTTTGTCACGTTTGTTTGACTTCACAATTCACATTTCAGGTGTAAAATGTGGTTGGAAAAATGCCAGCGGGAAGATCTAAAGGAGAAATCACCAGAACATCTCTTCAGATACTACAGACTTTGTGCAAAGCATTTTGAAACTTCTGATGATAGTGTAAGTGAGGACCAAACCATATGGGAAATTGTTGGCCTCTTTTAATTTCCCATTTTTATGTTCAATGTTAAAAACATTCACACACAAGGCAACATCGTATTGAATTGCTACAGTTTACATGATATCGTTTTGATGTGGCTTTGTTTTACAGAGTGATCCAATTACAGTGATAAACGATGACACCATCCCAACTATCTTTGATGAAGCCAACAAACTTCAAAATCCACAAATAAAGCGCACTCAGGAGACGGTGTGTATAAGAAAAAAAAACATCGCTATTAGAGTGGAACCATAAAAGTTGAACACAATCTCTGAGGAAATAGAGAAATAGATAATCAGTTCCAGAGTCAAACTGTCACCATCATAGAACCTTTATTTAGCAGTTAGGCAAGGTTTTAAACAACACTTTAAAAGATTCCTAATTGTAATTAATTCAAGTTTAAAAAGTTAACTACTACTCATCCTGGCGGCACGGTGGCCGACTGGTTAGAGCGTCACCCTCACAGTTCTGAAGTGCGGGGTTCAATCCCCGTCCCCGCCTGTGTGGAGTTTGCATGTTCTCCCCGTGCCTGCGTGGGTTTTCTCCGGGCACTCCGGTTTCCTCCCACATCCCAAAAACATGCATTAATTGGAGACTCTAAATTGCCCGTAGGCATGACTGTGAGTGCGAATGGTTGTTTGTTTCTATGTGCCCTGCGATTGGCTGGTAACCAGTTCAGGGTGTCCCCCGCCTCCTGCCCGATGACAGCTGGGATAGGCTCCAGCACGCCCGCGACCCTAGTGAGGAGAAGCGGCTCAGAAAATGGATGGATGGATACTACTCATCCTCGAGATGGAGGTGTAGTGTTTAAAGAATAAATAGCCTTGATAGGCTAGTCGTCTTCATATATCACTGATTAATATTTGTAACTTTTGTATAGGAGGTAAAGTTACCTCTTCCAGTACCTCCACTTCTGTTTCTGTGTTGATCACACTTTTCTTTATTGCCATCTAACCTAATGGTGTATCCTTCTGCAATAGAATCACAAAGGGCAAAGTAAAACACACCCTTATGAGAATCAATTAAATGCACATACATCATGATGATTCCAAATTCAATCCAATCACATATTGAATGTATAGTGGCACCTTAAGTTTAATTCATTCCGTGACTGAGCATGTAATTCAGTGAATTATTCCAAATTTTCAGTGAGACGAAGAAAAAATTTGATCAAGCGACGCCCCGTAATTTAGAAAACTCATAAGTTGGTGGACTTTTTATTTGTATTTTTTTCTCTTTCTGTAAACCCTGAGAGGGCACAAGATGGCGTCAAAGCCCTGACTAATAGAAAAAAAGTAATTGGTGTCAAAGAAATATGTTGAAGTGATACATCTCAACTGAGAGATTAAGATCTTTGTGTGTTGGTAAGTTTAGCCTGGGTTGTTAGTGGGAGTTACGGAGAGTCTTTCCCGCATTATGTTTTCGCTATGACGAGTGGCTATTAAAAAGCCCAAGCTAACAAACGATGGAGTCTTGTTATTTCTTGGCAATTTGTGTTTTTATGGGTTACAAAGACAAGACACACACACTTCTGGTGCATTTTTTAGGCTAATGTAAGATGAATTTGAAATGATATTAAAATGTTTTATATATTTTTTTTATATGTTAATATTTCCAATTCTAAATATTTGTAGGGGGGTAAAATTACCCGACAGTGCTGTTAAAAAGTATCAGCCCCCTTGTCAAATTCATATATTTTTGCATAGTTTCCCCACTTGAATGTTTAAGATAATAAAATGCAAATATCAGACAAATATAACCAAAGTGAACTTAGAATGCTGTTTTAAAATGGTGATTTCATTTATTAAGGAAAACAAATGTTCGATATCACCTAGCCTTATGTGAAAAAGTAATCCCCCCCCCCCCCCCCACACACACACACACATTCACACACACTCATGTTAAGTGATGGATTACCTCCAGACCTGTTCAATCAATAAATCACTTAAACAGAATCTGTCCCGACAAAATCAAGTCAGGCAAAAGATCTAAAAAAGCTGCAGCAAAACGACACTATCTGGAGAAATTCCACAAGAGTTGAGAAATAAAGTAATAAAATAATCGGGTTACAAAAGCCATTTCTAAAGCTTTAGGATTCCAGTGAACCATAGGGAGAGCCATTATCCTCTCATGGAGAAAACATGGAACAGTGGTGAACTTCCCAGGAGTGGCCGGCCTACAAAGATTACCCCAAGACAACAGCAGTGACTCCTCCAGGAGACCACAAAGGAACTCAGGACAACTTCTAAAGAACTGCAGGCCTCCTTTGCCTCAGTTAATGTCAGTGTTCATGACAAAACAATAAGGAAGAGACTGGGCAAAAATGGCATCCATGGCAGAGTTCCAAGTCGAAAAGCACAGCTGACCAAAAAGAACATAAAGGCTTGTCTTGCTTTTGCAAAAAATAAACATCTGAATGATTCGCAAGACTTTTGGGAGAATATTATATGGACTGACGAGATGAAATTTGAGCTTTTTTCCAGGTGTGTGTCTTGTTACATCTGGCGTAAATGTAGCACAGCATTTCAGAAAAAGAACATCATACCAACCGTCAAATATGGTGGCGATAGTGTGATGATCTTGGGCTACTTCGCTGCTGCAGGACCTGGACAACCTGCTGTGATTAATGGAACCGTGAATTCTGCTCTTTAAATTCTGAAGGAGAATGTTCAGCCATCAGTTTGTGACCTCAAGCTGAAGGACACTTGACTTCTGTAGCAAAACACACCAGCAAGTCAACTTCTGAATAGGTTTTAAATACCAAAATGAAGGTTTTGGAGAGGCCTAGTCAAAGTCCAGACTTGAATCTGATTGAAATGCAGTGGCATGACTTTAGAAAGGCCATTCATGTTCAAAACGCCTCAATTTTTGCTGAATTCAAACAATTCTGCAAAGAAGAATGGGCGAAAATATTTCCACAGAGATGTGAAAGACTCATTGCCATTTATAGAAAATGCTTCATTTCAGTTGTTGCTACTGAGGGTGGCCCAACCAGTTATTAGGTTTAGGGGGGCATTACTTTTTCACACAGGGCCAGGTAACTTTGAATAGTTTTTTTTTTTCCTTAATAAAAAAAAAATACAATCAATTAAAAACAGCATTTTAAGTTCATTTGAGTTATATTTGTGTGATATTTACATTTGTTTGATGATCTTAAATATTAAAGTGGCGAAAGCGTGCAAAAAATGTAAGAATTTGAGAAGGGGGCCAATACTTTTTCACAGCACTGTAGGTTTTTTGGTATGCATCCGTGGCATGTGGGTTTATGTGTAATTTATGTATTTTTACACTTTTAAGGATGAAGACACAAAGACGAAGGGAAGAAAAAGTAAGTAAAAAGTGTGCTTGTTTTTACATGCCTAATGAATGATTTGGCTTTAAAGTTCTTTCACCCTTGCAGAAATCAAAAAATCTAATGTTGAAGTGCACAAGGAGGAGGCAACGATAACTTCAAAGGAAGATGGATACAAAGACTATCTCAGGTCATTATTTGAAGCTCTTGTACTGTTAGGAGAGCAAAACATTCCGGTGACCTGGTCCAGTAGTATTAAACAAGACACTATCGGATTAAACAACTTTGAGGCATTGCTAGAGTATCGCATCAGTTGTGGAGATGAAGGGCTGAAGAAGTATGATGTAAACAAAGAGGGCTGTTCATCACGTCATCTTAAACAGCTGATTGAAGTGTGCGAGAGATGCATCCGGAGTAAAGTGATGGAGGAAGTGAAAGAAAATGGCTTTTTCTCACTGATTACTGATGATCTGGTGAAGATTCTGCAAGAGTGGTACCTCCCTGTGTTCCTGCGCTATGTGGATGACTCAAACTACCAGCGTGAGAGGTTTGTGGGCTTCTTGCCTTTTGATGGAGATGCAGATGTTTTGTCGGAGAAACTGCTGTCTGAAATGATCGATGAATGGGGGTTGAACATGGACCAGTGTAGAGGCCAAGCCCACTCGTGCTCCGGGACACACTTCGCTAAAATAAAAGCATTTGCTGCCAAACTGATGGAGAAGTATCCAATGACTATGCTCACATTTCAACCCACTCAAGCCTTGAACATATCACTAGCCAATGATATGGCTTTGTCAGGGGTCCAGCTTGTCATTTCCACCTTGAAGAAAATCGAGTCTTTCTTTGACCAGTCCCCTTTACTGTGTCTGGAGTTGGAGCATGCCATCTCAGTTATTTATCCAGAAAAAGAGGAGAAGGCCAAAGAACTGAAGGAGACGTGTTGCACCAGCTGGACCCGAAGACACGATGCATTTGAGGTGACACTGGAGCTTCTTGAGGCTTTGCTGCTTTGTGTGGACAGCGTACATGACAATGAAGACTTGCGATGGAGCGATCAGATCACATATGATGCCTTGGAGATCTCAAAAGCTCTGGCTGACTTTGAATTCATCATGGCCTTGGTTGTGCTGAAAAACACCATGATCCTTTTAAGGGCATTTGCAAAGAACATCCAAGGGGAAGCAACAGACATCTATTTTGCTGCTGGCAGCGTAAAAGCAGTGTTGCACTCTCTGAAGGAAGTGGCTGACAATATTGACGTATATCATGAGTTCTGGACAGAAGAGGCGGTTAACCTTTCTGCCACAATGGAGATTCCAGTAGAACTTCCTCGGTCGCTCTTGAGGAAGCATCAGTCAGACGTGGGAACACTTCAACCAGAGAATTACTACAAGGAGCACCTGACTGTTCCTGTGGTGAACAATACGCTCAAAGAAGTCGGTGAACTCTTCAGTGATGACCACCTGAAAGCACTAAAATGTTTGTCACTGGTCCCTGCTGTAATAGAACAAAACAAGGCTGCCCAGCCTGAAGAAGAAAACATGTTAGTGTTTAAAAATGACATCCCGAACGTAGGTTCCCTCACCGCCGAGCTGCATTGTTGGTGGGTTAAATGGAATAAAAAAGGGAAAGGAGAATCGTTGCCCTCCACTCTGCAGGAAACGTTGCAGCAGGCTGATGTAAAATTCTTCCCAAACATGCTAGCAGTCCTGAGACTACTGGGCATCCTGCCTACTTTGGCTCTGGATACCAGTTGTGATGTGGCATTCAAGCGCTTCAAGACATACATGCATAACACCCCTGACACTGCGAAATCAAAGAGCTTGGCTCTTCTCAACATAAACAATGATGTGGGATATGATTTGGATTCAATGGTTGATATCTATATGAAGACTTACCCCAACGGCGAAGATGCTTGATACTTTAGCTCTGTTAGGAAACTATCTAGTTTTTAGGGAATGGCGCTTGATGAAATCATTTTCATATGTTCTAGTCCAAGTACTCAGACTCATGAAATGTAAATTGAAGAAGTCTCTCGGCTTTTCCCCATCACGGGTCACCACTGCGAGTCACTCATATGATTTGTTTGCCACAGTTTCAACTCATTAAAACTAACATACAAATATGCTACACCTTTGCTATATGTTTTATATCATCATGTCGCGTGTTAGGAAAACGATTTTGACAGAAGCATCTTGTGAATATCAGTCAAGATTACAATTGCTCCAAATGACTACTGTGACTATCCATCAGTCATCCAAAATCCATAATTGTGTTAGGTTTACATTTTTTATTTTTTTTTTTATGTTGGGACAACTACACATTATGTGAAAATGTAAATAAAGTGTTTCAGCTTTTGTATTATTCTTACTTATTAATATCCTATAACTCTGGGTTAGTCATACCTATATAGTACTTTCTAGTGTGGGCGTTTAGTCGTTGGAGGGCAATAAGCTATTATCTGCACTGTTAACTGGCAGTTTTTAAATGTTCCTTGAAACCGCATTTCATATCCCTAGTGAAATTAACTAGTTAAGTTTATAGAGCACATAATAGTTTCTCTGTTTGATGCAACCTCACAAGCACTTTTTCAAATTAACAGCTTGGGTTGCTTAGCAATGCTTTATAATTAAGTAACCTTTTACTTTTTTCGTGTATAACTTTACAGTAGATCATTAAATTATATCCATCCTTTTTCTATACTGCTTGTCCTCATTAGGGTCACGGGTGAGCCTATCCTAGCTGACTTTTGGCGAGAGGCAGGTTTTAGGTTCAGGTCATTTTCATAGTCTCCACCAGGGAGAAATTTGTCTCAGAGGTAAGGAAAAGGCCACATCACACAAATGACATACAAGGCAAACAACACAAAGCACAAACTTCATGCATTTAAAAAAAATGGCGGAATATATACAAACACCGAACACTCCTACCCTTACACTGCCACATGTACACCTCCATACCACCTCCAAACACGCCATAGCACCCACACAAGTACCAACCACCATGTCAAAACATCAATTGTGTAATACATAGAGGTTCAATTACACATCCCAATACTCTGCAATTAGCATTCATTGATCCACTCGCTATTACACAGCCGTATAACGGCTGGAGTAATAAATGTCAATTCATTTCACCATACAGAAGCCTCAAATTCATTATATACCCTTGACTGGTCGCCAGCCCATTTCAGGGCACGTAGACAATCATTCTCACAGTCACACCTAGGGTGTAAAGTTGTGAACCTATGTCACATGGAAAATGTTTTTTTTTTTTTCCTCT
The DNA here is from genome assembly GCF_024500385.1 of Phyllopteryx taeniolatus. Lineage (NCBI taxonomy): Eukaryota > Metazoa > Chordata > Actinopteri > Syngnathiformes > Syngnathidae > Phyllopteryx > Phyllopteryx taeniolatus. Next base: position 4,886,882 of record NC_084518.1, on the reverse strand, counting down.
TCAGAACCCTCAGTGCCATGAGGCACATTTGGCCGCAATTGCGGTTTCAGTAATCCATAGTTTTTACGGGAGCAGGTGATTGGCTTAGTGCCCAATCCCAGCACCTGGTATTCCTAGGTGGTCTCCCATCCAAGTACTAGCCAGGACCGACCCTGCGTAGCTTCTGAGATTGGGCATTCTCAGGGTCCATGGACAATGTAGAGTTCGATTAACCAAACATGCATGTTTTTGGAATGTGGATGGCAAAGTAGGTGTTTCTAGCCCATTTTGGCGTCGCTGAATCACCCCTAAAACAAATCCCGGCACCCTTAAAATTTGTGCGTTCAAAATGAATTTAGTTTTTAAACTATGACCTTTTTAAACAACCTAGACAAGTGTAAAACCATATAGCACTTAGTTAAAATGTAATATTTGAACAACCCCCCCCCCCCCACCCCACCCCCATTGCCTTAAAAAATGGTTTCCTCCCCCCAATCCCTCCCACTGCTCCTCGACTGGGTTCTGACCGGTACCTGTACATAGCAATACGAAAAGAAAGAAATGCTGTCGTGGTGTAAGTGCACAGTTTAAACCAGTTTATGTAGCACAGTTCTTTACTTCAACCACTCAATACCAACACACTATTACCAAACCTCATTTTTGCTGTATTTAATCGTAGGTCACTGTTTATGTTGTTACTGGTCAGAGAATTGGAATGAGAAAAGTTAGTTGTTGTCATGTACATGTGATATAAAGCCAAGGTGCTACTGAATATCTTATTGACTGGAAACCCATTAACATTAATTTTATTAGGACACAGAGAGGATTTTACATTAGTTTGTACATAGCATATATTAGTATTCAAAGTATTCACAAAACTACAGTTCTGTTATGTTTTACATATGTTTTCTCCAGGTACTCCGGTTTCATCCCACATCCCAAGAACATCCATGGTAGGTTAATTGACAACTCTAAATTGCCCGTAGGTGTAATTGTGAGCGTGAATTGTTGTTTGGTATCAAACTGATTTCTGTCATGGGCCACATTGTAGTTTAGGTTTCCTTATGACTGTGGAACCAATAAATGTATAATCACCTCATATTATCACAGATACAGTACACTACAAATTGATGGGTAACTTGTTTTGAAATTCCAAGTGAAGGAAAATAGTTTGTTCAACAGTTTATGTAAAAAGGGGGTTTAGCAAATGTTTGCTGTCTCAATGTTAGAAAAAGTGAAGACAATTTGCAAAAAAATAAAAAATAGTGGGCCTGCTGTGAATGTGTATGTAGAGGTGGTGCTGTGTCAACATCAGTTGTCTTCCCTTAAAAATGATGATTATTATTATTTCATGATCGGTGAACCCCTTTTAGACTCTCGTGATTCAAGGCTATAACCTATACAAATCAATTTGACGAGACTTGACACTTTAACCAATATTTTTTAACACAACTTTATAATGTGTTGTATTTGATGAGGTGAAATGAATACTGTACATGCGGAAATTAAAAAAAAAAGGGGGGGGGGGGCAAGCCAGTGGTTTGGCGTCGCTCGGTTTCACATAACGAAGAATCCAGGCAATGAAGGCTATTCTGTCCTCTGCTGGCCAACGTGTGTAACTGCAGTGTTTAGTTCCTGGTTCATATCACGCTCTCGGTGACTCTTGGATCAACACGCAGCATCAACTTTTTAAGAATGGAAGTAGTCGAATCTTAGCCCGCCCAAAAATACTTGCAACAAGAATAGTGTTCATATATACTGTTACTGGTAAAGGTTTCGCCGCAGGATGAGTCTGTAGACTCTTCTGCAGGTTTCGCTCTCAGTGGACAACCCAGCTAAGCTAGCTAACTGGCTAGTTAGCGAGCTACATTGCTATCCAAAATGAGTAACTGTTGTGCTGCAGCCAACTGTGACTACCAGCAAGTGGGGCCCGATAACAGCACCCCGCTTTTCAGCTTTCCCTTGGACCCGGAACGGTAAGGTTTTTTCCCCATTGTAGAGTGGGACGTATACGAGGCACCGAGCGTGCAGAAATATGTTAGCCATCTGCCATTAGCATTGTCTTTAGCTCAACATCATGTTGGCTAGCAGTGACACAACTCAGTTGAAAATGGCGCAGACTCACCACACTCCCTAAAAAAAAGTCGCCATAAAATAAAGTGCAGTATACTCATTAGTTCTGAATGAGAAACTAACAGTAGTGATGGTCGTGGTGTTATTTTGTAGTGTTCGACATAATGATAAAATAAAAACAATACGTTGGAAACTTTTTGTTGTGCAATTTGCAAACCCTTATTTGTAAGACACTCAGCGCGGTAACGTAGTAGAAGTTTAACTTATTTGAACATCGTCATACTACTTCTAGTTTTCCATTTATCGTCGGAATAGCATTAATAAATTCCGAAACATTTACGTCGTTTTGCTTTTTACTCCATTATGAGAATTGCAATTCTGTCCCTTTTCCTCGCTTGACAATCACATCAAGCTGAGTCTTGATTGTCACTTGGTTAACTCGTAGTACAGCGTTGCATCGTCAAACTTAAGTTTAAATTCCCTCTCGCTCAACTCGAAGTGCAGCAGGCGTATCCGAGTTAAAATAACCTAGTTGCTGACGGGTCATGTCATGTAATACATTAGTTCTACCTGCAGAGGATGTGTTTCTACTGTGTTGCATAACAATTATCACGTTTAAACAGTTTTAAATGGGGCGGTTTTATCAAATAATATGTAAATTGTTAGTCTGCCTGGTGGAGATTAATAAAAAAAAATTTAGCCCATGTCTGTCAAACCTTTTCAGCATTCTCTGTCTTCCAGTACTTTTTAATTAGCCGCTTTCATTGGTCATTGGTTTAATTGGCTGCCGTGGTTATGAAAAGAAGTATTTAAAAAAAATAATAATAATGAAGAAGGTAATAAAAATAATTAGTTGTAACTCTTGGAACTGTATACTCACTTCAGCACCCCCTCTGAATTATGTTGTGAAGATCAAATCACATGAGTCATGTTACAATAAATCTCTGGTTTAATCATGAACTGAGAAGAGAATAGCATATATTCAACTGGTTTGTGGCTATAGCTAAACATAGCCACAAACCAGTTGTAAACTTTATTTTTCTGACTGAACTCAAGAAGAATGGAAGAAAAATGGGAAAATTTAAATCGCCCGTGTATTTTTTATAAACATTGATCGCCTGAATGAAAAGGACAGAGATTTCTGATTGTGTTTTTACTGTATTTTTAGCTGCAATAAATGGTTGACGAACTGTTGTCGCCAAGATTTGGCATCACGACCTCCAGAGGAGCTGCAGAAATGCTACAAACTTTGTGCAAAACACTTTGAGGCTTCTTTGATCTCTCATCAGGTAAAAAAGCAAAAAAAAAAAAATGTTTGTTGATCTTTTAATCTGTCATCTTGCATATTATGCTTGTTTTACGGACACATTCCACAGGCCCCTTTTTTTTTTTTTTTTTAAATCGTATTCAGTCCGGTTATTTGGGCTTACTTAGCAAGGTTGTTTTATTGTGACAAACCTGACTATGCCATTGTAGGTAGTAGTGTTGTATTATTATTATTTTGACCTCTTTGCATGATTTTGGTGCAAAAGTAGAGGCTATGGGAGTTGCGTGAGAAACAATTTATTGGACTCCAGTTTGAACTAATGCAGATTATAAACCCCAATAGATAACACTAAACAATTATTGTTAAATGTACAGCGCCTCCACTTAGAGCTTGGCGAGATGGCCTAAAATTAAAATCACGGTATGAAGCACTTATTCTGGTGTGTCGCTTCTGTACATTTCACATCAGTTTATGAGTTAGCATGGCTTCTCCGTCTTCTCCTGTTCGCTCTTCTATCCATATCTCACTGGCCTGCAGACTAGTTGGCGACCTGATGGGGATGTGGTTGCAGAGATAGCTCTGTGACGTCTCCTGAAGATTAGCTGGGTCTCCAAGGAGTCCTGGTGAAATCGAAGATGTTCGAATTCATTGGAGACCATTTAGAGGCTCGTCTCGTATAGAGAAAAAGCTTAACGAAGTTTAATGTCACAAAACTGGAATCAAGCAATCACCAAAATTTATGCGGACAACTCTATGAATGCCTACTTCAACCTCTGAAAATATCTGAACAATCGGCCCAATATTTTGGATTTTATGGATGTTAAGTGTTTTCCTCACCATATGATCACAATATATAAAAAGCTTAGCGTTGCTTAATGTCACAAAACTGTGATCAATCATCACAATTTTTATGGACGTTAAAACGTTTTCCTCATTATAGAGGCTTGGCTCTATGTCTGTGCTCCGGCGGCTGAGCATAGCACACAGATGCTGACGAAACGTCAGGGCATGTCGCCCCTGTATTTGAGGGTTTGACAGCAAAAGAAAGTAATACTTGTCATAAATACATTGTTAGTGAAGTAAGTATTATTTTACTTTGCTGTCAAACTCACAAATGTGCCGCAGGCAGTAAGCTACACTTGCCCGCAACAAGAACCGCACCTGCCGCACATTACTTGTTTTTCTTCGATTATAATGTTTTTATAATAGTGAGAAGCCAAAATTTAAATCACAATTGAAATTTGATTAATTGCCTCTTTAGGCAATCAATCAATATTAACTTTCCACCTCTGTGTTTTAAAAAACACCTATGTTGTACAGTGCCATAAAAAAGTATTTGCCTCTTTTAAAATTCACATTTTTTTGCATAGTTTCCCCATTTTAAGATAATCAAACAAATGTAAATATCAGACAAAGATAAACCAAGTAAACATAAAATGCAGATTTTAAATAGTGTTTTATTTACTATTATTTTTATTTAGCTACTTCATTTAGCTACTTTTATTTAGCTACTTCAAAACTACATGGCCCTGTGTGAAAAGGTAATTGCCCCCCTTGTTAAATCACAAATTAACTGACTAATCACATTTAATGTTAAGCTGAGTTCATTTTCACTGACCAAACCCAAGCCCGATTAAGTCCCGAACCCAAGCCTGATTAAGTCCAGACCTGTTCAATCAAGAAATCACTTAAATAGAACCTGCCTAACAAAATGAAGTCGGCCAAAAGATTGCAAAAAAAAAAGCTCCAACAAAATTCCATGATCCAAAGAACTTTAAGAACAGATGAGAAATAAAGTAATTGGCCTCTGTCAGTGTTGAAAAGGTTAAAAAAACATTTCTAAAGCTTAAGGACTCCAACAAACCACTGTGAGCGCCATTATCCACAAGTGGAGAAAACATGAAACAGTGACGACCTTCCCAGGAGTGGCCAGCCTACAAAAATTACCCCACAGCACAGCGACGACTCATCCAGGAGGTCACAAAGGAACCCAGGACAACATCTGAAGAACGCAGGCCTTCCCTGCCTCAGTTAAGGTCTGTGTTCATGACTCAACAATAAGAAAGAGACTGGGCAGAAATGGCATCCATGGCAGAGTTCCTAGGCGAAAACCACTGCTGACCAAAAAGAACATAAAGGCTCGTCTTACCTTTGCAAAAAAAAAAAAAAAAACATTGGAATGGTTCCCAAGACTTTTTGGGAGAATATTCTATGGGCTGACGAAGATAAAAGTGGACCTTTTTTTGTAGGTGTGTATCTTGTTACATATGGCGTAAATGTAACACAGCATTTCAGAAAAAGAACATCACAACAGTCAATCGTGGTGGTGAGAGTTTGATAGTCTGGGGCTGCTTAGGCAATGTAGGATCTGGATGACTTGCTGTGATTGATGGAAAACCGAATTCTGCTTTTGACCATAAAATCCTGAAGTAGAATGTTCGGCCATCAGTTCATCACCTCAAGCTGAAGCGCACTTTGGCAGGATAATGATCCAAATCAACTTCTGAATGGATTTAAAAAAAAAAAAAAAAAAAGTTTTTGGAGTGGCCTAGTCAAAGTCTAGACTTGAATCCGATTGAAATGCAGCGGAATGACATTAAAAAGGCCATTCATGTGAGAAAACCCTCCACGTTTTGCTGTATTCAAACAATTCTGCAAGGAAGAGTGGGCCAAAATATCTTCACAGAGATGTGAAAGACTCATTGCCAGTTACAGAAAATGCTTAATTCCAGTTGTTGCAGGAGAGGATGGCCCAAACAGTTCTTCAGTTTAGGGGACCATTACTTTTTCACACAGGGCCAGGTAACTTTGAATAGTTCTATCCATCCGTCCATTTTCTGTACCGCTTATACTCACTCGGGTCGCGGGCGCCCTGGAACTTATCCCAGCTATCTTTGGGGGAGAGGCGGGGTACACCCTGAATTGGTCCCCAGCCAACCGCAGGGCACATATAAACAAACAACCACTCGCACTCCCATTCACACCTACGGGCAATTTTGAGTCTTCAATCAACCTACCATGCATGTTTTTGGGATGTGGGAGGAAACCGGAGTACCCGGCGAAAATCCACGCAGGCATGGGGAGAACATGCAAACTCCACGCAGGCGAGGGCGGGATTTGAATCCCGGTCCTCAGAACTGTGAGGCATATGTGCTAACTAGTCGTCCACCTTCTCTGGAGACGTCTCTGAGACCTCTTCCTGGTGAGAGCACAAGCAATATTTTGGTCTCCGGGTCCCAGAGTCATCCTGACTGATCATCCTGGGCAGTTTCGGTGACGGCTCCACAAGTGAGCTAGGCCCTTAAGTGATAACGAGACTTGTCAGATGTGTAGCTTATTTGCCGCCACAGTGGCGAGGATGAGTGATTTAGCAGCTCCGCACCGTGGTTAGCCACGTGAGCTAGCCAGCCGCAGCTCGTATCTGGTACAAGTTAGCTAAGTGCCTAGCGTTTCCCCGGTAGTTCCCCTGCAACCGGGAAACCAGGGACGATGGGTGACTGTTGGATGTAGATGCACATTTGACTGGCAGCTCCTCCTATAAAACTTTATATCCTTCGCCAAATCAATACCATATACTGCTTATACAGCATATACATCGCACCTCGCACACCTAACAGCATTAAAGACTGCATTATATGATGCTTTATTTTTTTATTACTTGAGAATTGACCAGTGAGTGTACAGTATATTGGTCCCCACTAAGTGGTTTAATGATGTAATTTTTGTTATAGTTCACTATCAAAACATTTAAAAAATCTTTTTATTCAGTAATGTAAACTTGACAGTGTTTGACTTGTGTTGACTCCTTGGATAAGTTGAATAAGTGATTGTTTTAAATATTGTCAATGTTGTCAAGTTCATTTTATTTTTTTTTCTTCTCCCATTTCTAGAGTTCCTCAAAATGTGTCTTGAACGACGATGCTGTTCCAACGATATTTGACTCTGCTGTAACCACCAATAATGAATCAACGTGCAACAGGAAACGTGCGGGAAGCCCTGTAAGTGTGTCAGTCACAGTCTGACAAATGTCTCTTGAATTTTTTAAATCAAATATTAAAATGGTAAATAACTTGATAATTATTATTCTTAATACAGGTGGAAGAGGAACCCAGCGTAAAGAAGGCAAAAGGTAAAATTCAAAGCATGTAAAACAAAATAATTAAATCATGACATAAAGCCACCCACTTTTATCCTAACACCGTAAAGCAGTACAATATACTTTTCCAAAAGCTCACAGTTCTTTTACAGTCATACAAGTATTACAGATAGGTTAACCACTGTATAAGATTCAAATACTCATGCTTGGATGATGGGTAATATTTTTGCTCCTAGTACATAAGAAAATCAATTTGTTACAAATGGTGCAAAGCGTTATTCTGTATGCATTTAATGTAGAGCATAAATTAGCCTTAACACATAGTGAGCAGAGGAAGGATGGCCGAAGGAGGGTTAACTTTCACGCATCATGCTTGATATATTATTAACAGTCATTAGTGTGTCAATAAGTTAACCGCTGTACAGTGAAACGTAAACAATGTACGTGTATATATTACCTCAAATCTGTTCCAATACATTTTGCTCATCAAAAAATTTGTTTGTTCCAATTAAAACTCCATAATCTTCTATGTGTGTCAGATGTACCAGTAAAGTACCTGGAAATGAAAGTTGAACTGTGGATCTCTTGTCATTCATAGTCGTAATGGCGTTGCGTGTACACGCAGCGGCTTCTCTCTGTCCCAAACGAACGGTGTTTTCCTGTCTTGTGTTTTATATGTCAGTGTTTTTTAGCCCGTCTTCGTCAAGTCTACATGTCCCTAGGCGCAGATACAGTCGTAGTTTCATAGGCAGAACTACTTTTACGGAGTTAAAGTCTGCTCTCACAGAGGAGCTACGGAACTGCGGTCTGCTCTGGGTGGCTACAACAACTCCGACCCCCATTCCTGCATCACGCCCTCAGTGGAGGCACCACGAACGGCAAAGGAGGAAGCAGAAGCTAAACCACACAAGCCGGCAATTCCCACCATCGTGTTGGCCAATGTACGCTCTCTGGACAACAAGCTGGATTATATTTGACTACTCTGCTCTACCTGTAAGACTATGAGAAGAGTGCTGTGTTTTTGTGTCTGTGGAAACATGGCTTAAGAGCAGCGTCCCAGACAGCGCCATTCAGCTCGACCGACTAGCATGCTACCGAGCGGACAGAGCTCTTGTCGAGGGAGGTAAGACCTGCGATGGCGGGCTCTGTGTTAATCAGCTTTGCCTGGTGCCGGGACGCTGTCTTGGTCAGTCAACAATGCTCACCACTACTGGAGTTTATGGTTATGAAGTGCCAGCAGTTTTATTTGCAGAGCGAATTTACTACCATACTGCTTGTGGCTGTTTACATCCCTCCAAGCTTCATCAGGAGTGAGGCGCTGAGTGAACTATAACATCACATCAGTGAGCAGCAGACAGCCCACCCAGATGCGTTCCTCATCCTGGCTGGCGATTTCAACCATGCTGACCCCAAGACTGTGTTTCCAAAACTCTACTCAAGCATTCACTTTCCAACACAGGGAAATAACACTCTGGACAATGTTTTACCCCCCTGAGAGGAGCCTAGAAGGCCCTTTCCCTCTCCAACCTCGGTGCCTCAGACCACCTCACTGTAATGCTAATGCCAGTTTACAGACCACTGGTTAAGGTCACCCAACTAGTTAGGAAACAGGTACGAGTGTAGCCAGAAGGGTTCCTAGAGGGACCTCAAGACTGTTTTGCCACCACAGACTGGACTATGTTCAAACAGGCTGCCACCTACAACTCCATCACTGAACTTCAGGATTACACAGAGACTGTCATCGCCTACATTAAAAAGTGCATGGATGATGTCACCACCACCAAGTCCATCACTGTTCGTGCTAATCAGAAGCCATGGCTGACTGCGGAGGTCTACAGACTACTGAAGGTCTGCAACGCTGGTTTTAGATCTGGCGATGAGGAGGGCCTGAGGACAACTAGGGTCAATCTGTCCTGTGGTATCAGGTAAGCCAAGAGGGAGTACTCCAAGAGGATCGCCACCGCTTCACTAACAGCAGTGACACCAAGAGTCTGCGGCGTGGTATTCAGACCATTACGTACTACAAATCCTTACCACAGACCTGTGACAGCTCAATCTCCCTGCTGATTGAGCTAAACAACTTCTTTGCTCGCTTTGAGGCACACCTGCACACAAGTCTCCACCCTCTCCTGGTGCCCAGGTGCTGTTACTGACCCGGGACAGCGTGAGAAGATCCCTCGGCAGGCACAATGCACATAAAGCCCCGTGCCTAGATAACATACTTGGTCGTGTTATGAGGGACTGTGCAGCTGAACTCCGGATGTCTTAACGGACATCTTCAACACCTCCCTGAGTTAGGCTGTTGTCCTTACATACTTCAAAGCCACCACCATCATCCCGGTCCCAAAGTCGTCGTCTCCCTCCTGCTTCAATGACTACCGTCCGGTAGCACACTCCCATCCTGATGAAGTGCTTTGAGCGGCTAGTCATGCACCACATCAAGTCCTTCCTCCCACCCTCCTTGGACCCCTTACAGTTTGCATATCTGTCCAACCGGTCTGTCGATGATGCCATCTGCACTGCCCTCCTCTCTGCGATCACACACCTGAACTCTTAAGGACTCATATGTCAGAATGCTGTTCATAGACTTCAGCTCAGCATTCAATACCATCATTCCACAACAACTGGTTCACAAACTGGACCAGCTGGGGCTCAACATATCGATGTGCAACTGGCTGCTGGACTTTCTGACAGGGAGACCGCAGGCAGTACAGGTCGGCAGCAACACATCCAGCACCATCACCCTGAACACGGGGTCTCCTCTAGGATGTGTGTTGTGCCCCATCCTCTTCGTCCTGCTGACCTATGACTACACACCGATACACAGCTCCAACCTCTTCATCAAGTTTACAGATGACACAACTGTGGTGGGTCTCATTAGCAACGGGGACGAGAAAGACTATAGGAGTGTGGTGAGCCGGGTGGTGCACGGACAACAATCTCTCCCTGAACATGGAGAAAACCAAGGAGATTGTTGTGGACTTCAGGAGAGTGCACTCCCAACATGCTCCCCTGAACATCAACAGTGCTGCGGTGGAGAAGGGTGCGCAGCACCAAATTCCTGGGAGTGTACGTCACAGAGGACCGCTTCTGGACCAGCAACATCTCATCACTGGCCAAGAAAGCTCACCAGCCTCTCTACTTCCTGCACATGCTGAGAAGAGCCAGAGCCCCGACCCCCATTATGTAATCGTTCTACAGAGGGACCATAGAGAGCATCCTTACCAGCTGCATCAGTGTGTGGTACGGAGCCTGCACCGCATCTTGCCGCTAGACTCTCCATTGCATAGTGAGGGCAGCTGAGAAGATCATTGGAACCTCTCTTCCCTCCCTGCCGGACATTTACAGCACCCACCTCAGCCGCAAAGCCCTCCGCATAGCGGGGTATGTCACCCATCCATCTCACAGCCTCTTCAGTCTGCTGCCATCAGGGAGGAGACTGGGTAGTCTGCGGGCCAGGGCCAGCTGACTTAAAGAATGTTTTATTCATCAGGCTGTCAGGAAGCTGAACTCTCTGTCCGCTCTGCCCCCTCTACTTCACTTGTCCTCTGCCCACCTGAACTCTGAACCCCCACACACATGCGCATGCACACACACTTCCCCACACTGCCTTCTAATTTATAAATGTCTTTGTGCCTTGGTACTCAGACTTTGACTTTTGCACGTCTCCTAATCTTTATTTGCAGATTTAATTTATACTTTTTATACTGTTTATACCATAGTTTTATTTAGCTTATTTTTACTGATTATTATTTATACCATCTTTTATAGCACCGTGGGGCTTTGAGTATATAATTTTAATCCTCTGTATGTGCTACACATATTGTGGAAATGACAATAAAAGAACCTTGTATCACGTAATCTCAAAGTCAAATGTGTTCATTCTACAGCAAAAATAAAGGATGGCCTCCAGTGCTTTTGGAGGAGACTGTACATGAACCAAAGTTTTAATAGGGTGTTATAGTTCAATAATAATGCTATTTTAATCAATAATTTTGTAGACAATATCAGCCTTTGTCAGCAATTTCTCAAAGAAAGTCTTAATTTTTACTCGGTAATGTGCTCTTTCCCATCAGAAAACATAGCGGCACCAAAAGTGACTGAGGAGACAAAAGATGTTTCTGGTGATGACATTACTACACCTGAACAGGAAGATAACCGAGCAGAAGAGAATATAGGCAGCTTCAAAGCTAAAGAGACTCTTAAGGCCTATTTCAAAGAAATTCTTGCACTGACTGGATTCAGCATCAACGGTGGAAACATCAACACAGATGAGTCGACTGGTGAAGCAAGGGGTCAGCCATCTCTCAAGAAAATCTGTGTAGAGAAAGTTGATAAGAAGGAAATCCTACAGTTTAGTGAGAGACTAATGCGAGAAGAGATCCAGAACAGCCTGAGGCATGCCCGATTCTTCTCTATTCTGCTCCAAGATGTGACCAGTATAGAGGGAAAGGAGCAGATCCCAATTTTCATTCGATCTGTCACAGAGGCCGGGTTCCCACAAAAACACCTTGTTGGGTTCCTGCCTTGCAATTTGGATGCAGACAATCTATTTAACCATCTTATATCAGAATTAAGAAATAAGTGGGGGTTAAGGATGGAGCACTGCAGAGGACTCTCCTATCTAGTTACGGGACGCATGTGTCAGACAATGCGAGACCTCACTTGCAAAATTTTACTGGAGTTTCCACAAGTTGTTTTATCACCAAGTGACCCATATGCTTTTAATATATGGATTATTCGTTGCATGCCAGTGCCAACAATTCAAACTATTGTAGACACTGTAGAAGAAGTGGCCTCATTACTCAGGAACACACCTGAGCTATACAAAAGATTGGAAGGAAAGATCCAGATGACATATGGCCATATAAAGGGAGAAGTGGAGAGAATCAAAGCAATCATCAGTGTGAATTGGGAGTGTGGCACTGATGCCTTTCAAACCATGTTGGATATCTTGGAGCCTTTCCTGAACTGCATCAATGAAATTATTTCAAAGGTGGATGAAGATACAGCTGAACAGATGGCCAAACTCAAGCCAGTTCTGAAGAATTTCAATTTCATCATGACATTAGTTGTTCTCAAGAACACCCTCTGCTGTGTGAGCATACTCAACTCCAGTCTCAGGGGAATCATTAGCATGAGCAGTACGTTGCAGTACACAATTTCAAATGCCTTAAAGCTGGTAAGCAAATACCAACAGGACATTGCCATATTCAATAGAAAATGGTTTTCAGATGCGGTCGGTCGAGCCAAGAAGCTTGGTGTTGAAGTCATCAAACCTGAGGTTGACCATGGAGATGCAAATGATACCTCGCTAGAAGACTTTTACAGAGAAACTTTAGCCCGACCCATCTTACAGTATCTTGTTGCGGAGGTCAAGCGAATTTTCAGTACAGAGATGGTGAGGATTCTGAGATGGCTCTCTTTAGTACCATCCTACATGGCTGACCACAATTTTAGCATTCGTCGTGATAAGGTAGCAGATGCCAATTTGAACAACCTTGCAAGGCCTGACACATTCTATGAAGAGCTTGGTTGTTGGGAAGTGAAGTGGAGGCATGCAAGCAAGCGCAGGATTCTGCCAACCACAGTGTTTGCCACACTGAAGATACCAGACATCGGGTTTTACCCAAATGTGCAGAGCTTGTTGAGGGTGTTGGGCACTGTGCCATGTGTAAATGCTGAGGCAGATGTTTATGGGCAATACCATATGGTACTGGAGCGATGCCACGCCTATCTGAAAGACACACCGGAGGACCAAAGACAATGCAGCTCGGCATATGTCTATGTGAACCAAGATGTGCATTTCAATGTTGAACAAATGGTGGATTCATATGTACAGAAGCATCCAGACATACTGCAGATGTTACAGACCGTGAGTAGATCACTGTTCTAAAATTAGAATTGTCATGGCCAGTAAGAACATTTTTAATAACTGTGACAATTTTGCATCTATTACAGGATGAAGAAATTAAAGATAAGCCTTCCATAGGTAAGATGATTTTGTTTTCATTGTTGCTAATCAATCATAATTGCACTCTATGCAGTGGAACCTCGATTATCAAATGTATTCTGTTCCGTGACTCAGTTTGTCAACCCATACATTTGTGAACCAAGGTAGTGTTTCCCATTAAAAGGAATGGAAATGCACTTATTCATTCCAGCTGCAGAATGTTATATTTACCTTATTTTTATCGATGTGTGTGATTAAAAATGTGTACAGTACAATATAGAAATAAGTGAAAACACACCTTTATGAAGAAATAACACTGTGTGTTTGTTAGCAAATCACTGTGCAGCGTCTTGGCCTTTTCGTAAGCAGTACTGTGTGGTTGAGGACCCATATTGCATTGTGGTATATGGCAGCCATTTAGGGCTAGCCGTATCCATGGTGAACATAAAAAGGCTGTGTAGTCATGCGATTGAAAGACTGCATGTTAAAATGCAAGAAGGGGAAGGGAATTTACAGGGCCAATATTAGACCACAAAGCGTCACTAGCATTATTAACAGCAAGCCCTCATAGCGTGGCCTATGGTGGAACCCAAGCAGACCTTCGCCGCTCTTGTTGCAGTTAACCCTTGCTGGCTGGGACCAATGCCTCCTTCAGCCATCTAGTAAAGGACTGTGGTTAATCCGTCTTAATATTTAACAGCTCGACTGGATAAGTGTTGCAGATATCTATAATTTATTTTTGCCTAGTCAAAAAACAAACATTTTTGATATCCCTAACTATGTTATTCCTCTTCACAAATAGTGTTTCAGATATCTGCAGTCTTTTCACTTGGACAAATGATCACTTTTTTTTGTTTTTGTTTGACATTACAGATTGCTAATTCATTTGCAGATACAGTAGACCCCCACATACTCACGGTTTGGTACCTGCAGATTCACCAAAATATATTTTTATTTCATTGCAATTTTAATGGCTGTCAATTATACATAGATCTTCGGTATTCGCCGTCCAGCCCGCTCCCTATCCCCTGCGGTCCACTGTATCTCCTATGTGTGACGGAATTGTAAATATCTTTGACTCCAATTTTTAGATATCTGCACTTACTAGTCATAATTCCAGTGCAAGGTATGTTTCTGTTTAGGGAACGTCCATCCATCCATTTTCCGTACCGCTTATCCTCACTAGGGTCGCGGGCGTGCTGGAGTCTATCTCAGGTGACTCTGGGCGAAAGGCTGGGTACACCCTGAACTGATCGCCAGCCAATCACACGGCACATTTTAGCAAACAACCATTCACACCTACGGGGCAATTTAGAGTCTTCAATTAACCTAGCATGGATGTTTTTGGGATGTGGGAGGAAACCAGAGTACCCGGAGAAAATGCACGCAAACCCGCGCAGGCACGGGGAGAACTTGCAAACTCCACACAGGCAAGGCCGGATTTGAACTCGGGTCCTCAGTACTGTGAGGCAGATGTGCTAACCAGTCGGTCACTGTGCCGACGAGGGCATAATTAATACAATAAAAAACCTTATATTGGGGCGGCACAATATTGTAAAAAAAATGACATTGCAATTTTTATTTTTTAAACCTGCAATATATAGATATTGCGATGTGAACTAATAAAGAATCAGTGTTGAGAAACTACATTTTCTACGTGAAATAGTTCTAAGTTAAGTTCATCGTTTAAAAAATGAACTAGTTCAGTTCATAATTCAAAATTTGGTACGGAGTCATCGGTCCAACAACAAAGTTCAGTTCCCCCCCCCCCCCCCCTCCCATTGCCATTTTGTTGGCATTTCATTTCCCCATTGTTTCCACCCATTCAGTCCACACTAGTAGCCAGCTGCAGCTTTCATCCTACAATCTCAAAAACATGAGGAAAAACTTGCTTGAATGGTGTTTTTAAAATGAGGAATTAAAACAAAAACTTTTGTCCTTAATGTACAAACAAAAACACGGCACACAGTATGACAGGAACAATGGTGAAAGGACATTGATAACTTTGCATTCCTCAGCGCTGTATTTTCAAAATAATATATCTGTTCTTATATTACAAAATTCCATATATGCGAATTAGTCTCCTTTTGGCAGAATTTGCTGTTCAAAACTCAAAATAGGCCATTTATGTGAATCGTATAGATCCGATTAGTTTTTTTACTCCTTGAATGCTGGCAGCGAGATCCATTCCACGAATCCACCATCCACACACAAGAGTTGACGAGACCAGGAAAAACACATCCGCTGCTTCTGCTGTTAAGAAGTAACAGTCATTTTACAATTATCTAAATGTCGCTTGCTACTTTTGTCAATTATTGCTCATTTAGCAACTATTTAGTGCGCAAGACTACGACTTTGACTTCCGCATTGGGCGCTGTTTGCTCCAATCCAAAGCACTAGTGACGTTTAAGTCTAGTTCACTAATCAAACGACAAGATGGTCACATGACCTCACACAACATCTTGTATTAGGGTTCCTCGTCATAGGTATTAACACTAGATAAGCCAGCCCGATTGATCGACGTGCGTACGTGGCCACCATATTGGGAAGGTTGTCGTTACCATGAAGACAACGGTGCACTACCCGTGTTTACATTTCGATGAACAAAAACAACGGCTTTCATGTATTGTAGTATTTATCTGGCACTGTCTTCCCAAACGTGGATATTTCAGCCCACTTATAACTTGAGAAAACACCTAGCAGTAAATTCCAGATGTAGTTTTGGTTGTGCATACATACATGCACGCACACACACTGTAATATCAGAATTTGCACATTCACATTTTTATTTTTATTTTATTGATGTTCATGCTGTTCATGCAAAAACAGAAGATACTATTTACCCAGTACTTGAGTAAGTATTTCAATGTACTTTTTACTCTTAAGTAATTTTTTGGACTACGGTACTTCTTACTTTTACTGGAGTCACATTATTGTCAAGTAGCAGTACTCTTACTTGAGTACAATATTTGGCTACTCATCCATGCTTTTATCTCAAGTAGACTTGACTATTGTAACGGTCTTCTAACTGGACTCCAAAAAAAGAGAATTAAACAGCTGTAGCTCAGTCAGAATGCTGCAGCTCTAGTTCTGACCAGAACAAAGAGGTCAGAGCATATTACTCCAATTCTAAAGTCTTTACACTGGCTTCCAGTCAGCTTTAGAATATATTTTAAAGTTCTGCTACTGGTCTAGAAATCACTAAATTGTTTAGGTCCTGAATACATGAAAGAAATGCTAATGGAATATATAAACCCAGGCTCTGAGATCGACAGACTCAGGTCAAATAGTGGAGCACAGAGTCAAAATATTAAAAGATTGTACACGCTGAATTTCCTATTTCGCTCTTCAGAATGAAAAACTAGGCAGGAACGGATGGGGCAGTGTGAGAGGTGCGTTCAACGATCTTTGACATGCTTTTTTTAAGCAAATGGGGTCTTGCGTGGGAAGAGTGCATCAGGCCATGGCGGCAGAGTGCATTACTCACTTTTTTCCTTGTGACAACAGTACCTGCTACTTCCAGGTCTTTTTGAAGCTCTCCACAGGTGGTCCTTGGCTCTTGGACAACTCTTCTGATTATTCTTTGCACTTGTAGCGTATGTTGGTTTTGGATAAAAACATAATTAATTTTGGACGAAGAATAAATAAGTCGAACTAAACCGGCAGTAACGCAGGCGTTAACTTCCGGATTAGTTCGATTTAGGGTAAACGTTAGAATCAAACTCTTTGTCTCGTAAAGGGGCACCACGTCTCTTCTTATATTCGTAAATTTTAGGAAAAGTGACGAAAAACCTCGATCAATATCTTAATCTAGAAGGCTGCTACATTTATGAAATATGAGTTCTCGATTACAGAGGTTTATTATTAACTCAGAACACACAAAACACAAGGCGTGGAATTTTATAGTAAATTTATATCGAAAGGGAAATCTACAGGGAAACAATACAGAGGGATTTAACTACAGAACAAAGGACAGACAAACATTGGTAAAAGAAAAATAGGCGTACGAAAAGGGAAATAGGACATCGTGGGTTTCTGGTCTAAAAACTCAAATGTGAGCGTGAAATAAGTTGAGTCATAGTGAGAGAGAACAAAGTTGGGATTTGTGTGAAGATAGTATCTTCCCCAAAATTATAAGGGAATAATCTTGTACATTCTGACAACCATTGTCGTGCTACTCACAACTGTAGATCAGCTGGTCTTTGGGGATGGTCTTTCTCCTAGCATCTCAGGAGGAAAACGAGGCACGTGTAGTTGAAGAAGAAGATGCACCAAAAAGTACACCCAACAGGCGGGAGAAGAAAAAGGGAAGTTGTTCATGACGCATTCGGTGGGAGAATACGACCGTTCCTCTTCCTGGCTTTTTCAGGATCCGCTGGCACTTCCGATGGCTCACGCTTGGCTGGGAGCGTACCTGGTACTTTTTGTAGCCACTCGTCTGATTGCTTAGCGGTGACCCACGTAGGCCGGGAGCAGCAGGGAGGTTAGCCAGGAAGAGCCAAGAAGCAAGACACGAGCCAAGAGGAGGCGAGAGTCAAAAGTTAAATATCCAGGAGATGTGTCTAAGAAACAGGGGAAACTGGAAAAGACCATACCCATCAACTTGAATGTTGGTCTCCTATATAGCCATACAAATGGTGTAAAAATCATGTATTAGTATTAAATACTCCCAACTTTGTACTCTTACTCATAGATCAAGCATATAGAATGATTGTTTAAACTTTTGTCTTGGCAAATCATCTGCTTATTGTTCAATACAACATTTCATACTGTTTGGCTTCAAATCAAGACGAACAGTTCTCAAAGTCTTGCAGCTGGACCTGTAAAGCTGACACAATGACACAGACATCAAGTCATACTTTTGGAGTATTTCTGCAGAGTTCGTAAAACATCAAAACCGACATTTATCTTTGGTTAAAAAAAAAAAAAAAACTCAATGCGAGTCCACAGGTTTGTAGTAATGCTCGTGCGCCAGCAATTGTTTCCAGTGGGCGTTTGGCAGTGCCTTGCGTGCATGTTTTGATGATTACATAGTTCATTGCTGTATTTGAGTTCTTGAAAAAGGCGGTGATTAAACATAACTCAAGGTCCGGGATTAATAGTTCAATCTTCAATTCTGCACATCAAGGGGGTTTTTGATGACTGTAACCCAAATTTTTCGGGGAGCTGTTAATTAATTTAAGGCCCAGGTGAGATAAATTAGGCATCCTTGTGGCCGTCTTGCACAGCGGGGCGGCTTGAAAGAATGCAGTTTATCAAGTTGTTGGTGGGGGGTTTGCTATGACAACTGGGCCATAGTCACAACACACTCCTCTGTCAGAAATCTTGCATGGAGCACCTGATAGAGGTGTGAGTGTCATCATTGTGGTTGTGTTTTACTGTTCTCCTGGCATTCAATAAACAAGAGTGCATCAGTAACTGTGGCCCTCCTTTACCACGTGAGTGCATTACAGTGATAAATATACTTTAAAAAGCTATTGAAAAACAATGGCTACAAACTGCAGGTTTCCGCGACAGCGGGGATTTCCATGACAGACAATACGTTCCACAGAAAAATCTGTGATATAGCATGGGCACCAACAATGAACAGTCATGTAGCAGGGTAATACTGTACAGTTCTTGTCCAGTTTCTTTGAATCAAACTTTGCAGTTTACAGTTCTTGTATTCCTAAACAGAAAAATGTTTGAACGTTTGAGTGTTAAGCTTGATTCATTTCTGACTTCTTGGAGAAGCTCAGTAAACCTGCTCAAATTTTGGTATAAAAACGTGAATCCAGTTTAAAATTCTTCATCTGTACACGAACTTACGTTTGGAGTCGTCAATACAGAATACTGATACTTGATGATGCCATTAAGTCTTTCAGTTGTGATGAAAATGTTTTACATCAAATATTGTTTCAAAACAAACTTTTCTTGAAGATGGCATAAGTTTCACTTAAATATAAAACCTTGCCATTACTAACATTTTAACATTCAACTGGGTGTTTTTTTAATAGTTTCTCATTTAAATGTAGCCCGTAACACAAAGTGTGGTGTCTCAGTCTGAACACTAGGGGGCACTGTGTAAAAGTGGTACATACGGTAGATAAGAGGAAAAGAAGAAATAAGACAAGTAGGATGTCATGTTACCTCAGTGTGTTAACTACAAAATAAAGTGAGTAAAAAGAAATGCAAGGCTGCTTCCTGAGAATACCACAACTAATGTAATACTTTATCACACCATCACTCGTCTTTACTCAATGCGCCACGCTGTAGCGACTTCATGACGGCAGCGCAGCTGGATCAGGCGTAGCCAAGTGACGGGGCTCGAGAAACTTGGTGCTTGCCAGAGGGCCCGTCGCAGGAACTTCCGCCCAAGCTGAATTAATCATACGTTTTGCTGAGCATAATTTGCAGTCGTCTAACAAAGTCATCCTTTTATTACATTAAAGTATCTCCACACAGCAGACGTGGCTCATACACCCCTCTGCCTGGCAGTAATGTCTGGCTGACAAATTTGTGTCGGTGTGTTCGTATTCGATTATTCTTTCTGAGTCAGGGTACGAGTATAGACATATAGTGTCGGCATTGAATTAATTTTTTTAATGAACTTACCCCCTTATCTCTTACAGTGGCAAGCCAAGGAAACCATGCTGAAAAAGACACTGAAGATGAATTAAATATAATAAACATGGCTATGGATGCTGAGAATCTTGTAGATATGAAGTGTGCTGAGACGGATAGAGAAGCTTTGAAGTCCGCTCTACAAGCCACCGTGACGGCTGCATACAACAGCCAAAGCTGGCAACAAAATGAGGTTTCTCCTTCTCAGGATGGAGAAGTTGAGTATGTCACCAAATCTGAAATGAATGAAGTCCTCACTGTGTGTGAAGAAGCAGTCAGAGAAGGAATTCTCATGGAAGCTGGAAGTTCATTCTTTTCATTGTTCATCGACCGTGTTGTTAAGATCGGGACGAAGGACTATCTTCCACTCTTCCTTAGGTTTGTGGATAGTTTTGATGTCATGCGACTGGAGTTGATGGGATTCCTGGAAGCAGATCTGGATTGTGATGCTATGGTGCGTCGCCTCATGGAAATAGTTACAGAGGAGTGGCGTCTTGATTTGAAAAACTGCAGAGGTCAGGCATACCTTGGATCTGGTGATGTTTCTTACAAACTAAAAGCTTTTGCTTGCAAAGTGCAGGAAAAATATCCCCTTGCCATTAGCACACATTGCTCTTGCTACTCATTCAACACATGGTGGTCAAAATCTATCCCAGTACCTGTTGTTAAAAGAGCCCTTGATACATTTGAAGAGTTGGTGATGTTTTTGGGCAGCAGGACCGCTCTAGAAAAACAGCTTGATCATGTAATTGCCTATGGTCTTCGGGAGAGCTACGAAAAGGTCCAAGAATTGCAGGGGACGTACTGTTCCAATTGGCAAGAAATGCACGATTCGTATGAGGTGTTTGTGCAGATACTGGAGCCCCTCGTTGAGTGTCTGGAAAAAGTTAAAAACAACCCACAGAGGTGGACAATTGCTGTATCTGAACATGCTGGGGTACTCTTAAACAAACTGATGCAATTTGACTTCATCATTGCCATGGTTATCATAAAGAATACCTCTTCTTTTACTAGAGAGCTGAGTGCGGGTCTTCAGAGGGATCATTTCAATGCAGCATTCCAGCTATGTCAGATCGCTGGCATTGTGGCTACTTTGAACAGAATAAAAACAAATTTGAAAGTATTCCACCAGAACTGGTTTGATGAAGCATGTGCAATTGCACAAAGTCTAAGAGTGCCAATAGAAGTGCCTGAAAACTGTTTGCCAAGAGACAGCTTAATAAAGCCAGTAGGATTTTACAAAGATAGCTTAAGTGTGCCCCTAGTGGATAACCTCATCAATGCCGTGAAGGATCATTTTTCAGAGGATCACAAAGAAGCTCTTAATTTCCTCTCCCTGGTTCCTTGCTTGGTTACAGTGAGTTACATGTTTGAGAGCTTAAAATCAAAGCCACCTCTCTACAGCAGTGATCTTCCCGATGCTGACAACTTCTTCACTGAACTCTGCTGTTGGAGAGTAACATGGAAGACGAAAGTTGCCTCAGTGACTATTCCAAATTCAATATTTCACACACTGCGTCTGCCACTCATGCAGTACTTTGGCAACATCAATGCACTCCTTCGGATTATGTCTGTGCTACCCAGCACAGCCATTGAGGACTGTGGAGTTGTAATGCGTCACAAGAAGTTCCAAGAGTACCTGAGGAACACAAATCTCAAAGACAGGTCCCTGTGCTTGGCTGTGCTACAGGTGGGCACAGATTTCAACAGAGATCTTGACCGCATGGTGACCCAATGTTTGAAGGTTACTCCACAAGCCCTGGAAGGTATCTGTTTGGTGAGTGCTTTCGTTAAACGGAACTATACATTGTGTTATGTGTGCCCTGTATTGTATTCCGTAAGCAGGTTTTCCAGTAGAGGCAAAATGCTATGAAAAATTGATTTCACAATTATCTTGACCAAAATTACCCTACTAATCAGTCTTATGATAGCATCGCAACATGGGAAAATTGTCTCGGGCCCAAGCTCAAGTAGGCTGATTTTTGTTGTTGTTGTTTGGGGGGTCTTTAGGGGGAGCTTTATGGTCCCGCTTGGCTGGGGCCCTCGGGGAGGGGTTGGGTCTAGAAACGTTTCTAGATAATACTAAAAAAGAAATGTAAACATAAAAATCACATACATTCTCTTAAAACGTCGCATGCATGAAAATTTGCAATGTTGTAAACCGTTTCAACCCTGTTCTCGAGAGTATCCTAATATGAGATTTTATGCATTTTGTGCTTGTTTTTCTCTCATTAATAAGAATGAGGGTGGGCGCGTAGACAACAATGAGTACCGGCCTCGCTATTTCAGCCACCACGGTTGCACTGAAGTCTCATATATAGTTAGGTGTTGTTGTGAAACATAATATACTGTATGTACTGTATACTTGTAGGCTATATTTAAATGTGGTTTCCGAGTGTATAAATGACTCCCACGAAGAATCTCGTGAGGGATTGGAGTCTGAGCTGGGTATCGAAGAGTGATATCTAGCTAACAGATGCAGTGATATGGAACAATCAAACCCAAGCTGTTTTTCATAATTAAATTAAGGAAGATGAGTGATCCAATCAGAGTAAAGCTCATTGAAATGTTGCATAAGAATGAGAAATCCGACCCTCTCAAATACCTGGCGGAAAAGAATATCTTGAAAAAGGCCATTTTTCGCATGTCCAACCAAAATTATCATGCAAACGAGATAAAAGGACATCAGACGATCACAATTAAATAGTAAAACAGGGATGGAAGGGGACCTTTAATGTAACTAAATGTTCATTTCATATTGAAAGTTTTGTCACCATGCAATGTATTTGTGTGTGATGAATGATTCTGTGTTTCCATAGGATAAGGAATCCAAAAGTTTAATCAGAAACGCTGACAATATGGAAGGTATTGAATTTTTAGTCAGCCGAAATAATCAATTTTATAGCCCTGATATCATAAATTATTTTTAACTGTTTTCCTTTTGCATGTAGTTGACAGGACTGTCAAGGTAGAAAGTGATGAGCCCGAAATTCAGCAATATCCTGACATGATGGATGAACAACAACAACACATGAAGCCAGTAGAGGAGAATGGACAAATTGGAGATAACCGTCAAAGTCTGGTGACAATATTCAGACTGGCTGCAATACTGGGGAAAAAAAACATTGGGATCATGGACCTCTCTGAAGAGGAAA
The DNA here is from genome assembly GCF_024500385.1 of Phyllopteryx taeniolatus. Lineage (NCBI taxonomy): Eukaryota > Metazoa > Chordata > Actinopteri > Syngnathiformes > Syngnathidae > Phyllopteryx > Phyllopteryx taeniolatus. The sequence continues at coordinate 4,863,756 of NC_084518.1, read as the reverse complement.
AGGAGAATTTCACCCAGGACCTCAACATGTGCCACTGGTTCAGGAAGGAGAACAAATGTGCACTGTCCATGGGTGAAGCTGAAATTGTAATGTTGCTTATAGAGGGAATCAGAGAAGTCATACTGAATGAGATACAGGAATCTCCATTCTTCTCACTCATCACAGACAAACCTGTAAAAATCGCTGATGAGACTCACCTACCTGTTTTTGTCAGGTATGTCCGAGAATCTGCTCCAAAAGTAGAGCTGATGGGTTACTTGCCATATGACAAAAACTGTGATGTTGATACTCAAGCAAGTAAGCTTGCAAAAATTCTAACAGAATCCTGGGGCTTACCGATGGCACACTGTCGAGGACAAGCATTCATGCACCTGGGCTCAGGTTACCAAAGCCTAAAGAAAATGTCTTTGGACTTCCTCGAGAGCAATCCACTGTGTGTTGTAACACCTAGTGAGTCCTGTGGCTTGGCCCATTGGCTCGTAGGAAGTGTCCCTTGCCCTTCGGTAGCAAAAATGCTGGATATCACAGAAGATTTGCTACTGTTCTTTGAACAATCTCCTTGTCTAGAAGAACAGTTGGCAAAGGCTGTTGAAGGGCTGTTGAATATGCCAAGGGAGGCCTTGGAGGAAATTCCAGAGACATGCTGTTCAAGATGGAAGAAGAGAGAGGACTTCTTTGACATACTAGCTGACACATTGGAGGGCATTCTCAGCTGCCTTGATGCTGTCTGTTCTAGTGCCAGAGGTGCCATGTCAATGTATGCTCAAGTTCTCTCTACTGCTCTGAGGAATATGGATTTCATTGTCACGCTTGTGATCTTAAAGAATGCTTGTGCTCCTCTTCGTAACTGTAGCACTGTCTTCCGCTGTGGCAACCCTGCTGATATTCTTTGTGAAGTGGAAAAGATCCCTCCAATCATAGAGACTCTCAACAAAATGTTGGAAAATGTAGGCACGGTACACTCCACTTGGTTTGAACAGGCATTTCAGTTAGCTACCAAAGTAGCGCCTCATCAAGTCTGTTTCTCTCAGGAGGCCAGCAGCTATGATTCTCCAGAGACATACTACAGAGAAAATCTCAGTATCCCCCTCCTGAAAAGTCTCGTTGATGAAATGAAGTACAACTTTTCAGACAGCCACTTGAAGGCTCTATCGATACTGTCTCTACTGCCATCCTGCAATCCGCAGCCCATTCTTCCAGAATCCACAGACAAACCTTTCAACTTCTACCTATCAGATCTTCCAGAACCAGATGCACTTGAGCAGGACATCAATGCATGGGCTACAGTCTGGAGAGACAAAGACCAGGATGTTGCTCCTCCAACATCCATTGCTGAAACATTAGTTCATCCTGAGTCTAAGAACCACCCAACAATAATCTTACTTCTCCGGCTAGTAGCTGTGCTGCCCAGTGTCAGCATTGAATGTGACCTAATGAAGTCCACTTTGAACTCAATGAGAGATATTTTAAGGAACACTGTATGCAAAGGTAACCGGACAGCTCGTGTTATGCTCCTCTCTCACAACACAACACTGCAGAGGCTTCCCGAAGTCATTGCCAAGTGTATTGAGGTTGATCCAGAGAGCAGTCCATGTCTTTCACAAGTAAGTCAGTCCATGTACTGTGCTTAACTAATATTTCAGGCCACCTGTTCCTGTTTGTCTCACAGACCACCCAGCATCATAAATTGCTATATTACGGACACTTTCATTGAGGTCTCAACATTTTATGATTTTGAACAGGCATGAGGCATTTCAAATTCACCTTCTAAAGGCTTCTTTATACTTGCGCGGGCGGCAACCGCACTGACGTCACTGCGGCTATCCCGCGCGCAGTTTGACTTTATACTCGAGCCCAACCCACGCGCACAGTTTTGAAAATGTGCTGTACTTCTCCGCCGAGTCGGGGGCGTCGCTACGGCTGGTATTGCCTAGGACACCACAGGGTGGAGTTTCCTCAGCATTTTTTGGCCATTTCCGGTAGCCGTTTTTACTTTCCTTTCCCGAACAAGGAACTAAGCAACAAAAATGGTGACAGTGGAACAGTGTCTGCTTAAACAAATGGACCTAGATGACCAGATGATACGTTTAATTATGCTGCAAAATCGATCAAGAAGGCGGCAGTGGTATGTGGAACCAAGGGGAACGCGGAGTACGCCATTACGGCACGTGACTAAAACGGACCAATCACGAGAGATGGACTTTGCTATTTTTTTCAGTTTTTTTCTAAAACCGCACATTTGAAAATTCATGGATAATTTTATGTTTTAAATTAAATTTAAAAGATATTCATACTATTGTATTAATACTAACGATTACATAAACTATTATTGCCATTGTTGTTAATTTAGTGCAACTGTGACATAAACCTTACATTGGGTGGTGGTCTAATATATTTGTTAAGCACTAAAAAAATTTATTTTAGAATGGTCAAAGTACTTTTGAATTGGTACTATCAGCATTACATAACCAAAGTTGTGCTTTTTGTAGGTCATGGAAACATTAGGAGCCCTAAATCTAGGCAGGGGTAAGTGCATTGATCAAAGTTTCGACACATTCATTGAGGCACAACAAATAAGTCATTAAACGAGAGAGAATCCTAGGCCCCCATGAATCTGAGTGATGTCTCTTACTGAGACGTCTTGAACAATCCTGTGCTTCCAATCATGTTTCAAGTATATTAGATTTAATTCAATTAAACTTTATTATTGTAGCCCCAGTTTACCGCAGATGTTATAAAACACTTTTTACATTAAGCAGGTCTAAAATGATGTGCCTCACACATTAAGAGATTTTTTTTTTGCATTTTACAGGCTATAAGTCACATTAATGGTGGAAATAGTTTTGAAATGATTCGTCTTGGTCACATTTTTGTCTCTTTTTTTTATTTGACAAAAACCTGGCATTTGATCAGACGTGTGTAGACTTTTTGTATCCACTGTGGCAGCAGTGTAGTTGTCTGCTGTACGGCAAGCAGGGGCACGTCCTACAATGGTGGAGAAAGAGGTTAGTGACCTAAGAGTACTAGAGTTGTGATCAATAAGAATGAATACTCAAGTGATACATTTTAACAGTAAATTAGTAGGAATAAAGAAGAGTAGGAAAAAGATATGTGGCTCCAATAAGCAACTTTAGCAGGCGCATATAACGCACACATTTGTGACCTGGAAGTCATTCACCACAATAAAAATGACAAGGAGATTAGTTTGCTACTATGATTATCAGATAAGCTTAAAGTTAGCCTTGCTCCTTCCATTTCTGACTTGAGTATACAAAGCAAGGTCTTTGAATGGTCAGTTAGATTGATTCCAATCCGTTGAACTCCTTTGATGGATTTGTTTTTTTGTTTTTTTCCCCTGTAGCATTCACTGCTTTAAACATATATTCCCAAAAATGTCTCCACGCAAAAATGTCCTTAAAAACTTAAACTTTGAAAATTTCTAATTAATAGATTATTGATCGCTACCCTCCTTTTTCCCACTACTGGGTACCACCGCTGTAAGTCTTGGGAAATGATTAGTGGGGTAGGCATTTTTGTGTGTGGGCGTCTGTGTTCCATTTAGTACAATAATACATTTTCATATTTACCAACAGGAGCTGACAAAGAAGAGTCGTCAAACCAAGAGGCACCAATAGTAGCCGATGCTACGAATGAATCTGAGAAGCTTACAAGTGGAGAGGAGAAATCTGCTGAAACTGAAATCGTCCTGGAAACTGTTCAAGGACCAAGACAGCCAGTGTCTTTTTATGAGCCACTGTTGCGTGAAGAAATTATCAAAGAACTCTGGGATTCTCAGTTCTTCACAATTATCACTGAACAAACTGTTGACATTGATGGTGAGGTTTATGTCCCACTGTGCATCAGGTACTTAAACAAAGAGGATATCCAATGTGAAGAAACATTGGCTTTCATCCCACTCCTCGAAGACTCTGCTGTCCTTTTAGACGCAATTGAGACCACGCTCTCTGAAAAATGGGGGCTAAATATGGCATATTGTCGAGGACAGGCCTTGCTGAGTGTCGGTGAGGTTGGTGCTCAGATGGGAGCCGTAAGCTTAGCAATAGCCAATAAATACCCTCAGGCAGTAAGAACTATCAGCTATGGTTTGTCCCTCAATGTGTGGCTGGCGAAGTCTTCTCCAACAGCAGAAGCAGCTGATAGGACTGTCCAGATTGGTAAAATATTACATTGGCTTACACAGGATACAGAGCGGCAGAACAAACTGGAAGAAATGATCCTCCATGTGTTTCAAAACAATGAAGGAAAGGGGAATGAGCTGAGGGACATGCTGATGAAGAATTGGGAGAAGAGTCATGACATGCATGAGGTGATGGTAGAGATTATCGAAGCTGTCCTGCTTTGCCTAAGTGAGCTCAAACATCAGGGAAGTGTATCAGACCAGCAGCAAGCATCACAGTTCTTTGATTCAATCAGAAACTTTGAGTTCATCCTTTCATTGGTGGTGCTGAGACATGTCTTGTGTGAAACTAAAAAGCTAAGTCAGTGTCTTCAGGGCAAGCCCTTAGACATGTTACTTGCTGTGAATAGTTTGCCAGATCTCAATGCTTCTCTCAGGAATTTGATGAGTGATATTGACACGCACCACAAGGCATGGTTTGAGGAAGCCGTCACGCTTGCATCTAAACTACACATCCCGTTGTTGCATTCAGTTCTCCTAGAACCTTTGAGTGAGTTTTACAAAAATGCACTAAGTATGAAATTTGTCGAGCACTCAATATCAGAAATTGATGACCTCTTCACTGAAAAGGTAATGGATACCTTCAGGTGTCTTGAGATTGTGCCTTACGCCATGTCCAAAGTAGAAACCAACACACTCAGCGGTCTTGTGCTGCGCCTGTACAAGGATGACTTGCCAGATGAGGTCTCGCTTCAAGATGAGATGAAGTTGTGGAAGGAGAAGTGGTTAGACCCCCTGGCAGGCTATCTTCCAACTACTGTACTCGACACCCTCAAGACATCACAGATAAGAAGTTTTAGTAATATCGAGACTCTTTTGCGACTCCTGGTCATTTTGCCATTTTCAAGAAGGGAGAGTAATTTCAAGCAGGGCAAGAGAAGCTTACAGGAGTTTATACAGCAGGAAAACAGATCCCTCACTGAGCTTCATCCTCTGTAATAGCTGCAGGTCTTCCATAGAGAGATGGTGCCGCCACCATATTCAAGAACGATTCAACTCGAGTTCTGAAATCAACATTTCTGTATATTATTGATTTAATGGATTGTCCGTTTGTTGATAGTTTGTTAACCCAAGTTTTTGATATCTGATTTTTCCTGTAGTTTGTACAGTTGTATTGTTCCAATGGGACCAACATAACAATATTTGGGGGGGGGAGGTTAAAAAGTAATCCTTCACTGACGGTTATCAATGCTTGTGCCTTGATACAAAACAAATATTTCCTAATATGTAACATAAAATTTGTCCCATTGGCATTTGAAACAGCTACAGTAGTTTTCTCATTACCAAAAATGACCACGCTGTCATCAGTCTCACTTTTAAGGGTTATTTTAAATTTTTTATGTCACACTTTTCCTTTACTTGTGCGCGCATTGAAATGTTCTGACAATTTCCCATGTTTCCTGTCACATTGCAGAACTGAATTTGCTGTAAACCTAGCTTTTAAAGAATGTCTCCTTGATGATAGGAAAAGCATATATATTTGTCAAAAAAGTAATAAAAGTGTCCAAAAAGATTCATTTTGAGATTCATTCTGTTATTTGTCTTGAAGATCATAGTGTGTTAGAATTAGACACAAGGTGGCACTGTGAGTCTATAGTTGCATTATTTCCCCTTACTAAAGGTCATCGCAAGTTTATAAAATATTTCAATTTACATTCCTTAGTTGAAGAATATTCTTGTCTTTGAATGACTTATTCAAATAAGCTGAAATTTGTTTCATTTTTTGTCTTCTTGGTCCCTGCCGTGTTGGAATGTGAAGCTGATCAGATCATACCAGTTATGCAAATCATTGCTCTTTGGCTTCAATGTTACCATTGTGAGTTAGTTAATATGTGATTTCTCAGCTCAACTGCTTTCTGTTGGACAATGTCAATTATTTGCCCAGGATTCCAATGTGGTCTGAGCCTTGGCAGAGTTTTAACCTTAAAAATCTCGTGACCAACCCTCACTGGATCATAAGGTACATAGTCACAATGAAATGAGAACCAGCATGACACATTTCCAAAGACAATGCTGCTCAGTTTTTATTGACCAGTTTTAAAGCAAATTCAATTTGCGTTTAACATGTTTTGTTGTGGTGGTTGCCGTATGCAGTTGTGTAGAACATCCCTGTGCCATAATGAAAGGGATTTTGCTCCTTTTGGGCTAACCGAACTATATTAAACGCATACTGCATCTTTACTAAAGCTCTTGTATTAGAGCTCATCTTACTGCAGATGTCCCTAAATGTTGTGGATGTTGCATATACGTTCAGTCCTTATTTTGCTTTGTTATTCTGACCTATGATAAATTATTAAAGATTGTATTCCTATAGGCATTTATTGGATTACCAAATGTTCTTCCAAATTAAATAGACCAATAACCTAACTTACATGGTTGACTGTAAAGACAGTTCTAACTATTAATCACTTAGCAGTTATAGCCTGCTAAAAAAATGGCATGGTTTTATTTATGTTGAGCCAGCTTGAACACTGATAACCCAACTGAGTGCAGTTACAGATGCACATATTCCTTGCGTGAGCTGTAACAGCAGATGCCTCCCAAACAAAGCGCTGATTGTCGGTGCTCAACTCTTTGTGAAAGGAGCATCTCTGTGTTCTCGCTCAGCTGCTGAGCAAACGGATCTGTCGCCGGTGTGGGTCGCCCGCAACCCCTGCTCAAAGGCTTCATTGGAGCCATATCCGGCCGAGAGCAGGTTGCCGACCACTGGACACATTGTAAACCTCCAAAAAATACAATTTTATTTGTTGGTTCCTGGGGTGTATGAATGGGTTTTGTTAAAAGTTTAAATGTCAGGTGTAAAGTGTGTTGGAGCATGCTGAATGGGTACAGTAAGTTAATTTTTTCCTCATTAATGTACACAAAGCACCCCATATTGACACAAAAAAAATGCTGATTTGTTAAAAAAGAAAAATGGAAATATCACACAGCCATAAGTATTCAGACCCTTTGCTGTGACACTCATATATTTAACTCGGGTGCTGTCCATTTCTTCTGATCATCCTTGAGATGGTTCTACACCTTTACTGGAGTCCAGCTGTGTTTGATTATACTGATTGGAAAGCCACACCCCTGTCTATATAAGACCTGACAGCTCACAGTGCATGTCAGAGCTAATGAGAATCGTGAGGTCAAAGGAACTGCGTGAAGCGCTCAGAGACAGAATTGTGGCAAGGCACAGATCTGGCCAAGGTTACAAAAAACATTCTGCTGCACTTAAGGTTCCTCAGAGTGCAGTGGCCTCCATAATCCTTAAATGGAACGTTAGGGACGACCAGAACCCTTCCCTGAGCTGGCCGTCCGCCCAAACTGAGCAATTGGGGGAGAAGAGCCTTGGTGAGAAAGGTAAAGAAGAACCCAAAGATCACTGTGGCTGAGCTCCAGAGATGCAGTCGGGAGATGGGAGAAAGTTCTAAAAAGGCAACCATCACTGCAGCCCTCCAGCAGTCGGGGCTTTATGGCAGAGTAGCTTGATGGAAGTCTCTCCTCAGTGCAAGACACATGAAAGCCCGCATGGAGTTTGCGAAAAAAAAACACCTGAAGGATGCCAAGATGGTGAGAAATAAGATTGTCTGGTCTGATGAGACCAAGACAGAAATTGTTAGCCATAATTCTAAGCGGTATGTGTGGAGAAAACCAGGGACTGCTCATCACCTGTCCAATACAGTCCCAACAGTGAAGCATGGTGCTGGCAGTATCATGCTGTGGGGGTGTTTTTCAGCTGCAGGGACAGGGAGACCGGTTGCGATCAAAGGAAAGATGAATGCGGCCAAGTACAGGGATATCCTGGACAAAAACCTTCTCCAGAGTGCTCAGGACCTCAGACTGGGCCGAAGGTTCAACTTCCAACAAGACAATGACCCTAAGCACACAGCTAAAATACCGAAGGAGTGGCTTCAGAACAACTCTGTGGCCCAGCCAGAGCCCTGACTTAAACCCAATTGAGTATTTCTGGAAAGACCTGAAAATGGCTGCCCGCCAACGTTCACCATCCAACCTGACAGAACTGGAGAGGATCTGCAAGGAGGAATGGCAGAAGATCCCCATATCCAGGTGTGAAAAACTTGCATCATCATTCCCAAAAAGACTCATGGCTGTATTAGCTCAAAAGGGTGCTTCTACTAAATACTGAAAAAAGGCTCTGAATACTTACGGCTGTGTGATATTTCAGTTTTTCTTTTTAATAAATCTGCAAAAATGTCAACAATTCAGTTTTTTTGTTTCTGTCAATATGACGTGCTGTGAGTATATTGAGGGAAAAAATTAACTTAAATGATTTTAAGAAATGGCCGCAATGTAACAAAGAGTGGAAAATTTAAGGGGGTCATACCTGATTCATTTGTTCAAAAGCATCCTACACAGATCTGATGCGTCGCAAGTTTCACAAACCCAAGTGGGCACGTAGTTCGGTATTTCAAATGCTGTTGCACTCAGCAAAGGAAGCTCTGGCGCTCTTCTTTCAACCGCAATGAAAAAAGGAGTATAGTCATCATCAGAAGCATATGTACGGACACAATGTATTTATTGCTTGTCGACATCTTGGTGTGACTGTCTTTGGGATTTCTCTGTGGCTCTTCGGTGCATTCGGAAAGACCTCTACAACTAAATCAAGCATTCCACAGACTTGATGAAAACCACAAGGTTCACCGAAACTCCCTCGGCCCCTCTTGCTACTCTTTAGCAACGCTCCTTCAGACGATGGTAAGGGTTCATACATGAAGGACAAGTGTGAGACAGTGCTGCCACTTTTGATGAGGTACAAAGCCTGGCGTAAGTTATTCGAATGACCTTTTTCACAGCAGCCATTTTGACGGAGGTAGTTGGACATACTGTATGTTAGTACAACACATCAAATACAAAATACAATTCGACTAAATTTGGGGGAGGCGTGGCGCGTGGAACACATCTGAATGAGGATCTGGATAATGGTGTGGATACAGGAATGTATCATTCAGAACTTAGACACTGGAGGGAAATGGGATTTTCTCGTCTGATCTAAAGTTGTCACTGTCCTTTTGCAGGTACAGTATAATTGGACAGTGACCCTATTTCACTGCTTAATATCATTTCTACTGCATATTAGTAATAATCAGAAAAGCCTTGTGCGGCTTGGTGTTTGTAAAATTGAGGCAAATTTAACCATTTACAGTCCACAAGTTGCTGCATTCATTATGACTATTATTTCACCTCATGGATTTATATTGCATTTGATACTCCCGTATTCCAAAAACATGCATGTTAGGTTAATTGAAGAGTCTAACTGTAATTGTCCTTAGGTTAAAATGAAGTGTGATTGGTTGTTTGTCGAGATGTGCCTTCCGATTAGCTGCCGATCAGTCCAGGTCGTGTACCAATTTGGTCCGAAGTCAGCTGGGACCCAAGTCCGGATAAGCAGTATAGACGGGAATTTCGAAACGTGCAAAACAATGAAAGTTCTGAATTCGCCGTCATGCTCAATTTTGTCATTTAAAAGCAATGCTAAAGTTTGTGTTCTAAACAAAGTGTAACGTCTTTGAATCTCAACCAAATAAAATGCAAATAGAATTCAGAAGGTGAGAGATGTGTGTGTGTGTGGGGGGGGGGGATCAAAGGCTTTGCGTGTTGACCTCAGTTCAGGAATGAAGAGACTGAGTGTAAAAAGTCTTTCTGAAAGCAGGCGCGGTCCCGCTGGAAGCTTCACAACACCCACACATGTAACAATCTGTGCCCATTCACAGTTGACTGCCACTTAAAACACATCTGAGTGGAACCACAACCTGGAACATACACTCACTGGCCACAACATTAGTTAGATACACCTACACGATACCTTGAGAAAGAATAAGGGTCATTTTCATATAATTTCATCAATCACAGTATATCAAATTCAGCAGTTTTTTTTTCAAATTTGATTTTAATTTTATGCTTCCTTGATTTTCTGTGGGTAAATGTCTCCCATGTTGAAACAACCATTGAAAGTTTGAAAAGTATTATTTTAGGATAGTTTTTTTCTTGGAAACAATTATGACATTTGGATTAAAAACAACTGTCAATAATTTCAATACTCATATTCGTAAAATGTTTAGATTTTCAAAAGGAAATTAAGTGGGCCCTGTCTTTACTGTTACATGTACGTATAGGTAAATTATATGGAAATGACCCTTATACTGCTGAGTTTTAATTCACACTCACATTTAACAATATTTCACTATTGCGGGTATAGTTTGCAGTAGTGTACAACTGCGCTGCATCATAGTACTTTTTAGGATTGGGTCAGAATATTAGAAAAAGAGTGTGTAAGTGGTAATCGCACCCGCCATTGTGGCGTTTTTGAAGGAAGTAGGCCTGTTGCGGGATTCTTGAGGTCTGCAAGTGCGTCGGAGACGAAAGAAAAGCCCGGCAACACCTGATATGCAGCACAACCGTGTTAGCTCCGGCAGCTGTAAGGTCAAGGTGCAGAATATTCTCAGGAAACGCGAACATTAGTTTCCCGCAGCTGGCTCTGCAACATATCGCGGTTCACATTGAAGGATGAAGGAAAAACGATGCAACATTAAACGCATTTTACTTCAAAGCATAGTTGTGTATGTTCAAAGTACTGGATTATATTCTGACCATTAAATTGCATCCATGCAAATACATAGTGTGTTTTGCATGAAGGGAAATTCCGAGTTATTTATTATTAATTATATTGCTGTATTGTTGATTTATATTACGCATATTAAATTTGAATGATTATTTCAAGATACATAATTCAGCCTCGCGCATAACAAAAACACCCGGAGTCACGCACGCAACTGAACGGAAAACACGCAGACACGTGGGGTTATGTGTGAAATTCAGTTGATATATGTCAATGGGATTCTTTGTTAGCAAAATTATTATTGACAACTTCATGCGCAAACTGTTTGCATTTAGTGTGCATTAAAATAATTTGTCAAATTATTTCTAACGTAATAATGATCGTAGTTGTCTGTGTTACCGCATTCGCCAGCCACAAGATTAGGTAAACCTGCACAAAAACATATTTATTGTGAAATGAATACCTCTGCCAGTCACAATCCAAAATAAGAATGGTTGAAAAAATTTTTGGGACAGCTTTTATTGGAGCTCATTATAATGTCACGTGGACCTAATGTTGTCGGCCATGATTGTAACTAATTTGTAGGTTTGTAGTCCTTAGCATATTTCCCACTAAATCTTGTTTTCAAAGCACGATGACGGCACTACACACTTTTCGTACCTGAAAGTGTTTTTATTTATTTATTTTTTTAATTATTTTTTTTATTTTTTTAAGTCAAACATGACGACGACGATGATTGTGCCCCAAGCGACACCATAACATCATCATGACATATAATGAGGATATCAATACTCGTCGCATCGGTGGTGGGAGGTAACGAAGTACAAACATATCTGTACTTTCTTCTCCTTACTTTGGTTGAATTTTTTTTTTTTTTTTTTTTACAATCTGTGCAGATGATAACCCGATGTAAAAAAAAAAAAAAAGATGTAAATAACGAGAGGTTGAGATCTTGATTGCACTCGTGTATAAATAATAAACAGATTGGGGAGAGCAAGCTGTTCCACATTCGAGGCCCTTATTTTCGAAAATGGTTTGATGTCGTTGGCTCCGAGAATGATTCATGGCGTCTTGAGCAATCCTTAAAAAGCACAAGCTCGGCTGTTCCGAGATTCTCGGTCCGATCGAAGGACACACTTGCAGTGGTACGGTGGTGCAGTCACTGACAAGTAAGTGGGCATGAGCTGGGATCAGATTTTGACTGTAAGATAACCATGAGCAAAAATATTGTCTCACCTCGGCACACGTGCAATTACACTCTGAAATGTATTATTTTGAAATCTTTGGGTAAATAACTCCCCCCCCCCCCCCCATTGAAAACGCTTTTTTTTATTATTATTTGTTGTTGCAAGCCAAATTTTGAATTCAAATTCAAGTGAAGTGTGAAAAAAAAAAAAAGGAGAGCAGACAGTCACCAATGCACTTTCAGCAGTTTTTTGAATGGAATAGTCAAACACCCAAATACAAAATGAGAACACTTACAGGGAGAGCGGGGCGTGGTCAATGGCCAACCAGAGCTCATGGCGTCACTCTCGAGGCCACGCCCCTTAGAGCCACACATCAACACACACAGCCAATGGGTAACTTTTGGCTTAAATACTTTTTATTTTTACATCCCCTCTTATTCTGTTTGTATTTTACAAAAAAAGTGCTGTTTTTCTTTATTCAAAACAATTAAGAAAATGTGTTTTTTTGGGGGGCTGGAACGGCTGAATGGCATTTCAATTCATTGTAATGGCGAAAATGTATTTCATATACAAATAGATTGAGTTATGCGCTTGGTATTACACTCCAATGTTAAGGTACCACAGTGCAGGTAAGGTTTAGTTTTTCATAGTCAGTTCACAATGTCAGGAAAGTTATGGCAGCAAGTTGTTTTGATGATGGCCTTGCATATTTTTTTTTTCTTTCCCCCTTTGTGCCAAATTGTCAAAACAGGTACAGTATTGCATATAATTGACAAATGATTTTTTTTTTTTTTAACGTTTTTCTTGTGTACTTCAGTATATTTATTTATTTTTGTTTGCGTGAGTACTTGAGTGAATTGTTTCGTGGATACACGAGCGCACGGGCGCGCCCCTGTCAGGCCGCGGCGGCGCGCTTTCTTATGCAAATGCAGGTGTGACATCAGCAGCCACATGAAAAGTGGGCCGGGGGTACTTGAGCGCCCACTCTGCCTTCTCTGACTCTCTCGTGCACACACGCGCTCAGCGCTCTGCAAAACACACCATGCGTACCTGTCCGGAGTTATTCTTACTTCCCATCTTGGATTTTTCGGACGCATCTGGCTGAAAAAAAAAGAATAAAAAAAAAAAAAAAGAGACACCGACGCTCCCGAGGATACTCAAACCTGCTGGCTTTGAATTTCTTTATTGTTTGATTGAACGTGGAAAGCTGATCGCAAAAAGGGTGAGTTGCAACTTGTTTAATCAACTTTGAGAATAATTGCGCGGCGCCAATGCGCGTGCAATATTGTTATTATTATTTACCACAATGCCTAAAAATGTATGCGCTCAATAGACTCCTGTTCATTTCCATAAAAGCTGTACTGAAATATCAAAGCATTTAGTTTCCAACGTCTTGCTAAAGAAAAAATACTTGCCTAAAAGCCAATAAAGATTGATAAGAAGATTGTTTGTTAAGTCAATTGTTGATTTCTTGAAACTGGAGCTGCAATTTGAATGAGCGTTGTTGATCTGCATTCATCCCCATGTAGTCCCACACCCCAACACGTGTTTCCAAATTGACAGTAGAATATAACATATATATTATTTATTTATTTAGTTATTTATATTAACGCCTTTAAATCATCCCCATCTGGGATTTTTACAGCTGTTTTGGTTTGGGCCCGGGGCCGATGAGCATTTCAGGTCCATCATCTCCTCAGTTGCAAAAAGATTGCTTATCACCTGCTGCCCACACTGGCTTGCGGATTACCGAGCTCACTTAAATGTTTTTTTTTTGCGAGTTGGGCCAAGTGGTGGCAACGCCAAGCCGAAATGCAGACTGAGAAGATGTGGGGAGCAAATCCAGGAGGAGACTGGCACGCTCACGCCCAAAGAATAACTCTCAACAATGATATTTTGGAGTTATGTCACAAACTATGCAATATACTTTACCATGTGTATTTGTGCAGCAGCTCAGTGTGTGAAACCTGCCAAGTGCGAGGTTGACCACCACTCCGCATTAACACCCACCCAGAATTTCCGCTTTGCTGGGGAGCTTCAGGGCACTTTTTTATTTTCCACAGATCTATTGCAACTGCGCCCAAATGAAATTCGTGTCTAATTTGGCATCCCTTTTTGAAACTCGCCAATCTTAAAATAATAATAAAATAAAAATAAAAAGCTAACTTGGGCTCAGTTAAACGCACGGGATCAATTTGACGAGTGCAGAAAACACCAAAATGGGCTGCGGAAAATGACAAAATGGCTTTAACACACACACATACACTTGCTGTATATACATATCAATGGAAACACCATGAATGAGCGGATATTTCAAGATTCTGTTGTTTTGCATGGTGCACTGTGCCGTTTTCATTTGGTCTCACAGCCTCTGTCATAAGTTCCAAAAGGGAATGATCTGCGTTGAACGGTTCTTCAAATTGAGATGATTTCATGCACACGCGTAACAAGTTCATTCATACCGTTTTTAAGGTTTTCATTGTTTCAATCCGGATAGTTTTGAAACGAGTTTTGGCGCAAGTTTTGGCCGCCATTGTTTTGTTTTCGGTCGAGTGAAATCTCCTCTTTAAAACGTGTAGCTAGCGTCTCCTAAAAACGGCAAAATGGTTCCAATGATATCTTTCAGCCAAAATGTTGCAAATAGCGCTGATCAGTTGTGTTCTTCTTACAACAGGGTTTACTACAACAAAGCCTTTGCCATGACGGTGGACCTGTGAGGTCAAGAAGCTCCCAAGCAAACCTTTGAACTTTTGTGCTCGGTGAACCGCAATCATTGTCCAACCATGAGGAGGTGCTCTCACGTTCTGCCTCTCGCTGTGCTCGCTGCTCTGCTGCTGTCTCAGGTCTGCTCTGGCATCAAATGGCTGTACGTATCCATTTTCCTCCAGTTTACTCCGCTTTTACAGTCCGTCCGTTCATGCGACGTCATGAAGTTGCACCGCGCGGGCGTGACGCTTTTCTGCACGTTGAGGCGTTTTACGGAGTGCGGGGCCCGCGGCGGCTTTGAAGAGGGCCCCGACATTCCCGAAGTTGCTCCCGACGAGGGGAAAGCTCGTGTGTTCAGTCCGCGTGTGTGTCATGAAAGGATTATGGTCGATTAACAGGCAGTTCCTCTGGCTATGAACGGAAACTTCTTTAACAACTCGGATGCGGCTTCAGTAACCAGAGACAGCGAGGTTCACTTCTAAGCTATCAGATCAAATTTAGCACCGGTGTATAATAATAACAGTAATAACTTTAGAAAGCAAAGAGGGAGATTGCCCTTGAGACATTTTTAGTGCACATTTCGTGTGGATCGGTGAAACTGGTGACTGGGGAAACTTTTTTTTTCTTTCCAAGAGGGGCCACTGACTGATACATTATGGGCACTTCGTTAGTCGACTGGCAAGTTTTCTAAGATCAATTCCAAGAGGACGTCATTAGAGATTTCCTAATAGCTATTATTTGGATTTGTTCTGTAATAATTGGGGGGCCATTTACACTAATATACATACATAAGAATATGGACTGTAACAGCCGCCACTTTTTTTCTATAATCCTAGTCATTCTAACTATTTAATGCATTTGATACTGTGAGCTAAGGTACTGAAATTTTCTTTAATATCTGCAGTCGCCATGTGTTTATCGAATGATAATAAAGGAAGGTTAAGTCTGAGGGCTTTATTTTCGTCGACAGCATAAATCCGGCGCGGTGGGCAACATAAATCTGTGCGGAGATGGGCTAGACCAGGTGTTGGTAATCTTGCAGACAGGCGCAAGCCGGTATATTTAAAAAAGTGAGGTCTACACTGTTATGATCAATCTCGTCTAATCGAAGCGGCTTCTCTCATTCCCTTTAAATGTGGCGGAATGACAGTGTGGCATGAAGACGTCACTGTCATCCGTGCATCGTCACTGCTCTTGTCTGCTGTGGCCACAGACAATGTGAGTGGGTATCCTTATTAAATACAGTATGAGCTAGCGATAACCCCCGGTGACCTCACGTATCTATCCCCCACCTCCGATCAGTCACATATTCATGAATGGATTACGTCTGACATGCACGACGCATCCGCATCTGTTTGCCTGTGCCCTGATGAAGTTCGCCAAAATCCTGTTAGACCAGCGGCCTACCTACTGTACCAGACTCAGCAGATACGCCCAATTTATCGCCGACCGGTCTGCTAAATTGGCAAACCAGAAAACCAGGATATGCCAGTTTTCCCGTTCCGCCGCACATGCGCAGTCTACGAAAATAGAGCCCCTGGAGTTGGACCAATTAGACATTTAACGAGACATTTAAGGCTTGAAAAACTAATTGCCAATCACGTGTTTTTGGCATCTCATCTTCCAATTGGCCAATTTACAGGCGACGTTTGACTCACCAGCGTGCTGCTGTCACCAGACTAAAGCGCTCTGCGGAGCGGCCGACAAGGCGACACAGTCTTCATTCATCTGTGCGGGTCTGAGAGTATGAAACCAAAGCTTGTGGTGGATGAGAATAGCGGTTAGCCTGGCTAGATTAGACGATTCCAGTCGCCGCCATTCTTAAAATATTCATACCAGCAGGGCCTCGGGACTGGTGGCGATGAACAAGGGCAGCGGCGTGAAGTGAAGCTCTGTCTGTGGCCCCAAAATGTTATGTGCAGTAAAGCACGGCAACAACAACCAGCCTCACGACACTGTGCTGTAAGACTTGTTGCATTACCTACGTCATAAGGCCATAACTATGCCACTTGCGAAATATGCAAGTGCATCCTCAAATACAATAAAAGCAAAGGTAAAACAGTGGAACAGAGAAATGCTTCATTTTTTTTTGGGGGGGGGGGAGTGGCTACGATGTGTCGTCTTACAACATGCTATGCTATGGAACACAAGAAGACAGCGGATGGCTCGTTGAAGAGCAAAAACATGTGCAGGGCTCCCTCTAATTACAACAATTACATTCAGCGTAATGGTGAGTTGTAATATTAATCATTTGTTTTTATTTGTTTCTACGCGACTGTCAAAATACTGTATGGTGCCAAATAGGTTAGGGACTGCTGTACTGTGCTGAAAATATGACAATGATGTCATGGATTAATTGCCTTCTGAGTCAACTTTCAGCATATTATAGTCGACTTCAAAAAATCTTTAATCGTTCAACCAGATTTTACACTCGCAAATTGTGTCACTTTGGCCATTTCTTCGCATTACAAAATCATTTTTGGAGCCTTTAAAGACAAATATTTAAAAACAAGTCTGAAGTGTAACTTTTTGAAAATGATGTCATGGTAGGGGTCGTGGTACCAGGGTGCGGTTGTCTCTATATGTGTCCTGTGATTGACTGGCAACCCATCCGGGGCGCAGTCCACATTTGGCCCAGTCATCTGGGGAGACTCCAGCTTTGTCGTGACCTTGAACAGGATAACCGCTATAAAAAAATAAATAAATAAAAAAAATCATTGGATGGGTAGACGACCGTGTTCCCGTTCATGTCTTCAATTGTTGCAAACAATGCAGTTTGTACAAATGGCCACATCAACGCCGGAGTGGCGTTTGTTCGCACGTCAGAGACAGTACATTGACATACATACATGAAATCAATACCTTTGACAAAGAGCTTATGCTCATTCAGTTTGTGGTTTCATTTGAGCATATTATTACATCAATCATACATTTGATTTCCGCCCAACCTTTGTGGTGCATGAAACAAGGAGGAATCCATGATGCATGATTATTTCTTTGTTCATTTGTCATTTTTGAACGTTCTACTTCTCTATTTCTTTGTAAATAGTGCATTAATGTTTAGTCTAAACCTCGCACATACAGGGGAGTGTTACAATTTCTAAAATCAAAATGAAGGTTTTTTTTTGGCCTTTGTAAAGGTTTCTAGACTACTAAGTAGAAACCTAGTTGGAGTCATTGTTTTTTAGAGGTTAATATTAATCTGTAAAACTAACCCATTGAGTTTCTTGTGCACATCAGTGGTGTCCAGTGTGTCTGTATTTTCAGTCAGATGAATTTTAATTCATTTTTTAAAAAGTAATATTCGGCCTATTGAACACACCTGTATATAAGTTGCACCCACAGTAAAAATCAGAAGCTTTTCCACACATTAGCTGCGCATATTACGCATACAAACACAATAGAAAAAAAACTGCCAACCTCGCTGTAGAAAATAATCACAACTAAAAAAGAGAATGAAGCAACACCGAAGCAGAAATACTGCTAGTCCACAACAAAATATGCACAACAAAAATAAGGTCCATAATCTTAGGATTGTCACATTCATATAATCGGTTTATCTACTCTAAAATCATGTGCAGTGGCTGCGTCGCAGTCTTTACGTAACGTTTTTGGCATGCTGGGTTTGTGCGTTTGAGGAGAGCGGACAATACCGATCCCGATGCTTCAGTGTGTGCGGATTTGATGTCAAAATGTGAACAATGTCAACATGAAGCTCAGAGAATAATTCATCAACTATAAACATAATTTTGGTAACTTAAAAAAGAAGCTAAAAGTCGACGGGAAAGTGAAACGTCATTGTTTAAGACGCAGGGGCAAAAAGTTGTGTCTTTTAGTCTGAACTTTACGGTGGTACATTGCACAAAATTTACAACGGAAGTTTTGTCAAGTTTGGGATCACATGGCTAATCTTGCAGAAGGAATAAAACCTTGGACAGAAACAAGAATGAGGTCACACTGAAGACAGAAATAGAAAAAAATCACACTACGCATCAAAACGGGGCGTAAGCACGTGTGCCGAGCGAAATCGAAGTGCGAAGTCGTTTAGTCTTGATGATGCACAGTGTTGCGTACAAAAGCAGATGCGATAATAAACACCTGTGAGTGACCATGAGCGCCGTGGCGCCACAGTTTATCGCTGAGCATAACCCAGCGGCCCCACACACCCTGTAATGTGAAACAGGTCCTGCTGCCTGCACCGCTGCCCGTTTCTCACAAACATAGATCAGAGGTAGCCTCCCCTGCCTGTGGTTTCTCTGTAAATACATAAAACCTAAATACGTTATAATATAGTCCAATATGATCCTCTAATAGTATTTAAATAGAACATTCACACTGAACCGAGGCCAAAGAAGACAAAACCTCCCACGGTGCAAAATAGAAATGGTGAGGAGCATATGCTGGATATGATCTCGCTGGAGCGGAGATTAGACGATTTTGCAAAACTATTTCTGGGAATATCTCATAAGAAGTTCTGTACTGTAACAAAAAGGGTCAAAGCCAAAAGTGGGAGATTTTCTCAGTGATAATATGGTTCTATTTCTGTGATGGACATCACCTGAAAATATCCCTCGAAATATTTTTGGTTTTAATTCAACTGTATGTTCAAAGCCATACAAATACAGTATAGAAATGATCAAATATTGTGTTTTACAACAACAATTTTTAATGTACGTGTGGATGAAATAGCGAAGCTTGTGGCCAAAATGTAGGCGGGCGGTACGTAACGCGCCGGGTGTGTTCAAATGAACTGAAGCTAGCGAGCCCGTTTATTCTCACCCGTGTCCTCTCTCTTTAGCGAACCTCACGACTGTGAGGCAGATGTGCTAACCGGTCGTCCACTGTGCCACCATAACACTTATCTGAAAGTGTAAAGAAAGGAAATGACGATAAGATGCTTCTTTGTAAACAGAGAATTGTTGATACAGTGCTTGTATGAGCTCATTACTTGGTGCAGGCTTGCAAGTAAATAACTCTTATATTATATCTGAAGAAATACGACGTGTCATGCTATTTTACTTCCCCCCCCCCCTGAATTATTAAATGCGACAAGAACCTACAAGTGTTACGAAAAGGCAACCATTACTACTACAATCAGGAGCCGTTTCTGTGTGTGACCTCATTTTTTTAAATTTATTTTTTGGTCTCTCTTCACTCCGCAGAGCAATATCACATACACCCAAGACCTTACACATCAACCAGACCCAACACTGTAAGCTGTTGCCCGGCCTGGTGTCCTCCCAAGCGCAGCTGTGCCGCAGCAACATGGAACTCATGCAAACCATCATCCAAGCAGCCCGCGAAGTCAAGAAAACTTGTCAAAAGACCTTTGCTGACATGCGCTGGAACTGCTCCTCCATAGAGCGTCCCAGCGATTCCTCCAAGTATCGTCCAGACCTTGACCGAGGTAGGGCCAATTACATGTACGATGCCCCAAAAGCCACTCTGTATTTTCACGAGTGAAAGGTAATGTTTTCAACGTTCCTTTTGTTTTGTTTGATCTTCACAAGATATATACAACAAATACAAAATGAACAGAAATCAGCAGAAGTTGCAGAAATACACCATCAGTGCCATCAGTTACGTGGGAAACGTCTCGTCTCTGTCCGAGGATGCTTTGATCAAACAAACGCTCGCTCTTACGCGATTTCCCCGCGTTCTGAAATTGTTCTCGATAGCTGTCGATGCTTTCCACACGTCATCGCCAATTACATCGGTGCTCGCTCTATATGACACTTCGGCTGTAATGGTATATTATGGGATGGTAGACAGGTTCATTTTCTGTTTTCCATATATAGATATATATATTTCCACAGCAGAGGCGGGAGAACCAGGGGGGCACTGGGGGCACCCCCCCCCCCCCCCCCTCCCCTATACAGTACAGAGTGGATCTGGATTTCTCTTAATTTGAACTTTCCTGAAAAAAGGTCCTTTGAATTTACTTGACATGTAGATTGCTAGCACATGATTAAAATGTGTTTAACATACATATTTTGTTCGTTTTCGAAGGAAAGGGGTAAAATTACATCAGTTAATCACATTTGAATCATGTCCAACTGCAAATGGAGTACGTTTTCTTTTTCAGCGTAGCTCCTCGCGCCTCGATGCTTCGTCCGCGAGCCGGATGTTGTTCCCACACCTCCATATTAAGGAGTATTATCTTAAATGCGCATCGAGGCGCTGGGATCGGGTATCGAGGAGGGTCCACGGACTGTTTCCTTTGGGGAAGTCTTTTAGCTCCTTAACAGTGATGTATAAAATGGGCGTGTACCAACCGGATCATAAATGGCACAGGACTTAACATTAAATAGTTCAACTCCTGTTTTTGTCATTCCTTGATTATTTTTACACTGGATATTTGACACGTTAAATGACTTCTCCTGGAAAAGACAACATTGAGGAGCAAATGTCTCATTTCGCCCAACATTTGACCCTCCTCGCTCGTCTTTTGTTCTC
Organism: Phyllopteryx taeniolatus; assembly: GCF_024500385.1. Lineage (NCBI taxonomy): Eukaryota > Metazoa > Chordata > Actinopteri > Syngnathiformes > Syngnathidae > Phyllopteryx > Phyllopteryx taeniolatus. Next base: position 4,842,647 of record NC_084518.1, on the reverse strand, counting down.
CTCAACGGGATCACTGGTGGAAGGAGCTAACATGTGAACCCAGCGAGGAGTGAGGACTGAGGACTATGCAAATACAGAAATGAGATTTAGCCATAGAGACAAGCAGTCACACTCACGTTCTCACCATCACTGAGTGGGAACCGAACCCACACTGCTTCCACAGGAGGCAGAAAGTTAAAGTGACTGTGACACCCTCAGTAACTTACATAATGACATAACTGCGGGTAATTGAACTGAAATTAGAAAAAGGCTTATGAATTTCTCATCCATCCTTGAATGTTTTCAATGTCTTGTAGTTTAATAGCAAAGGTTGCCACTGGTCATTTTATTTTCAGTCTTTTCAATGTTGCTTCTGGTCTCATTCATCAGGAACAAGGGAGTCTGCATTTGTCTATGCCCTTTCCGCTGCCACCATTAGCCACACCATCGCAAGGGCGTGCACCTCTGGAGATCTGCGCCTGTGCTCATGCGGTCCGATTCCAGCTGAGATCCCAGAGCCCGGCTATCGCTGGGGGGGCTGCGCTGACAACCTCCATTACGGGTTGGTTATGGGTTCCAAATTTGCCGATGCTCCCATGAAGATGAAACGTGCAGGGTCCCATGCCAACAAACTAATGCACCTACACAACAGTGAAGTTGGCAGACAGGTAAGCAAGAATTAGTCAGGATGTAGCAAAAGATATGTTGGTCATCATTTTCTTTTTGGTGTATTGTGTAGTTATCTGATCATTTTAAATCACTAGATTCAGTTCGTTATCAGCTACATGCTCTCTGTTGACAGGCATTGAGGGAGGCGGTGGTAATGAAGTGTAAGTGTCATGGCGTATCCGGCTCGTGCTCCATAAGGACTTGCTGGAGAGGCCTTCAGGACCTGAGAGAGATCGCCATGGACCTGAAGACGAAGTACTTGTCGGCTACCAAGGTGGTTCACAGACCCATGGGGACACGCAAGCAACTGGTGCCCAAAGACATTGACATCCGGCCTGTGAGGGAGAATGAGCTGGTCTACCTGCAGAGTTCCCCAGACTTCTGCACCAAGAATGACAAACTGGGTTCAGTCGGCACACAGGACAGGTGGGATTGCCTTTCACTTGTCAGAAAGTCGTGTCGTTTGGTTCACTTCAATAGGGTTTTAAAGTTCTAAACTAACGAACAGCACTGTACCACATTTGTGCATCTTTTCAATATGGGATCAAACCCGGAGGTGAAGTACCCGGAGGACAAAGGTTAGACATACAGATTGTTCAACAGAGAATCATCGCTTCTGTGAAAGCAATGGAAGGCAATGAGCAAAGGCTTCTTTCCACCAAGAAATATCATGTGGTGCACAGCGCATTTTTTGGCCTTTCCATCGTGAACGTCCCCAAAATATCAAACCCGAACTTTCTAACCGTTTAGCACACTTTGGTTTGGGGGCCAGTTGTAGTAGTAATTTACAGGAATTTACTCCATGCAGGTTTATGGATAATGTTTGCATTTCGAATATCTTCTAATTCGAATGAACTTGCATGTATGGTAAGATGCTGTCTGGCTGCTATGATGTCACACTATAATATTTACATAAATACATACCACAAAGTGGAAATGCAAGCACGATCAGTGTTAAGCAATCAATCTGTACCACGGAGAACTGAACTGAGAAGGAAAAAAAAGGGTCTTAAATGTAAACTGAACTGTGCCCCTGTGTGAAAACGTGGCTTACCGTGACTCTTTAACAATGGCCAACCCGCACAGCAGCAAATAGGAAATGACCAGTCCTGACTGTCAACTCATCCAGGATGTTGACTTTAGGAAAGTGCTGTCCTGCCTGGTGGCACAGTTTAGTTAGCGGGCTGGGTGATAACAACCTGAGCACTCGGTCTGTGGCTTGTCTGAGCATGTGTCGCTGAAGAAGGCCACTGTGACTGGGATCCTTGTGCTTTTATCTGAACCAATGACTAATGCACTTATTCCTGGGCCCCGGAGAACTCAAGCTGTTATCAACTGAAGGGGCGCACACAGATTTGGAAGCATTTAAAGGTTTCCCCTAGATAAAGGTTAGCTGACACCATTTTGCACACTCCAACTCGGGGCTGTGCGTGGCACTCGTGGTGTGTGAGAATTTAGCAGGCAGCAAGGAGTCATTTTGTCTGAGGGTCTTACTCATGCTGAGATCTGGCTAAGCAGCACCATAGTGAAAATATGCAGCTTTATCTTTAAAACGTATTGAATTTCCGAAATGTATTTAAACGTATATTTTTGGAGAAGGACATGCCTTAATCACAGACTCTATTTATCCGTTTTAATATCGCATGACAGCAGAGGCAGATTTTGAGAATAACAAGCAGGCAAATATAAAAAGCTGTTTCCACAGATGATGATTCATCTTGTTCAACGAGACATTGGACAACTTCAAATCGCGTGTGAAAGACCGTCGCTGATCTGTCCAACTGAATACTGTCATCACAATCCCGTTGACTTTGATTTTCAATATTTAAAGGCTGGAATTTTATATTCACTAAATAGGTTAAATTGCTTGACTCGTACAGTACTGTCCGTGCACAAGTCATACAGTGGACCTTCAGAAGTCAAACACAATCCATTCGCGGCTGTTCGACCTTTGATATTTGCAGATTGAAAATAAATGTTCCCGATAAGAAGTCATGGAAATACAGTGGACTCCCACAGATTCACATTTTCAGAGGTGCAATGATTAATCGACCACTAATTGATGATCAAATTCATCGATAAAGATGTTTGATAATCGATTAAATGTTTAGAGACCTTGTTTAACTTAAAACGTCCCAATTCTTCACAATTTCAGCCACTCAACAGTAAATACAGTATCAATAATTACATTTATTATAATAACAAAGCAGTAAATATGAATGATAATATCTGTTATAATAATAAAGCAGACTGATAATCTTTGTGTTTGAAAATAAGATATTTGCAAACATCTTCTTTTACTTGGGAAAAAAGTGATCTATTTTCTGACATCTTACGTGCGAAACCAGTAACTGAATCCTAATCAATATATGTTTGTGCATTGAAATAATGTACTGTTTTTTAATACATGGATGGAAATGTAAAACGTTTTTTTCAATCCGATTCATTGGTTATTCGAAAAAAATAATCCTAATAATTATTCAAATAATCGTTCGTTGCAGCCTTAAACATTTGTATTTACTAGTCAATATTCATGAACTTAGTCTCTATTGATAGACATGACCATAAAGAATGGATCTTGCTCGTCTACTGGTTCTCGTAGCTGACTTTGGTGCAGGTGGCCCTGTTCACAATCAAAAGCCGTTTCTTCAATTGTTACATACAGTACAGTACGTTAAAGTAGCATTCTGCTATTTTGGCGCCAATACTTGACTCGGTCCCCACGCTACACTTAGGCATCAACACTGCACATAATCTATCCATCAATTTGCTTTACATGGTTGAGTTGGGTATGAGTTTGGGCGAGAGGTGGGGTACGCCCCAGACGGGTCGGCGGCCATTTGCAGCACAACACATAACGTTGTTTTTGTTTAGTTTTTTTAAACAGCAGCCGCGCTTCACGTCAAGGACACTCACAATTTCTGCTGCCTGATATCTTAGCAGCCACACGAGTACGCAACATTAACGCTTTCGCCAAATCACGAGGCACTCCGGTTTGTGGGCCGTGAGAGGAAACACTCGGGGCTTTGGTAAATCTCATGTCGGCGCCCAGAAGGAACATTTTGACAACTTTGCCTTATACAATATAAGCACTTATCTGTCACTCACTTGGTGGCCACTTAAAGCAGAGGCTTTATCAGTCTTGACACTTGAATTGACCTCCTGTCTACATTGTTAGCCTAGACATTCGCTATAGAAACTCTTTATATAGTCCATGTTCCGATGGCGAGAAATACAAGGGCAAACGTGGTCTGGGATGCATCAGTGATTAGAATTGAAGATACAAATCTGATCTTGAGATACGATCTCACACTGTAGAATTTTTAATGCTGCACCTTCGGTTCGGATGTGTTACGAGGAGACCTTGGTTCCCAAAAAATGTGTGGGTGTTCCTATTTGCCAGCTCCCAACAATGTCATAAACCTGCCTTTCACTCTCCTCCTTCACTCCTGCTGCCACCATTAACTTAAGCGCCCCTCTCGTCATGCTGGTCATTAACACTCTGCCATCATAAAACTGAGCCATAATGTGGAAAGGGCAAACTTAAGAGAAGGGGCAGGCCTGTGTATTCAGTGTGATTTATGGCGGGGTCTGTTCACCGCCTATTCAAGAGTCCATTGGCTCCCGAAAGCATCCAAAGCGTCTAGCACTCAAAACGATGCGACAAAGGAAAATGAGAGAAAAATGAGGGCACAACGCTCGGTCGAGAATATTTCAAGGGCCATTGTGGACTCTTCGCAGGCTGTGAGTTTGTACAGGCCGCTGGATGAAATGTTTAGAATGAAGCCGTTCTCTTGCCGGAAGCCAAACTGGAAACAGGTTGTCTTTCAAACAAGGGTGCTCCCTCAATCTTCTAACTTCATTTATGCTAATTGCAGGCAGTGTAACAAAACTTCAGCTGGCAGTGACAGCTGTGACTTGATGTGCTGCGGCCGTGGCTACAACCCGTACACGGAGAAGCTCGCGGAACGCTGCCATTGCAAGTACCACTGGTGCTGCTACGTAACCTGCAAGAAGTGCGAGCGGATTGTGGAGCGATACGTCTGCAAATGAGTCCGTCGCCTGTACCGAGCCGCAGATGAACCGAAGCGCTACAATACCCAGAAGGCAAACCTTTGTCTTCAACTTTAGCATGTGTATTTCACCATGACGTGGTCTATTCTTGTGTCATTATTACTTTAGTAAAGATTTTCCAAACTGCCAGTTGGGTTTCTACTGGACATGGAAAGTGACGACAGCCGTCCTCCTGGGTAGTTTCCTTTTCCTGTTAATGACCATGAATTCTCCCAGCATGGATAAGGAAGGTCTATTTTATTATTGCGCTAATAAAAAGTAATAACATTGGATCTTAAAGCTGGAGGAGAAGGGTGATGTCGTATCTCCCCCTAGACAGAAATCTGTGGACTTGTGGGACTTTTTTTTTTTTTTTTTTTTTTTTTTTTTTTTTTTAGGTACAGTTGATACTTTTTTCCTTCTGCATCAATGGACACGAGAGGAAAAGCAAATAAAGGGAACGTAGAGTACTTTTTCAAACACAAGACTATTTTGGACTTTGGACCCGCACATTTGTCATGTGTGTATCTTCAACATGACCTTTTTCATTGTGGACTGAAAGAAAGGGAAAAAGTACTTGCAGATTAATCATCCTTTACATCTTGACATGCAGTGACTTCAAAATATATTCTATTATCAAGAGCATTATGAACTCATGGATTTTCTAAACCACTTATGTGTGGATGTACATACTCTTATTTTGTATACTGAAATAAAGATAAATATTTATAAAATTATGAAATGATTTTCATCATGATCTTTATATTGATATTTTATGATTTTGTCCTTCTTAAGAGCAGTTTGCACTTAGTGGCATATACATTGAACATTTCAGGGTAAGCAGGAGGACAAATTGACCAAAGTCGGATTTTCAACAGAGATTCACTAAAAGGTGTGTTGTGATCCTGTTGGTTTATATTATTTTATAGTCCTGTGTAACCCTTCATATTTGAATCATGGATAATTATCGTAGTAGTTACGGCAATTGAATATGTTGAATATCTGGTGTTGAAGCTAACAAAACTGTGGACCGGCAAACATGGGAAGAATAAAATGCAGCTTCCGGTCTCGCTTGAGAGAAATGAAGAGCTTAGATACAGGGAATAACCTCAATAGAGTAAATAAACATGAATTTAAAACAGAAAATGGTCAGTGTTATAAAGTTGTGAATTTGTCAGATCACTATAAACTGCGTACAGTTGAGGCAAGAAGTGATGCAATATGCAGCTAGGTGTAGAGTAAAAATGCAATGTCAATATTGGGAAAGTTAACATTTTCAGGAAAAAAACAAACTAGTTTAGAATTAAACTACAATATTTTTGCTTGAGTTTGTTGCAGAAGGTGTTAAAATAATTGTGATGAATCCCTCAAATCATGCTGCAATAATACATTTAAAAACTGTTAGGTTGTTCCAGCCACATTGGAAAAGTTTGCGTGGATATTCCACAATGGAAACAAACAAGCAAAAAAAATATCCTCAGTGTTTTTATGCACAAACATACGGTATTGTTTTGAGATTAGACCTACTGTACAAAGTCCAAATGTCAAATTCAAAAGATATCTGATTAATCTCGGTAACAAAGGCAGCGAGTTGGCTTGTCAGAGGCAAGATGTCGTGGTTTTGTGTTCAGCACATGCTGCCCTCTGACCAGCCTTGTGTTACTTGAAGTGGTTCACATGATTTTGCAGTGGCATAAATAGCTTTGGAAGATGGCACTCCATGCTGTGAGGCCACATGATGCAAACACAACAGTGCACTACATATACCCACTGGAGTTTAACACTTCTTGACCGCAGCATGTCGAATACACAAAACCTCAAAACCAACTTCAAATACTAAAACATGCGCCAAAGACTGCAGTGAGTACAGACATATTGTTTTGTTACCAGCATAACTCAACGATTAGCCTGGGTATCGACATACCGGCACAAGAAGGCATGCTCGCTTACTGCCGTCCTTACTGTTTTTTACTGAAATTGTGTCTTTATGATTGCGTTATGCCTGGATCAGTCTACAAGACAAATTTGGTCGTTCGCGATTGCACTATGTCAGACTACTACGATAAAATCTTGCCGTAGCTCGGTCAGACAGTGGCAACACGACACATCATGTATTCTGATATCACCGCATCCCGTCTTTTACGATCTCTGGGCTTTATCTCATCAAATCAAACTCTGTCAGAGAGGTGGGACCAGAAAACGTGTCACGGGTCAACACGACCCGATACACTCTTTACCACGGTGATGACAACGACAACGGGTGGCGTCAATGTATTATGTCGGGGGGGAAAAGAACAAAATGAGGTGGTCGTCACGTTCATTCAAGGATTGCTTGAGGTATGTTCACGTACTTTGAATACGATAGCAGGCAACAAAACGTTATGTAGTCTAGCAAGCTAGTGCTAGCGCTAACAGTTGTACGTAAACGTCAGTGTTCTGTTGAATCATGCTCTAAAGCTTCGGTAAATATTGGTTCGCGCAGTGAATAAACGTTGACAACGACGTGCAAGTAGGAAGGCAATGCGCCGGTCACAATACGCAATCCTATTGGTCGACATCAAGGTGCGCTGTCGGAGAGCTGTCGTTGATACGTCACACCACAAGACGTTTTGTTGTTCCTGACAAAATATGTCGGGCCCGAACTGGGGAATCGCCCGCGATAGCTAATCAGGCCAAAATCCTGTAGTCTGATCTAGGCACTAGTGTAGGTTAGTGATCAGTGATTTGTGTAAAAAAAATTAGGTTACATTGCCACCGTAGGAACAGAACTGAGGAGCCTCGTGTTCTGATTGACTTTGTGAAAGGGTGCGTCATCCGCCAAGCAAAAACATTTGGTATGCATCTGGATATTGGGCCCAGGATTCCCCTCAACGTATCAATGTGAAAACTGCAACCCACGACGGACTTCTTCCTTCAGTTGTATCGCACTTGGTGGTTGTTACGATTAGCGACAGGTCCGACCCCAAAGCAGACACAGAGCATTGAAGGAATAACAATGATGCATAACAGTTCTTTCTAAGATGTCAAGGTCCAGTAAATGGATGCTGTTGTAAAGAGTGGGGTAGCAAGGTGGACTAGTGGTTAGCACGTTCGCCTAAGGTTCAAGATTCGAATCTCGGTTTCGGCTTCATATTGTGGAATTTGCATGTTCTCCCTGTGTTAGCTTTGTTGTTAGTACTCCGGCTTCCTGCAGCTTTCCCAAAATAATGCATGTTATGTTAAATGAAGACTAAACTGTCCATAGGCGTGAATGTGATAGTCAATGATTGTTTGTCTTGCGATTGGCCTGGGTGTACGCTGCCTTTTGCCCAAAGCCAGCTGGGATAGGCTCCAGCTAATGAGGACAAGTGGTATAGAAAAGGGATAGATGGATACCAGTGTTCTAAAAGCAGACACAGGCAGTGGGGGTTGTATGCTGCGTACTGTGGTATTCCGGTTTAGGGGGTGGGGTGGATTGGATTGTGTGGAGGTGAGCGAGGGTCTGAGGAGTCTGCACACAGGCCTGTCTGTCGGCAGCATCAAGGACTCTTCAGTCACTGGCATTCTGCTGTGTGGCAGACGGAGAGAATAGGTTGATGTCTATGTACCGGTGTATATTTGTGTGTTCGTTTGTGTCCGTCACTGAGTGTAACACTCAAGTCATATGAAGTCTCACCGGTTGATTAAGGTTTTGCATGCTGTCCTAGAACCGAGGTGTAAGTGGTTCTGCCCTGCACTCAAATGCACGCTTGTTATGAGGGATGTGGAATAGAAATACAGGAGAAGCTTTAAAGTGACAATTCGAAACTCAACCAAAACTTCTGTGAGAAACACATTGCTAATTTCACCCTATTCGAACGACTGTCGTGTCACAAATGACCTCTTGAGATGTCAACATTTCATCTGAGGCTTAAAGGTCAGAGGACAAAGATGTTAAAGATTTTCTTGATAACTCTAGAACCCCTTTACAAACCACATCTGCCGATCACTTCGAACCGGCGTGTTTTGAGAAAGCATTGGATACACAGGTGTGGTTACGCAGAGGCTGAAACCAACTGCGGTAACCAACTATTTTTCCTATGGCCATCGGGACCTCCACCGCCAGCAAGAGAACGAAATCTCGCAGCCGCCACGATGCACTGGCGAAGCGCCGCAGACAAGAGGTGAGCATTTCCTTGTATATACCTACGACTCTATTATAGTTACTATGCACTGGGGATTCGGGAAAAAAAAGCCATTGCGTATAGAGTGTAGCGTGCTGTGTTTGGCAATTGCAACGTCACTTCTGGTGGATGCAGTAACCGCACCCAGCTCAGTCTTGAGCTTTGGGTATGTTCGGGGAGGGCTCAACACGCGTAATAAAAACCTAATTTTTAGCTCAACTATGCTGGAAGTTACGTGCATGTATTACATAACATATAAACAATGCAACTGATTTTTAACTGACCCCATAACATTGTTGTCATCTGACCTTTAAAGGCAGAGCATGCCGTTATTAAACTGTTCGCAAGATTGGAATGTCACCTGTCTTGGCCCCCTCGCCCCGCGCCCTCACGTCTCTGCCCAAAGAAACTTTCCCAGCTCACTAACATGCGAAGCGCACACCAAAACACAAGTTGGAGTCTCTCCTGCCCATTCGTCATCAAGTTATGATCAACGGTTAACTTTTTCTTCCACTTGTATGATAGTTAAGCAGTAATCCTCCTTGCCCCTATGAATATATCACTCGTCAGTTACTATTAAGAACTGCTGTGTCTGTGCTGTCTGTATATATGATTGTCCGTTTACATTGTGTTCAAATATATTTACCAGTAAGAAAAAAAAAAAAAAAAAGATCACAAAAGAAAAATTTAAGATATCAGAGGTCAATTTTAAAGGTTGATTTGCATGTTATTTTTGTTGTTGTTGTTATACTTTCACGCGCATGTCCATTTCAGAATTCCGCCCGTGTCAGTGTTCAAATAAATTGTCAAGCAATTTATGGCTTCTTGATCCTAAAGTTACCGTAAGTATGACACTCAAGTCATCACACCACCAATATTAAGTCAGACCTGTTTTTATGACGAACCTGGTCAGGTGACCCTCTGAGCAACCAATGTTATCATTAAGTCGTGCAACTATTCATTTCACCTCTGACGAACCCGAGCTCATTCGAACGCGGTCCACACCGTATTGCACGTTGAGGACTGCTTGCGCAAACGTTCCGATTCTGACTTCTTAACATTAATTTGGTACACGTTCCTTCATTTTTGTGTCTGTCAACGCGAAGCTGGAGCTGAGCGGAAGAGCAGCTGTCTGAGTCATTGAGACATGAATGGGCTGCCATTTAGCCTGGGACCAGGTAAAATACACACCAACCCTCATCTGGGTTGTAAAGTGCTTTACCCCCCCCCCCACAACGAAGACAAAACAAAGTAAAAATGTAAAAAGAATGGAATGAATCACCGTTGTACTTATTTTCTTTCGGTGTGTCTTTTTAAGAGTCGCTAAGTATCACCTCATGGTCGGTGTGACCTCTCGTTCTGTGGGAATTGCCTGGTAATAGAGAAGGTAAAAAGGGTGTTAATGGAAGCAGTGAAAATATCAGGGGTTCATGTCAGCCGGGACAATATAATACCAATTGGCTTTGTGCGGGGAGCGCTCGAGATAACTTGCTGTGAATGAGGGAGACAAAGAATTTGGCCGGAGTAGTCGAGGCATTCAGATGTACTGACCCGTACTGTAAATGGACTTTTGTAGACCCCCGCCCCCACTCTAACCCTCAAGCCTTTAAATAGCACTCTGGCAGTATGTGCTGTTAACGGCCTTTTTTTTTGTTTTGTTTTGTTTTGGTGTGTGTGTGTGTGTTCTTAAGAGTGTTGCTGGGAGATAGCAAATGATGCAAAGCATGCTTGTTTCTAAAAAAAGTCAAATTCAACAAAGCAACAGTTGGCCAAGGAGCAGAATGTGACACTAGCGGGACGGTGCCCACGGAAACTAATTGGGCCGCATATTTCGGAGAAAATGTGAGCTATTAGAAGTATTTTGCTATTTGTATACAGCAAAATCTCTCAAAAAGTCTCAATTCAATGCATTTCAAGATACAGCTTCTTTATTATTGGAACCTTTATTTTTTTTATTGAAGAACTTTTATGTTACATTTACTGTTTATGTACATCCTATTTTTTTTCTTTTTTTTTTTACAGCTTCTGGATACATGGTTGTCATTTATGGACATGCACTTCAATTGCAAATGTTATTAATCCACTTTTTCTTTAGAAGAAATATTCAAGGGTCCTGTTGATCCAAATTTTAATAATAGTAATCTTCCCAATACTGGCTATTTGGTAGTGTTAATATTTTTTTTCTATTGCCAGCCATTTGTTTGTGCAACATAGAAAAATATTTGTAAGGTCAGCACAGTGGGTATCTTAAAATATTTGCCTTGTGTAGACAAATGAGCCAATTCATCCAGTCCAAGTTCCCAAGTTGTGTCTTTTAGCACTGTTATGTGAAACTGACCTGAAGTCATTTTTGTTTGTTGATGTTCACGATCTATTGAAGAAGAAACACTTCATCTTAAAGAAACCAAACATCGCATGACATGTTAAGAAGTCATTTTCAGACACAACCTAGCTTTACTCCGCCCAGATACAGTGAGGGATCATCAACATGGATGAAAATGGCCGCGGTAGAGAATGAGTGGAGTTGAATTAATTTGAATAAAAGAAACAGAGAGTTAAGTACGCTGGGAAAAGTAAACACTGGTGCGGGTAATCACAGTAAATCTGTTCTGGAGTAAGGGGGTTTGAGGGGGGGAGGGGGGGCGGCCAGCGATCTGCTCCCTCAGTGAAGAAGTTAACAAAGCCAGCGAGAGAGGATCAAGAGACTAATGGCATAGACGGTGTCTGGCTGAGTTCAACTATGTCAACATCGGCGTGTAATTCAAAGAGAATAAAGCAACCAAAGTACTTAAGGACCGTATTGCAAGTGGAAGACGCTGGACTTCCAGTATATTTCAGTGGACTTGCATATATCTGGAGATAATAGAACCCGGAGCATTTTCACCACTGTCATCAACTCAACTGTTTTCAGTGAGACGATGATGAACATTTTTTTTCGAGCGTGATGATCTGATAAATGGAACTGTTTGCCCCCCCACCCCCCGCCTCCCCCCATGTTGACCACACTTCACTTAAGGCATCAGGCCAATTGCCGTTGCCTTTCATCAGCCTGTGGGAATGCGCTTTTCCTTTACCGTAACTGTTCGTAGCTTGAAATCAGCACCAAATCATTCTTACCCTGTTTCATTTTTTGTTTCCTTTCTGTTTTGGACGTTGTGTACAAAGATTTTCCACAAAGGGCATATGAATAATTTTCCAAATGTTCAAAATATGAATGACAAAAAGGTGCATAATGTGTATTTTGACACTTTTCCACGTCATTTCCAGCCAGAAGAAAATTCCAAACATGGCCAGGCTGTGAAGAAGTTTGGGCATATGTATATGCTGCCAATTTAGTCACAAACAGAACGATGGATTTGAAATAGCAGCTATAAAAAGGAAAACAATTAAGAAAAGACAAAAGATTTAATACAATTCCTATCCCATTCAAAAAGCAGCTAATAACATTTTGATGATTTTGGATGTGTTTTTCAGATTTACAATGGGATTATGAGTTCCAGATGTTTGTTGCAATTACATTTATTGAAGTTTTTAAGCATGTGAGAACCAATGGATGGATTATATGAGCTTCATGGGACCAAAATTGGGAAACATCAACTTTGGTGTCCCAGTCTGTCTTAATTAGATTTATTTTATTATTATTTTTTTTTTGCTTGATTCGTGTACAACACAGCCTTTCACGTTCCACTTTTTGGAAAACAAGTGTTTTTTTTTTGTTTTTTTGGGAAGGTTGTTTTTCCATATACTGTACATTGATTTATTAAGAACAGATGTTGGGATCTTGTTTATTGCTAATAAATAATTTGTTCCCATTGTCAGGTTGCCCACAAGGTTGAACGTGAGAATCACTTTATTTCCCTTTGTTTCTTTAAGTGAGCATGTGATCACTATTCAGCCTTGTTTCAGTATTTGGATAACCCCGCCAACTCAGGTTGAGCACTGGAACACGCTGACAAACTCAGGCTCGAGTGCTAAAATAGTTTCTCCACTTCCTTCCACAGCCACAGCTGCAGACATATAGACTTTTAACAGCCTAAATCTCCCAATGTGATTCGAGGTTCTATGAAGTAGAGCAAATGAAGTTCAAAGCAGATTTTGCTCGCGACAACTCAAGCGCACATCAAAGTAGACCCTAAAAGAATGGCTACAGTGTAGACGGAAAGAAATACGCCTGTGTATAGTCGCATCCTTCTAGTTTTTTTATTTATATATTTTTTTTATTTATAGTGTATACTCCACCTTATGAGAGTGATTTTGAATGGTAGCCAGAGGCACCCATGGCTCCCTCCCACCTCCCCGTTTAATGGTTTCCATATTTCTCCGCCTGAGTGAGGTAATACAATTTATTTGGCGGTGGTCTAAATGGGAAGGGCAGACAGCAAAGTCATTATGCGTGATTAGCACTGTTTGTAGGAGTAAACTGATTTGTGAACAATCCGAGTGGTGACATGCGCAATGGGAATACCGTCTATGATTAACCTTTTCCTCTGTTCCGACAATATCCAAACAAAGGCTATGGTACGCGGCACGAACACAATCATTTGACTGCTACCGAAAATGAAACGGGCAGAGATATTCATATGACACTTCTGATTTTGAAAGGCTTTCTAATGAGGATCAGCAGTGTAGAAAATGGACCGATACATCAGATTTCTGATCGTTATATTCGAACAAAATGAGTAGCTCACCGCGAACGCTCAATCATCACGTGATCCTCCAAATATTTGCTGCTTCTTCTGAGTATTATCCAGCTCATCTATTCTGTCACCGATAACAGCAAATCAACATTCCTATAAATATTTGCTGCTTCTTCTGAGTATTATCCAGCTCATCTATTCTGTCACCGATAACAGCAAATCAACATTCCTATCTATAGTCCTTGCGTGGGCTGCTTGAAACGCGATCAATTCCACCATGAACACATTTAAGAGAATTCATCACACAAACCACATGTAGTCAGGGAGCTCGGTTTCAGTGTGGTCAAACTCCATCATATTCTCTGGCAGTACACAAAAGAAATGTCATATTTTTATGATGAAAAGACAGAAGGAGTACATTTAGCGAACTACAGTGCAATGGATGCCGCACACGGCGAATGAGAATATGGATCCTCGACCATTTAGTCGGATATCGGGGGAAGTGTAACGCACTGCGATAGGTAGAAAAGCAGCCACAGTATTTTCTGACATGCTTTGAAAAGGCAAACGCTTTGTCGTCCGATCCTTTTTTTGAAAAGATTGCAAAATGTCTGTCTTCTATAGGAATTTTTCCCCTCTTGCTTAATATGGGTTTTCCATGCAAATGCATGTTAGTGTATTCAGACTTCCTTTTATTTTGGGTTCTTTCACAAATGATCCTTTTATGTCTTTATTGTTAATAATTTTGCAGTCGCAAGACACCAGAGGGATCTGTGAGCTGAAGTTCCAGGATGAGGCAGCCATTCTGCATTGACACAATAGCAGATCGTAAAATAGATTGTGTTATTTGAAAGATATGTATGTGTTTGTGAAGGTGTCAGAACAATTGCACCCATTGTACGGATTTGACCAGACAAAACAAAGTCGGCGTAAGAAAATATCTCAATCAGAAAAAAAAAAAATTCATAAATCGGAAACATCTTTCCCGTTATTAATCGAATTACATGAAAACGACCCACAAACGTTTTTCCAAAATTCTGTTTTGTAGAAATACTCCGAGAATTACACCAAACTAGTGTTGCGTATAGACATTTTTCACAGAGTTGAGCGTTTTGTCTTTCCAATGAATTGGAGCTCCCCTCGTCAAATGTTGAACGTACGTCAGCCATGTTGAATGAATCTTCGTTTGAGGGTGTATGAAAGGAGGAGCGAGCAGGTGTGACGCGTCAATGCAACGAACACACGTCCCGCGGGGGCACAATGCAGTTGTTCTGCCCGCCGACCCATTCTGTCCTTATGTCTCCTCATTACCCCGACTGCCCCGGTGTGGGCTGCGCATTTCCAGCTCTATATAAATAGTCGACTGCTAATATTTACTCGTCACTTTCAAGCCCAGGCACAGAAGGAGCGGGGTACATTCTGTTGCTCGGGCAGGAGGCGGCAACGAACTGATGCCCTCATTAATTCTGCGGAGGGAAACAAACATTTGTCCTTTCAGGGCCTTGTGTGATTTTGTGGAGGGGCCCAGCTGAGTGACAGCGGCAGTCTTGTTCGGCAGGTTTGTATTATGAAGCCGTGTGTGCGTTTGCATTCATCCGTATGTGTTAGTGAGCCAAGTTTTGACCCACAAAAGAAACCCGCAAACCGGCAAGAGAATTCGCATGGATTTGGTGCATGATAGTGCATAATAGTCAAGACTGTTGAGTATCTTGTGAAGTTCACAGACAATGAAATAGTTTGGGCACATGAACACCATCATCGGTATGAGGAGTTTAAATTTATTTGTGTTTGTGTTAGTGTCTGTTTCTGAGAAAGAATTACTCACTGAAATTGCCTCATTAGTTCCTCCACCGCCCCAAAAACCGGCCAGAAGTGTTTTAACACATTTTGTTTTTGTGCTGTTGTGTTTAGGTTCATGTGGAAATTTTAATATTTACTTTTTTTCTTGAAAGAAAACCTTACTTTGTAATATCATTTTTTTTTTTTTTTTTTTTTTTCAGTGTGGTCGAAATAATCCTTTGTAAAAAAAAATCAACAATTATAAGGATGACTATTACAATGAGTTGTATATAGTGACGTATGATATCAGTTTTTGTGAAAACATGATAAGAATTAAAGATAAAGTCACAACCAAAATGATCTTGTAATGTACTCTCCCACTGTACTCTTTTTCTATGTGTTAGTTTTACATTTCCAATGATCTCAACGGGTACCCTAAAAAATAAAAAGAGTTAAAGTCCCCGTGAAGACAGGAATCCCATTTAATGTTTGTCCTTGATTGTGTATATTATTATATTTCTCATTCGGACTTTTTAATTGGACTCTTTGAAGAATAGAAGTGAGCATGGACAATGTACAACAACAGAATGTATACAATGTTGCAAGTCTGACAAATGAGTACAGTGTATTGGAAATGTTCTGCTATGACTTTTGGTCTAGTATTACAGTCTGCATTCCCTTACTCCGATCAGAGTTGGTAAATTAAGATGAAGTCGTGTGACACACTATTTCCTCTTGCTGGTGCCTTCCCCTCCTTTTCGCTTTCCTCTGCGGTGAACCCAAAGTCTGTGCCTTGAAGGTTTAATCGCTGTGCATTCCGACACAAATGGATTCCCTCCAGATTTGGCATCACGATGCTCGTTCCGCAATGCGTGCAGCACGATTCGGAGCTGTCGGCAGCTATTACTATACACAGATTCCAGCGGCAGATACCTGGCTTGTGGCGGATCGTCTGTGACGACAGCTTTTCAGGACAAACACATGATAGAACTGATTTGGCCAATATGAAGAATTCGTGTTCCTTATTTCATCTTTAAAGTGTAAAAATGTTACCAGTAATGTAGTATTTTTGTGAAATGTGACTCGTGCATTACGGGCCTCTTATCACATACTTGAGTACAGCGGTGCAAATGCAAAACACCCGTCCCTCCCTAAGTACATTTGACAGCAAGGACACAGAGCACTTGAGTGACGGACGGCCTCCTGAGCGCGGAGGCCCTCGCACTTCTCTTCAACCTGCCAAATGAGGATTAGCACCACTACAACGACCGCCGACCCCTGCGTCCAATCTGCGAGCGTGTCGTAACCTCGGCGGTTCATTGCCACCGTCATAACATCGCGGACTCTCCGCGCCTCCTCTTCCGCATCGTATCGCCTCCCTCGGTGCGTCACACGACACCCGAGCTGGGCTTGTGTCGGTCTGGACCAAGTGATTAGAATACCAGCAAAATGCCAACATTCCAGCGTGGCGGGCGTTTTGTTGGAGGGATTTCCTGATGGCTTTCATGCCAGTGTGGCACAATTACTGCTGCTGAGCAATCACTGGCTATGAGTTGGACAATCGGTCAGCGGCATCTAACCAAGCTAACCAGTCACAGCTATGAGATCCCTGGCCTTGCTTAAGCAGAACATCTCATTTGGATACAAATTCTCCTATTATTCTCCTATTGGAAATAGAGAGAATAAGCTCCACAATCAAGATTCTAAAACCTGACTGTACAGGCAATTTGTAATGTTACATAATAATTGGCGAGCGGGCACTTACTCCTCTTTCAAAGTATGGCGCAAACGAGACGACCAACGCGGCGCACCACACACGTAACCATACTTCCACTGACAATCGAGTTTCCTCAGATGTCTGTCGTAACAAAACTGACCTCTAGGAGGCAGCATGATGCCACAAGGCCTCCAGACTGCCAAAAATACAAAGAAGAACAAAATAGTAGTTGTAGTAGAAGAAGAAGAAGAAGAAGAAGAAGAAGAAGGAGCTAAGCTAACTGTTAGCTTTTCTGGGAATTGCAGTGGCAAACTTGTTTGTTGAAGATGTTTCAACTTTACTCGAAAAGGCTTCTTCAGTTCTAAATTTTAAGTGCAGAGTCCCTCTATTAATGCCTCGGTTGGTGTGTTCCCTGGGGAGGGTCAACAATAGGGTGTTGTTGGAAACACCCCCAAAGAGGCTAACTAGAGGGTCACCTCACCTACGATTTAGAACTGAACGAGCCTTTTCAATTAAAGCTATTACGTCTTCAATAAACAAGAAGAGTCCAGTTGCCTTGATTCAACCGTGGTGGATTACTTTGACCCGGATGAGTTTCATGTCACAAACACCAAGTTTGTGACTCGGCCGTCGTCGGTGTTGACCGCACCCATAAGGATTCAGAATATAGGACATATTGAACAGGTTTGACTTTTACGATTGTCAGCCCAGAACGTTTTCCAAGCCGATTGGGGAGAGAAAAGACATCTTGGGCCATGTCCACACAGAAACATTTTTTTTTTTTAAATTGCGTCCTTATGGATCCTGCGTTTTGGGAGCCTGAATAAATTTTTTCAAACTTTGCCCCTGCATTTCCATTTTCACAACACATACACGTCTCTCCTGAGACAATGACCTGCATTGTCCACATTGAAACAGAGCCGATCGATTCATTATTATTATTTTTTTTCCTTTTTAAAAAGTTTATTTGTAAACATGGAATCGTTACAAGAAACGTGTGCGTCCAGCCAAAAAATCGCTGTCACGGGACGTCACCAATAACAGCGAACACTGAAGCCCATGTGACGTAAACATCCAACAATAGCGGGGAATGCGAATTGTTTGCCCTTCTGGTTGTTATCTCGCGGTGGATTAAAGCCCACGCGGAATCTACTGTTCTCCATCTCCACTTGTTTCTGATGGTGGTAGTAGAGGCGCAGAAGATTTTGCTGTAAAAACCATTTCATGCTCAGGAGCTTCTGCAGCATGAACGCAGCACGGTTTTAGCGTGCAGTTACATGAGAACTTAATACACACCACAAGACAGGTCCATCGGGCCTTTTATGGCTTTGATCAGAAGGGGCGAGGAATTTGGCCCGATTAACGAAACTGTACGTCTGTACCTTGTTGAAGTGGAAGAAGATAGTCAAAGTCAAAATCAACAAAACAGTGACTAAGATATGACAAATGACGTCATGAAAGTGTAATGCAGTGAGTGAATAACATCAGTTCCTGACATTCTACACACAAGTGTTAAAAAAGGAAGTCAAACGTAAATTCAAAAATAATAATATAACCTATATATATTCTTCTTCTCCTCTTTATACCTTATGTTGAGAGTTACTCTTGCTACTGGCTGAACTGAGTTTCTCATGAGGTATACAAAGGCAGGGGGACCAGTTTTCCACCATGGACCATTACCAAGCACAACAACAATTCCACAGACCTCTGATGTTGTTTGATTTATTTTAGCTTATAAAGCTTACAATGTACAGGTAAACTAAACTTGTTTGGGTTGGCTCACCCCCCGTGAACCCGTTGGATGGAAAACAATATGTCACACTTGAACAAAAAGACAAATGTTTTGATTATGTGTGCTCCAGAATATTCCATTCATGATCCCGTTTACGTTACCTACCGTAGTCAAGTGAGTAATGGCAACATTATAGTATTAGTATATGAAGAGTAAGATAATTCTGGTGGGGGCAGCTCTTGGTAGACCACAAACACCATCCTTTCCATATTCAGAATGCTTAAAGTATGGAAGTATGGAATAGAGGAGCACAACTGACACCTAAAGTCAGGATTGTTTGACGAGTATGAGCAATCTCATACAAGCTCATGTCCAGGTCTCCATCCTCGATACGTTGTATCATTGATGCGATTGTTCCACCCGCCACTTATCGCCGATCACCTCCACCTTTGGAGAAATTAAATCAACAGAACTTGAAATAATCCAACTTGGGGAAAGTGACAGTAGTATAGCGTCATGTTTTTTTCCGTGATGACGTCCTAAAGCAGTCAGGTTTCCTCGTATATACTGATTAAAGTGTCTTCATTGTGATTTGTCACTTTGTGCTTGGGTCGTACTGAAACTACACACCAAATGATGTTATTGTGGCTGTTAAAAAAAACAAAACAAGCATATATATATATATATATATATATATATATATATATAGTCTCACATTATTCAAAATAACTCCTCACTGTCTTAGTGATGAACTGTGATGAACAATAAATGTGTAGATCTCCAATGACTTTAATTGGTGTCGACGTAACCTACATTTTTACGTAAATGGGATAGTCTATCACTAATCTACACTAACACAGTATAAGATTTTTTATTACAATATGTGTAAAGCAATCAAATGAAAAAGAGTTAAGTTCAACGGCAACTGAGCGTACCTTCTTCTTCCATATGAGGATGCATTTATATAATTTAATATTTTGAGATTCGTATCATTTTTTTTAACTCAAACATCAGACCAACAGGTTTTGAGCACTAACTTCCAATCTTAACTTCATGGAAAAGGGGAGAGGGACATTTTGCCTTCAGGCTTCTAGAACGTTGCCTATCCTTATCAGTTTCATTGTCTAACGTTGTGCTGCACTTCAAGCACGCGAGGGCCAGATTTGCTTTAAATTAGATCACGTTGAACTCAGATTAAATGAACTCAGTTTTCTCAACGAGGTGCAGCTGTGCGCCCATCTATATTTCGCTTTTTCGCTTTCTGAAGTCTCTTTGATGAGGACTGTGGCGCGAATCCCGAACCTGTCATCCTTGCTATAATTCACAGACGCTGTATGACTTCCCATCTATCTTGGAAGCTACGCCAGATTTGGAATCCATGCCTTTTGGGCGGTGCGTTGCTATGAGAGGTGTTTCAAAGAACGGAAATTCTTAAAGGTTTGAATTGTGCATGTTTGCTTCTGGCGGTCACTCTTGCGCGCAACTCTTTTATTTGGCCTTCTGTGGTCAAGGTTAGCGCAAATATGCCACTCAAGCAGCTTTCACAGATGACTGGAGGGATGGAGAACATTAGAAATACATTAAGACTACTTTCAAATCCGGGTCTCTATCCACGTGCGCTCGGTCTCAGTACTCCACTACGTCAATATTTAACACAAAGCTGCGAAAGACTACTAAATACCGTTGTTATTTCCGAATGTATTTTGTACAGCTTGCAAAATTGGACATTTCAGGCTTTTCTTTTCCTACTGTTACGATATAAAGCATTTGAGTTTGGACCACACAACACATGCGGGCCAGAGATAGCCTGACAAGAAGGACATGACACTTTCATTTGCGTCAAGTCGTTTGGGATCGTATAGTGGAAGACATGATTCGCCTGTGTCCCTGACCCTACAAATGAAAGGGGGCACGAGATGGTTCCCACATGAGCGACCCTGCTTACCATTTTGCTTTCATCATGCTTGGCCCTGGACCAGAGGAACTATTTAACAAGCTCTTTCTATTACCTGGTTTCATCCATGTTGTATGTCTGTTTGTAACTGCCACAAAAGAGAGTCACCCTTTATGGCAGATATTATAGACGAGAATATGCATTCACATTTTTGGGGAGGGACTGAATTCTTATAAAGATGCAGGTTTATTGTGTAAAAAACAAAGGAAACCACAAAAACCGAACCCAGTCTTTTCTGGTATGCAGTTTGACCTTAAATGAATTCAGATTTTGAATATTTTGAATAATATTACTCGAAAATCTGCACAAAAACTTGAGAACCCTCATTTATCGTCGGACATACAGCACGTTATAGACCCATCTGTGAACTTTATTTGTAAGCGCTTTCCAGACAAAAAAAAAAAAAAAAAAAACAATTGCACCACAAAGCACAATATAAAAATAAATCAAACCCACCTGCCTCTTGTCCACAAGCATGCAGTCATGCACTCGCGCACACATACAGGTAAAAAAGAAATGTCAGCGTTCAAATAAGAGGCGGAGAGTGCATGCTTCAAGCTGTTTATTTTATTAGTTCAAAACTGACACTTGAAACAAAAGAGAATTAAAGATAGTATACGTAAAAAAAACCTAAATGTTCAATAAAATCATACATTAACAAAAGTCAACTAGTCAGTCATGTCTAACATACACCATAATGCAAAACAGGCTAATGGAAATTTGCATAAATGTTACCGCAATTATAAACTGCTACTTTAACAGACACGGAGAAGCATCATACTCAATAAAAGAGAGTTAAACATTTGACTGTATATTTAATTCATCAAACGTTTAACCAAACCACACAGTACAACATTACTCGCGGTCAAATATTCTTCGTGCCGTGTGGGAACCAGTTTCTCTGCTTCTAATTATGCTGCATCCACAGGACATCCATCCATGTTGTGGCACAACACTGAAGGCGCGCCACTTTCAATCCAGACTTTGCCTGCACCGAACACAATAGCGTCAAAAACTAAATCCGCAATATAGCGGAAGCGCAAAAGGTGAACCGCGATGTAGCTGGGCTTCACTGTGCAACATAAAACCAAATATTCTTTACTCGTTACTTAAGTTTTGAAACTGAAAAACAGTTTTCTTGACATTGTTTTGTAAAGTCTAGCGTTTTTTTTTTTTTTTTAAACGATAGTATTCAAACTTCTTGTGTCTACCTTCAGGACTGGCTGTGTTTAGATGACAGATGAAATCATATGAAACACGCGGCCAAAAGCAGACCTGGAGACCATCTCTCCATTCTCTGCTATTGAAATGGCACTGATCCTTTTAATGGCCATATCAAGCATGACGCTGGGCTCCATTTCCTTGTTTCTCAAACCATATGCAAAATCTCTCCTGCCAAAATCAACTAGCACCTCCAGAGCTGCGGCTGCCGCTCAAAAAGCTCAATGAGCCAGAAAGGACCTCGGTTCTACAAGGAATAAAATACCAGCGAATCAAACGAGTGCACTTCCTCCTTCTCCACATGCCTGAGCAATGTGTCAGTGCAGCCACGGCCAGGCCAGATGATTTAGGAGCACCTTTGCCCCAGCCAGGAGGACAATGTTGCTTCACAAATCAAAATCCTGATATGTTCAATCATTCAAGCAACCTTGAGTGATCTCGTGAAATATGACTTTTTATGACGGTATTTTCTTGTTTTTCTTGCTTATCTCCATGTGTTGGCTCCTCTTTGTGCTTGACCTCAGCTTTTCTCTGCTCTGCTCAACTGACCATGCATTTTCCTTGTTTCTGACAGCACAGGCCTCCGACTTGCCTGCGTGAGGCAACGGGCATTTCCTGTGCGCCCCTCTCCCCTTTCTCTGACCGACAGTGGCTGTAATCCTTTTTTTTGGTCGCACGCCCGCCGGCATGCTGCCTGTCAGCAGTAGGGAACGCTACTCCCAAATGCAAATATCACCTGAAAATGACTGAATCACACTTTGTCATTTGATTTGGTGTAGGTGACTTATTGTTATTGCATCGATCACAACATCTCCGCAGGACAACCATATACTGACATTGTAAGAACGTGCAACGTACAGTACCGTGAAAAAGTAAATTCAATAAATAAAGAATTACGAAATAAACAAATGTGTGATACACAGCACAATGATACCTCCTCTGATTGCACCACAGTGATAATCTTTCATTCAGGCCTGTCAGACTTCTAATGTAAGTATTGAAAACATTTATTGATCCACTGGAATCATATCGTGAGTCACACAAGGGGTTTACGGGTCGCGCTCCATTTTGTGCATCTCCGCCACGACGCAGCGGAGAAGAAAGGCGGATCAAATATTTACCCGCGCCATTGTTCCCTTGTCTGCCTCGCCAACCTCTGATGCTGAAGTATCCAATAGAAGTAAACACAGTCTCGTGAAGAATCATTAACAAAAGTCAGTGTGTCTGTTGAAGATACATTTCCATGAAAATGATATTGATGAACATATGCCTTAGTTTCTTGTCGTGGTTAATTAACCCGACCGACCACAGAGGGTTTATTTCACAAAGGCACGCAACACTTCGAAGAAGAACAAATATTGATATCATTCACGCTGCCACTTATAATTCTTCTCAGGTTTTACAAGTGCTTCCAAAAGACGCAAGTGCTGATTGGGTGCTTATATTCAATTTATATTCTTGCAGAAACACTTTATTCTTTATCACTCAGGAATGGAGAAAACAAACAAACAAACAAACAAACAAAAAACACATCTTTGAAATCACATTGGAGACTAGAGAAGTCACTTTTAATTACACACTATCTTTCCTCCACTATTCCTTCTTGTGTAATAAATTCTTAATTGGTCTTTAAAAAAAAAAAAAAAAAAGCAATAAAAGTTAGGGAAATAACATAATTTTAATACTTTTACAAGTTAGGGCAATACAGTGGAGCAGTGGTTAGCGCATCTGCCACGGCAAGGTCTCAAGATTTTACTTGCGATTTAGTTAAATCCTCGCCCACATTTTGTTTACTGTACATATCATGAGTTTTCTCCAGGTACTCCAGCTTCCTCCCACGCTCCAAAAATGTCAGTTGTCCACAGTTGTGAATGTGAGCTCGAACAGCTGTTTGTCTGTATGTGCCCCTGCGATACAGAACAAGGATGGATAGCTTAATACGAGCTAGTATTACGATCCAAATGGTGAAAAAATATGGGAAAAACACGTCATTATTTACTCAAATTCTCCTGTGGTATAAACAGGGCCTTAATGAATTTGGAACTGCTGGACAAAGAAAACTTTTCATTGGCACCTTAGTCTCTTTGAACATGTAACGAATTCCTGACAATCATTTCAAATAAATAAATCTGTCAATTACTTCACAATAACAGGATTTTCAATACAGATATGATGTGGGTTGATTGAGGTTTTTGTTGGCACGGCCTCAACAAATATAACGAATGATAATGTTATGAAAAATAATGATGCTAATAAACAATACAAAGGAAAAGATGACTATTTGAAGTGAGCCCTCCTCTTTTAAATACATTTTGATTGAGGCCGCATTCTGCACGCAGTCAATACACCGCTAACAAAGAGCTTGTGAAGATATTCGGTTTCTCTTGAAACCCCATTGACGGGGGACCTGAGATGTCGCACTCAGTTGGGAACAAAGGGGTTTTATTGGAGTCTTGTCCCTGCAGGGAGTTTCTGGCCTTTTACGGAGGCTCCCTGAGCTGTCCTTATTGCTCCTTCCCTGTAGTGGCGGGATTACAGGGTGAAGGCCCATCTGCTCAAATGTAGAAAGCTGTGGAGCTCAGGCTAACTCTGCGTGGCTATCACCAAATTCTCACACCGGTGGGCACATCTCTAAGGGCACATCCCCGCTGCGCCGAAACGCCCTGCTTGACACAGACTGGTCTGCCAAATTGTCGAACACGATTGGACGATAATCAAGATACGCCATCTACAAAAATAGAGTGACCAAAAACTACAGAAACTACTGTTATGTCCACCGAACTTGGGTGTATGGTTGTCAACTTCCCTCATGATTTTAGCCTCCCCATACTTGAAAAGTATTCACACTTCAAACTTTAAGGTAGGTTTATAACCTTAAACCAAAGACAAAAGAGAAACATTACATGGAATTACTAGTTAGACTGAACATTGTCCATCCATCCGTCCATTTTCTGTACCGCTTACCCTCACCGAGTGCTCAGCAAATAACAATTAGCATTTACATCTGACAGTACAGTCTACAGTACATAACAACGACCCAATAAATAATAGTCATCACATACCAGTGGCATCTCTAATATTCTTCACTTTTTCCATCGTCTCAGTAGTTTTCAGTCTGTCTAACTGATTACTTAGATAGCTACAGTATTTTTAAGGATTATAAGCTCGATCATCATTTCCTTCAATGTTTATCAAAGTCTGGTACGCGTACCACTAGTGAATCACTGCAAAAGTGCAGTTCAGTTGTACAGCATGTCATTTTTTTATGTTGAAGACTTAGATCTTAGAACTTAGATCTTAGATAAGCTCGGGGCGAACTGTATTTACTCACATTGGTTTTCTGAAGTGTTCCTGAGCCCATGGGGTGATATCCTTTACACATTGATGTCGGTTTTTGATGCAGTGCCGCCTGAGGGATCGAAGGTCACGGGCATTCGATGTTGGTTTTCGGCCTTGCCGCTTACATGCTGTGATTTCTCCAGATTCTCTGAACCTTTTGATGATATTATGGACCGTAGATGATGAAATCCCTATATTCCTTGCAATTGTACGTTGAGGAACATTGTCCTTAAACTGTTCGACTATTTTCTCACGCACTTGTTCACAAAGAGGTGAACCTCGCCTCATCTTTGCTTATGAATGACTGAACCTTTTCTACCCAATCATGGCACCCACCTGTTCCCAATTAGCCTGTTCACCTGTGGGATGTTCCAAACAGGTGTTTGATGAGCATTCCTCTACTTTCTCAGTCTTTTTTGGAACATGTTCCAGCCATAAAATTCTAAGTTAATGATTATTTGCTAAAAACAATCAAGTTTATCAGTTTGAACATGAAATAGCTTGTCTTTGTAGTGTATTCAATTAAATATAGGTCAAATCATTGTATTCTGTTTTTTATTTATGTTTAACACATTTATGTTGGGGTTGTACTACTAAAGCCTTGTGACATCATTTGCCATCAATAGATTAGTCTGATCAAAGAAAATTAAGTCAATTTTGACATAACAACGGTGGTGTTTAGACCAAGGATGACTCTTTAGTAGTAGTGGAATTTATATCCAATCTCGGTTATGAGTTTGCTTGCTCTGCAGACAAATGGGTAAAAAACGAAGAAGCTTGCTCTATGTGGCCGTTGGCACCCACTTCGTAGTACACATCAGGTCTGAGTGCAATTCTAGTTCTGGTGTTAGTTGTTTTCATAACCCACAAATGGGTAATCAACGTACAGATGGTGTGTGTACTTTGGAACCAATACTTTAAATGTCTGGAACTCATTTGTTCCTTTGTAACGTCAACCTTTGATCTATTGGTTTAGAGGCGCCTGGAGACCCGGTGACAGTGACTTACTGTATAGGCCTACTGTATATGTTGTGTGTAAAATCGTTTGCGCTGTCCAAGATGCCTGAGAGACATCCTGTGGTTCGAGAGTTGGCAATCTCTTTTACTTTTCTAGTAACAGCTGCTTCAGTGATAGCTTTATAATAAATTACAAGAAGAACATCTTTTAAGTTAGCTTTAGTATTTGTAGCTATTACAAAAAAAAAGGCAGTACACCCGTATTGATAAAAAAAAAATCATTTCTATCATTTTGAGTGGTGGAGGTGCAAATATGAACGGGTACCAGTTTTTTAACAAAATTATTTATTTAGTCTGAGGCAGATATGAGATACTGTATGTTGATCTTCCATCCGTTCAGCTCTCCAATGCTTTCACCTCACGTATGACACATTATTCAGACAATTGTTGGCTTTGTGAGCCAGAACACCCAGAACTGACAGTCAGCCGTGATTTGTTTAACTTCCTCTAATCAGAGTCAGCACAACGCGCCAGCGAGCCGTCATTCACAAAGCAAAGATGCGCTGAAAATGTAAGCATCTGTCACAGGACTAAATCCACCAGGTCTTGAAGCTTGTGTGCAAAGACATTGCCTTTGGATTTCATCAAGAACATTGGAGAATCCAGAAGAATTAGTCTTGCACAAAAAGACCAGACCGCCATCAGTCAACTGACATCACCTTTCACCTGAGGTCGTTTCGAATGGAGGCACAGCTGTGATGCAGGATGAAGCACTTAACACACTTGGCGTGAAAAACAACATACGAAATAATATGATGGCATTTTATTTGCCTAAATTCAAGATTGGCTCTGGGTATTTGTGATACCATTATTTGATGTTTCATGGTATGATTTTATGTTTTGTTTTATGTTTTGTGAATATGTTGTGTACATCACATCCACTTTGTTTTATTTGTACTTTTTTGTACTTGCTTTTATTTTGCCCGGTTTTGCCCTGCTGTCTGCTGAAAGGTCAGCATTGTAAATGAGAAACTGTTCTCAATTGCTTAACCTGGTTAAATGGCTCGTTTATTACGAAAAAAACCAAAAACCTGCAATCGACGAGATCCACAAAGTATTATTACAATCATTTATTATTGTATTATTTATTTAATGCACTCACACACACACACACACACACACATATATATATATGTTTATATACATATATAATTTCATAGGCATTGTGCTCCGCAGTGACTTCAGTTTAGGCAGTGCAAAGCATCATGGGAAGTAGGAACCTGCTGCTTCCCAGAATTTTTTGCTGTGCTTTTTTTTTTTTTACTATAATACTGTAGTTGTAGAAAATCAAGCTGAATGTTGCTCTTTACTTGCATTTGATCCTGTCCATATTTTAATGAGCGTGTACGTCGGACTAGTCGGTATTTGTGAAATTATTTCATGACTGTTGCTTGTTTGTCAAACAGTGGCATTCCGGTCATATTCACTGCATCACGAAGCAACTTGGTGACTTAGCAAATGTATGAGTTGAAATTGATCAGTAAGGTCTCCTTATGTGAGTCATTGTTGCTACGAATCCTAACTTGTGTGATTTGTTTTATAAGCTTCTTTTAGCTAACAACTCAAGTGTCTCCATTCTCCTGCACCAGACAGAAAGCGCAAACATGTCAATAATCTGTAACCTTGTACATGAGTGTTTTCCCCAACCTGAACGCCATCCAGAGCTGTGTGCTGTCCAAACTGACAAGTCAAAATACACCACATCCCACACGGACCAAGCCTTTGTTTCCAGACTACACCGCAGCTCTGCTATCTGTGCTGCGCTCAATTGCCTCATACATTTTTTTTTATTGTCTCGCTTTCACTGTTTATCTCTCCTTTTCACATTCCTTAGGGTACGCTGAAATTCTGGAAGGACGTGACCTTCCTTGTCAACAGACCATTTTTTTCCCTCCTTAAAAAGCACATTGCGGTACCTTGTGCATGAAGTATGAAGTCTTACTGAAATCAATATACACAGGTATATATATAATCTAACAGTTATGAATAAAAATATGTGCTGGCATTTTTTTTAACTCAACTCTTCTGACACTGCCCTGCTAAGGTGGACATTCTTTGAATCTCACAGTGTCATTTCCCTGGAGCTGTTGTGATGCGATCCTCCTGATAGCGAACCGAGAGCTCCTGGTACTCGAGCTGTGTTGTGTTGGTCTCCGTGGGGATAATTTGGGCTGTTAAAATATTTAGATCCTCTGCCAGAGGCAGGTACAAGCCCTCAGTGTTTGAGAAGCAAATTTGCAGCTTCTAATTGTATGCTCCAAATGACATGTCATAAATCACACGAGAGTCCGAGCGTGATGCAGCAGACAAGGCTACAGACTCACTCACGGCCTTTGAACACTGCAGTGATGGGTGGAGTGTATTTTCGGGTTAATAGATTTCAAGTGGATGGGGGCGGGGGGTATTTGTATTTGGTGATGAGTCCATGCACCGCATAGACACAGTGTCGTGTATGAAGTGCTGCCTCCGCAAGTAAAAATGCTTTTATTGTCTTTACGGGTACCCGACCGAAACGCTGAGTGGCAGGCGGTGGCGGCTCCAAAGTCGAACGCCTGGAAAGTGATGCAATCTGGAAATCCGAAATCATCCCTCTCTGGTATATTATTTTATACTTCTGTTACAGTTGTGAATGTGAAAAATTTGCTTCAAACGTTACCAGGAAAGCCAAGAAACAGATTGTGCAGTTGAATGTTGAGAACAGTTTTAGCAAATTAATCATTCAATAGGTACACTGCTCGAATACACTTGCCCCCCATTGATAATACACTGATTTTTATTCTGCCAAGGACAAATAAGACAGTATTTAGGCATTTGTAACAATGCCTGCACCAAAAGGCAAAACCGGAACTTCAAGAATATTTCATGAATTACTACAAAGTCTTAAAAGGCTACTACAGAAATAATGCAACTACATAAATACACAGTTCACAGTGTAAAACCCCTGGGGGGGAAAAAGCACATATAGCTAATTGTCATAGCAACCACCCTTTTCCTGAAGGTACAATGTCACTTCTGGTATTTTCTCCTGGGTTCATCAAAGTCAAAAGCCTGACCATTTTTTGTTCTTTTCAACTGCCTCCATGTTTTTCTGTACAAATGACAAAGTGTTTATTTTGTTCCAAAGGAGAAAGGTGCAAAGCGAGAGCACTAAGCCACGCCCCGAGTGGAGAGGGGATGTGAGGAAACGCTACATAATAGGAGGCTCCCCGCGCTCGGGTTCATTGTGAAGACGTAGTTGATGAAGACCTTTGGCCATGGCAGGACTTTGGTTTCGGGTCAGTCCGTGGACACATGCTGCCAGGAGCTGAATGGCTCCCCACCCTCCTCTTGAGAAAAGAGGTCAGGGGCCAGCTACATCAATACAGCCTCCTGACCTCAAATCGTCGACCCCTGGAGCACCTCGTGTCTCCTTAGTATCTTGACCATCAGGACACGAGACCCAACAGAGCTGCATATGTTACAGGTGTTATTTACAGAGAGACAGATGATGATGATGATGATGATGATGACCAGACAGTCACGCAGTCAAGCATTTCCAAGGGCTTGTAGCGTTGGTGTTTCTCAGTGGCTGTGACCCTCAGCAGGGGTGGCCCGGCTTCACTTTGAAGCCTCAGGGGGGCCGACTGTAAATTGGTCTTTATTGTAGGGAAATGGACGGGTCGGGTACCTGCTGTGGCCTGTCGTTAGTCCTGAAAGAGTTTTATCACCTTGGGCTCAATCTGGGCTTTCGGGCTACTGTGGATTACAAATGCAGCCGCTGCTGTCAATCCCTGTAACCCCTGCTGTCCAAATGAAGCATTGTCACAATGGAATCCAAATGAAGCAAAGTGAGAAAACTGCATGGGATTATCCTGTTCCATTTACAAATTGTTAGTTGACTCTCCAAATGACGCGCCTCCCTAAAGTGTTATTCATCCATGCGTTTTACCTCAACTCTACAGAAAACACTGGTTTCTATTGTTTGCTTTTAGTATAACTTGCATAGAGGCGCGCTGAATTGTTAACAAATATTGTAAATACTCTATATATCAGATAATGATCTTGAAACTTGCTTTCCCAAATCTGCAAACCAATCCTTGCTTCCCATCTGAATTCTTGCTTTTTAAAGAGCTGCTTATCTTGTTTTTTTTTTTTTAAAGCAGCGATTCATCCATGCAACCATCATCCATTTTCTGTAGTGCTTATGATCATTAGGGTTGCGGGTGCGCTGCAACGTATCCCAGCTGACTTTCGGCGTGAGGCAGTTTACGCCCTTGACTGGTCAAGTGCCAGGCAATCGCAGGGAACATAGAGACAAATAACCATTGAAGGCAAGGCGGGTTTATTTGTAGCATCATTCATACACAGAGAAATCCGTAGTGCTTTACAGAGTGAAAAATTAAAAAAGATGAAGATGAAAATCAAGATAAAACCCTAACATAAAATGGGAATAAATAAAAGCACAAAACAAATTCACAAAATAAAAGCTAGATAGTGAAAAGATCCTTTTATATCAAATCAAAAGATGTGATTGTGCTTTCAATAAATGTTTCATTAATCAGTTTGAATTTCCTCCCTGCGTAGACAAGATGCAGGATCAAGTGACGCTTCAGTTGATCCTTTTGCCGAAGCGCTTTTTTTTTGTAGTCTACTATATTGTTGAATATTGCAATGGGTTGTAACATTATTACGCTGTCATTGGACTTCATGTAATGATGGGACGTACACTGAAACCCCCGTTTGCCGCAGGGGACATGATCCAGAGCCGCCCGCAATAAGTGCAAATCTGTGACATAGAGAGACATACAAACATCCTCACTCTCTAACGGTCAAGAAATGAGAGACTATCGTATAACACCACTTTGAGGAAATGGAAAAAAAAAAGACTCAGTTCTGCGAATAAGAAGCACAGCGTGCTTGCTTCAAGCTCTTTATGACTCCAAGTCGAAGTTTAGTGTAAAACCAACGTATGAAACAAAGTAGAATAAAAACATTAAACACCAACAAGTTGAACTAAACCACATACTTTCGCCTAATGAATGTCAGCTAGCTTAATGCAAACATAACGCGAACAGCCTTATGTTCATGTATGGGATAATGAAAATTAGCATTGATGTGACTTATAAACCTTCAAACAACTGCGGTTTTAACACAACAAGCATTACCATTGAGGACCTTCTGTCTTCTTGCAGTTCATTACACTGCATCCCACCGGGTCGAACTCAGTGCGCCCCCCCCGCACCTCTTATTATTATGGACAATTTAGAGTCTTCAATTGACCTACAGTTCCGTACATGTCTTTGGAATGTGGGAACACGGGGGTGAGAACAAGCAAACTCCACGCGAGAGGGCTTGAGCGGCTTGAGCGACGAATCAACCGTTGTTACCCACAACCCGACTTTGCGGCTCCAACAGCGATACCGAAAAGAATATTTGTTTCACAACCACTCAGAATGGAAATCCTTCGTGAATCCTGTACTCATTAACGAGCAGCTGTACTTGCATCAGTTCCATATGAATGCAGTGGGTGCCAGTCTACCCAGGGATGTTTAAATATGATATGATGATATGTTCCATATCCAAGCCACAACAAGGCTACAAATACACACCCCAGTGATTTCATTTGCTTGCTGTTTGCATGCGATAAACATCTGTCGATTAGTTGCGCGGTGGACATATTTGAAAGGACATCTGAAGATCTTGGAGTGCATGCAGCCTTGCATCTGAACTAGAATAGGTAACGCCCCCTTGTGGTAATCACCAATGTTTACGTATCAAACTTTAGCTTTGAACAAATCATTTGAACACATTTATACTCATTCACAGTATATCTTTATCTATATAATGATAAGCTACTCGGTGGATTTCCACAAAACGTTCACATCCCGACAGCGGACGAAAAACATTTCTTTATGTAATTCATTATGTGGCAGCACCTACAGGCCACAAGTTGCTCTTGTTTTCCTTTGCCTCACCGGAACAACTGTAGAAAAACTACGAATGTGTCTGTGCTGTTGATTTACAACAGTAAGTTACTGTATTTCATAATCATTGTAAAAAAAATAATAAAAATGGTCGATGATGGCCAATAACGTCAACAGGTTGATTATCCAATACGCCTCTTAAAAACCGATTGTGAATCAAAGCTAAAGTTCAAATGTTTCCTAGCTATGAAATACTATAGCAAACATCGAAGCGTATGCTTAGATCGTGACGGTTAAAGGGAGACATTATGTTTGGGTTTCACGTTCTCGGTGCCACCGCCACACACACGTGCGAGCAGACGTACAGTGTGACTGGGCGCTGCTGACCTTCCGCTAAATGCGCCCACTGTCCCGCTGTGGGGAGACTGAGGCCGAGCGGCTGAAGACTAAAATAAAAGTAAACCTTTCTCCCCAGACTGCAAGTGAAACCGCATGCTTTTAAAATGCTGTATAAATGTTTTGACACTGGCGTGACCAAAAGGCATCGTCGTCTTTCCTTATTAAAATCGGAATAATCCATCATGAAACGTGTAACACGGGAGAAATGGATGAAATGAAGTGTTTATTTGAAGCATATTGCCGGATGCACCACGGAGGTGAAAAGATTGTGAAAGACTGAAAATATAGCCAGCTCCAATTTGGGTTTGTGCTGACCAGAAGCAGGCGTACTGCACAAATCAAGGCCTGAGCTGAGTCAACACATGGATTTCGGGGTTGATTTGCATCTTACAGTGCCATGCACTCAGAGCTGACCATGTTGTCACTTTCAGGACATATTGGCCTCACCTCTTTTAAGCATTGTGCCAACAAAGTTCATGTCTAATCAGCGATGGTGGTCAACTGCTGCCTGATCTTGCGTGATATATTTTGGGCCCCAAGGCTGGCCTTTCATGGCCCGAAGCCCTTCTGTTTGCCTTGTTGGCGGTGGGATGGTGAGGGAACAAAACCAGATCAGTTCTGTGGTTGGGTTGAAGTAACACCACAGTGTTGACAGTGTTCTAACGTAGTTAATCAGCTTTTTTCGAAAAATACGGCGCATACGTTCAATATGGATTTTGGAGGCCAAATATAGTGGACACTGTAACCTGTCCTTTTTGTGATTTTGGTCAAATCAAGTTTTTGGGTCAACCTCTGAATTGTACGGATTTAGAATATTTTTGTTTTCAGGGGGGGCGGGAAATGCAATTAGAAACTATTCCAAAATCCAAGTTTGGCCATGATTTTCATGTGCCTGTATGTTTGTAGGGATTACGGAATTACATGATCATAATACAAAGAAAAAAAAAAAAAAAAGGTAACGTGCGTGTGTGTCAGTGAGGGGCTAAGTTAAGTTACCACTGACTGCATAATTTGCCGTTATAAATTGAATTAGTCCTCTTTTTTTCCATTTCACTTAGTATGCCACACACATTGAGTCGCGGATAATAACTTTATGAAGCTAGGCAGCACGGTGAACAAGTGCAACAAAAACTGTCTCACGGTTTAGAGGTTTTGGATTTGAATCCCAAGTGCTCCGTGTTCCTCCTGCTCCCGCATTCCAAAAACATACATATGAAACATTTACAGAACAAGACGGAAAATATGTGTCTAGTTTATGTTTTATTCATATTGAATTTATTTTCTGTCTTATTCGAAGTTCGAGTCATCCAAAAGTAATTGAAAGTAATCAAGTTAACGGTACATTACTTTAATATTATGGTACTTGGATTATACATTACTGATTACATTTTTTAACAGTTAGTAACTGTATATATATATATATTTTAAACCTGTCCTGTTCAGGTGCATGCCCATGCAGGATATTGAATCTTTATGCCTTTTGTGCTGTGTTTTGCTGTGCAACGGGGGGAGTTTGAAATATGTCCTCTGCTTAATTTTTTATTTATTTTTTCATTTTGAATCATTCTGATGTTTATTGAAAATGCAGTCGGACAGAAAAGGGTTTTAGGGCATAGCTCGAGGAACAAAATGGACCAGGGAAATAGGGGTGCGAACCACAGCAGAACAATAGTTCGAAAATCTAGATGTTTGACCACAAGTAACGTTAGAACAGTCAAATTGTGGATGGGGGGTTGTGGGGGAGGGCGGGGTTTGAGGACATGCAACAACTAACAAATAGGACAAGATGAGAGAGGTCAGAAAAGGGCGGGACAGGACAGGATGTGGGAAATGTGCAAGGCACTGCTATTGATGTATCTTTTGTAGAGTCCAAACACTTGTAAGAACCTATGAGTTGTTATCTTAATACAAGCTGTGTTATTATTAGTGGTCCCAGCACAAGCAATTAAAGCCTATAGCGTCTCTGTGGAACTGGCGAGGATGAAGGACAAAGTTTATAAAACAGTGGTGAGGCCAGCCATGATGTACGGATTAGAGACAACAGGAAGCAGAGCTGGAGGTGGCGGAAATCAAGATGTTGAGGTTCGCTCTCAGAGTGACCACGTTGGATGAAATTAGAAACGAGCTCATCGGAGGGACGGCCAAGGTTCGATGTTTTGGAGACAAAGTTAGAGAGAGCAGACTTCGATAGTCTGGACACGTCCAGAGGAGAAATAGTGAGTATTTATATTGGTTGAAGGATAATGAGGATGGAGCTGCCAGGAAAGAGAGCTAGAGGAAGACCAAAGAGAAGGTTGATGGATGTAGTGAGGGAAGACGTGAGGGCAGTTGGTGGATGCAGGAGATAGTCTTACATGGAAAAGGATGATGCGCTGTGGCGACCCCTGACGGGACAAGCCCAAAGGAAAAGAAGGAGAAGAAGAAGCGCGTCTATGGAATTTATTAGTGAATGAACACCATATCACATGGATGTTAGGCAACCGGTGTACGGAGTTGCTGAGCCGGCACACTGTGGAAGGGTGGGGTGGGCGTGGCCCAGCCAATGAACCCATCCTGTGGGGGACCCAGCCTGGGGGACGCCACCCACTCTCCAGGACCCAGGGCAGTAACCCAGCCCAACCAATGTGCCCTGACCAGTCCCCAAGGGAGGGGCAAGGGAACCGGGCCCCCCACACCACCCCCCTCAAAGCCAGTCCAAGGTGTACGACATCTCTAACAAACCACTGATGATTTGTACTTTGAGCACAGCTGTGGCCCGTGACATCAAGAAAAGTTTTGAGCACTTCATAAATCTATGGGGAGCAAATATCAAATTATGCTTGAAATTGTGTGTTTTCTTCCCCATCAGACACATTCTTGCTATATTTTATTCTGGCAACATTGTTCTCAAAGAAATTGGATTTCAGAACTGTCAGTGTTGCCCAAGAGCAAAAATAAAATGATTTTTACCCACGTTTGAGGAAAAAGGTTTGAAATTTGGAAGACTGAATATTTTATATTTAATATTTAACGAGGGACATTTAATTGGTATGTTTCTCTACAGATGCAAATCTGTATTTGAAAGCATGTTGCAAAGCACATACTTGAGTGCTGTACTATTCCTTTAATCCTATTTGATCACATTACCCACAGTAGCCACAGGCTTCCAACCCTTGTTTTTCTGGTTAAAATCTGTCAGTTGACGGTTGTTTATGGCGCCACTGACCTGCGTGCTGGATAATTAATAATAGTCTGATTCATCCCCTTCCAAATGCGCACGTCTACTCCGAAGGAGGAGGACACGGCACACCTCAGCCCAGAAAATTCCTCTTGATCTAAAGCTCCAAGACTCCTGTGTGCTTCCTGAGTACGGAGGCAACAACAGCAGGAGCCCTCACAGGTCTCACATGACTTATGTGACATGTTTCATTAATGAGTAAATTGTTGAAACGAGCATGTGCCATGCCTAAGGCCTTTACGTAATGTCCTAATGACGCAGCAGTAGTTTTTGTACACTCGGCACTGCTGTTCTTAACGTTTGTCGGGACTAAGCAAGGCTGTTATCATGTGTCTGAATAAAGCTACCCATTTACTTTTCAGTTTGTCACATTACCTTTACTGACTTTTTATAATCAACCTAAAACGGAACGTTTGCGATTGCACCCGTACAGTAGCACGTCGATAATGTATATAGTTTGTATTGTATACAGGGCATATTTGAATATAATCAGATGTTTTCTTCTTCTGAGATTTTATTTGCTGTTGTCATCATTCATTATAGTGATCTGTCGCTGCATGATTTTATTGTTGTTATTTTTATTGGGAAGGGAACGAATGAAAATAAAATAAAATAAAAGTTACAATTCAGAAAAGTTTGGGCAATATTTTTTACGGTCTTAAGTCGACTTATTCGGCATATTGCAATAATGATAATTATGATACCCTTTAATCATAATAATAATGACTGTTTATTCATGATTTCTTATATTAAATAGCATGTTAATAACTATAAATCCATAATTCATTCTGATGTAATATATCATGTTCGTCTATCATTAAAGTAAAAGAAGGGCTGCATTTAAACATAAAGAGAGAGAATAAATAGTTGAGCTTCTTAAGGGCATCTTAAAATGAAAAGAAGGAAATAGTTGGGATGCAGTGATACTGATACCAGAATTGCTGTCATAGTTTTGTTTTATAACGTGTTGTTTTGTCAAGAAGAGGTCTCGTGGTTCTTTTTACTCTTTTTTTACATTTTCTCTCTTCACGTGACTTTGACTACTGCAACTCTCGCCACAGAGGTAACGTAAGTTCTTCTTTTATTTCTTCTTTGTCTCTTACCTACTATAAGATATGTACTACATTTACATGGTGCCCCCCAGTGTTCAGACTGGGACACAACATACTGTAACTGAAATGCCTTGTATTACAGGCTACATTTAACACCTGTAAAGCGAAAATAAATATGTATGTCTTGGAAATTTGACACACCATAGAGTTGCTACAAAATATGAATAATTAAAAACATTTAAAATAAAATCCCCGACTATATAAAATGAGATTTGAAATGGGTGGAAAGTCAAGCTAATGTCTCCACTCTCAAACACTGTGTGTCCGCAGAATGCGCTCAAACCGCAGCCCACTCAGCTGTTAGCTGTAAATCAAATACCACAATAATCGATAGCCATCTATAAATGCCCTTTGAAAACAATGCATCTACGCAATTCAGTACTACACAGTTCAGCAATGATCTTCAAACGTGTATCATATATTTAGAAATAAGTCCATGATTTTACTTTACAGGTACTTTGAGTTAAATGTGTGGCAAGTCTGTTCGAAAAAAACATGCAGATGAATGTTAAAATGTCACTAATGAAAACTTGTGACTCTAAAGAGTGTTAAATTTGAGCGACAAAAATACTTGATTGAAATAAAAACACATTTTCATCACAATTGCAAGACGTAATGGCACGACAAGTATCGGCGAGTACTCAAATGTAAGTACTTGTACTCGGTCTAAGGTCAGGCGGTTAGAGTTACATCTTGTTATTCAAAGCAATTATGAAGTCTTATATATATATATATTAACATGTTCTAATGATTAGATTATTAATTTCCCTTCTATCAGTGGTTACTTTCTGACACTTCACAGTGAAAAATTCCCCTGTCAGAAACGACATAACATAAACATTGTTAACATTGCTCTTGGCTGAACGTTACAATCGTGCAAAATTGATTTAAAAGATAATTATGAAGCAACTTGAAGGGTAATAGGCGGACAAAAGGCTTGCCTAGGTCTGCGTTCAAGTCAAATGGTCAAATAGGTATTTTAATGATCCTGAGGGAAATTCAATGATTAATCATTCATATTCACTTTGAGGCAACTGTTTGAGAATTTTTGACTTTTTCTCCTGAAAAGAAAAGCTCAACAGTTCAACACAATTGATTCAAAAATAATAATAATAAATACAATATAAAACAATACAATATAACACAAAGCATTTGTGATTGTAGAGTGACTTTATTTTTTAAAAGAAAAAAAAAAGGAAAGAAATCATTCAGGATCACAGAAGGTATTTATCCCAAAATCACATGCAATTATTGCTTAGGTTTATGTTTCAACCAGGCATGGTATTTATCTGAGAAAGTTTACTGAACAACAATTGCATCTGCACTAAATTGAAAATTGGGTCAATGTAGTGTCGCTATGTGACCACGAACGTTTGCATTTTTCAGCATGAGAACCTAAGTCAAATACATTTGTACATTTTTTATTTATTTATTTATTTTTTTTACTTGTATCTTAAAATAATTCACATTGCATTCTGAAATCTAAAGGAATCATAAACATATGTATGAAATACATGCTATTATTCAGGATTGTCTGTCCAAATTGGTTGAATTTGAGGTTATTAAAATAAATGCACAACTTTTCAACTCTCTGGATTTGACAAAGAAAATGTGTTGTTCCTTCCCCCAAATATGTTTTGCACGAGAACAATACTTGCCTTTTCCATTTGCCTGAATGTGTTTATCAAGTTGATGGTCGTGGCAAAAGATCACTACAAAATAACTTTCAACAAATATATGTAAAGCCCAAATTAAGCAAAGTCTAGCATTCGTCTTTTTCTTCTTCTTGGTGTTGGTGTTGTTATCCAACACCATCAAAATATACATTTCTCTGAATCTAGATATCGTCGATTAAATGTGTTTTGTTGACATCCAAATTGGAAAAGTGTTTTTAATGTACAGAATTGATTCTGATGACGCAGAAACTACACAGTCTACATTTGTTCTGTTTCTCTGATGCTTTAAAAGTTGCTTTTTGATATCGATGTCCAAAATAATAAATTAGAAGTGTCTATAATTTAACTAAGGCTAAATACTTTTAAAATTTGGAAAAGACTGAATGTTAGACATGTATAAAATGAAGAATTAATAAAACAATAATACATCAAATGGGACATGTTTTTAATGTGTAGTTGTCAGAAGGTTGTTAACATTTACATTTTATTTATGACATTAAACTGCAGTAAAGGAAAAACACAGAATAAGAATTAGGACTATTGGGGCAGAGTGTTGAGAATTCTAACAGTTTATTGGAGCTTGGACAGATGTTTGGATTCGCAACGAAAGCATTTCAAGCACAAACGAGGCCTGTGTGTTCAAGAGACGACAGTAATATACTGTAGATACTTTGGAAACTGATCCCATATGGAACCCGGTCATTGAAATGCTCTGTTTTGACCTTCAAGGCTACCATAGTTTGGGGTTAATGAGTTTCAGGTTACATGGTCAGTAGTGGGTTCACATGTTATTGGGCAAAGCGTTGGTTGTCAATGCGGTCATGTGGAGTCACTAATCACCAGGAGATTTGTGGATTTGAGGCGAAAAGAGGATCCAAGGACACATTTTACACTCTTCGTGACAAAGACCAAAACTGAACTCCCTACCCCAGGAGCTTCAGGTAATGACAGAGCTACACGCTATCCTTTAGATCTGGTCTAGCACAGTATCTTCTGCAGATCAGACTGAGACATGACCTCTTCTCTCCTGCTGCAGGTCCCCAAAAGCCCATCAAGGGTTAGACGAGACCTCCTTTTTAGCTCACTAGGAAAATACACTTGGAAGAAAAAAAACATGGTGGCGAATAGCTTCAGGGGGACCATAAGAAAAGATGTTGAAATGGGAAAGAGCTCAGTCTCTCTGGGAAGGCGAATTCTTCTCGCAGACTGTATTGAAGTTCTCAAGTAGGACAGGTATCAATGATCATTCAAAATTATACTATGAACTGAAAAAAAGCCAAGGAGGACGAGGGGTTGATTACAGGATGTTTCTACACCTCATTTATCCACTTTTTTTTTTTATTTTTTTATTTTTTTAAGCAAACACCACACACGCGATCACACGCAAAAGCATGCCAGCATTACACAGGGAGTTTAAGTTAAATGCCTTGCTTGAGGGCACTCTCTAAACATGGCTCTCACTCATGCAGGAAAGTCCCCCGCACAGACACTTCAGGGCTTTCAGGTTTTCCTGGCAAAAACAAAACAAAGCAAAAACCGAGACATAGCTGTCACTCAGTGCATTTAACTGCAACTATTTTTAACGTAATTAATCACTATGCTGTTGGTGCGTCTCCAATCCAATGCATTAGATCCTGTAGAGTAAATGCAACACCTAAGATGAATACCTCTTAACGACTTCAAACTGACTGTTTTTCCGAAACGACATATGGTACCAATAGCAAACAATTTTCCCGATTCCAACTCCAATCACAGTTGGCTGCAATGCAAGTGAAGAAAAAAAAAGAAAAAAAGAAATTGGACCTGAAATATTGTTTTCCAGATCTTCACTGTTCCCTTCAGTGACCTCTTCCAAATAGAGCGCAAGCTGCTTGATGCGCTTTCAGAACACGCATCGCCTTAACTTGAGGAAAAAAGAAGATGTATGTGGTCAGACTGTGGGCTAAAAGCAGGCTTAGTTAAGCCAACACCATTCTATGATGTGCACTGCTCACAAATGCCAAATGATGTTACGCTGGCAATCAGCCGTATCGCGGAATTTGAAGAGTCGAAGAACAGCACTTCTCACTTTATCAACAATAATAAAACAATAGCAAAGCATATTCTCTTTTAAATCCTGATGGAGGCAGCAAAATCGCTCCAAATTTTTCCAAAATTGGCACATTTTGTTAAAAGAGCTTATTATAAAAGATTGGTTTGAGGAGCTGCTCGTTTGAAATGGATCTACTTGAACTCGAAGGCAATTTGTTCTTAGGAAGTGTAAACATTACAGGGGGTCTTGTGGTCTTGATTCCCCCCCCCCCACAATGGAACTACAACAAAAGTCATCTGTACCATCTTGGCACACAATGGCTGCTTGAAAAAGTTCTTCTCCAAATCAAGATAAAAGCCAAAGGAAAAAAAAAAAAGAAACAATAACGATCGTGTTGAACATGCTCAGATCGGGCAGAAAAGTGGACTAGTTGCTCGCACGTCTGCCTCGGAGTCTGAAGTTTGCGTGTTCAAATCTCAGCTCCAGGCTTCCTGTGTGGAGTTTTCTTGTTCTCCCTGTGCTTGTATTGGGTTTCTTTGAGTACATTGGCTTCTTCCCACTTTCCCAAAATTGGCAATACTGTTGCTGCGAATGGTTGTTTGTCTGTATCTACCCTGTGTTTTGACCTGCGACACTTATGAGGACAAGTAATATTAAAAAATGGATGGATGGATGGATGGATGGCTGTTCAGTAGGAGCCAATAAATTGTTTTGAGTTTGATTCTCGGGACCAGCGCCCTCTTGGCCCCCCCACTTTGCATGCCACCTGCCCCCCAAGTCCCCAAATCTTCTAAAACTCAGTTTTCTCACATCCACACAACTAAAAGACCCAAAGGGTGTTTTTCATCTTGCAGCGTGCAACACAACATGAATGTCAACCGTTTTTTTTTCATGTGGCAGTAAACATCAATTCAAGCGAGTGCAATGGAGGTGTAATGGCGAGGGTTGAAACTGCCTGTGAAAATGAGCAACAGGAAGAACACTATAAAACGTAGAGCCAACGGATGACCTGTTAAAAAGGCATTCCTGTTTTATAGGCTTTGACACTCCACTCGGAAGGCCCTTGTTTGTCTCGGAGCGATTCTATACTCCCCGTAATGTTACACGCCAGATGGGATTCATGTTTATTCACTTCATGAACTGGGACCACATTTTAATAATCAAACGGTAATGCGTATAATAGGTAATCTTATTCCGCAACATGTCCTGAAGATGACCTTGATCGCCCCACAGTGCACTTCCTGAGGTTTCTGACGCAATAACAAACTGTGAGGTCCTCATCGTAGCCTTCTGTAACTCCTCGCTTTACCAACGTAGCAAAAGCGCATCAGCAAGAGTGACTTTTAACAGAAGACCCTGCCGAAGCACAGGCATCATTAAGGAATGCACAATTGGTCAGCATTGTCCACATTTGCAGATGAATGTGAGCCTTACGTGGGATCCTCCTGTGGCTGCAGCGCTGCGTTCGGGCAAGCTGCCACCGAAATGACCTCTAATTATCGCAGCTTTAGTGTCCTTGAGAGGGAATGTGTGTTATGTGTGTGTTCCGACAGTCTCAATAACCATCCCCTAATCCCCTTTGATACATAATAACAACTCCAATGTGTGTGTGCGTGTGCGTGTGTGGGCATACGTACTCTTCATACACGTGTGCCTGTTGCGTATGCGTCTATGTGTGTGGCACATGAAATCAGCTTTATTGGTGTTTACAACAACATTGGAAAGGGAAAAAAACAAGGCCTTTCACACATGTAAACAAAAAACGGAAGGGTACTGTCTTTAATTATCTCACCGTCATTTGTACAACATCATGTCTACTTGTTTTGAAAGAATAAACCCGAGTTTTTATGACATAATTACTGGGTGAAACATTGACAAAATCATGAATCATATTTGCCACATTGTCCCTGAAAATCGCGATGAC
Source organism: Phyllopteryx taeniolatus (assembly GCF_024500385.1). Lineage (NCBI taxonomy): Eukaryota > Metazoa > Chordata > Actinopteri > Syngnathiformes > Syngnathidae > Phyllopteryx > Phyllopteryx taeniolatus. Next base: position 4,800,145 of record NC_084518.1, on the reverse strand, counting down.
AGAATCAGAATTGGATGTGATTGTGGCGTAGGAAAAGTTGCACACGCCCTGTCCTGACTGCTTGGTACAATTTGAGCCATGCGTCCATCCACCATCCACCCATTTTCCATACCGCCCGTCCTCATTAGGGTGGCGTGTGAAGCCAACCACTATGACGCGGCACAAATGATCCAATTTCACTTCATTGGTCCGAAAAAGATTTTTTGATTTACTACAAAATCCTCCATCTATGCCAGTAACATATAGTGAGAGGCAGAACAATTCAATTCTTGTCCACTAAATGGCATGAGGTACAATTAACCTTTGTATCATCCTGTTGCTATCCGTATAACAGAATAAGTCATGGCTTCCTGCAAGCAAATCAACATTGTGTTCAACTAAACACGCTCGGAGTTCACACTAAGTCAATTTGTGAGTAAATTGAGGATCCTATTTATTTCAGCATCAAGTTTTTGGGTGACAAATTTGTTGGGTGGTGCCATAAGATTTTTTATAATGTGAAATATGCGCCTTTGCTCAATAATAGTTGGGGAAACACGGAACTAGCGACTATCCCAGCTGACTTTGGGGTGCACACAGCAAAACCTCAGAAAGCTGAGGGTGACATTTTTACTTCTAAGCCGACATGCTGCAGTTCCCAACCTTTTCTTCGCTACACTCCAAGAAAATAATTGTAACAGTAGCGCCTAATTTGAAGAAATAATTTGAAGATTGAAAATTGTTAATAAAGCGGTGGTCAACTGGTTAGCACGTCTGCCTCACCGTTCTGAGGACCCGGGTTCAAATCCAGCCTCGCCTGTGCGGAGTTTGCATGTTCTCCCCGTGCCTGGGTGGGTTTTCTCCGGGTACTCCGCTTTCCTCCCACATCCCAAAAACATGCAAGGTCGGTTAATTGAAGACTCTAAATTGACCGTAGGTGTGAATGGTTGTTGGTTTATATGGGCCCTGCAATTGGCTGGCGACCAGTTCAAGGTGTACCCCCGCCAGAGTCAAAAGTTCACACTTTTTACGTACTCCAAATAATTTCGTTTTGAACCAATAAAGAAAATTAGCATATCAGTGCATTCACAGATGCCTCAGTGTGCTCACAAATGTGACATAAAATCTCAAAGTTTGGTTGTGAGAGCAATTTGTTGGAGGTGAACTTGCTCATCGAACGACCTACAAAACAAATCTATTGGAAAAGAACAATGATTACTCTGGGCGAAGCATTGAGAAAGCGTGATTTTGGTGGACCTCCGCTATATCCAAGTGCCAGAAATCTGGTACAGCGAAATGGAAAGAAAATGACAGCCATTTTTCTTAATTTAATAACATACCTAGGACAGCTGTTCCTCGGACATGTGGACAACTGGTCCTGGCAATAAATCTAAGAACGTAATTATTTTATTTTATTTTTTTAAACAAATGCAACAACAAATTTATTTTTCTTAGAACCTGGATTAACCCTAAATTTACCGGAGGACCAGTTGAGGTACGAGAACACCAGGTGTTGGAGGTATGCACTTTTGAGGACCACCTGTCCGAGGACCCATCGTTCAACAACCCAATTGATTTCTTTATTTCCCTAATGCAAAGCCCTTCAGCCAATCAGTTGCCTCCTGGTTTGCTGAGTGGAGGGCGGCTAATCGAATAAACATTCCATTCGGGTTTCTTCGTCTAGATATGTTACCATAATATAAGTTGGCATGTTAGCATTTGAGCTAAATCGTACCTGACCACATGGCACATGGTAAACTTCTCATGGACCTGCCTTTGTGTTTCCTGTACTCAGGTTGTTATCGTGCTATGTGTTAGCAAACCAACGGTTATCAGCTTAGCATTATAGCAACTCTTTTTAGGCATAGTACACAAGCACATTTGAAAATATACATCTTATATCTGTGTATTAGCTATTTCTCCACTCATTTTGCTAGCTTGCTAAATATTAGCATAACAACTGTACCATGTTAGCATTTGAGCTATTCTCTTTCACGATAGTACCTGACCACATGGCACAAAGGTGAATCCTTCGTGATCTGTGTTTGTGTTTTCTTCACCCAGGATGTTATTTTGCTATATATTAGAAAATCAACTGTTAGCATTTTAGCAACAGTTGACTTAAGGACATAACTTTAATTAGATTCCTCAATGTGCAGTTAAGTCAATGCCCTTTGCTGCCCTCAGTGCAGAGTTGCCACTTCAGATGAAACAGTCTCTCAGCTATGTTTTGTTGATTATTTGACAAACGCGTTAGTCCCGAGGTCTCTTGCTAAGGCGGGCCTCCCCCTTCTCATGAACTTGTCAATAATGTTCTGAAATAGCCGGGAGTGGGTGGAAAAGAACATTGTGAGGCACCCGGTGAATGAAATCTCTTCGAATTGCAGGATGTCAAGAAGACAGGGGTGGTCTTCATTTATCCACTTTTTTGTTTTTCTATCTGTGTAAAGGGCAGTATTTTAAGAATAGCCGCAGATTGGTTCATTCAACAGCTGCGCCCCACCTGGGGAGGAGTGTGTTTATGTGTGGAGTTTGTATGAGGGTGGATGCTGTTATTAGTTCATGGTCACCTTCCCATCTTGGCAGCCAGTAACGCCTGCGCGGAGTGCGAAGGCTGGCCAAGCCACGCACACTTCGTATGTGGCGTTGCTGTTTACGTCCCACAGTTTCATTCTCAGACTGTATGGATTACATTGCAAGCCAGTGGAGCTGTCTGTTTGGGATATTGTGTTGGAAGTCAGATATATTGCCTTGCACACCTCTACCTGGGAGAGTCGAGGAGCTCAGAAAACTGATCCTCTTCCCTGGCGTATGATCTGATTCTGTATGTTTTTATTCTCTGAGTCATTTGACACTGCAGTGCATAAGGCAAAAGCATTTCAAGAAAGTGCGCGCACAACCCTTGCCAGCCTCTTCGGGAGATCTTGGATGGGAAGGGCCGAAACCTTCTAGAAAAATAATAATAACGTAGGCCCAGCTCCCTCTGGGTTGAAATCCCAGCTTGCGCCAATCACATGGGCAAAGCTGAATTCCTGTCTGGAGATGCCAGAAGCCGTTAGGGTGAGCAGCAGTGTTCACTCACTCACTCAGAAGGGAGGGAGGATGAGGATTCTTCTATACAAGGAAGCGCTCTACTAACACAAAGACTGTGAGGTATTCATCGGCTGTCAGGTGTCGTTATTTCCTCCTTTGTTCCTTACTTTTTCGGCTCCTCTGCAAGTTTCCCTCATCTTTTACCTCAACTTTTATCTCCCCTGTCCCCCTTCCTTGTTTAATAATTGTGTCCATCATGGAGCAATTGAATTTGCCTTATGTTGGCACCGGTGTAACTGATAGAGTGGCAGGTTGACCTCTCAACTCAACTCTACTTTATTTATCAAGCACTTTAAATACAACTACAGGTGAAAACAAAGTGCTGTATACAGATACGTATTAAACTTTAAGAAATAAATTCAATTACAAACAAAACAAAACACTCAAAGAGATGCTGGGTCTTAATCCCGGTTGAAAGCCAGAGCCTTGCCTTTCTGCAGAAGCATGTGTTTTGTACACTTACTAGACACGTCATTAGGTATACCTGCACACTGATGAGTTCATCCTAAGAGCATATTGCACCGTTATCCCACACACGCTGCGAAGGCAGCAATTTATTTTTTGTACCTCCATGTGGATCTATCACCCACAAGAGGAAACAAGCTTAAGGGTAAAAACCTTAGCTTGAATGGACTTTTTAGTTGTATCGTCATCATCACCATTTCCTTTTGGTGGTCCTTGGGGCTCGTTCCCTGATCTCGACGGCTCCCTTGATCCAACGCTGTTATTTGTTGCTTTCAGCACAGACAACTTAGGCCTTTGGATCCGCTGCAGTCTCTTGCAGCGGATCAATATGGTGGGCTTCATGTTTGTCTGCTCTTCTTTTTCTTTGCTTCCCCACATGTACGTCCTACAGTTGTGTCCTTTTCATATTCCTTGCGATATTCCTTTTTTGTAAGTTGAATGTGCTGCCTGCTTCCCCAATGTATGTCTTATTGTGTGACTCGCTGCAGCATATTTTGTATATGACCACTTTTTCTCTGTTTCCTTGTTGTGTTTTGGGTGCACCAGTATGTGTCGGAGTGTTTTGTAAGCCTTTACGCGAGTGTTTATGTGTTGTTTCCTCGTGACTCTCTGTACCCTTTCTGTAAAAAATACCCCCTTAACCACCCTTGAGGACTTGCACGATGCCAGAACTAAGACAAGAGCGTACAAAATCCTCTCAGACCCTCCACATCCCGGTCACGGGCTCTTCCAGCTTCTCCCCTCAGGAAGGCGCTACCGATCAATGCAAACTAGAACTAGCAGACATTCCAACAGCTTCTTCCCCCTTGCCATCAACTTCTTAAACAGCTAACCTACAATTCCATTGCAACATGCTGCCAATTTTTTTTTTGTCTTGAGTTTGTCGTCGCATTTCTGTCAGGCCAATTATATATTACTCGTGCACTCACTGTAGTAGTCTCGCCACGCTGCACTATTTGCATATCTGTTGTTGACCAATACTGGCCCCTCATGCCAGAGTAGCACCTGCACCACTTGCACACTGACTGAGGAGTACCTGCAACATTTGCACAATCGGCATTGTCCCAGATTATCGCGCTACTCGTCACTTTAAACTGCATACATTCCTTGAAGTCTCGGCACAATGGTCATTGCACCGGAATATTGCTATATTTGTCATTCAAACTGCTCTAAGTGCTAGAGGACTCTGCATCTTTATGCACAATTGTCAAAACAAAATAAATAAATAAATTGGAACCAGCATTACCAGATAACTAGCAACCCTTTATTGCTCAGTGACTGTTTGTGTCAATGTCTTTATTTCTCAAAAGTGTTCCCTGTCAATTGACTGTCTGTTGTCGTACTAGAGCGGCTCCAACTACCGGAGACAAATTCCTTGTGTGTTTTTTTGGACATACTTGGCAAATAAAGATGATTCTGATTCTGATTAGAAATGGAAGTGTGACCATTTCAGTCATCTAAGCTTTTCGTGTGGTCTTGTTCCTTCCCATCCCAAGTCTGTTTTCCTTGTTTCACCTGTTTGTGGCCCATTTTGGATAGTGACAATTTGTTAGTGTGTTCTTGATGTTCTCCTCCTCCTCCTCCTCCTCCTCCTTCTCCTCCTTCTCCTCCTTCTCCCTGTCCTGCAGTCCGGCGATGATGGTGGTCCTGTCATAGAGTGTCCTTGTGACTGATAGTTTGTGTATTATTGGGTGCTTTGAAGTCCACAACAAATACCGGTCTGTATGCTGGTGGGTTTGTGGTACAGTATATGTTGATTTTGATGATGATGTCCAGGAATGCTATGGAATTTACAGCTTCTTCTCTGTGTGTGAATTGTATCTTGTTAGTTTGGTCTATGTTGTTTTGGTGGTCTGTGAGTGATTGTGTATCTCCAGTATGTTCAGTCATTTTCATCCAGTTCATCCAGCCACGTTCGCTATAATACAAGTTACTTTGTGGTTTGCCAACTGGGTAAGTCGCTGTTGCTCATTAAAACGTCTTCTTCTGCAAGACAAAACAGTTTCTGTTTGGCTCGTACGACTCATAGCCACAATAGTAACGTAGAGTGACTCGAATAATTAGCTTTAATCTGATTACTTGTCTCGAGATAGTAACACATTTGATTACTAGTTAGTCAAAAACTGGTCATAGATGAGATACTGCCATCACTGTTTAACTTACAAGTACAATATACCCCACCACACGTTGCAAGACACTTCCAGAAAGCTATCAAATGTATGTGGAGAGACTGAGCAATAAAATATTTCATTGAGGTGATCAAAAAGCCGCTGTGAGTCGGCTATTACCACATTTTAGTCTTGATATTTATTGTCAGTGAATATCGGCGCCAGCTACTTTTTTCCCATCGAGATCTGCGTGGACCGATTCTGCTTCAAACATGTTGCGTGGTGGCTGGCATTAGAAGACAAGCCATTGGAGTTTTTGGAAAGCACAGGGCTCCCACTATTACAGCAGTCACAGTCATAGTAATGGCACAGTGGTGGTTTAGATATTTAATCATTTGTTTTTAGTTGCGTCTATGCGAGTCGTCAAACTATGTCTCCATGAGAAAGTAACCGTGGAGCAAGGAAGCCTGGGCACCGATTATCTATAGAACGGCAGGCGCGCCTCCTTTTTTTTTTTTTTTTTTTTTGACAGATCACCAAACTTGCATGTAGTCGTGAGTACAATATTCAGAATAAATTGCTTTTATCGAATTAATCACTTTCAGAATAAAAAAGCATGCTCCCCATCTAAGTAGACGGAGCGGTGCACACGGTTTCGTATCAGAATGAGTGCTTTTGAAAGGTTGTAAGAAATGGAAGAGATGCTGTTGACAATGGGCCATAGTGGGGAGTCTGTTTTATGGATTTTAGGTGTTTTATATACAGTATACGCGGTGTGATGCTTGCTGTGAGGATCAGGTAGTTGTGTTGCTATGCTTGTTTAATTGTTTTCCATGAGGGTTGAGTCTTGTTTTTAAGAGTCCTATTATTTTCTTGTGTTGGATCCTTTTTCAGAATTTGTGTGTGTGTGTCCGCGTGCGTGCGTGCATGCGTGTGTGTCTTTCAACATGTTCTCCATCTGTCTATTTTATTGTGCTGTGTCAATGATGTCTGCTGGGAGTATAGTTTTGTCTTTTCTTTTGATTTTTATGCCAAGTTATCTAATGGCTTTCTTTCTTCCTTTGCAATATTGGTGTGTTTTATTTTTGCTGTCTTAAGTATGCCCACCACCTTGTTACGTAATTTTGCTTTACCCCCTGATGTTGTGTGTTATTGTATGTGAGCTAAAACAAAAAAACCTCATATGGGATTTTTATTGGGTGTGAACCTCTGATGAAGGCAGCAGTAGTTTGCAGAAACATGTCAGGTAAAATAAACCTCGTACACAACAAATACTTAATCAGTACCGCTTCTCGATAAAATGCCATTGCTTAACACTAACGCCAATGGAACTAGGTCACTTGTATTCACAGTGTTAATGATGTGACTGCTGACAGAAGCATGAGGATGAATTCTGAAGCGTTTCGGGCAATATTATCTGCTCATATTCAGCCAAATGCTTCAGAATTCATCAGAGGCGCTTCGCATTGTGGATGGACAATGATCCCAGGCATACTGCGAAAGCAACCAGAATTTTCCTTCAGGCAAAGAAGTGGAATTTTATGCAATGAGCAAGTCAATCACCTGACCTGAATCCGATTGAGCATGCTCTTCACTTGCTGAAGACAAAACTGAAGGGAAAATATCCCAAGAACAACCAGGAACTGAGGACAGTTGCAGTAGTAGTAGTTGTGGTAGTAGTAGTAGTTCCAGACTTCAGGCTGTAATTAACTGCAAAGCATTTGCAAACAAGTATTCAAAAGTGCACGTTTGATTTATGATTCGTCCCATTCCTTTTGGTTTCATAAAAAGTGGGAAGCATACATACAAACTGTTGCAATTCCTACACCGTTCACCTGATTTGGATGTAAATACCCTCAAATTATAGCTGAAAATGAAATGTGCAGTTAAAGCACATCTAGTTCGGTTAATTTCAAATCCATTGTGGTGGTGTTTAGAGGCAAACACATGAGTATTGTGTCAACGTCCCACTATTTATCGAGCTGACTGTATATTTTCCATAGGTGTGAATGGGAGTGTCCGTGATTGTTTGCCCTCATGTGCCCTGCAATTGATTAGCGACCAGTCCATGGTGTAGCCTGCCTTTTGCACAAAATCAGCCGGGGTAGGCTCCAGCTCACCTGCGGCCCAGTGAGTACAAGTGCTACAGGAAATGTATGAATGGGTTTCACTTACATTGCGTCTAAGTGGTAGTGTCCAAACAGATCCAATAGATAGAGCTGCAGTTTAATGTTTTTTTTTTTACATAGTCTGACAGACATCCACCCATTCCCTATACAACTAAAAAAACAACTCAACAAAACAAAACAAAAAACTAGGATATTTGGTGATATATGGTTTTCAATTTACCTGGGTGAACTCTAAACCATCCACAATTGCACACCCTTCATTCTTTTGTGTGTTGTGGCCATTTTCCATTCTTAAAACTGTACGTGACACTTTGCCGCCACCCTGAGAGCTGATTTAGACCATGTGATGCAAGAAGGAGCCTTGAAGGTGATGTGGTGTGCAAAATTAAAGAGGTGCTAGTAGCGTTCTGTTGCACCACAGCCCGTTGCGCTTTGTTGATTGTCCTCCTTGCACTGACGTCATTTGACATTCATACCAACTTCATACCGAACAAATTGGCTGATCTCATTACTGCAGAGCCAGTGGAACACAGAAGATTAAATTCTCAGCTGTGTAAGAGTTTAATGGATGTTATTTATCCCTGAAGCCAAAGGGAACTCCCATGTGAGTAGAAGCCATTCAGGGTTAATGTGAAATCCTCCTTATTCCTCCTCATACAGGATGATTTATCCCTTTGACTTAAACAGCAGCACATGTGTCTAGCATGGATGGATCTGCATCAGTTTTGGGAATTATTTGTTAACGGTCGAAAGGGGTGATAAAGCATTACTGTACCGACACTCGGCCAATCCGGAAATTTATGGTGTACGAATCAGTTATTGTACACTTGACAAGCAGTCTGCTAGTCAAGTACCAACAGCTGGCAAGCTGTCATTCTTCCAAGCATTGCTGCATAAAGAGTGAAACCAAAGCAGCCTTTGATCCAGTCGTCAGGTCTCTGCCATTCAACCAAGGGAGAACCTGGACGTGACATTCCATCCTTCCATTTTCTGTACCGCTTATCCTCACTGGGGTCACGGGACCCAGCTATCTTCGAGCAAGAGGCGGGATACACCCTGAACTGGTCGCCAGGCAATCACAGGGAACATATAAAGAAACAACCATTCACACTCACATTCATACCTATGGGCAATTTAGAGTCTTCAATCAACCTAACCCATGTGTTGGGGATGTGGGAGGAAACCGGAGTACCCGGAGAAAACCCACACAGGCACGGGGAGAACATGCAAACTCCACACAGGCGGGGCCGGGATTTGAAACCCGGTCCTCAGAACTGTCAGGAAGATGTCCTAACCAGTGGGCCACTGTGCCGCCTGGACGTGACCTGAGGTTACAAATCTCCGACAGCCAGCAAACAGCATTCTGTATGTCCAAAGCCCTGTTGAGTCTTAAAATACACCATTGTTCCTACTCAAGGTATGTTATCGCCCTTCTTCACTATTGTTCCTCCCCATCTCCTGTAATCACTTGGCTTCTATTCTTAGCTCCATTGTAGCTGAGATTACGGTGACATGCTGGCTATTGTGGCTCTAGAAGAGTTACATTGTCGGACTCCACAGGAACGCCACAAATGTGTTGTGCACGGTGTCCTTATATGCTTTGGGATCATTTTAAAAATTCTGGAGGATGACTCGTCATGATTTATAGAAGACAAGCAAATCATGCGAGAACTCAGAGAACATCTAAAGGGGTGTCAAACTAAGAAAATAAATTTAATTGTAAATTGTAAACTAAATTGCAGGCCAAATCAGAGTTGTGGTTCCGCCTGGAGGGCTGTTATGGCTGTTAGAATCATCCATCCATACATCATACATACTGCTTATCATCACTATACTGTAGGTTCCGGGTGTGCTGAGCCTATCCCAGCTGACTTTGAGCCAGAGGCAGGGTATAACCCCAGACTGGTCTACAGGCAATCAAAGGGTGCTTATAGACAAGCCACCATTCACAATCACATTCATGCCAAAAGACAATTTATAGAGTCAGTGAAACTAACATGCATGTTTTTTAGTGCACCGGGAGAACATGCTAACTCCACACAGGATGGCCTGTGTGTTTAAGATGAATAAAATGCTACGACCACGCCGCCATGATGGCAGGTGTTTTCGTTAATATATTTGTAATATATTGGAGAGGGAGTCCCTTGTTATTGTATTCCTTTACTACATCCTGGACTGGTCGACAGTCAATCACATGGCTTTTAAAAAATATGCCTGTTAAATATAATTCTGTTTCAATTCATATGAAACGTACTGTATATCCATCATGACATGGCCACCACGTCAATGCCCCACGTTCAACATAGCCGCCACGTAGGCATGGGAAGCAAGTCTTTTGGAATGGGATCTATTTTTTATTTTTTTTTGTATATCTGTGAACCGGAAATACATCAGTCCCATTCTCTGCCTGCCAGTAAACAACAGTACCTAATTCTGGAACTAACAGACTTTGTCAACGGTAGTGACAAATGGAAACTATACTTCTTTCTCCGATACTCGTTATATCAGGGTCCGTTTAACGAGTTTCCACTGTATATATATATATATATATATATATATATATATATATATATATATATATATTAGATTTGCAAAAATACATCTGTATCAAATTGTTCGATGCATTGGTCACGGTGTGGTACGTATTAAATGACGATATGTCATTTTATATCAACCTCTGACAATGCAGAGCTGTGCTAAAATACTCTGCCTTACGCCTTATTGTTGAGCACAGATCCACTGTGGTGCTCCACTCGTATTCATTCCGACCAAGGAAGGGTGCCTTTGGAAATTCACCCTGATGCCCTAACTCTACTCTCAAAATGCGTAGCAGAGCAGCACCGGAGGATATTTCTGAAGCTGCTGAGACAGAAGATTGCAACATGGCTACTTCCTATAGTCCTTCCTAAAATCCTCCACCATCCTTCAAATCTGGCGCCCGCACACACACACACACACACACGTACACACACACACACACACAAACACACACAGACTGTAAATTTACTGGCAAATTGGTTTGTCCTTTTATCCTCCACAAAGCATCACACAGATGGTCTGCATTCATTCACCTGTAATTCAATCCGACTCTGCGACAAACAAGCCAGGCTGCTTGCGCTCTCTGTTTGAACAAAAGTCCTTTTTGTGTTGTAAAACAGCCGTGGCTTGACAATTTCTAAATGGACGAGATTTTAAAAATATTTTTTTTTTTGCTGCTTTATTATAAAGACACAAAAGGTGTTCAAATTTCAATGAAATCAACTTGACGTTGGTCTTCTGAATGCAGTAGTTACACTCTTGTGCCGACCCAAAACAGCCAGATTAAGATTTTCACGAGAAAATGGTTTTGAGTGTGGGCCATTAGTGGTGTAGTGGTTCTCATTTGTTCTAGGTAGCGTCAGCGAGTGTCAGGTGAGATAATGACGCTCAGGCTGTTCCCATCCGCAATCGAGCTTGCTGTGGAAGGCCGGCTGCGAGACTTGCAAAGATGCCAAAAGATTCCAGCACACGGGTGGATGGTGGACATGCATGCACGCGCATCTCGCCTCTAGATATTATTTCTTTTTCTATTCCTGCAGGATTATGTTTTGTGTCTTATGCTTGTATCGTTTTTCTGCCTCCTCATTCTCAACTGTGGCCTGTGTCAATGCAACTAGAACTTTGCGTTACCTTGATGACCGGGGGAAAATGTAGGGGGATTGCTCGTGGCTACTCGTGCTCCAATGAGGAGAAGTTCAAAATAACGTTACAACCAAGGTGGTAACGGTGAGATGAATTAGCGGTACAGCTCGATTAATGACGGTGAAGCTATAACTGCTCTGTAAAGCGCAGGAGGTACATCTCCGGTTCTTCCTTGGGCGCTTTGGAAGGAGATGTGTATACTGTGTATGCTTTGTCAACAGGCTTAAGGAAAATGGTGACAGGCAGCTGTTGTTGCTGCTGCTTCATGATAAGAAAGAGGGTTTTACATGTCTCCATGGTAATGTTGACGGCATTGAAGAATGAATGTCGAATGTTGTGTTTTTGGTACTCTGGTTCAACTCATTCCTATGTAGGAGTTGGACCTTCTCAAGGAGTGTCATAACTTTCTTCTTGTGCTCCAGCAGTTTGCCAGAAAGCTTCGATGGAGCACAACATTTAGGCAGTATCTTCGGACATTAAAGAAAGAGCGCATAAATACTGTCTTTGGAGACACTGTACTTCATGCAGTGAAAGACGTGAACAGTAAATTCTATTGTTGAGTGACGTCCCGTTTCACCAAGAAATCCCATTTATTTATTAGTCTTTTATTTTCACAACTGATTATCATCTGCTGCGATTGGCTGGCGACCAGTTCAGGGTGTACCCCGCCTCTCGCCCAGAGTTAGCTGAGCTAGGCTCCAGCACGCCCGCAACCCTAAAACAAAGCAAAATAAAAGCAAATACAAACACATAGACAACATACTGTACAGACTTCGAGAATGAAACGGTTAATGAAACTGCTGGAACGAAGAGTGCGGGTGGTGGTATGCGTGGTGAGCAGAGAGCGAAGGTAGAGTGGTTTCTTTCCAATGAGTGCTTTAGAAAAAAACATGGATCAGTGAATTACACACACACACACACACACACACACTTACTTACAGTATTACAGCACTGTATTCTTTATTGATATTTGGGTGTATTTATGCTGATATTATTACAGAATTAGTCAATAATAACCAACACTGTAGAGAAGTGAAATGGTGAATTTGCAAAGGGGTGGGTGACTACTGTAATAATACAGTACTGTATGTTCCCTTTCAAATGATTTTCTTGTAATAATTAATAATGTAAGCTTTTTCGTATAATACAGTTTTTGCAATGGATTCTCCATCTGCCCATTTTCTATATCGCTTGTCCTCATTAGGAGCATGGGTGAGCTGGAGCCTATCCCAGCTGGCTGACTCTGGACAGATCGCAGGGCACATAAATTATATATATTAAAAAAAACATTGACACATATTTTTGGACAATTTAGTCTCCGGGTAACATAACATGCATGTTTTTGGATATGGGATGAAAGTTGGAGTCTTCTTCTTTCCCTTTTGGCTTAACCCTATTCAGGGCTCACCACAGTGAATCATTGCCTTTCATCTGTCACTGTCCTCTATATCCTCTGCTCTAATTCCAGCTATCTCCAAGTCTTCCTTTTCTCCATCCCAAAATCCATCCCAAAATCTCCTCTTTGCCTCATACATGGCAGCTCCATTTCTAGCATCCTTCTACTGCTATATCCACTGTCCCACCTCTCCAAAAATGTCCAAGCCATCTCAATCTGGCCTCTTACACGTTTTTCCAGTTTATGCTGTCTCTCTGATGAGCTCAGTTGTGATCTTTTCCATCCTTGTCACTACCAAAAACAATCTCAGTATCTTCGTCTCTGCCACTTCCAGCGCTGTCTCCTGTCTTTTGGTCATTGCCATCGTCTCCAAACCATACGACATGCCTGGTCTCACTACCATCCTATGAACCTTTCCTTTCACTTTAGCTTGTTCTCTTTTGTCCATCCTGGTTGTACTCTCTTCTTCACCTCTGTTGCTTGAGCACAAAAGTTTCCCCACCCCTGTTCTATCCACTAGACGACCATGTTGCCCTCCCAATGAAATATCCATACAGCAAAACACTACTTGATGGGTTCTCACCGATTTGTGTAAAGTGGCCTGTTTCCAGCAAAACAAGTTCAAAGGTGGGGACATTTCATGTTCATCACCACACATTACCATATATGCTTAAAGTAGTTGCCAAGCTAATTTACATAGCCTTGAACCTGCAAAGAGCACAACAAAACAGCTACAGCAGTCCTCATGAGGACAATATATCCACATGTGCCTCCAATAAAAAAGTGGCAGTAAATGGGGGTCAGAGTTGACTCTTCTAAGGCTGCCAAAACATCAGAAGATGGAGATATGAATCTGGAAACGTCAATATTAGTTAGATAAGCGATATGAAGACAGAGACATCTCCAGATCACTGGAGCAGCCCTCAGGACTTCTAAAGCTGGGCCCCACCCTCATCCCTCATGTATTTAACTGGGCTTGTACTCCGTGCAATCTAATCCATCTCATCTGCACTGGTCATGTTGGGCTGCTCCTGCTCGCCCAGCTGCCTGCTCAGGAATCCACATACCACCTTTTTGCAGAGCTCCTCCAGCCCTGCCAAGACCCACTCGGTCTCCACACAAAAAACACAACCGATGCAACAGTGAAGCCTTCGTCACTTTTTTTGTCGGCAACAATATCTATATACATATAACCAAAAAAAAAAACCACACCTATGGACAGTTTAGAGTCTGTAATAAACCCAACATGCATGTTTTTGAAAAGTGGGTTGGGTAGCTGAACCCCTGCAACCATGAGTAAAGAGCCCAACTCCACACAGCAAGCCTGGAGATTCCAACCTAGAACCTCAGAACTGTGAGTGAGCATGTTGAGCAACAATATTAAGATGGAAATTATTGGTGCAGTTGGTAAACTGCCAATATCTGGTTTTATATATTGCGCACAGAGGACCGGATTTACACTTCATGCAGACATTCTGTTTAAGGTACCGGATGTATGAAGTCTGATCTCCAACTACATAAAGCGCTGTCGGATAGCAACCCTTCATTTAAATTTTTTTTTTCGTTAAATCCCATCCTGTCATTCAAGGCTTTAAAACCAAGCAAATCAATTTGATTTATTTTTCTACATGCATCCAAAACACTTAATTCTTATCCATACCAAGGTTTATAGCGACAGGAGCAGCCTAGTCCTTACATTATTGCCATAGAACATAATGTAACTTATCTGCATTACTAGAAAAACTGAGCGCACATGTACACATTTTTATTGAAGTTACTTCTTTGGAAATAAAATAAATATCCCGCGCCTGGCGAGAGAGCCTCTGTCCACAATGGCCGCTTACATCATGGCAAGAGTGCTCGAGCACTGAGAGTGTGTATAAATCCTTGTGAAGCACAATTCACCAAAGTGTTGGATTGTTGGCCCACTAATTGAGAACGTGAGCTGAATTTGATTTGGAGCTCGTCATCTGCTCTCATTCAATGAATTGAACTGGCCGCGACGACCATCGTTGGGCTCAATGAATGCAAGCTTCGCTATTTGATCCATGACACATAAGAAAATTACAAATAGTTAAGTATTGTTGTAAAACACAACATATGTATACCTAAGACTGTATTTAAATGTGTGTTTGGAGTGTATAAATAACTCCCAGAATCAAACTCATGCGAGGGATTCGAGTCTGAACTCGGCATCAAAGGACGTGACATCTATCTAGCAGATGCCGTGATATGGACCAGTCAGACCCAAGCTGTTTTCCATATTTAAATTAGGGAAGATGAGCAATCCAGTCAGAGCAAAGCTCATTTACAGTACATGTCACATAATAATGAGAAGTGCCTACTGTAGAATGCATTGCTCGATGCATGGATCAAGGGATGATGGCATGATACGGATGTTTTCATTGGTAGACGAATGACACTGCTTGTCTGCAAAGACAGTTAATGGTGCAACCTAAAGAAATATATGCATGATGGAAGTGGCCAGAGAAATCCTGGCAATACATCTGCCCTCATTTCATTCTCCATCGCTGGCTTCTGATCAAGACCCTTCTGATCTTCTACTGACTCTTCCACCTCAATTTCATATTCATTCCGAAGATCCACTTGTCCATCGCAAATTGCGATCCATTAGTGTCAGAGTGTCTCTTGCTGCCCCCAACATCTGGAACTCCATCTTTATTTTGCTCCTTTCCACTACGCTGTTGTTCTTTTGTTTCATACAGTGCGTATAAATATTGCAGGGGTCAATTAAATTGTGTCTGTCTTACTTCTTGTTACTAATGGCCTTTAGTTTATTGACATGCTCTCAGAAGGTTTGATAATTACTTTCCCAAGCGAGCCGAATTAGTGTTAAATAATATGTGTGTGAGTCAACAAGCTGACTGATTAAGGAATAATAAGGAACATTTCGGTCAGGCAAATGGATCACATCAAGACAGCAGCTGTTAAAAAGCCAATGATGAGCAGCAAGCTGGTATTTGCGGCTGCTGTAGTCTCTGGAGAACCAAGAACCTCTCAATGCAGGAGCCTCCAAAGCAGGCGTCTTAAACTCAACTTAGTAAACCATTAAAGTACGCTGTATTTAATGAAAAAAGGGTTTCATGCATTCATAAAATGTACAACTAATCCAATCTTCTCAATCTTTATTAGTAACAGTTCTGAACAAGATTGGTGACCCGGTCCACTTATCTCCCTGATATTCTGAATACGCTTCAGCATGTCAAGTTGACATCTGATGCTGTATTTCTTGAGCACCGCAACAGGTTGCCCATGTGCTTAACAAAAACATTCCATCACCCACTTTTCCTGAAATTGGCTCCCTTAGAGATAGGGTGAGAAGCTCGGTCATACGCGAGGGCCTCAGAATAGAGCCGCTACTCCTCCGCATTGAGAGGAGCCAGATGAGGTGGCTCGGGCATTTGATTTGGATGCCTCCCTGGTGAGGTGTTCCGGGCACGTCCCCCCGGGAGGAGACCCCAGGGAAGACCCAGGACACGCTGGAAAGACTATGTCTCCCGGCTGGCCCGGGAATGCCTCAGGACCCCCCCGGAAGAGCAGAATGAAGTGGCTGGGGAGAGGGAACTCTGGGCGTCCCTGCTAAAGCTACTGCCCCCGCGACCCGACCATGGATAAGCGGAAGAAAATGGATGGATGGATGGGTCTCAATTGGCCCCTGAGCTGCAACTTTGAGACCCCTGCCCAAAACCTTGCAGTCATCCATAAAGCTGTATTTCGGCCACCCCTAACCAATGCTGACACAGATACGTTACGATTGGCTTTAGCCGTAACGTGGACCCCAAAGATGACACAACAACTCTTGAATAATGAGATCGATTATATTCACAAACCAGGGAGCAGCCAAGCATGAAATACAAAACAAATAAATACCAAAAAAACAATGAGTACAAAAAGTGTGTGTGACCAAAAAAAAAAAAAAAAAAAATTTATATATATTTATGTACTGTGCGCTAAAATGAACTATAGGTGGACACAGTCAATAGAGGGAGGAAGGAGCCCCTTCAAACGAAATCAGCACCAAAGACCCACACTCGGACAAGATACACAAGGGAGTAACAAAAACCTCCGAACACATTCAGGAAACAGAAAGTCTGAAAAACACAGCGGTATTTACTAAAAGGTGCGGACCGAATGCAAGCACAGTGGCAAGAAACGCACAGATAACTTGTAGCTTTTGTGGTGACAAGCAATCTGGAGTAATAATCTGGCACCTTCCTTCCACTGAGACCAAGTTTGAATAACCCATGGCACGATTTGCCAACAGGTGCCAAAAGGAAGGTCCGCCCACCAGCAATCTCAAACATGACTGTGAAGGCAGAAAAACAAGTGAACAGGAAGCAGAAACACAGGGATGTAACAGGATAAACGTTTACTTTGGGCTCAGTAAGATATAGAGACTGATCTCCAAAGTCTTTTATTCAATAATGAATACCATGCTACTTTGGATGGTGCAGATGGATGGAGTTGTGCATGTTTGCTGATGGCCAAGATGATTTTATGACATATGTGATTTTTTTATTTTTTATTTTTTTAACCGTGCACAATAATTCGCAACATTGTTGATGGTCCAACTAAATTATTCACAGTAAATTGCATTCATTGACTAGGAAAATGAACAAACCAGTCCAGTTTGTTTTTATGCATGTTGTCTACCTCAGTGGTTGGTGTCTTTTTACATTTTTTTTTTAATTTAAATTATTCTTTTACAGAAACCATTAGTAGTAACACCACCTTCGCAATATTGACCCTGCATTCAAGTCCGATTAACTTAGTGCAGTGGAAATGAACCTTTGCTGCAGCTGGTTATGATGAAGCAGAACAATTAGGCAACGTGACTCCTCAGCATAATAACAGTGACATGTGGAAATATAGCAGAAATTAGAAAAGTCTTTCTTTACTACGTTCTGCAGCATAATACAGGAAAATTATGAAAAGGGTTACTGATGTTTTCACAGCTAATGTATGCACGCACTGCATTCGTCTTGTGTGTTACTCGTTCTCTACGTCAGCCTCATCATTTGTTTAGAATTCGATTATAGCTAAGGCACAGTTTCAGTTTACAGCCTATGTGCAGCCCGCCAGTTCATCAGTGTACAATTATTTTGCCCCTTGCTATTTCGTCATTTGGCGTTACTGTTATGAACCGGGACAAAGTCGACGATTAAATGCGGAAGCCTTACGTGGAGTCACGCTACTGCTGCAAATGAAAGTGACATTTATTCAACTCATCATTGCAACAGGCCCTTCACTGAAACAAGATGTTTACAATATTAATGGGAAATATGAGGGATTTTCAAGTTTCCATCTCCCAAATGGTTTATTATGTGTTACATGAACTCTGGTTTGTCATGTCTGAAAAGGAGCTTTGTAACAGCTGCATGGCACACTGTGCTCTATTTCAGATTTGGCCATTTATAACCCAAAAGTATACTCCTTGGTTAGCCGCAGGTGATGCATGCGTGCACTCTCCGACGTTGCACACTGTTATACAGTATGTATCACTTGTTGAAAAGCGCTTCCTCTCCGTGCGCGTTTTCATCCAGCGCAGTTTAAAATGTGGTCTTTTCCAGCTGGATAATCCTAATATTGTGGAGGAAATTCTTGCTCAAATATTTAAGCCCAAATGTTTTTACACAAAGAGACCAACACTGTTTGTCGGCACATTTTATCTCATCCTTCCCTTCCTCGCTGCTGGCGATAAGCGACTGACCGGCCGACCATGGGAGCGGTGCAATTCGTCAACAGTAAACAAGGAAGCTGTGTTCTTTTGCCACAGCATCATCATGGAAACGTCAATGTACACACTGTCACATC
Source organism: Phyllopteryx taeniolatus (assembly GCF_024500385.1). Taxonomy (NCBI): domain Eukaryota; kingdom Metazoa; phylum Chordata; class Actinopteri; order Syngnathiformes; family Syngnathidae; genus Phyllopteryx; species Phyllopteryx taeniolatus. The sequence goes on along the minus strand of NC_084518.1, from coordinate 4,781,459 downwards.
TGTGTACGGTATCATCACCTGCCATGACAGCACCTCCGCCAACCTGTTTATGTTGTGGTATCACACAGTCTGGTCCAATTTTCAAGACTAACAAACTTAAAAATGTAAATGGCTAGACTACCGCACATTCAGCCACCCAGTACCTTGCAGGGCACGACTGGAGGCGAGCGCACGTATACTTGGTTTGTTCCTGTGTTACCATCTTATTTTACAATCCCAATATTTGCTAGATGGTGCTAAACAGGTACTGAGAATAATGGAAATGGAGTTTGCTTGAAATGTGATGAGGTTGCACTAATTCCAGTGGTGACAATAGTCTCATATAAGCAAAACAGGTACATGCTGCTCCTTGGTGGGTCATTTTCATATACTTCAGTACAGTAACAGTCAAGACACAAAAGCTCATTTAAGCACTTTTTTTTCATGCCACCTTGGCTTTATATGGGTAAATGTGGAGATCGGAAACAGCCACACTTAAAAGTCCTATTTTCAAAAAGTTATTGATGATTTCAAATTTCGAAGCACTCATAGTAATGGCAAAGCAAATGGCGGTGGCCTACTGAAATGCACTTCTTGCATAACGGTAAAGACAAAAGTGCATAATCGTAAAGACAAACACAGGTTCATAAAAATTTGGTGAGTTGGACGCTTTACATGTGTCGTCCTTCAAACTCTGCAGATACAAGTGCATAATTGATCCGAATTACTCATTTACCCGTTACACTCTTGTCTTTTATACAATCATAATAATTTTCTTTGTGTGAATGCAAAATGGCTGCCTCATCCTGGCACTTGAGCTCCCAGATCCCGCTGGTGTATTGCAACATCGATAATGAGGCTCTCTCCAGTATGCGTTAATGGTAAAGACAGCTTGTGTGACAAAGAAGGACCACTTGTAAAACAACCCCAAAAGCACCTCCGAAGACACTAACGTACATTTGGGTTAGTTTTCATGGGAAATGCATATTAAGCAAAAGGAGAAATTCTTATATATCCCAAAAATGTATTTGCATCTTCAGAAAACATGACACATACATGTAAAAAAGTTTAGGCAAAAGGTTTTAAAATATTACTTTAGACTTTTTTTCTTTTTTTTTCTTAGAAACCATTATTGCTGTTTGTATGATAGCAACTGCCAGTCATTCAAATACTCATATCAGTGAAATTAATAGATTTGCAAAAGAAAATTCAGGTGGGTATGTCTTCACTGGGCACGGTGACCGACTGGTTAGAGCGTCAGCCTCACAGTTCTGAGGTGCAGGGTTCAATCCCCGTCCCCGCCTGTGTGGAGTTTGCATGCTCTCCCTGTGCCTGCGTGGGTTTTCTCCGGGCACTCCGGTTTCCTCCCACATCCCAAAAACATGCATTAATTGGAGACTCTAAATTGCCCGTAGGCATGACTGTGAGTGCGAATGGTTGTTAGTTTCTATGTGCCCTGCGATTGGCTGGCAACCAGTTCAGGGTGTACCCCGCCTCCTGCCCGATGACAGCTGGGATAGGCTCCAGCACGCCCGCGACCCGAGTGAGGAGAAGCGGCTCAGAAAATGGATGGATGGATGTCTTCACTGTTATTGAGCAAACGATATGAAAATAAACCTGGTACTTCATTGTGCTTGCAAAATGTTCGAAAGAAGCATACATTGGCAATACGTCACAAGCTTGGAAGCTTGTTTTGTTGTTGTTGCTGCTGTGTGGACTTTTTCTGCAGCCAACAAAATGAAAAGCAAATGGTAAATTCCTTTCCATTACATAAAAAGTATTATGTATATTAATTTACCCATTGGAATGATGGCATGTTATACAACCGACCATTATTTCTAAACACAATAATGTAATTATATGTAAAAACTTTGTTGTATGTTTCCTTAAGTCTGTAATTCAGCAAAATTGAAATGGCTTTGACTGTGTGTTATATTTCAGTTGTAGTCACACTAATGTCATAACACCCCCGTTTTGGTGTCGGACGGGTTTGGTATGCATTTCAAGGCACAGAAAAGGACCGCCGATGTGAAAGAAATCAGTGGATTGTCTCAGATCTCCTGTGACAAAAAGACAAAAGACAGAATCTTTTGGCCACTAAACAATATACGTCCTGACATCTCTGCGCTGAGAAGAAAATGATTCAATTGCACTTAATAAATGCAACACACGTGCAAAATTACGCCGGTCAGAATCGATAATAATTACAAAGCTAATGGTTGAGCAGAGCACTGGGTCTCTGGGTGTTTCTTCGCTCACAGGCTCCAAGAAACTTGTAAGTTCATGCCTACTAAATTATCTGCATTTGACTGTAATGTATTTGTGAAATGTTGGCAAGGAAGCCTCATGAAATGAATCAAGATGCCAGAAATGTGGGAGACATTTTATTCATTTCTGGATTAAAAGATTCAAGTCCAAAATGTAACTGGTTCCAAGGCTTTAGTGTTGCTACCACGTTGCAGCTAAATTCGTCCTTTATGGACGAATTTTAAGGCCACTTTAAGGCCAAGGATTTGAAACAGAATGAATGGCCCGTGGCCAGTGTTGCAATGTCTGGAAATTAAAGACACATAATGAAAGAGGGACTTTTATAAGACTGGGTTGTTGTTTTTAATAATGATGGTACTGCACTGTGAAAATGTTCGATAAACATGAGAAAAATGACTACAAAATGCCCAACTCAAAATTAAAAAGATTTCCCCAGAATAAAAAGTATTTGTTTGTGATATACTTTGATGCAAGCTGCTAAAGGAAGGTCAAACTGGTTCCGGTTATTTGTTAACAAGGCTGGAAGTCTTTGCATCAAGTCAGATTCTCAGAAAGCATGCCACATGGTCTTAGTTTGCAATCGATACAAGGTCCATTTTGGTCCCCTCAAGAAGATGATTATTTGACACAAAGTTGTGCCATCTGTACATGGGCATTTTCCTCAAAGGAGTCCAGTCCACATCTAAGGTCTAGCAACCATAAAACCAAAACCAGAAATACTAGAACTCTTCATCTGTTAACCAAACACCCAATCACTAACATAGTGCTAGAAACAGTAACCAAAAGGTCAACCTGGATTTTGGCACTTAACCAGGTCACATGTAGTCCGAGACACTCTGACTCCCGAGACCGGCTTTCAGTGCAACAAGGACAAGCATTGACTCAAACAAATATTACTAAATGGTCCACCCATTCATCCAAATTGCTATACTGTGTATTCTGATTGGGCGAAAGACAGACTGCACCATGGTCTGGACACCAGTCAATCACAGGGCACAGAGACAGACAAGCAATCACACTTACACTATATTCACTCGGTCTCTGAGTGGGAAGTGAACGGAAGTCGAAGGAGTGAACCGTGAAAGTTAAGGTTGGTGGATCTCTCGTCACCGACAGTCACAGACCTGCCAGCATAACACCACACCCAATCCATTCAGGAATTGAACAATGTGGCATTAAGAAGGCATTCCTGACAAAATATTCTATATGTCACTGACCTTCCCAGGTTGATTCAGAAAATCAACCTGGGAAGGTCAGTGACACCGTTACGAACTTGTAAAGTGAAGCAGAACTACGAGTTCCGCAATCTTCCGTGAGATCCCCCAAACCTTTATTAGCATCCTGACAGAGCTCCATCGAGTGCAAAAAAACCTTTGTGAATGCTGTCGATGGACGTGTTGGGAGTGAACCCACACTGCTCTGGTAAGCCAGCAAGGCGGCAAAGCGGTGGGACAGAATTCTGGGAGGGTCTTCAAAACAGAGGCCTTGCATGTCTCTTGGTCTTGTTGAGAAACTGGACCTCGAGGCCCTCTACAATAACATGGAAAGCTTGCAGCAAAAATAATCCTCCCCACACACAATAGGGGAGTATGTGGACTTTGTCTCCAACACAGCTCTGAAAAATGTGCAGTGATAAGAACACTGCCCGCTTTATCATAAAAAACAAGGAAACCGGTCCGAGTAAGCAGGCTTACCAGACTATCCGTCTGACTTCCTGGCAGCCGAGGGCTTCGGCGGCATTCATCACACGACTTGAGCAAGTAACAGAAACCATGCTGAAGGTTCCGAGCGGCCATCGCGATTAGAAGCAGCAGGCCCAACAAACATTGTTGCCCTGGTGACCGTATGCACATCTTGGTACTCTACTGTGGTTTTATGATTTGATTTAAACATATGTGTTAGATGTCAGAAAATAGATTGCAAGCAGATGGAATAGATCATCATTTTCTGAGCAGTTTTCTATTTGTATACTGTGGCCTATAGTAGTCGTAGGCCTATCATAAAAAAGTCATGTTTTGTAAATGTTCTCTTCCTGCAATGACATACTTTATGAATTGCTCAAATTTCAACAAATGTGCTATAATTTTGCTACAAAAATTACCATACAATCAATTACATCTACCTGTAACTTTAACAAAGTTATCTTGATGTGTTCTAGTGAACTGAAACATTTTAACATACCCATAATATACTGGCACATGCAAATAAAATTATTCGTCCTAAGACACTGACTTCATATCAACATGACATTTTAATTAAAAAGAAATAGAGAAATTGGGTGGAAGTAGCGAGGGAAAAAGTAGTGTCATAGTTTGGGAAAGTCCCCAAATTAATTGTGTTTTTGCCATGGAAGTCTGCCCATAAAAGGAAAAACAGCAGTGAACAAATTCCCAAAGGTTCCTGTGAGTTCATCAACACTAATGTACTATGAACATAATACTGTGTCAAATGTACACTGATGGGCTCGAAAATTCCTCTCCTAAAACTCCTAAAACATCAACTGTTGACCATCTGGTGCTCTCAGAGCAAAAAAAAAAAAAACACATTAAAATAAACCTCAAAAAGTTATGGTAGACCCTCTAAGGTCAACATTTTTTTCTGAGATGCTGGTTGACCTTTGGTTTGTTTGAATTTGTAGCTGTTCATTTCCAATAGGAAAAAAAATGAAAAAGGAATAATCACTTGGAAGGTCAAATTGTCACTTGGCGGCACGGTGAGGGTCAGGTTAGCGCATCTGCCTCACAGTTCTGAGGACAGGGGTTCAATTCCCGGCCTCACCTGTGTGGAGTTTACATGTCCTCTCCGGGCACTCCGGTTTCCGGCATCAGGTCACATTCTTATGCAACGTCATGCTTCCATGCGTGGCAAAACAGAAGTGCAACACTCCCTGCCCAAAACAAGACATGTAAATAGGGGCTAGTGATGCACACTCCCTAGATCGTTCCATTGTGTGCTACATCAACACAATTAAGGAGTCTCGCATTCCCTTTGATACATCCATTTTGGAAGGATCCCTCCAAGCAAAAAGTTTGATGAGCCCTTTAGTCTTGCTGCCCATGATTAAGACAACACTAACTGAGATAATTGCTGTAATCTGGAAATGCAGTCACTATGGTAGAAATAAGTGATTTAAGGCCAAGAACCAAACGTGTTTGATAGCAATTACAGAGCCAGCAGCATTACGTCAAATCTATTAGAGCTCATAGGATTCCTGGCTCGGTTCTTGCCTAAAAATGTTCCAAAAACTGCATTGCTGGTCTCATGACGGCAGAAACCCGGTGGAGAATAGACCACTTGTGGATTCAGTTGAAGTCGTTTGAATGCCAAGGTGAGGTGAACTCAGAAAAGAGACAGACACAAAACACTACAAAACCATTTCTTCACACCTTCTTAGTCGTGTGACACATCAACATTTAGAGACACGTAGTTCTAATAGAGAACAGAAAGGACACAGATAATAAGGGCATGACTGAATGCCAATTAGTCGTGGGCGGACTGAAAATTATGTGCAGAAACTCCAAAGAAGCCACTGTAATTTTATGTAGTTACAGCGCAGTGCAGCTCACTGTAAGAATAGGGGGAAAACATTATTTGACTCCTTTTGAAATCAGTGAACTCAAGTCAGACCATGAAACAAGAAAACCCATGAAAGTCATGCTTCCTCAAATCCTCATAGAGCAGTAACGACAGTAATTACATGTACGCATGCAGAACAATAGCACAAATAACATGGCAGAATTATTACTGGATCCATGCAGTAATGACCATCGGACAGTTATAAAACAGCAGCAATGACCTCTATTATGTATTTCTCGTGCACTCACTGTAGTTGTCTCGCCATGCTGCACTATTTGCATATACTGGCCACTCATGCCAGAGTAGCATCTGCTCCATTTGCACACTGATTGAGGAGTATCTGTAACATTTGCACAACCATTGTCCCAGATTATCGCACTACTCGTCACTTTAAACTGCATACACTCCTTGAAGTCTCAGCGCCCTTTGCACAGTGGTCGTTGCACCGGACTATTGCAATATTAGTCATTCGAACTGCTCTAAGTGCTAGAGGACTCTGCATTTTTTTGCACAATTGTTTTTTGTCAATGTCTTTATGTCTCCAAAGTGTTCTGTAAATTGACTGTCTGCTGTACTAGAGCGGCTCCAACTACCGGAGACAAATTCCTTGTGTGTTTTGGACATACTTGGCAAATAAAGATGATTCTGATTCTGATTCTGAGATGAACAACTCGACTCACAGTCCAACACCGGACCAAATCTTAACCACGTTTTGACAAATGTCTGCCTGATTTGTTGCTGAATACCATATGCATTTCAGTTTTGCGTGGCTCTTTACAGGGAAAGGAACCATATTTGATCATTTAGGTCAAAATGATTGCCACACACCTTACTAAGAGACAGTAACTGAAAGTGATATCATCATCATTCTTAAAAATGGAATGAAAATGATTAAAATAGAATGATGAATATGAGTAACAAACGACACGTATTCGGTAAATTGAAGACTCTAAATTGTCCACAGGTGTGAATGGCTCCCAGCAACCGGGCAACAAAGCTCATGAAACGGTTTCGATTTTGCACAGAATGTAAATGTGCATGCTGTTAGTGTGAAAACGCACTGGGGTCTTTGTTCTGTTTTAACCAGCCACTTTCCATTCCGAAAGCTGCTTGTGGAGCCAGCAGGACAATCTTCTCATTGATGAGACCCCAGCCTTTCGTAAATCTTCAGGGAGGACTATTTACGTGCTGGGCAGATTTTTATAAAACGTGCTTTGCCCCAAGCACCTCCCTGGAAATCTCTCTCTCTCTCTCTCTCTGCTGGGATCCAAAAGCCTGGATGCACCTGTGACGCACAAGATGAAACAATTGTATACATGAGGTCATTAGTGAGGAGAGTCGTTTAACAGTCTTGAAGATTTCCCTTCTAAATGCTGCTATTTCAGTGATAGTGCCCATGTGTGTCTCATTATCAGACAGCTAAGATTGACGAAGGCAACGGTACATAACTGCATTCTTGATGGGCCAAAAGTCAGGGAGCTCATAAATAAACTGCATTAGTCATTGTTTAGTGTATCCATATACAGCGACTGAAATAAGTATTTCGCACATCACCATTTTTCTCACTAAATATATTTCCAAATGTGTTATAGGGATGAAAATTTTACCGGAAGTTGGGAACAACCCAAGTAATCCATACATACAAAACAAGTAGAACAAATAAACTCAGAAATTAAGTTGTGTGTTAACGAGGCGGGAGTACATACTAGACTGGTTGCCAGTTAATTGCATGACACATATACGACACAAACAACCATTCACACACACATTAACATCTATGGGTGATTAATCTAAGAAGTACGTTTTGGGCATGTGGGTGGAAGCCGGAGGACCTGGACAAATTCCACACAAGGAGAACGTGCAAACACCAGATTTGTAATCTCCTGACAGTGAGGCAGACATGCTATTCTGTCATGCTGGCTTGAGTGGAACCTCAAAAGTAAAACAAATGCCTTCCAAGAAACTGGATCACATCTGACTTGTTTGGATTTTGAATAACTTTTCCTATAACACATCATTAAAAAATACAATTCATTTGTTCCAGTCTCCCAAAAATAAAAAATAAAACTAAAGGAAAGCAAAGTGTGGAGGTAAGCCTTTAGAACAGGCCTGGGCAATTAGCAGTTAGCTGGTGCTGAGTGTGGCCTGCGAGTAGGTGGGGATACCCATGTGAATCAATTCAAATCACACAGCACGAGATGTAAAAACTGGAGCTCACAGCCAAAACCTGCAGCCGGGGAACAAAAACACTTTGGACGGGAAGTTGTCCATTCAGCAGGGGAATGAGCACGCGGTCGCGGTCTCCATTAACCATGCATGCAGGTGGCTTGGCCGGACGGAGCGGCAGCAACAGTGGATTTCAGCCAGGAGTGCCTTAAGAGGAGAAATGTGATGATGATTCTAAGAGCCCGTGACTGCCAGAAGGTCGTGATAGGCCCCGCTTTTTTTCCAATCAGTCTGCAACTTCATGAGGAAACGCACCAAAGATGTCAACTACTACCTCTTGTCGCTCATATCCACTGTTTAGTTTTGTAGCCCGTGGCATGTATAACTGCTCATGAAATGGGTTCACTGGTGTTTATTGATGATGTGACTACTGACAGTTACTAAGTGTAATAAGTGTCATAAAATGACACGAGGCGAGTGTGTTGTAGCCTCCAAATGCAGCACACCGACCCACCGAAATAGTTGGAAGTGACTTTAATAATGACTCTATTATTAACTGTATAAGGTCACTTCAAAGCCAGGATACACAGCAGTTAACTTCAGTCAAGAGTGTGAGGTCCTGAAGATTGGAAATGTGTCTTGGGCCAAAGTCATGTCATGCTCTGTAATGCCAAAGATACAGTAGCAGGTCAGGAATGCTCACACTTCATTGTTGTCATAAATCCTAATTCACAGAGAGCGTTTTTTTTTAAATTTTACTCTTGACATTAAACTACAGTTGGGTGCTCGCCAAGGCCGACACTCAGTCCACGGCCGGCGAGACTTGTCTGGCCTCCATCGTGGTGGACAGCGTCGCTGACACCAGCACCCAGGCTTCCTGCTCACTCACCTTACTGTTATTGTAATCTGATTAGGGTAAAGAGTGTTTGAATATCTTGAGAATTGCTATATAAGTTTAATGTATTATTATGAGTCATTCATTCATTTTCCATACCCACTTATCCTCACTCGGGTCACGGGCGTGCTGGAGCCTATCCCAGCTAACTTTGGGTGAGAGGCGGGGTACACCCTGAACTGGTCGCCAGCCAATCGCAGGGCACATACAAATAAACAACCATTTGCACTCACATTCACACCTACGGTCAATTTAGAGTCTTCAATCAACCTATCATGCATGTTTCTGGGTTGTGGGAGGAAACCGGAGTGCAGTTCGTCCCTCCGCCGCCTGCACAGTGCTGCCTGATGCTGGCTGCTCATTGGTCATTCGCCAAAGAGAGTGGCAACGCAGACAAATCGCAAATCACATGGCAGTGTGTCTTGTGCACGCTGGCTGCTTATTGGTCATTCGCCCAAGATTCAGAAGTGAGTGACAGAACGCTACAGCAGTTTGGTTTCCGCTCACGGCGGCGGCCAAGCTCAAAGAACGAATCCTTTCATAATCTGATTCAGTTCTGTACGTTCACTAAAAATATTTGCTCTTTTGAACGAAAGGTTCGCAAATGAAACACTAACACTAATAGATAATGAATCACAACGTACTCCTACATATATTCGTCAATGGCAAGTCATTCACCTGATCGCAACCCATAAAGCATGACTGACGATTGAAGATGTACAAAAACAAGCACACCCATTATCCATTGTCTATAGTGCTTGTCCTGATTAGGGCTGGTCGGCCAAGTGGTTAGCAGGTCTGCCTCACAGTTTTTAGGTCTTGGGTTGGAATCCCGGCCCTGGGCTTCCTATATGGAGTTTTTGTGGTTTTTCTCTGGGTACTCTGGCTTCCTGCCAGATGCCCAAAACCAATTGAAGACTAAACTGTTCAGAGGTGTGAATGTGAGGGTGAATGGTTGTTTGTCTGTGTGTGCCCTGCGATTGGCTGGTTTACTGTGTGTTGCAGTATAAATGAAGAGGGAGTTCTGCAGAATATGTAGAGCGGAAAGGTGATGTTCAGCTAGTGTTTGAGTCATGAGATCATGACCATGAATGGGGCCACGGTTCTCCCTCAAAGGCTCATTGAAAATGGGCCTATAGCCAGAAAGAAGAGTAGACATGATGTTATCCGTGTTTTACATGACGACTTCAAAACCTGTACATCCTAGGCAGCACAGTGGCTTCTACAAAGGAGGGAAAAACGATCATCCGGTACAAATCTAATCCTTCCCTTAAGTGCAATGATATGCCTTATTGTTCATGAGTTGTATCTGTAGGCTGTCTGCTATATTTCAGGTGTCGGTTGCGTCACTCATCCTCCTGATAGATAATTATAGAACACCATAACGTCCTCACGCATGAATTTACAACACAATTGTCACACGAGTGCAATGATATCATTGCTCTTCAATTGAGCCCATTTGTTAGGTTGATTTATTGCTGGAAAGAACTTGCTGCAGCATGTGGAAAATGGCTCAGGGAAAGATTTGGCCACAAAGCAAAGGTTTTTATTGCTGCAACCTCATTGAGGTGACTGGGATCTTATCCAACTAATCTAGTTTCGGAGATGGTTTCCTCAGCTGAGGCAACCTCGAGCTCACTGTCGATCGTCCAAGTGCAGATCCAGAGAGTGCCAAGATGACTGGATACATCCAGGTCTGGACTTTGACTGGACACTGGAGCTGTGGAGTCTCCCTCTCCACTTGTAACATCGTCCTCAAGACACCTGTTTCATCCAGCTATGAAGCTTGCTTGAGTCACTATTTGAGGTCTCAACTTGCTAACGAATGACAAAGTACTTTTGAGGTCTGTGTTGACATTAAACCGCAGTTGGGTGCTCGCCAAGGCCGACACTTGACTCTATTGCACTTTTGTCCCCCCGTGCGATAAGACTTGAATACTGTATGAGGCGTTCATTGGAGGATACCGAGTGGTGAGTGCTACATCGTTGTCAATCCATATATTAATGAATAAAACTGTGTGCATTATATACTGTAGATTAGTTGTATGCATTTTCAATGAATGAATGAATCAATCAGTCAGGTTGACTTTCATATCATTTGATCAATAATGGTAAATTTGGAAAACCATTTAATTTGACTGATATCAGTATTTGAATTATTGGCAGTTGTCGACAGGTCATAATTGTTTATAATAAATGTTGTTTTTTCTGTACTTGTAGCTTTCAAACTTTTCATGCCAAAACGTCTGTACCGTTAGGTGTCGAAAATGAAGTGAACGTTTTCTGAAGATGCTAATTACATTTTGGGATATATTTGGATACATTTTGGACATTTTTGGATGTAAGGTTTATTATGCCTTTTCCATGAAAACTAACAAAAATGTATCTTTGTCTTCAGAGTTGCTTTTTTTAGGGTCTTTTGCAAACAGTCCTCCCAGCTGTCTTTTACCGTTAATGCCAGTGGAGAGAGCCTCATTATCTTGTTGCAATACACCACAGGGATCTGTTAGCTTAAGTGCCACGATGAGGCAGCCATTTAGCATTCACACAATAGCAGACAGCAAAATAAATTGCATTATTTGTGATATGATTGACAATGTATGAATAAATAAATGAACACAATTTTTATGAAGCTACTTATGTCTTTACCCTTATGCAACAAGTGTATTTCAGTGGCCCACCACCAATTTGCTCTGTCAATAAGGATTGCCTTTACCACGAATGCCTCAAATTGTAATTCATCATTCATTTTTTATTTTATTTTTTTTAAATACGACTTCAAATGTGGCTGTTTTACCATGGGAGACATTTCACCCTATAAAACCAAGCCGGCATAAAATAGCCCTTATGCAACAGCAATGTCAAGGTAGCGGACACCGATGTATTAATATTGACTACTGCACTGACCTTTGACTAACTGCCTATTAAACAATGTAGCTGCTAACACCTTACTTAATAGTATATTTGACCTATAAATTAGTTACGAGCACTACTAAGGAAATAGTACAAGGCTTCTTTCACTCACACGTCACATTCAGAAGGACACACATCCACGCACGCACACACACACAAACATGATGATTGCTATGCAAGGCTCATAAAGTTTACAACAACATAATAACCTGCAAACTGTCAATGTCTCACGTTGGCCACCTGTGCAAAGACACATGCCATGACGCCACTAAAGTCCTGCCACTGGTCTGATGAAATTTCATTTCCACAGGGAAGAAGTGAGGTTCAAGACATCTTGTCGGGATTAAATGGCATATCGTCGGTACATTTACATGACCTAAGAAAACCGAACTATTGCATCAAACTGAATTAAACCAGACTTCTAAAAACACCTTAATTTGTATGTGTTCTACTTTATAATAATGTGATTAATACACCCAGGCTCTTTGGAAAACAAATTTACACGTACATCAACTGATTCTGAGACGTTAACATTCTGAGACATTAACATTAATTCTCAAAATAAGAAGACTGAGCTGGGTTGGCGGCTAGGGGGCATGACTGGACCAACAAAAAAAATGTATTCATTTCAGCTCAAAGAAGTCAGCATTGAGCAATGCAAGTATATTATTGGAAGGAAAAAAAAAACATTTTAAAAAAGTGGTGAAATATATACAAAGCATCTGTTTTAAATTGTGACATGATGACAGTAAATGCATGATCATTTTTTTTCTATTCAGATTTGAATTCAAATTGTAATAAAATTGAAAATAGCATCTCTGTTTAGTTAGTCCATGACAATTTAGAAAAATAATACCAAAGAACAGACACCATCTTCAGCTTCTCTCATTACCCAAAAATACTATGAGTGGTATAATATGTGAGTGCAAAGACCATACACGAGAGGTTCAATAGTGTAGTGAGTTGTATTGTCAAATGTTGAAACTTGAAAATATTCCCCACGTTTGAGTTGTACAGACAGTTGCTGCAGTCAGTGGCGGTCCTAGCTTGAATTTCACCCTGTGCGACCCCCCCCCCCCCCTTCTCCCCCCCCCCACACACACACTTTGGCATCCTCAGTCACGCCCACGTTCCTCTTTGAACCCCCACCATTTGAGATAGTTGTACAGTGGCGTCACATAGGCCGCCATGTTGGATCAAGATCAACATGTCATGTTGCAGTGCTTTGTGAGTGTGTCTACAGAGAAATGTGATTGCTAGCCAATGTCAAGTAATGGTGAATTATTATGCAGTGCAACAATACATGTGGGAGGGACAAAATCTCATTTCGCTGGAGCCATTTTGTTCTCAACTTGGACAAACAGCCAGAATATTTGTGGCTTTCTTTTCACAAAGTTTAGTACTCTTCATTAAGTGTTGAAACATTTCATTTTTCAGGTAAACCTTCTCCCCTTGCATGGAGAGAACCATGTTGACTGGGCACAAAATCTCAACTCGGACAATGGTTCTTAATTGTCGCTGGCAATCTGCTACTCGTTATTACGTGACTTTCCTGCTTGCACAGGGATTTGTTAGCCAACTGCATCTGTCGTTTACTGATTCTCATGGTATACACTTATTGGCAACTAAATGTCAACGAGTCACTTGTGTTTCTGTGAATTAGGGTGCTTGTGATCGCTTAGCTTTATCAACATTAGCATGCCAGTTAAACAGCCTTTAGCACAACAACAAAAACAACTTGTAGTAGAAGTGTGAAAAAGTAGAGAGAACAACAATTTCAGTAATTTGAGCAACCTGTGCATATACACGTAATCACTAACATGAAGCTTTAGGGAAGTCAGCAAGCAGAAGGTACACAGTCAAAACGTAGCGCAAGTGGTGTGAGCGAAAGCTTGCGAAATGACATGTACGCACTTTCGATGCCTTGAGTGCTGAAAATGACAGTTTTACAATACCTGCGGTCTGAGCAACTAGCGCTGAAGTACAAATTGTCGCAGAGTCAGGTTGTGGTTAAGCAGTGAAACAAGGTCTGAATTATTTGCCATCTCAGATTGAACCTTCTCACCACAGTGTTTCGTAACTTCACCCGGTCATTCAGCGCAATAATATACTGTGGTGTAACCTCTAGCATGTCCCCCAGCAATAATTTAGGAGCATGTCAAGAACAAAAGATTCTCTCGGATAATATTAAACTGAGCCAAATGGGGAGAATGTAAGAAAAACCTTGACAAAAATGACCATACAAATTCATGTGTTTCACATGATTCGTTGGCACGAGCAAATAACGTAGCAAAAAGATCTGAAAATCAAATTGTAAATGTGTCAGCAGAGTACAGCGTTCCCTCGCTATATAGTGGTACACCTATTGTGGATTCAGTGCATTGCGGATTTTGTTTTTTGGGTTGCAGATTCTTATTGCCCATAATTCACCATATCGTGGGATTTTGAGTATATAATGTATTTTTTGGTGGTCGCTCACTTGCATCAGACAAGGCTGGCATCTCGCAAGAGCTAATTTCAGCAAGGCAAAAAATTGGGTGCATGTAAAGTACCCAATAATTCTTAATCCTTGGGGTATTTTGATTAACACAGACATGTTATTAAGGCACCTGGGAACAGTTTAAATATTGAAAAAAAAAAAAAAGCATATTATCTTGTTATTATATGTTTAAAGGTCCCCTTTCATCACGTTCTTCATTTTAATTTTGATGTCCTGATGATCTGGTTTGCATGATCATTTTGGTTGGAAATGCCAAAAATGTCCTTTTCCAACCTCTTCTAGTTGGTCTTTCCCACCTGGCATTTGAGATGGTGGGATATCTCATTAATATGCGATATGTAAAGGAGCTTTGCTCTGATTGGATTGCTCATCTTCACTAATACGAAAATAGAAAACAGCTTGGCTGTGATTGGTCCATATGACGGGGTCCGCTCGATACGCTAGATTTCAGGTCCTTCGATGCCAAGTTCAGACTCAAATCGCTCGCATGAGTTTGTGGGAGTTATTTATAGACATGGAACACACATTCCATTCAAATAAGTCTCATAAGTATACAGTACATACGTTATGTTTTACAACAATACTTAACTATATTTGTGCTCGCAATCCTGCAAACCATTTCATTTATTGTAGAAGAAAATGGCTCTTAAACTCCTGTTCATATACATTTACAATGGATCTTTTTTTTTGTGTCAATATTGGACGTTCTTTTCCACATGACTGACGTTAGATGGATTGGTTGTGAATTTAACACCCAATACAGGGGGAAAAAAACCAAAATATAAATAAATAAATAAGTTGCTACATCAAAACCAAAATTCTGCCGAGGGTTATGTACACCGAGGGGACACTTTTCACTCGAGCAATGAAGTATGATGAATAAAAATAAAATAAGAAGAGCATGTTTTAAAAGAGAATCACACACCATTGGATTGCAAGGCTTTAATAACAAAAAGAAAGCCATACAAAAGTATATGTACACGGTTACTTACTGAACCTTCTTGCAGTTTATGGAAGGTATCTTAATAGGGTTCATCTTGTGAGTTTACATACAATAAAGTCCATAAGGACAATGACTGGAGCTGAAATAAACGTGGGCTGCCAGCGAAGAAACTTTAAACTGCAGATGTCCACATCAGGACAAACACACTGGTTGTGATATAATTTAATATACATTTGTTTTAACTTAGGGGCTATAACACAGAATATTTAGTTTATCTGAAAAAATAAAACATTTGTGGGACATAAATAAATTGACTTTTTTTCTTCTTCCTGAATACCAGTGCAAGAAAGCATTCAGATCAAGGAGAGAAAATCCCAGATGAGTGAATTGAAATAGTTAATATCACACTTAGTGAGATATTCCAACCGATTACAGACATGTCCAACCACAACATTTAGGGTCTACTAAATATGATAATCAGTGTATTTCAATATCAATGTCAACAATGGGGAAGAATAACATTTAAAAAAGACAATCATGATGGTCCAGTAATGTCATCAGCGGGCAGGTTGCCATCTCGACAGGGATGAGGGTGAATTCCTTGGGTTCCAGTCACCACCTCCCTTTCGTGATGGTTCAAAGGTCATTAGGTGGAAGAGTGATTTGTGTGACTGTGCAATGAATTGACTCCCACTACCTGGCATGCGCACATCTAAAACACCTATCACCACTGCCATGCAAGGCTTGGCAAGCGTCTTAACATTAGCATGTATGGTCATTGGTAGAATTACTATGCCAGTGTAAGGTGGACACTCGAGATGGGCATTTTACCAAATGTTTTTGATCAACTATATTCAATTGTGATATTTTTTATTTTTTTTATATTTTATTTTGGTTGGTTGAAACTTCTGAATGTTCTGACCTGCTGTTTCCATGCCAGCGTTATATTAAGTGGAATAATGCTGTGCGGGTTGCAGCCATGCAATGCGCTCGTTTGTCGCAATTGCACATGACTGACCACATTCCTCAAGATCAATTCATGGATTACTATGCCCATCACTAGCGGACACAGCTGTTGGACTGAGATCAGTCCCGCAACAATGAGTATGTGCCGATGAGTTGACCATGCAAGAGTAATAACAGTGAAGCAAGCAAAAACCTGTTGGTGGAGGTTAAACCTGAGGTATGTTAGTATGAAAAGTAGATTGTGAGGTTCTGTCGTGAAACATTGTTTGCGATTGCATCTTCTAATAAAAGTTAAGGTTACTGGATGAGTGCATGTTTATTGTTCACAAGATGTGGAAGGTGTTTTTTTTATTTTATTTTATTTTTATTATTTTTTAAAGTTTTTATACAGAGCACTAGTTCAGAGAAGATGTTTAATATTGAAGTCTAGTTATTTTATGAATAATACAAAATGTATTGGATTATCTGTATTATTGGATCCATTGTTCAAATATATTAATGGCTGCTTCAAAAAATAAAAATCAACTGTCCCGATACTTGCACTTGCACTGCATTTCATTTTAAAATATGCTGTGGAAATTTAGATGTATTGTAAGTGCAAATTGGTCATAACTCCAGAATAGCTCCACTCTTGTCCTCTCACTTTACATCCCTGCCTTATTTCTGACCAAAATCCTTGTGCAAGTTTTTTTTCCTTCTTATGTCTGCCTGTCTCCTCCAGTCATCTGCCTCACTTGTCTGAGTTTTTACGCGGTCGACGGAAGCTGGACATGTTCTCATTCAGTGCGTAGATGCGTCTGGAGAACTCTTCGAAGCCAGCGACGTCCAGCTCCCCCAGCACCTGTTCGTCACATTCCACAGCTACCGCTTGGTCTACGGGGATGCAGCGGTAGTCTTCCAACCTGGTCTCCTCCGCAAGCTCTAAGCCCACCCGTAGTCCCATTCCCAGGCCGAGGTTGGTGGCCTCGGTCCCCATGATCTCTTCTGCTTGCTCCACTGAGCAGCACTGACTGGGACCAGGAATCAGACCTGTTACCTGTCCCGGTACCAAAGTGCCGTTCATGACGCCCGAGTGCTCACTTGCGGCCACTGGATCCTCACCGGTGTCCCTCAGCGTGGAAGAGCTAGCTATACTACAGGGTGTTTGCTCTTCAGTCTGATCTTTGCTGACTTCCACCTCTTTGTCAGTGCTGCTGCGTGTCTCTACCTCGGCGGCGTCTTCTCGACACTCCATCTCTTCTCCATCCGCCTTCACCTCAGTGGGGTCTGTGAGGTCAAGTGAGGCCATGGTGGCGTCCAGGGAGGAAGACAAGAGTTTAGATGGAGATGATTGCATCGTTTGGGCTATCGTGGTTGGCTCCTCCCCCACAGCTGTGCCATAACTGGGCGGAGGATTTGTCTTGTACTTGTCAGCCTCAGAGCTCGCTCTCTTCCTCAGGCCCTGGTCTGGGGAGCTGGTGTGCTGTGGGTAGGTGACTTCCGAGGCAGTAGGCACCCCAAGGTGAGACTTGACGGGCACTGGGATGGAGCTAGAAACATGGTGTCGGTCACTGTGGAGGAAATACACATCAGCAATCATAAGCAATCGTGAACACATTTCTTCTACTTCATCAAAAGTTAAGATGCCCAAATAAAGAGGGAAAAATCTGATTGGTTTCTGATCCAGGTGAACGACAGCCGCAGCTCTCAGAAAATGACTTGACTTTCCAACATTTGAGTAGCCTGTGAGCCTACACTTTCGCTGTCATCCACAAGTGCAGAGGAGGCGCTCCCCCAAGTATGCCAGACATTTTCCGCTGTAACAGATAACAGACCCGCAATCTGAAACAGCCCACCTCGCCAGAGTAGTGAAGCCATAAATTAACTTAAATGGGGTCCTCCCTTTTCTGATAGGCATGACCATTTATTATACACCAGACTCTTTAATCGGATCATTCTGCTAGCTCTTAAGTGGGTTCAAAGGTGAAAAAGATTCTCTTTGTGATCTCAGAAGATTCATGTTCGCTACTGAATCGCGTCACTCTTTTCAGTTGGCATGTCCATTAGGAATTGCCAATTTTTTTTTCCTCTAAAAAAAAAAAAAAAAAAAAAAGAATACATGAGCACATGTTGAATGATGCATTCAATGTGTACTTGTCTGAGGGATGGTTTCACCATCAAATGGCTGGCAGCGTATTTAAAAAGGGCCCCTGACATTGACCTTTGCAGAAACTCTGCTGAAGAGACTGTGACATGCGGGACAATTGTGAAGAAGCATAGAAATGCCTGTCCACTTTTATGAGTAACTTGTCAAACATCAAAGTATCCATGATACAGTATCATGGAGAGCAAAGGAGTCAGAAGGCTTACGGTCATAACTTAAAATAGCTAAAAATGTTTGTGTGGACATTCCTCAGCAACCCAATTTAAACGCCTTAAAGGTTGTATAATAATAAATATCCTTTAAATGTCACAAACAATTTAGAAAATTGAACAGTCACATTGCCTGATGTTCGCGAACTACGTTACTTCAGGCCATTCCAGTATGGCCCAACAGAAATGTTTCTTCTGTCCTGTCAAGCAATATTTAGCGCTCTACTGGTCTTGTTTTGGTAACTTTTCTATTTCCCATTTTCATTGATTCCCTTGCTGTCAGATCTTTTTGATTGTCTCACCATAGAGGTGCAACAGTTAAACGACTAATCAATAACAAATCGATGATCAAAATAATTGACAACTATTTTGATACTTGATTCAGTGTTTAGAGACCTTGTTTAACTTACAAATGTCCAAATCCTTGGACTTTCAGCCTCTCAAAAGTAAATATTCTCAGATTTCTGTAGTCCTCCATGAAAGCAGACTGATTATCTTTGTGTTTAATCAAAATAAGACAATAATAACCCCTAAATTCATTTGAAACAGTGCTGTCTGTATCGAGATGTGCTGTGTGCTATTTCTACCCGTAGGTGTGAGTAAAGCCTAAGGCATGGAGTTCAATGCATGGACGACGTTATGTTGGAAAAGAACCGGAAAGACGACTTGGTCACGTCGGTGTGATGTGTCCTTTCCTATGTTCGAAACGAACCACCTTTTTTTCCCTCTTTCTGATCGTATGATGCATTCCGCAAAGGTTAAGGAAAGGTGGTATAAAGGTTAAAATACTGTTGCCGGTTAGAAGATTTGACTTCCCGGAGAATCCCTATGTCACGTGATAAAAAACGAAGGCGCTGATTGGCCGAAGACGAGATCTGTGTATCGCCGATCGATTGCTATTCCTTCAGTTCCCGGATGTCTGTCACAGCTAATTTGAAACTGAATTTGTCTAACTGAATCGGAAATGATCAAACTGAATGTGAAAACATAATTAGAATTTTCATTGCGGATGAAAAATCATCACGTTCACTTTCAAGTTTATTGGACCAGTTACTACAAATTCAAATTATGTTTTTCAAATTCAGTTCGGAAATTAAAATTCAATTCCTCCTGGCACATATTTCAGCCCATAATTATGGAATGGTTTTTTTTCTGAAATTAACTTTGAAGGTTCCAGTGTATATGCAAAAAAAAATAAAAAAAATAAAAAATACATTGTGGCAACAAGTAAATTGTCATGACCTGAACACTTAAAGGTACATTAACTGACAAACATTAAAAGTCACAAAAGAAAATCTCCACCAAGGACAAACATTCCCCTGATTAGCACCAAACTCAACATCTGCCATTGATAGTGACCTTCACCCTATGTTGGACTTTTGCCATTGGGATTCATTCATTAAAACCGGTTCTTCAATGTGAAATCATGGAAAATATTCTAACAAAATATGTAGTGGTTAATACAAGACTAGAAAAAAATGGATCAGCAAATGAATAAGTATCATTTTGGCCCATGCTCCTAGAGCTTTGCTAACTAAGAGCAGCAATGGAAACAACTTTCTCTGCAGAAGGGGGGGAAAAAAATAATCTTTCCAGTTAAAATAACAGCAGTTGAAGGGCATCCTAGAGTCTTACCTGGCTTTCCAAATCATTGTCATGCACTGTTTTTTTTTAACCAAGTCCATATACTTCAAATTCAGTGGAAAAGAATGAAGATATCTGTCACAAAATGTCAGATGCTGTTGAGGGAAATGAAAAATGTACTTCAGATTGCATCAGATCTGGAAATGCAAAGTTTATGTTTTAACTACTTGCCATAGCAAGGTGGAAATACCCCTATAAATTAGTGTTGTGAAAGTCCCCATCTTTAGAGTCATTCATTCTCTATTTGTATTGACTACTTGCTGCAATTACTTAATCATTTAACAACAGAAGTGACTATATTAGTGACAAAATTATTCTGAATAAATTACATAGCACAATACATGTGTAATATGATGGTCAATTTACTCTCAATTCAGTCCTGGCAGACCCAAACTGCCTTGTTCAATTTCCTTGACAAGAACTTCATTGCACAGTGTCAGCGCAACCATGATTTGTCTGCCAAAATCATCAAGCAAAAAAAATACTGACATCCTGAACCAGAAACAGTCAAGATATTTTGCTCAGTCCTCCCCTTTTTCACTAACGGTGTCAAACCTGGCCTATTGCAGGCACACTCACATATTTTTAAAAACAGACCTTTCCACCACCCAATCCTTGTTAAGGACTTATGGTTTTGGGCCAAAGCAAGTAAAGGGAGATAAGAAGTGCTTGTTTGATGTTTAAGGAAATCCCTCAGAAACTTTGAGAGCAAACATGAATAAAAATGTGATATGAGCACAGTGGAACGCTTGTGGTTCCTATTTTCTTCAAAAGGGTAAGACAGAAAATGAAGTCAGTACAAAGGAGACTAACAAGCCGTCAATGTCATACCCAGTAAGCCGCCCAAAAATCCCATTTTTTTCAAAGAATTGTTATTTATTTATTTATTTATTTGAGAAAAGTGTAATGCAAAATGTTGCTTGCAGGGACAAGTCCTCCCATGGAAATTGCTGCAAAGCTTTTTATTATTAATTACAATTATATTCTCAGTCATTTATGTTTTAGATTGTGAGTTTGAATCTCACCTCAGGCCTTCCTGTGTAGAGTTTGCATATTCTCCTGTGCTTGCGTGGGGTTTCTCCAGATATTCTGGCTTCCTCCCACATTACAAAAATATACAAGTTAGGTTTCAATGAAGACCATGCGATTAATTGGAGCTCAGTCCAGGGTGAATTCTGCCTATCGCCCAGTGGCAGCTGGGATAGGCTCCAGTTCACTTGTGACCCTAATGACGGCAAGCGGAATAAAGAATTTCAAGGAGGAGCTTTTGATATAATTCTACCTTCTCTGAGTTTGGAATCAAGTTATGAAAATCATACATTTTGTCTGTAATATATTTGGAGCAAATTTCATACTAGTCTCTTGTGCAAACAACCACAAAAATGCAAAGGGCAGACCAATCAGAGTCACTATTATATTTGAATATGAACGACATCTTATAATGTGATTCAATAACATTATTCTTTTTTTCACTTCTATTATCACTCAACATAATAAGTGCGAAATTTAAGGACAAATTCTGAGTAATTTTTTTTTAGCGTATATTTCTTCCATTTTTTATATCCTGTATGTTTGTACAGTATGTACAGTATAATGTCCATGTAGCAGATATGCTTCCCGCAAACTGAGGTGACACAGTGACTCCCCATGGCTTGATAAACGGCATTCTTCGTAGCCGCCCTGCTGTGAGACTCCCCCGATAAGACGCCTAGTGGACCCTAAAGTAATTAGCAGGTCTTCTCGAAATCTTGGTTTACAGTCATCAAAGAGTCCTTTTCTTCGTTTGAACTGGCAGCAGCCCAGGAGGGGACCGATCGACGATGGAACGCAAATACAGCAACAACCAATGAAGTTAATATTGAAACGTGAATGTAAGGCGCCACCCACTGGCGTTTGAGAGAACTGCAACCCGTGAACTCTCATTTGATGTTTAACCAAGGATAAATGTCTGTTTTGATATTTCACGAACTCTGCAGAAATATTCCAAATGTATGCCTTGATGTCCGTGTCAGTGTGTCTACTTTACAAGCGCAATTAAGAGAGTTCTGAGAAGTGTTTGTCTTGATGTGACTCCAAGCTGCATGAAATGTGATTTGCATCATTAGCAGTTGATTTGCCAAAACAAAAGTACAAACAGACATTCTATGTGCTTGACCTGTGAGTAAAGAGAGTACCAAGTTGAGGTTATTTTACATTAATATATTATTTTAAAGCCATAATATCAAATTTTGTAGACTAGACTCAAGCTGATGGGTGTGGTGTTGTCTGGTCCACGGTCGTCTTCGACACGCCCCCGGGGTATTTAACTCTTAACTCCCGCCTTCTCTCGCTCTAGTGTTTTTTTCTCTCGCTCTCGTGTTTTTTTTTCTCACCATTGGCTTCTTAGCTCTTGTCTTGGTGGCAGCTCGCCAGCCACGGGCTGGCCTCGGCCACCCCTCTCCCCTGCCCTTTCTTTGTTCGGGCACACGGCTCGTCACTTTCCCTAAATTTTATACATATAAAAAGTGACGTGGTTTCCCTTTACCCGATAAAATAGTTGATTTTAACGATTAAACTTAAAATGACGCTAAACAGTCAGGTCAAACCAACATTAAAACGTGACAGAAATAATGGGTGCTAACTTACTGTAATTAAATTACTGCACCCACAGCGAAACTTTACAGCATGATTCAACAGAACGGCGGCATGTTTACGTACAACCATTAGCGATAGCACTAGCTTGCTAGGCTACATAACGTTTTGTTGCCTGCTTGCGAGCCGTTTTTTTTTTTTCCCCCAATAACTTTATTGGCCGTCAGATTTCCAACACCACGTCAAAAGACGCAAGACAAAGCTAAAAATAAACTAGCTTTAGGATTCAAATATACTGTGCACGATGACGACACGGAGTAAATGTCTTTTGCGGAGGCGATCAATGACGTCATTGATCGGATCGGCAAATTATGACATTAAAGCCGATCAGCATAACATGCTAAATATCGGCCCATACCGATCAGCCCGATAAAATTGGTGTAAAGTCTACTTATTTGTACATAAAGTACATTCATAAAAGAAATGCCATTTTAACATTTGATTTATTATTGGTAGCACATCATTTTTTGTCCTATATATAGTACCTGCATAGTATTAATAGTTGTATTAGTATTCCTATCCGCTACTCCTCTCCTTCGTCAGGAAGCATTTCCATGCTAATATTGCCAAGTACTTGCTGATTTGCAGTATTTGTTCAATAGCTTTAAATATATAGAGAGGTTGGTCCAAAACATGTAACATATGAAATATGCAGTTGTGCTTTGTTGCTATACAGAACTGAATAAAATTGGAAATCCATGATGGTAGAAGTATATTGAGTTCAATGAGTTAACTCATTTATCTTTGGTGGCCTGTAAAAACTGGCCAAAGGCAATACTGTGATTGATGCCACAGTAAGAAGACTTGCCTTAATAGAAACAAAAGATTTGACGTACAGTATTGATGATATTCATTGTAGCTTGAGTGTGAAGTTGTGAACCTCCTTAGGGGCCTAGCGTGAATCGGAACAGATGTAGAGCATCCTTGAACTTTTGGGTTGAACTTATTTTACATTGAGCTCATGTGTAACAGTTTGTTCCTGGGTCTGTCTGCCTCCTTAATTGTTCAATAATTTCCTATAATTTGCGAATCCGTTGAGACGTGTTCCGAGTCATTTTTACGATTGCCTATGCAATAAATCAGGGTCACCAACATGGTGTCCGCAGGAACCAGGTAACCAGTGCCGTACGTAGAAAGCTAGTCATGTGGGGGTTTGACTCCCCTCTCCCCCACTGTCTCCTTATGTAATTTAGGCCACTCTGTCCTGCTTTTGAAATCAGTTACAATTATCTGACAGCTAAAGTTAGCCTACTTATATTTATCACCAAAGAGTTAGAATATGAATGTTCATCTTCAACTAAATAATTTGAATTTGAGAAACCGCTGTATAAAGTCATCCTTAAGATCCTTCTTGAGGATGATCAAATAACAACTGAATCAACATTGATCAACATTTAATATAGTTTACCATTTCAAACGCTGATAGGCTGGGTTCACACTGCAGGCCATGATGCCCAAGTCATATTTTTGTATTCAATGCGATCTTTTTACTGTATGTAGTCATTCACATTACAAAAACAAATGCGACCTCTACTGTAGGCGGAATGTGTCCGTGATGTCAAACGCATGTGCACAACTGCGAGGCGACGTGTTTATAGAAGGAAATCTATAATCTATTGAGGAGATCTCGTCATGATGCATTTGTGGCAATTTCAAGGATGTTATGCAACCGGAGTCAACATTTTCTTCTATTTATCAGTTCTAAAGAGTCTTATTTACACCACTGAGTGTTTTCTGATGCTTTGTCCGCCGTTTGCTTTCGTCACATCTGTTTTGCTGAACAATTGTGACGTTTGTGGCCTTTTGATGACATATAGATCGGATGAGCGCTCCGTGAGCATCCGTATTGCACTCGCGTCAAATACATATCCGATTTATATCCACATATGAACGAGGCCTGGGTCGCATATGGAAAAAAAAAAAAATAAATAAATAAAAAATTCGGAATTGTACTGTTCACATTGACATGGAAAACAAAAAAAAACCAAACAAATCTGATACATCTCACACTGGGCAAAACAATCAACAATGAACATAGCCTAATGCATCACATCTTGGTGATGAAAAGTGTCACTCCCCACTTTATCTCTATATTCGGCTTTCACTGACAGCAGTGCTACTGACAAGAGCATCATTATACAGTATCACATTTTTACAAGGCATGAGGTTAAATCAATTAGTCAATATTCTACTGTGATTGAAGGTTTTTCTTTTTATATTCAATCGTAAAATAAAATTTTGTTCTTCATCAATCAATTCATCATAACATTTAGGACTGGCCTAGAGGAAAGAGAACTATGTATGTAAATAATGTATTTTCTTGTGTTTAGTGCCTAATTTTGAAGATAAACTTCCTTCCGAAAAATTGCATGCTAAATTGCAATAGCAATATTTGTTTAAAAAAACAAACACAAAAAGACCCCCTGTAATTAAGATTTGTTTGATAAAGCCCTACTACTGATTGATGACTAGGCAGTTTTAAGTGGGCCCACAACGTCAAAGCTTATTACGAGGACTGGCTAAATGTGGCTAAAGGTTTAGCCACATAAACATACGTGATGTTGTGACTCACATACAAACGTGTGGCTGGGAGATTTTTATTTTATTTTAGCCACATTGGATAAGAGGTTTCATGACCCAGTGCCACCCCTGCCTGTTCTAAATATAACTCACCAGTTAAGGTACATTGTGATTTCCCAAGAATGTTGTAAAGTGATCATTTGAAAATGCAAATGCTGAGATTTATATAAAGTGTTGCATATTGATGTGTTTCCCACCTTGTTAAATCAGTTGATAATTATTGTGAGAAATCATGAATATGATCAGTCTCCACATAGATGAATGTCATTATTAAAGGGAAACCAGAGTGTAATGGCAAATACTTCTTTAAAATACAACCACTGACCTCTACTACAGTGTTACACATTTATAAATTATTCTTTTAAATTATAACAATAGTTTTTGTTTGTGGCCGCCTGCTTTTGTGTGAGCAAAGCATTCTGGGATTGATGACCTGTAATGGTTGCTGTTTGCCGCCATATATTGCTGCCCTCTCTTATAGTAGTTAAATATTTAAACTCGTATTTTAAATTTTTTAAATTTATTATTATTATTTTTTTGTCCTGTTCAGCTGTTAGGTCAAGCAGAATGGAAGATCTGTATCCCTTTCTTGCCGGAACAGTATAGTCTATATAGGTCTATATCGTATATAGAGTATCATACTTCCGCTGTGGTATTATAATTGAGGTTTATTGAGAATCAGACTTGATCAGTCGAACAGAACAAAGTTTCCAGAAGGAAGAGAGAAACAAAGACAAAAGACAAAACACTAATTGTAAACAGGATGAGAGAAGTAAATCATTACATCATCTACAACAATGAAACATTAAATATGAGTGTTGCATGGGGCTGTAGTGCTACACTCTGTGAGGGAAGGACAGGACAAGACAGAACAGGACAAGGACAGGAGAAGAAGCATGCAGGACCAGGGTCGTGAACCCGACTCTACAACTGAAGTGTGTATGTGAATTATAAAAGTCTACAGGACGAGAGTATGAGTGAGGGGATACACACGCGATTTGCATATTCAAGTTATTTGTCGCAGTAAGTGCATGACGCCACACCCAGTGAAAGAGTCCTAGGGGTGTGTGTCTGCGGACACATGCAAGTGTATTGATACCATTTTACATGCACAAAGACTGACAGAAGCGTCCTGTAATAGCTGTGGCCGCACCGCGGCGACTGAGGACCCCACCCGATCAATCGAGGGGCGGGATCAGGCCCAGGGGTCCACCCGAGAGCAGCCCGGCGGACGGGACACGTCCCACACCGAGGGACCCAGGGAGGTTCGCCGGCCCCACTGAGGCGCCCTGACAACTGGCCACCCGGTGGGGGCCGCAGGGACCCAATGTCACCCCCCCACCCCACCTCACCCACCGGGTGGCTCGAACTGATAAGGCTGAACAGCGCTCATCGCTGCTGCTGGAGCCACTGCTAATAACTGGCCATATCCCCTTTTGACGTCACTACCCAGCGACACAAACAATAATGGTGACCAATGTTGAAATTAAGTTTCGTAAAAATATATAAACCTGGAAATGATTTTCGAAAGTTGAATCTTATTGTTATGTTACTTGCATCGAAAGAGATCATATAAACCAAACATCCTTACAATCGGAGTTCTTTTTAACAATAACATAATTAAAAGGTAAATTGAGCAATTTTTTTTTTATTTCAGAAATGTGTATCAAACTGGTAGTCCTTCACATTAATCAGTACCCAATAAATAGCTATCAGTTCGCAAAGAGTTGGTGACCCCTAAATCGTACCACAATAAGTGTAACTGCACATGAGACATTTAAAATGTCATTTAAGAAATTACTAGTGTGGTGCCTTTTCTCATTTCTCCATCCACTCATCCCAGGGCTTGCATGTACAATCAGGAGGACTCCTGGCACAAAATGTGTCTCAGCAGAAAAAGTTCAAGATGGCAGCAGGGATTCTAAATTTCCAAGGCAGATTTGAAGGATTTGCCGGTCATATCCTTTATCACCTCTTTGGATGCAAAAAGTGTGGAGAAAAAAGGCGCTCAAGAATGTCAAGTTAATGGATTTGAAAAGCTATACTAATACACAACTATGTAGACTTTAGACATTTATTTGGGAGAAGTTATTGGGGTCAGTTTTTTACCTAATATAAGCATCTAATATTCTCTACTATTTATACTATGACTTGTTGAACTTCAGTAAGCTATAGTGGCAATTTTCTTGGCAACCAGATTTGATGAGTAAGGCTGGTGGTGTGTGGTGAGTTTGTGGCTGGAAAAACTGCATCCAATTTGGGTATATTATAGTTCATTAGTGAGGTGTAAAGTTCTTGGCAAACAGTATTTTTACCCGAGTAAGCGGTTCAGAATATGGATGGCTGCTTGGATGAAATATTTTCTAAATGGCTTCAGATTGTATTTTCATCAGGAGGCAGTAGTAGGTCATCTATAAGGCCTGGGATCTTTGGTTTGAGAGTTTAGATTCTAGTCTGCAAGGCACTGAACCCCACCCCAAGTTAGGAGGTTTATCTTCTTCATCTTTTGCTTGCACTTTTCAATATCTAAGGCCAGAGTGAAAGCAGAGCAGTGTGAAAGCTCTTAATGGCCAACACGTGTTTATTGCACCAGGAGGAGAATGTCTCAAATGAGCAGATG
Source organism: Phyllopteryx taeniolatus (assembly GCF_024500385.1). NCBI lineage: Eukaryota > Metazoa > Chordata > Actinopteri > Syngnathiformes > Syngnathidae > Phyllopteryx > Phyllopteryx taeniolatus. Next base: position 4,753,426 of record NC_084518.1, on the reverse strand, counting down.
ACATGGGAATTAGTATTGAGTGGCTTTTGGTCCTGTTCTTGTTGTCTCACACACGCATGCATGCAATGGCACACACGCACAAAGCGGGATGCATGCTTTGATCTCATCTTTCTTTGGCCCCTTCCACTTCCCATTAGGAAGTAATCAGAGGAAGGCACATATGAGAGCACCACATTTTCATGGCTTCTCTTCTTTCAAAACAAAAGATTATTCAATTAATGTGTGTAATAAACATTTGCTGTCCCTGGGAGAGAAGCGGAGATGAAAGACAGCTTTGTGCTCAATAGGGCAGCGGCGTTGCCTAAAACAAGGTTTCATTGAAGCGTTGACGCCAGGCCAAGAATTAAAGATGGCAGTGGTGGGGTATCATGACTTCTCATTTGGCCTTAAAATAGAATATAGAAACTGCATACATGCAGTCAAAGACCACTGAGTCATAAAAGTATCAAAATGAGGAGCTCAAGGATGTTAAATAAATGTAACTATTTGTTATACTCTAGGGACAGAGAACACATTCGACTGATACAGTCTCGAACTTACTGTAATTTATAGGAAATTTTGGAGTAAACATGAACATGGACGTGCTCTACTTATTCACACCAGGAAAGTCCTTTGTTCCGCTTGCGCTTGTTTGGTCCAGGCCAAAAGCAGAATTGATTTTTGTTTAGTGCGGTTTGCATTCACATTGTACATTTTGCAAGCAAAGCTACTCGTGTGACAATCCTTGCTCCTACTGGACAGAAATGAGGGCTGGACAAAGCACAGACCCGGAAATGTGCACTGCATTTCTGTTTCGCAAATTTGCGCTCTTATTAAAGCTGCAAAATAATTTGGAACGTCGAGAGTGTAGTATTAGGTCCTATACCAGGGAAGGAAGAGCAGCTCATTCAACAAGAGTTTCGCAATGTTAGATTTCTAATTTTAGAACACCATCGGCAAATGAAGGAGCATATTATCGCCCTGATCCACAACATGCATGGATAGCGTTGCTAAGCAGAAGACGGCAGCTCAGGTATGACGTACAACATTCACTATCGTTATGGGATATTGACTTGTTGGGTCGGATCAAGGCCGGTTTGTATTCCTACCACAAGCGAACCGCACCAAGTTTGTTTGGAAGCGGACCGAGACCACCTCAAAAAGTAGGTCTCTGAGCGGTTGTTTGGTGCGCACCATAATTCACTTGTGTGTATTCATACCAGCACAAAAGGTCCGGACCAAGGGGAAAACAAACCAAATTTGGCAGGTGTGAATACACCCTATCTTATAGATAAAATATTTCTTGCTGGCAGCTTTTTTCTAGTTCTTACCATCGGACAAGCAAGCCATGTTCCAGAAAGTTCTTCAGGTTGGGAAGTGTTTGCTGCAGGTCTGGGGTGGTCAAGCCATGTTGATATCTCAGCTGCAAAATGGGGGGAGAAAGCACATTGTAATTTTAACCTCGACCAACCCACCACTGTGTCACGACATGAACTCCCACCCACAGGAGGATTTTGCACATTCCTTCACCTTGACACAGTTCTATTCTCTACATCATATATGCCAAACTCAGGCCCGGGGGCCAAATGTGGCCCATAATGTAATTATATTTGGCCCGCAAGACCATACCAAACGTGTATTAGAGCTGGCCCGCCAGTATATAGCACATGCGCCACTAATATTAAAAATACCAGAATGCTTTGCTAGTGTGTTGGCCCAACAGTCTAGACCGGTGGGCACCCCTTCCCTTGTTGCAGTTGTTAGCGACTATGCTACCAATCTCCTTGAGCAAATTTACACTTCCTCTTCCCAAAAATGGCCAAATGAAAGATGGAAAACGGTTAACTTCCAAGACAGGTGGGAGGCAGATTGTCTGTTCACTAAAGTAAAAGACCTGTTTGTAGAGTGCGGAGCAATGTGGCTGTAACATAATTGAATTTTTTCTTCTTCTTATTATTTTTTTTTAAATACTCTATCGGTGGGGAGAATACTTCGAAGACCTCAATTCCACCGATGATGGAGAGACAGAAGAATTCATGTTATCTATTTAAATACAAAACAACAAATACCACTAATGTCGTTTATCGCAAATTTGATTTCTCGTTTATAATATTAAAGTTTATTTATTCCAGATTAAGGGGGTAAGCAAAATTTAAGTTTGTTGTCATATGATAAACTTTAACACTACATTTCTGCAGAGAAGGGAAACATGCACATCGCAGTGATTTTTCATTAAATATTGAGTTTGGCCTGCGGTGTTGTCCCAATTTTTAATTTTGGCCCACCGTGAATTTGAGTTTGACACCCCTGCTCTACATCATTACTTTTCTGGATACACAATGGACATCCTTTGCTGATAACAGCCATGTGAGGCAATGAGTAAGGTGTAGGGAGACATGGGGTAAGAAGTGGGTGGCAAGAAAAAACAAATACACTGGCTTCAAAAAAAAAAAAAAAAAAAAAAAAAGTCACCAGTGGACTGTATTTCTGGTGCCACAATCTCTGACAGTTGAGCAATGTTACAGCGAACCAACCCGTACCTTGCAAAGTTTATTTGATATATATTACTGAGCAGGATAAAAGCATCATGTCACACATTCCGAATAAATCTCAGAGGCCTTTGTGTCGCACACGCACGCATCCACATCCCACACACAAACACACGTGCACACACGTCTATTCCAGCTGGCTTCTGTTCTTTTCACTCAGGTGGCATAGCAACACCTCTTCTTTTTACATGCGTACTGACACTGACTGATCCTTTTTGATAGGCCAATTACTCATGAGCACGTAGCTTAGAAAGTCATCATAGAGATATAAATAGATGCACAAATGCTATTTTTTCTGGGTGTTGGTTTAAGGTTAGGGGGTCTTAGAAAGTATTATGAACACAATGGCACGACAAAGAATGGAATGACAAAGGGGTCATAAGAAGGTGATTTTTCCGAGTCTAATGGATTTGCATTACACAAGTGAAATGAAGTTAACCAAGGTAAAACATGAAAAATATCTACCATGTAATAAAATTGTTGTTGACACTGCTCAAATGTTTGTCAAAAAGCCACAAAATTAAAAAGTGGAGTTAATCCCTTGATTCCCGTTGAACTGAGCATAGATCTTGCAAGACAGTCTGTATGGTGACTGACCCCTCACCCCCCCCCCCTTTTTTTTTTAGTTGGAAAGCCAGAAGAAGCCAAAGAAAAAAGCAAAAGATTTATTCCTTCCTGAACTGAGGTCTGTTGAGCTGCTAACATTTTGTCAAATGTGCATTATTGTAAAGCTTTGTGCGACTTAAAAGTACACACTATGTTTCCTTAAAGGTTTCGGTCAAATTCCAACTTCTTAAAATGTTCCACTGTACTTTTGTTTTGTAAAATAAGTAAATCCAAGCTCATGCTATTCATGATGTGCAAAAAGAGGAACCTGAAATCATGAATCTTAGAGCTCATGATGCTGACAAGACACACACATCAATTCAATTAAACGAATGTCCCAAATTTATGGTAGTATGCGCATGTACATACAGTGGCTATAAAAGGTCTACAAAGCCCTGTTCAAATGGCAGATTTTTGAGATGTAAAAAAATTAGACCAAGATAAATCATTTCAAAACTTTTTCCACCTTTGTGACCTATAATCAGGAGGTACAATGCAAGTGGAAAAACCCATTTTTAAGGGGGGGGGGGGGGGGGGGAGTACAATAACATGGTTGCATGCTTTGAACAACAAGATCCCTCTTATGCTGTGGAAGCTCTCTGTGGACCATGGCTTGTGCTGTAAGATCTGTAAGAAAAATGTCAGGAAGAGCACTCTCGAACATCTGAACTTCAGTTGGGGTTAATCAGAGGGAGTTTAAATGGTGGCACTTCTGTGCTGACTCCCATTTAACATGGTTTGAATGTGATTGGTTAATTCTAAACACAGCCACCTCCCCAGTGATGTGCAACCACATTATCTCAGTTGTTTATTTTTCACTTTACATCTCTAAAAGACTGTTTTCAATTCAGCTGTAAAGGTTAAAGGTCAAAGTAATGGTGGAAAAAAGTTTCAAAGTGATTTATCTTGATCGCATTTTTTGATGATAAAAACCTGGCTTTTGAAAAGGAGTGTGTGGACTTTATATCCACTGTAAGTGTTCATCTGTGCGTATCAATACTGCGGTATGCAACCGTCTACGTCTGTTACATGAGGCACAAAAACTGCAGCCATGACAGTGTCAGACTTCGTCAAAGCAGCTCAGATAGTGAGACTTCGACAAGAGGGTTGTTTCAAAGCACAGGAATGATCTAAAATGTACCTGAACGACACAGACACCATTCATAGCTCAGAGTAACCCTCGAGGCCTGACCAGATGACAGACGTTTTGCCCACATGGACAACTTTAACAGAATTAGGATTAAGCCACAGGACCAAGTTTAGGATCACCAGTTTAGAAACACAAGCCTAAGATGTTCTTTTTGAACTCGTATATTTTGATCTGAGCATGAAATAGAAAGTATGGCAAATGAAAGAAAATTAATTTGTTTTTTTGAATTGACTACCACAAGAACAACACATGGATATAAAAAAAATAATCTTCACATTCAGATCGTGGCTTCAAAGGTTAAAAGTTGTGCTATGTGCTGCAGAATTTATAGTTAGTTTCCAGAGAAGATGCATCTATACACATACAGTACATATACTAGGGCTGCACGATTACGGCCAAAATGATAATCACAATAACCTTGATCAATATTGTAATAATGATAATCACAACCATTCATCATATTAGGGAAAATATCAGTATTTTTATTGCACTACTTTTCAACAGACAATATGCAAATACTTTTCAGTCCAAAATGAATTTGAACATGTGTGTGCATGTGCATGTTGCAACACCGGGGCAAATTTTCATGTGCCCCTCTCATAGTGCAAAAAAGCAAGTATTGCAAGAACTACCATATGTAACTCCTGAATATTCCCTAAGTTTCTTAACAGTACATGCATGCATTCAAAGCAACAAATATAAAATGTTAGTATGAATTGAATTTACTGTTTTTTTTACCCAAATATGTGCTGGGACCAAAAACATGTGTCAGCAGTGTCACCAGTCATTGGGCAACTGCTTCACATTATCTAAACATTTAATAGAATTAATGGCTTGTAACAGGGCTGTCGTCGTGTTGATCTAACAATTGGACAGTGTGTGTAACATGTCTTCTGAGAAGTCAGAAGAACTACGTGTTAAAGTGTAGAGCGGAATATATCCCACAAAATGCTCAGAATAATTCCACTTGAGACCATCAGTCATTTTCAGTTTCCGTCTCATTCATTCTGATGATGAATGCTGCTGGAGTCCTTTTCATACACGTCCATATGTGCAGATGAGTGTGCTTTTAAACTGCCTGCAGGATTCTTTGTAATGGGGCTAACCAGATCGTGGTGAGAAATTCCCATGTCCCATTGAGAGAAGATGTAAGGTGAGAGGACCTAGTTGGAGAGAGGGTGGAGTTGGGGCTCCCACTGGCTCTTTCACATGATGACATAGTGAAACAGATCCGTCCGGGTCTCCTCATGGTTGATCGCATCTTTGTGTCTCAACACCTTCCCTGTTTAGTTATTCAATGAATCCCACTCTGGGCTTTGGAGACTGCAACGTGCGGTACGCAATCAGTTGGTATGACCGTGAGCGTTTGTATGAACAACGGGCCTGTTACACTTGACTCATCCTGATTACAAAGACATGTAACAACATAAAAAACTGAGCGGTGTATATTGCACATTTCTACCAATCTGCTGACCACAAATAAACACACCTCGATTGAAAAGATCCAACAGTAAGCTGTCTGTTTACAGTACATGCCACCCACATGCCTGTTTGCCCTGAGCTCTGTACTCTAAACAAAAACAGCCTGGTTTCTGCCACATATTACTGTTTCCCTGAGTGCGTCACTATCAATCAGCCCTAGATCCGAATGTGAATGTGGGCGAGCTGAAAGGAACTTTGAGGTTAATTGCTGATGATGTTGAGAAGCAGAAGGGGCCAGTAACTCTTGCATCTTCATGAAAGATGGACAGAAGGGCAATTCTTCTATGAGGTTTTCATGTAGTATTTCACACGTCAAGAGGTTAAAACAAGGCACCAAATAAAACTTCGAATATCCTTTGCATGACTGACCTGCACTAAGTTCAAATATCCACTGATGTATGATCAGTATGCCTTTGCCCACAGGGGGGTTTAATAGTGCATAGATTTTACAAACCCCAGGGAAGACAATCAAGAGCACATTACATCCAACAGCTTGTAGCAAAGCCAGGTGTTCCTCGAGCGACTAGCCCTCTGGTCAAGGACCATGAGCTGTAAACATCTTACATATCAGTAAGTACAACGCAAGGTTGTGAAACCAAGAATTATAAGAGAGAAAATTTACAAATTCAAACAAAGGATACAGATGTGGTCACTCTAGGCAAAAATGTTGTATTAAGTAGAATGATTTATTTGACTTGATTCTTCCAGGGTGGAATGATAATAAAGTGAGGTTTAAAAACAAGAATCAAACGAGGGGAGGGGCCATAGGTCTCGGGTGCAGTGTGAGCTGGGCGGTGGCCGAAGGCAGGGACCTTGGCGATCCGATGCCCGGCTACAGAAGCTGGCTCTAGGGACGTGGAATGTCACCTCTCTGGCAGGGAAGGAGCCCGAGCTGGTGTGTGAGGTCGAGAAGTTACGACAAGATATAGTCGGGCTCGCCTCCACACACAGCATGGGCTCTGGTACCAGTCCTCTCGAGAGGGGTTGGACTCTCTTCCACTCTGGAGTTGCCCACGGTGAGAGGTGCCGAGCAGGTGTGGGTATACTTTTTGCCCCCCGGCTCGGCGCCTGTACGTTGGGGTTCACCCAAGTGGACGAGAGGGTACCCTCCCTCCGCCTTTGGGTGGGGGGGACGGGTCCTGACTGTTGTTTGTGCCTATGCACCAAACAGCAGTCCAGAGTACCCACCCTTTTTGGAGACCTTGGAAGGGGCGCTGGAGAGCGCTCCCGCTGGGGACTCAATCGTTCTGCTGGGGGACTTCAAGGCTCACGTGTTCAATGACAGTGAGACCTGGAAGGGCGTGATTGGGAGGAACGACCCCCCCTGATGAGAACCCGGGCGGTGTCCTGTTATTGGACTTCTGTGCTCATCACAGCTTGTCCATAACGAACACCATGTTCAAGCATAAGGGTGTCCACACATGCACTTGGCACCAGGACACCCTAGGTTGCAGTTCGATGATCGACTTTGTGGTCGTGTCATCGTACTTGCGGCCGCATGTCTTGGACACTCGGGTGAAGAGAGGGGCGGAGCTGTCAACGGATCACCAGCTGGTGGTGAGTTGGCTCTGATGGTGGGGGAAGATGCCGGTCCGACCTGGCTCCACCGACACGCCTTCCCATGAGGAAGCAGAGTCTGGGTTCTCTGAGGCGGGCTCTCCTATCTCTGGGGTTGAGGTCACCGAGGTGGTTAAAAAGCCCCTTGGTGGCAAGGCCCCGGGGGAGGATGAGATTTGCCCGGAGTTCCTAAATGCTCTGGATGTTGTGGGGTTGTCCTGATTGACACGCCTCTGCAACATCGCGTGGACATCGGGGACAGTGCCTCTGGATTAGCAGACTGGGGTGGTGGTCTCCTTTTTAAAAAGGGGGACCGGAGGGTGTGTTCCAACTACAGGGGGATCCCACTCCTCAGCCTCCCTGGTAAGGTCTATTTGGGGGTGCTGGAGAGGAGGATCCGTCGGGAAGTCGAATCTCAGATTCATGAGGAGCAGTGTGGTTTCCGTCCTGGCCGTGGAACAGTGGACCAGCTCTACACCTTTGGCAGTGTCCTCGTGGGTGCATGGGAGTTCGCCCAACCAGTCTTTTGTGGACTTGGAGAAGGCATTCGACCGTGTCCCTCGGGGAGTCCTGTGGGGGTTGCTTCTGGTATGGAGTACCAAACCCCGAGATACTGGCTGTTCGGTCCCTGTACGACCGGTGTCAGAGCTATAATAAGAGCTATAATAAGCAAAAATAATGATGGTTGTTGTTCAGTCATATTAAAAAAAAACATTTCACAAATTCTGCCAGGGTATGTAAACTTATGAGCACAACTGTACATAAATTGCAGTCATACGTAACCTTGTCATATTGGAATGAAAGTGTAGGCTACACCTTTTTTATAACCACCAGGTGGCGGTGGCATATTAGTATGAAAGTCTACACCTCTCTCATAACCTCCAGACAGCGATGGCATTTTGGAATGAACGTGTACAGCTTTTTCATACACGGCATGCATTTATAAAATGTGAACGTTTTTTTTCAATTTGCCCCTATACCCAAGTATAATGCGCACTATAGACTTGACAATTTTTGGCGGACAAAGATTGCGCATTATACACGGAAAACTACGGTAATTCTGGCAGGGCATTTTGGTTTGGAATTGGTTAATTCCAAGTTAATAACCAGATTCATTTAAATTTGTTAGTTTTGTGGCACGTACACAGCTTTTAAGCACAGGGAGACCATGCAAGCTCCACACAGGAAGGCCTGAGTGAAGATTACAACCCAGAACCTCTTGACTATGAGGCAGATGTTCTTAAGATTATTATTTTACCATGCTCCTGTGACACAGAACAAATACAGTATACACAGTTATGTATTTTTTGTATGTACTTGCATGATAGTAACATTTTAAGTTGTTGAATCCAAACTAACAGTAAAAGTTATTTAGACTTTAATGAGCTCCTTTGCTATGCTATGCTACATGTATTTGTTAATGCTTTGGGAGGTATTCGGTCCATTCCTCACCTTTTCAATCTAACTTCAAAAGAAACATGCCATAAACTAATCAATATTGAACTTTCAATGTTAATAGTTTCCAAATACTGTAAATTGTTCGCATGGCACGTCAAACCACACACACTTTTTAATCCCAAACCAAGAATTTACATGTAGATTTCTTTTCCCCACGAGACTAGGTGCCAAACCTCTCTCATTTCAGCTAGCTGGTGAAATGTTTCTCTATAGCTACATGCAAATTCATGTTTTGTGTTTTAATCACAATCATCATACAATCAACAATAATCAATACCTTCAGGTTTCTTATTAAACATATTATGCCAATCAAATCTTATACATTGATATTAAATATAAGTTTAGAAACGTATGGCTTTAATTCTATCATACCTAGTAAACCTCGGCATGGGTTCTGATGGCGGGTATCGCACAATCTTCCCATTTAGATTTATTTCAGCCTGCAGAGACAGTCACAGCCTAACCTGCACTTGACCCACGTGCGCAGCTCGACTGACGTGAAAAGCAGCACTGTGATGACAACCTCCCAGGCTTTTCTCACTGTCAATAAATAATGGCCGACTTCAAATAAGTGTCTGTCCTACATCGGTTTCTTTTTTTTGAAAACTGGAACCAGTCAAAATGGGGTACATCATATCAATGTGAAATTCCAGACACACAATTTTAAAAAGATTAAGTATTCCTACTTAAGTGGTCACATGAGTGAAACCTCCTATATTGCAAAACATGTCATTGCAAGCCATATGTGTCACATGGTAAAATGTAGAAAATGGAAATGAACTTTACTAAATACTAGGCCTTTCAAATGATAATCTCTTTTTTGCCACCTGGAGTCCACTCCAAAAGTATTGTAACGGCAAGGTCAATTCTTTTTTTCTTCTTCGTTGGCTACTGAAGACATTTGGCTTTCAAATCAAAAGATTAATATGAGACAAAAGTTCAGAATTTCAGCTGAGACAAATGTTCAGAATTTCAGCTTCTTCAGATCCTTTCTCTCTCCATGGCCTTTCCATCACTTTGGTAGAGGTTAATCTTGGTCTCAGGAGTCCATAAAACTTTGTTCCAAAACCTTTTTTGGCTCATCTCTGTAATTCTCTAATTCTTTGCAAAATCCAATCTGGCCTTCCGATTCATTTTGCTGATGAGTGGTTTGCATCTTGTGGTATGGCCTGCATATTTCTTCTCTCATCTTCTGATCTGGAACCCAAATATCCTGAGTTGTTTTAACGCACATAGATGTAAATACCATGAAATAAAAGCTGGAATTCTGAACTTTTGTCTCATATTAATCTGAAACAACAAAAACAGAGGAACAGACCTTGCCGTTTCAATACTTTTGGAGGGGACTCTATATTAATCATGACATGGCTACCGTGTCAATGCCCCACATTCAACATTGCCGGGACGTAGGCACAGGCGGCACATCTTTTGGAATTGGATCCATTTTTTTTTCTTTGTATATCAGTGACCTGGAAATACGTCACTCCCATTTTCTTCCTGCATTGCGCCACAGCGCCAGTAAACAACAGCGGCAAATTCTGGAACAGACTCTGTCAACGGCGGTTTAAGTGACAAAAGGAAACCATTTTTGGACACAGTGTTCAGTCCTGACAGTCCGTTTTATCTGATATGCGTTATATTGGGGTCCGTTTTATCGAGGTTCCACTGTATTTAGTTCACATTCATATCAAGTTAACAAGTTGAGTTTGCTCTGTTGAAGTCTCCAATCATAAGAAGACTGCGGTTGTTTTCTAGTTATCTGCTGTGCCAGAGTTTGCAGCATGCTGTTCACGTGAGCTTGAGGTGGAATGTACATTGACACTGGCGACGATGAAAGAGTAAAACTCATGCAGTGAGTACAACGGCTTAAAGTTCAGAAAGCTTAGAGTTCAGAAACAGAGTCTATATATTTGGACTGCAGTGGTTGTTGAGCACCGTGACATATACTATACCAACATTCTGTAATGCAGAAGCATATTTCGCCACCTTTTCTTTTCTCCATGACGTGGTCCGCTTGTTGAAGTTGGAAGCCGGCAGCGGTTGAGTGCAGTCAAGGATGTGTTCATGGCCAAGTTTCAGAACAGCAAAGAGTGATGGAACGGACAGTCATCGTTGGCTTTTATGAGCAGAGACTTGTCCATTTTGTTGGCCAGAGAGTGTAGATTTGACAGATGAATTGATGAAAGTAGAGTTTGTAGTCCCCGCTGGCAAACCTTCCCCATTACATTGGTGCACTTCCCTCTGCGTTGTCTGTCTCTCTGACAGGCCCCATAGAGAGCAGCTGCTCCTCTGGCTATTTTCTCCAAAAGGTGTGGATTTGTGAAAGTTGGCAAAAAATAGCCCAAAGTAGACAGCTTAATGTTTAGCAAGTCTTCCCTTGTGGAAGTAAGTGGGTCACCAAAACGGAGGAAAGGTTTTTATGGTAGTGCACTACTGAAGCACCTCTGCAGTGCCATCTTGGATGAGGTGTAAAGCTGCAAAGTACTAAACAAAATTCATGATAAAAAAATCTTGAAGCAGTTTTCTGTCTGTTAATACACACTACAGTCATTATAACCCAAGCTGAACTGTATTTATTGCAAGTAAACCTTAATGGTACCGCAGAGTCCTCTAAGGATATTCAAATCATATATCTATTACTAATATATTCATATCCACACTTCTGAAAGTACAGCTCATACACATTATGTAAAATGCGTTTCAAGATATTTACTTTGGTGGTGTAAGATGTTTACGAAAACAAAACAGAGAAATTCTAAATCTCCATCGGCATTGACTGAATGTGTAGTCCAGACTATGTTTTAACACTTGCTCAACAGGTGAAATGTAAATCCTTGTACATCCTGCCTCTTTTGGCATTTTCAACAAGCAAGTCCATCCATCCATTTTCCAAACTGCTGATCCTGTAATGAAGCAAATTTTAATAATGCTTACTCAAAGTTCTTTCACTCCATGTATAAGCGGTGCACTCTCTCCTTTAACACCCGTTGTTCTCCCCTTCTTTCTGTGGTAATGTAACACAGGTGTGGTGTATTCACTTACCCTGTCTGAGTCAAATTCAAACCAGATTGTTCAGTTGCATATCTTGTTGTTACACTTTACAAAGTACCATATTACTGTCAAATTCTGTCAACAGATTTAAATAATTATGGGAAAGGTTGTGTGAGATCAATAGGAAATTCAGTTAGAGAGACCACTGATGACATTAGTCACCACAGTCAGGGCAGGAGTCCTACTGAGATAAGTTCATGTAGTGATTGTTTATTGTTTCGAAAGCAAATCATCAGAGGTGACCTATTGGAAAAGCCACAATCATTAAAGGTTATTGTGACCTCAGGGTAATTACTATGCTCACCAAAGAGAGACACTGATGCTGAGCTACTGCAGTCAAGTAACATGACACCAACATGGTCCATGTGAAGTCACAATACTGGAGGCTACTTCCTGTTTGCAAAATTGGCATACTACACTATCATCAATCCTCTATGGCAGCCCAATAAACCCTAATGTCTCAATGAGGCATTGCTGAGAGAATATGCTAAATAAGTGCTTTGCAGTTTTAATTTCAAAGTGTTATGCACTAGTCCTAACAGGAAGCTGCCCATTTGAAGAAAAATCAAAATGGCAAATAGTGTTCAAAAACTGCAGGGAAATGGAGAATTAATGTACTGTTTTGTTGTTGGTTTGGACCAAGAAACAATGCAATAACATTGCCTGCATGCTTTTTGACAATTGTGCAGACATGCAAACACGAAAGGCATGAAAAAGGTGACCAAAAACAATAAAATAAATAAAATTTAAAAAAAACATTGTAGAGGGGGGGTCTGGGGGGGATCGCCCAGGCTCCCGCAGAGAATGTTTTTGATTTTAACATAAATTAAGCAATCTGGAAGACTCTGTGGAGTACAATGAGGCAAAATAAAAAAATATTTCTTCACGCAGAACAAAAACGTTTATTTACACCGCTCAAGTACATGTTTATGTACAAATTTAGGATTAAAATTAAATTTGCCTCATTTCTTTGCTTTTTTGTTTTGGCCTCCAATTTGAGCCAGGCCCATCTCCACCTGCACCTGATGCCAGCTGTGTCACATGAATAGCATCCTCCTCTTTAAGTGCTCTCATTCTGGAAATGAATTGACTATAATCATTGTTTGTTTCATTTCATTTTTCACTATTACCAACTTCAAAAGGCTAATCCCAAATGAATCTTCCAGGAAAATCTAAGTACATTATTATTCTGTTTTTATTGGCCATTGCTAAATTTGACGTTCGTTCATTCTGTGTTGTGACATAATCCCTAACATTGTTCTGTCGCTTAATACATTTAACTTTAACATCCGTAAACTAATTAGATAAATGTAGGCACGTTTCCTAATTAATACAAGATGTACTAGCGTATCAACTCTTGTCGCCGAAGTTACGTGGGCTTCGCCGTTCCACTGGGACCACAACCCGCAGCACCTCAACGCGAAAATACAAAAGACCAGTGCAATAAATACGACACTGGCTGATCTGATGAGCAAAAATGTTGCTTAAATGTATGAGTAGCAAGAGAGGATATCTCCGCTCCATAGTTGGTTAGAGTAAGCCAAATATTCTACTCAAGTAAGAATACCGTTACTTGACAATAATGTGACTCAAGTAAAAGTAAAAAGTAGTCCTCCAAAAAATTAAGTAAGAGTAAAAAGTACACAGTGAAATAATTACAAGTACTGAGTCAATAGTGAGTTAACTTGTGATTTTTTTTAACCACAGCATGAATATCAACAAAACATTATTAAATATTAAGAGTATTCCTAAATGATTTTCTCCATGAAAATGTCCCAGTGCTTCGTTTGTAGCTATTAGTGTTTAACCGTTTAGAACTGGGATTCTCAAACTTTGAGTCTCGCTAGGGACACCTTACAGTGGAGATATTTTTCCAAGGACCCCTTCATAATTCTAACACCAATTCAACATATTTTCTAGGGGAAAAAAATAAAATCATAACAAACAATATAAATAACAATAAGTTGCTGTTTTCCCCTTTGTTTTATTGCAAAACAATACAATACAATCAAATCAATTTAACTCTTACTAAGCAGACTCATAGTCCATTAGAAAACACATACAGTACAGTACACAAGACAAAAGAAAAGTAGATCAGGAAAATCTTCATATTAAAGACCATAATTAGTTTTTACCCGATAGACCTTACAAAAACCAACGATAATGAAATTCCACCTGCACTTTCAAGTATGCAGGTATTTATTTCACAGTCACGCTGGTTGAGTATTTCACTAAAAGGTTACTGAATCTATTTCTAGCCACTAAATCGGATCGGATTGTTCTAAATGAACCAACATCGTTCTTGAATGGAATCGCAACCACGGATCGTGATACGAAACGAATCATTGCTAAAACAAATGGTTACACCCCTAGTTCCTTCCAACCAGAGGGAGATAAATTAAAATAGAACTGCTGACATATAAACTGTGGTCAGCCACAGGAAGCAATATTTTTCTCATTCTGTCCAGAGTAACTTTGTATCCAAAGAGCTTCAATTAAACTGCAAACACACGTTAAACTGTCAAAATTACAGTCAGTGCATTTGCGTTTCTATCTCTGTGGTTGTGGCTTCAACATAGGTTTTGTGTAATGCACCAATCGACCCAAAAATATGGGCCGATGAGAAGTGTTCCAATTGGAACAGCAACAGGCGGTCTCAACTGCTGACTAACAATTTGGAGATAGGACATTTGAGGGTGGGCGGCACGGTGGAAGACTGGTTTGCATAGCTGCCTCACCGAACTGAGGACCCGGGTTCAAATCCGGTCTCGCCTGTGTGGAGTTTGCATGCTCTCCCTCTAGTTTCCTCCCAGATCCCCAAAACATGCACGGTAGGTTAACTGAATACTCATAATTGTCTGTAGGTGTGAATGTGAGTACAAATGGTTGTTTGTCTACATGTGCCCTGTGCCCTGTGCCCCCAGTTAAGGGTGTGCCCCGCCTCTCCTCCAGAGTTAGCTGAGATAGGCTCCAGCACGCCCGCGACCCAAGGAGAATAAGCGGTATGGAAAATGGTTGGATGCATGGACATTTGATGGTCAAATCTATCATTGTTGTTTGTGTCATTCACAGCCCCAACACTGGCTTTTTCAACTTTTGGGGATCTGCAAAATGCTGAATGTGATTCAACAACAGTCCTGTATGTTTTCCTAATTTAGTTTTGAGTCAGCTGGGATAGGCTCCAGCATGCCCACGACCCTAGTGAGGATAAGCAGTTCTGAAAATGAATGAACGAATGAATGGTTTTGTCACAAAACACATCCAATAAGTGAAAATGCACCAAAAGCAGAAGACCGTTTCTTTTGCTCCGGAGAAACAAAGAGTGCAGATTTAGTTGGTGTTGCCAAAAGAACAGTAAAAAGAACAATTGGTGAAAGAGCTAAAAGAGAAGCAAGGACTGACTCCTCTTTACAGTGCAAAGAAAATGTTCGTTGTGGCCGGTATCGTTGATCCCAGGGATGAGGCCCGTGTGTCGTATACACAACAGTGTTTGATCCAGCCTACCCAAAAAAGCAAAATCTTCGAGGAACTAAAAATTGCAAAAACCTTCACGAAGAAATGAACATAATTCATACAGTAACAAACTGGTTAGATTTTCGCAAATTTGTCAAAATGCTTTTGAAGGACTAAAATGGACTCAATAGGAAAAACATGCCCCACCCCTCATCTAGGCACATCATTTGACCCTATCTCGCAATTGTATTGTCCGCTATAGAAGTTCTAAAATAATTTTGACATATAACACAGTTTGAGTGATGAACTGATCTGAGCTCTTTTGTCAGAGAGCTCTATGAGCTATTGGCAAGAAAACAAGTCCAGAAATCAGGGATATTAACCACAAACCACGCAAAACAAATAAATAGCCACCTTGGAAGTCTTCTTTTTGAGTTGGTATTTACCTTAACATCAAGTTTAACTACAAATGCATGGACCTGGATGACCACATTGTATCCCACCAGGCACACGCAAAGTTTTACCATTTTGGTTATAGTTTGCAGTGATGCACAACTGCACTGCATCATACTGAGAGCTTGTACAGTATATGTAATACATTGACCCGTTCATGGAGAGAGCTAAATGACTAAAATATTAGAGAAACTTCTCATTCTGATGCATTGCCCTTCAAGATCAGAGGCAGTCTTTTTTTTGTAACCACGCCGCATAAATGCACACTATCCACAAAAACATCCACGGACAGACAACTATTCATAGTATCCCCATGGGCTTCCTACGTTGGGATACAATTAGCCTCACTTATTTTCTCACTGTGTCCCACCGACACACCTTGCCATGAAGAATCAGAGTCTGGATTCTCTGAGGCAGGCGTTCCTATTTTTGGTGCTGAGGTCACTGAGATGCCAAGGCCCCAGTGGTAGATGAGATTCGCCCGGAGTTCCTAAAGACTATGGATGTTGTGGAGCTGTCCTGGTTGACACACCTCTGCAACATTGTGTGGACATCGGGGACAGTACCTCTGAATTGGCAGACTGGGGTGGTGGTCCCTCTTTTTAAAAAAGGGGAACAGAGGGTGTGTTCCAACTACAGGGGGAATCACACCCCTCATCCTCCCTGGTAAGGTCTATTCAGGGGTGCTGGAGAGAAGGGTCCGTCGGGAAGTCGAATCTCAGATTCAGGAGGAGCGGTGTGGTTTGTGTCCTTCTAGGCACAGCCTAGGCGTAGAGGGGGTTCGGTGGCCTAAGTATTGCATCTTTGCTTTTTGCGGATGATGTGGTTCTTTTGGCTTCATCAAGCCGTGATCTCCAACTCGCACTGGAGCCTTGTGTGAAGCTGCTGGGATGAGAATCAGCACCTCCAAATCTGAGACCATGGTCCTCAGTCGGAAAAGGGTGGAGTGGCCTCTCTGGGTTGGGGATGAGATCCTTCCCCAAGTGGAGGAATTCAAGTATCTTGGGGTCTTGTTCACGAGTGAGGGAAGAATGGAACGGCAGATCGACATGCGGATCAGTGCAGCTTCTGCAGTGATGCAGACTTTGTATCGGTCCGTTGTGGTGAAGAAGGAGCAAAGCCAAAAGGCAAAGCTCTCTCTTTACCGGTCGATGTATGTTCCTACCCTCACCTATGGTCACAAGCTGTGGGTTGTGACCGAAAGAAAGAGATCCCGGATAAAAGCGGTCGAAATGAGTTTCCTCCGCAGGGTGTCCGGGCTCTCCCTTAGAGATAGGGTGAGTAGCTCGAGGAAGTTGCTGGGGAGCGGGAAGTCTGGGCTTCCCTGCTAAAGCTGCTGCGACCTGCCCAAAGAACACATTCACTCCCATTTACGCAGTGTGCCTGAACACACCTTGCGCTCTCAAGTAGCTGTGACGTGCCTGCCGTGAAATGGCAGCCTTGGCCGCACTGAATCGGTTGTCAAATACGGTGTTCATCCCCCGACATATACAGGTTCGTATGTAGTGTGTTCAGCCGTGGTTTGGCCGGGAAGTCCCCAACAAAACCTGGCACTGAATGAAAATTAACTGACGTTTGAAAACCGTTCACAGGCGTCAGAATGTGCGCGTTCTCAGTAACGTTCATCAGGCAGAAATGAACTAATTTCAGTTCACGTTTGCCCAAAATAAACTTTTGTCCATTGAACTCATTCAATAAATTTCAGGTCAGGACTTTGACTAGGCAACTCGAAAGTCTTCATTTTGTTCTTCTTCAGCCATTTAGAGGTGAACTTGCTGGTGTGCTTTGGATCATTGTCCTGCTGCTAGTTCGTTTCAGCTTGAGATCACAAACAAATGGCCGGACATTCTCCTTGAGGATTCTTTGGTAGGCAGCAGAATTCATAGTTTCATTTATCACAGTCTTCCAGGTCCTGAAGCAGCATAACAGCCCCAGACCATTACTACCACCACAATATTTTACTGTTGGTATGATGTTCTTTTTCTCAAATGCGGTGTTTCTTTTACGCCAGATGTAATGGGACACACGCTTTCCAAAAAGTTAAACTTTTGACTCGTCAGACCACAGAGTATTTTCCCAAAATGCTTTGGGATCATCAAGATGTCTTTTGGCAAAACTGAGAGGAGCCTAATGTTTTTTGCTCAACAGTGGTTTTCGTTTTGGAGCATTTTTGCCCAGTTGCTTTCTTATGGTGGTGGAGTCATGAACAGTGACCTTAACTGAGGTAAGTGAGGCCTGCAGTTTGGATGTTGTTGTGGGGTCTTTTGTGGCCTTTTGGATGAGTTGTCACTGTACTCTTGGGGTCATTTTGGTCGGCCAACCACTCCTGGGAAGGTTCACCACTGTTCTATGTTTTCGCTATTTGTGGATAATGGCTCCCACTGTGGTTTGCTGGAGTCCCAAAGCTTTCAAAATGGCTTTGTAGCCTTTTCCACACTGATAGATTTCAGTTACTTTCTTTCTCATTTGTTACTGAATTTCTTTAGATCTCGGCATTATGTCTAGTTTTCAATGATCTTTTGGTCGACTTCACTTTGTCAGGCAGGTCCTATTTAAGTTATTTCTTGATTGAGAACAGGTGTGGCAGTATCAGGCCTGGGTGTGGGTAGAGAAATTGATCTTGGGTATGATACACCACAGTTATGTTTTAACAAGGGGGGCAATCACCTATTCACACAGGGCCATGTAGGTTTGGATTTATTTTCTCCCATAATAATAGAAACTGTCATTTAAAAAGTGCATTTTTTGTTTACCTGTGCTGTCTTATAATATTTAAATTTGTTTGATGGAAAACATTTAAGTGTGACAAACATGTAAAAAAAAAATAAGAAATCAGGAAAGGGCAAACACTTTTCCACATCACTGTATGCCGCCGTACGGCTACTGTTCTGCTAGTAAGGAACATAAACAATCTTACTGGTTCCTACGAAGACGCAGGTCTGTGTTACAATGATTACATGTCGTGGTGCTCACCTTGCAATTCAGTTTTTTCTTACATTTTTCTTCTCTTCGTCATCCCTATGGTCGTTGCCATGTCGCCATGTTCCCTTTCCGTCAACTAAATAGCTCAGCTTTCTCCTCCTCTTTACAGCGCGCAGCGACGTAAGCGCATTGTGCCAGATTAACGTTCATGCGTACCTTGTCCTTCACAAAAAAATAAATGGTTCCCCGAGACAGAAAATTACGGAAGCATTAAGTACTCAATATACCAGAATACTCTTTGGAGCCTTACAAATATTAAACTTGCACTATTACGCCCTCTTAAACACAACCACACACCCTTGCACTTAGTGTAAATTGCACCTCTTTGTGGTGATGGACAAACCAACAAGTAAACCATAAAATCTGGAAATTCAATTATACGAACTGAAGTGGAATTCCAATAAATCTTTGGAACTCTCATAATTACAGCACACTGGCGGCTTCAATACATACAGTTTATATGTTCAAAATTTGAAACCAAAAATCTGTGACATACACTTCAAACTATGGTATAGGTTCTGCTTATTAAATGGATTGTCTGTCACATGGTAAATGGAATGTAAATGACTACACAGACCACTGCTTCACCTTCATTCAATGAGTCAGCATTGGCACAACAGCTAAGTTTTGTCAGAGTGACAAAATAAACAGCATGCCCAAGATGCACAAACCCCTAACCAGAGTGGAAAAAGCTGTTTTGGGAAAAAGGTCACATTTGTTTTTCCACCAGGAACTAACCGTGGTGGTTAGTTATAATGGATAGTAGAAGATAATAGTGGATGAAAGCTGTAGCTAAGAACAAAGAAGGACCACGCAGGGTGTCAAGGAGCATTAAAACAGCCTGTAGGTTTGGTAAAAAGACGGCTAGATCAAGGTATTTCGGAAAACCACTGGAAACCACTATTTTTTGACTTATGTAAATATGACTTATGTAAAATTCATCCATTTTCTACACCGCTTATCCTCACTAAGGTCACTCATTGAAAATATGTGGCGCATTATGAAGCGCATAACACGACATTGGAGATCTGAGACTGTTGAGCAACTCAAGTTATAAGTCAAGCAAGAATGGGAAATCATTTCCCCTAGAAAAGATTTAATAATTAGTGTCCTCAGTTTCCAAATGCATATTAGTGTTGTTAAAAGGAAAAGTGATGCAACACAGTGGTTTATCAGTTTGAACATTATCTTGTCTTTGTAGTGGATTGAAAATGATTTGGAAATCACCCTACCTTCATTGGACTTGTGTTTTGTATATAGATTGGTTCCTCAGAGTACAAATATGGTCTTTTTTGTCAGATTTAATTCTTCCCATAGTAATGCAAGGAGCTGGTCAAGTTTCTCGTCACACATCTACTGCAAACCCAGGATCAAAGTTTGTGCTCTCAACCCATGATGGTGGGGGTGAGGTAATTAAAGGGCAAGCCGTTAGGAGTGTTTCAGGTAATGCCAGAGTATGCGACAATTCTAATTCAGCACAACTATAACAGATTATTATTATTTTCTTTTTAAACATGATACATGAACTGCTATAAAATCCTTAGAGTACGCCTTTCACTTCACAGCATTCATGTAAAACAGTTAAATGGAGGGTGTGCAATTAATTATTAAGAGCTATCGAGGAAGATTATCAATTTTCTGTTGTCTTTTGAAAAGGAAACTGAAAATTGCTTTTACTTGGACCTGATGCATAATTTTGCAATTCCGGTCTTGCAAATGATGTGCTATTTCTAACTGTTTCTGTAACATACATAAACACTCAACAGATTGGATTATTGCAAGCCTTGTCTGACATATGGTGTCTGGAGAGCCTTACTTTGGGGGCCTGGTAAACAAAAAGTGTAAAGTAATGTGGGGTGCATTATGACGTGAGGAAATTATATTAAAAAGAACCAAAGCTATAACTGTGCATTTTTTCCATTTCTGTTTTCCCGCGATCTTTCTTAGGAATGCACTCAAAAGTGAGTCATGAAACACAAGACTCAGCTGGACACAGAAAGGGAAACCTGGAATAGTTCAATAGTCTAGAAAAGTCCTACTAAGGCTGTCAAGCCCCGCCTTTTCCTCTCAGAAGTAGTGAAAATGGTGATAAATGCTTCAGACATTCCAAGGTAGATCTCTCCTCAAGGAGCAATGCTTTAGGGATCAAATAGCACATTGTTGTGTTGTTTCCCACATATGTACACTACTAGAGTTCCTGGGAACAAAAATTAAAACCTAGTTTGTACAATAACTTGTATTGTTTATAAGTGATAACTTAATTGATAGTAACTAGTGAAAACACTAAATCTGTCACAGTCAGGTAATCAAGTCAATTAATTCTGTTGTGCAGAAGACTAACAACCTATCATTTACACACTTTCAAATTCACAGGTTCATTGCTTAATTAGGTAAACACAGAACATAAAACCTTGACATGTTCGCCACTTTGCCCTTGCTACCTGGTGTCCCCACCAATGGGGAGAATGCCAAGAAAAATCACCACCGCAAGCCCTGCAATAGGTATGCTCCTTGATTTAAAACCGTTCATTCCACGATCCTGAATTTCTCTGTTTTGTGGTGTATTTCATTCACATCAGCTGCTGTTTTTTTTTGTGTGTTTTTTTTTTTTTAAACATTCAAAAAAGTAAGTTTGGCTTACAGCCACAAACAAAAGTTCAATCTTTGAAAACTCAATGACATACTCTGTCAAAGGGCTGATACAAGATGAAATTAAATGTCATCAAACCAGTGAAGGATTGAGAACAAGGTCATACCTTATAGATTATTACAAATATACAGAAATCGCATATGTGGTAGACATCACTTTCAGTTCTACATTTCATTCTTACTCATTTTCCAAGGTCATACTAACAACTTTCAAAATTACCTAACTGGGAAATAACTCAGGGCAATAAGCTCTTATTCTGCTTGTTCTTACTAGACTTTCCTATGAGTAATAGCCATTTTTATAGATCCACAATTGCCACTGTTAATTGCCGATGGTGCCCGGACATAGACACTAGACCACCAGCATGGCATTCTGCCTGGATATCATGGTGTGAAATTGCCCTAAGAACGTGGATGACTTTCCTCAGTAGACAGAAACAAAGATGAACCCTGCGCTGACCCGCTTAGCCAACAACAGATTTGCTGTGTTTTAGTCCCCAATACTTGGTTTCCTGTGCCTGAGGCCCACAAAATATATCATGTTTGGTGACTGAGAACTGATTGTGCTTAGCCCATTCTCCTGAAAACTAGGATATTTTGTATAGCATCATTGTCCTTTAATCAGACCCACATGCCCGTTTCACAACAATGCAGTCAACTACTAAATGGAACAGGGAATAACAAAGTAAGTATATGCCAACAGGGATAAGGTTGATGTGGCAGTTATCCTCTGTAGTCAGCCATGATAACTTGACAAATTTGTGTGTGTCAAAGGGGTCATGGTTCAACTTACTAAAATATGAAATATTAGTTTCTTAGTAAATACATGAATAAAAACTCCTGGTTTATTAAAAAAAGAACAGTCTTACAGTATTTGCCAGGTCAGCATTGCAAATGAGAATCTGTTTGCAATTGTCTTACCTGGATAAATAAAGATGAAGTAAAACAAAATTTTAAAAATGAGTGCCACACATGCATGGCAAATTTTACAGTTCTTATTAGAAAATAGGTTTGAAGTGGCTAGATTTCAGCCCAAATAGTCCTTGTAGATTTTCTTAACTTGTTAAATACAAATGAACCCAAGTGGCAAAGTGACAGCATGTTAAAACCTAGCTAGTATCCTCTGTTTTAAGAATGAGTGAAAAAAAGAGCAAAGTACTGTTATATAAAAAAGTGATACCAATTGACAATGGTCAGTGGTGCAGGGAAAATTCAAATCATTGCTGCACAGTTGAAGATAATATCTAAATTTGAAGATGAACTTCATCTTTACCTTAAATTTGCAGGCAGTAAGTTAACAGCTTTATTTTAAGGCTTTTGGCACACATTATTTTGGACAGCACAAGCTTACTTTCTTTGAACTCTGATCTCACACAGAACACCTTTCCTTTCCACAATTTGCCAAAATAGCGAAAAGGTGAATTTGACCAATTCCATTGGACCATGTACCAATCCTGCATGATGCATTTCAAATTTGACTGAACCTCCAGTATATTATGGCCCTTCAACAATTGTGCAGCTTAAGAGCAGATCTAGTAAATCTTTTCATTATTATATTATATGGAGCGGCTCGCAGCAGAGTGTGAAGGGATGAGAATCAGCACCTCCAAATCCGTGACCAGGGTCCTCAGTCAGAAAAGGGTGGCGTGCCCGCTCCAGGTCGGGAATGAGATCCTTCCCCAAGTGGAGGAGTTCAAATATCTTGTCTTGTTCACGAGTGAGTGAAGAATGGAATGGGAGATCGACAGGCGGATCGGTGCGGCGTCTGCAGTGATGCAGACTTTGTATCGGTCCGTTGTGGTGAAGAAGGACCTAAGCCGAAAGGCAAAGCTCTCTATTTACCAGTCGATCTACGTTCCTACCCTCACCTATGGTCGGTCACAAGCTGTGGGTCGTGACCAAAAGAACAAGATCCCGGATACAAGCGGCCGAAATGAGTTTCCTCTGCAGGGTGTCCGGGCTCTCCCTTAGAGATAGGGTGAGAAGCTCGGTCATCTGGGAGGGGCTCAGAGTAGAATCGCTGCTCCTCCGCATTGAAAGGAGCCAGATGAGGTGGCTCGGGAATCTGTTTAGGATGCCTCGTGGACGCCTCCCTGGTGAGGTGTTCCGGCCACATCCCACCGGAGGACAACCCAGGACACGCTGGAGAGACTACATCTCTCAGCTTGCCTGGGAACGCCTCGGGATCCCCTCGGAAGAGCTGGAGGAAGTGGATGGGGAGAGGGAAGTCTGGGCGTCCCTGCTAAAGCTACTGCCCTTGCGACCAGACCTCGGATAAGCGGAAGAAAATGGATGGATGGACTAAATTTATTTTTTTCAATATACGGGT
This sequence comes from Phyllopteryx taeniolatus, assembly GCF_024500385.1. NCBI lineage: Eukaryota > Metazoa > Chordata > Actinopteri > Syngnathiformes > Syngnathidae > Phyllopteryx > Phyllopteryx taeniolatus. Next base: position 4,729,728 of record NC_084518.1, on the reverse strand, counting down.
ATATAGACAAACAAGCATTCCTATGGGAAATAGTATTAATTGATCTAACATGCATGTTTCTGGAATGTGGGAGGAAATCAGGAAAATATACAAAAGCAACAGAACATTCAAACTCCATACAGAATGGTCCGAGCTGATAGTCGCACCCAGAAAACAAGGAAAAGATATAATTACAATTCAATCCTAAAGTTACTGTGGATTAATGTTTGATATGATGTGAAATTATATGCATTTGATTAACATGGCTTCATCCCATCCCACCTCAATTTGATGACTTTTCCTGCTGTCTTCAAAATGCAAGTACGCATAGTGGAGTTTGTGTGCATGTATGCGTGTGTGTGTGTGTGTGCGCGCACGTGCGTGTTTGTGTGGCCCGTGTTCAGTAGAGGCCTTGTAGTCGTGGGCCTGTGAAGTCCTTTGAGACTCTTTTGTGATTAAAGACTAGACAAATAAACTTGACTTGATATGTCTGGATAAGGGGAAAAAAGAAATTCATAAGATGCCAAATTATTGAAGTAAATTAAGATCTCGGGTTTAATAAAGTTGGAATACCACTACTTTGTTTTTAATTTGTCTCTATTAATTTTGGAAAGGTACTGTCATGTTTTGATTAATTACGTATATAGATTTCATGTTTCATTTAAACGACATCATCAGTGCAATTAATGCATTTCCTCTGTTAAATGTTGTCATGTGATTTGCACTCATTGAACTGGACGTGTTGATATTTCACCTGAGCGATGTTCTTGTTGAGCAAGTAGACACCATATTCAAAATGAAATCGCTCTCCTCGGGGGTACAAAGGGAATCTGTGAATGACAGGAGAAAAAAAACTATTGAAGACTCTTCAGCAACTCTTCTGCTAATTTATGGTCTGCAAGAAAAGCTGACACCTTCAAACAAATACTTGTAAGCCAACCAAGTATAGATATAGATACTGCTATAGCTATAGTATACCTACAACCAAACACTGTATAACTATTTTACATTTCACAATGTAGGCCAATTGCACCGCGCTACAGGATTGCGGCTTGCTTGCAAGTTTTTAATATGAGGGAATCAAAAGTATGTTGTTCTGCAAATAATTCTTCATGTTGTTGAAAGTTTCAGTTCATCTAGCCAGCAGCGTTTACTCTGCAACTATGAGCCAACTATGAGCCTCATTATTGCCTCCCCAACAGCTTGTTAAACTGAAAAATCAAACTGAAGGTGGAAGAGTCCAAACAAACTGATCATTCATACCATTTCCAACAAATAGAAGCTTTCCTATCTATATAGTGGGAAAATCCCATTGGTGCCAGCCAGATGTTTCAGCCAGTGCTGTACAAAGGGCGCCTCTGAGGAATATGCTGACATTCAGAGCTGGAAAATTGTCTTTGCCACCAGGAATTTAAGGCTGGAGTCATCCCTTTCTGTTATTACATGCATATATCTCGCTCAGTACACTATAATGGGACACAGGGAAAGAACCTCCACAGAGTGGGTGTGGTTTCGGTCTGATAAAGCTCTGGACCAGCTCTACAACCTCGGCAGGGTGCTCGAGGGTGCGTGGGAGTTCGCCCAACCAGTCTTGTGGACTTTGTTTTGTGGACTTGGAGAAGGCGTTCGACCGTGTTCCTCGGGGAGTCCTGTGGGGGTGCTTCGGGAGTATAGGGTGCCAAACCACCTGATACGGGCTGTTCGGTCCCTGTACGACCGGTGTCAGAGCTTGGTCCGCATTGCCGGCAGTAAGTCGGACTCGTTTACGGTGAGGGTTGGACTCTCCACCGGGGCGGAGACCCCGGGGACGACCCAGGACACGCTGGAGAGACTACGTGTCTTGACTAGCCTGGGAACACCTCAGGATCCCCACAGAAGAGCTGGAGCAAGTGGCTGGGGAGAGGGAAGTCTGGGCGTCCCTGCTAAAGCTACTGGCCCCGTGACCCAACCTCGGATAGGCGATAGAAACTGGATGGATGGAAGCTCACACATGCAGATTTGCACCAACACACTTTTGAAGACCTTCAACAATCTTCACAGTCAAATATTTGTCCTATCTAAACTCCCCCTTCAAATGGTTGACCTTAACTTTGAGACCTAAACCTAAACCTCTCAAGTTCAACCCAAAAAAGAAATGTGCTTTTACCTTTATAACAATGGTAGTGTAAGGTCTACATCTGTGATATTTATCACTTTTTAACCACATCTTTTACTGCACGTCAATCACTGTTATTGACACAACTAAAGCATATCCAGTGCTTAAAAAAAATACGCTGTTTATGTTTGACTTCCTGTGTCCGCGGTAGATGTCTGTCAGCTCTTTATTTGCCAATTAAATCGCTGCCCACAAACCTTTTTTTCCCCCCCCCATTAGCCACATGCCATTTTTTCCCCCGCATTGCATGACCATATCAGAAGGTGGTGTATATTAGTGTACCTGGTTGCAAGCAAAAAAAAATTTCCCCCAATTGTATACAGCACATACATACATTTCAAAAGCTGTATAATGGTTCACCGAGAGTATTTCTCTTAAGATTTAGTGTCTTGCTGTTGGAAGACAACTGAGGGTCATGGACAGTAAAAGTGTGGTGATGGATCACCCTCACTTGATTGGTGCCCTATTTTCAACAGATTGCATCATTGTCATTTAAAGCTCCTCAAGATACAACAGTTTGTCAAAAGCTTTATATTTTTCTGACTGACCAACACAAAGGCATCATTCACACGTGTTCATGTGTTAGCAGGCATGTGAGTGTGCATGTCTCCATATAAGCGGGCACTGTTGTAAGCCTCCTTTCTGTGCTTCTGTGGCTTCCCCCAGGGTTCAGGTCTTTTGTTAATCCCGTGCGAGAGCAAATGGGGTCTCTCTTCTCCCTTTTACCATGACATATAGGTGCCTGAGGCAGGGGTGAGAATAGGAAAAAATGAGAGACTTTACTGGTCTCTTCTGTCTGTTAGGAGATCATGCTAATAGCAATTTAAAGTTGAATAGCTGGTGACGATTCAGCTGTTCCTGTAGCCTGTTAATTGTCTGATTTAATCCCCCAAATTTCAGAAAGCATATATTTGATAACAAGCGTATTCATGCATTTTAACTCTCAGTACAATTGCCACTTCACGCTTGACATCATGAACTTCAGCATTGGCCACTTTGGCATTTACCCTAAGAGTTTGTCAGACAGTTTCAGGGCCTGTCTGTCAATCAAATCAATCAGTCAAACTTTATATGCAAGCGTTTTTCATACAAAAAATAACCCCAGAGCGTCCGGACACTTCAGGCTTACATTTAGTACTCATGCCTACCTGTACACACAAAGAAATATTTATAAGGGGACAGTGTGGAGAATTTACTTTTTAATTGCTTGTATACAACAAGTTTGGAGTACTTGCTGGCTCATTAAGTATGACATTAAACAACCAAGTAAATCTTTTGTTAGCTGCTTATTTCCCAAAATTTGTGAGCGAGCCGTTCTGAATTTTGCAGGATTGTGACATTACAATTTACTTAATACGCTAATACTCCAGCCGTGACTTGGCAGCTAGGCTGTTTGAAGATCTGCCATTTTCAAATAGTTTGATGGAAGTGCTAAATTGTCAAAGCCCAAATGTAAGCCGAGTTATGGTGTTGCACAAATTAGTGATAGCTAACAGTGTTATCAGCCTTAAATTTTGATGTGCGCCACATACTACTACTAATTCATTTTATTCATAGGCGCTGTTCAAGCTACACAACATCACTGTACAAACATAGTTAAAAGAGATCAAACAATACATAAAATAAAACAAATTAAAATGGCAAATGATATGGGACATGTAAAAGTGAATAAGCAATCCGGAATAGGTGTGTCTTGAGTTTGGATTTGAAGAGTGTTAATGAGTTTGTGGTTTGGAGGTAAGGCAGTCGAGAGTTCCAAAGATGGAGGGCAGAGCGGCTGTGGGCTCTGTCCCCAATGGTGAACAGACGGGCAGAAGGGACGGTGAGGTGGATGGAGGACGAAGATCTGAGAGTGGGAGGGTATGGCAACATGAAGGAGGTCAGATCAGTATTTTACACTGGATGCGGTATTGGACAGGGTGTGGAGTTGTTGCTTTGTTGGCTGGAGTGATGTGGTAAGTAGAGGGCATCTTTGTGATATGGGCGGCACAGTTCTGGAGAAGCTGTAATTTTTGTAGTGACTTGTGGTGGAGACCAAACAGGAGAGAGTTGCAATAATCCAGATGGGAAGTGAAGAGGCAATGAACAAGGACATCAGCAGTGTAGGGGGTGAGGGATGGACAGAGGTGATTGATGTTTCGTAAGTGAAAGTATCTGGACGATGTTTGTGTGTCCTTGGAAGGAGAGTGTGGTGTTGAGAGAGACTGGAGTGACATTTGGTATGCACCCATTTATTCAGGTCTCGCCACAACATTTCAATTGGATTAAGGTCTAGACTTTGACTGTGCCAATTAACAATATGAAATCTCGTTCTCTGTTGCCTTTCCTTTTTACTTTTGCTGGAATTCTTTGGGTGCGATTGGCAGGCGACCAGTTCAGGGTTTACCCCGCCTCTCGCTCAGAGTCAGCATGGATAGGCTCCAGCACTCCCGCCATCTTAGTGAGGATATGCTGTTCAGAAAATGGATGGATGGATGGATGAAATGCTTTGGTTCATTGTCTTTTGTTTAATCCATTTCCATCCCAGCTTCAACTCCCTAAATGATGGCAGTAGATTCTGGTCAAGAATGTCTTAATACGCCTGGAAATTCATGGCGCTTAAGATACGATGGAGTCGCCAAGGTCCACAAGTTGAAAAGCAGCCCCAGATCTTCATATTTCCACCACCATGCTTAATCGTCCTTCATATGCAGTGCTGGCTTTCCTCTGAACATGGTGGTTTTGATTGTGAACATATAATACTATTTTTGACTCGTCAGACCTCTGGGTTGTCAAAGTACTCTCTGGCAAAATTAAAATGGGCAGACTGGTTCTTTTTTGGGAGCAGATGGTTCCATCTAGAAATGCTCACATGAATGTCAGGGCCATTCAATTTTCAGCTAATAGTAGACTCATGCACATTTATCCGAGGTGCTACCAGAGAGCTCTGCAACTCTCAATAGGTGATGTCTGCGTCAGCCTTTACCTATTTTTCCCCCCCTGGTGTTTCTGGGTGATAGTTTTGATGGGTGTCTAACTTTGGCAGAGTTGTCTGTCATGTTGAAGACTGTCCATTTGTAAATTATTTATCTTACAGTGGATGGATGGAGCTGGAATCTTTCGAGAATGGTCTGACAGCCCTCCTGAGATGGATGGGCTGTCAATACCCTCTTCATTTTCACGGCTATTTCCTTTGCTCTTGGTTTTGTTGATTTATGTAGGACCACAGTTGGTTTGGTTTTGGTTAGTACAAGCCAATGATTTCTTATCTCATTGGTGGGCTTAAATGATTTCTTAAAAAAAATAAAAAAAAAAAAAAAAAGACCCAAATATTTAGTCTGTCCCTTTTACCTGCTGGATTTAATCAATGCAGGTGGCGGTTCACATACTTTTGCACACGCGCGATTATCAGTTTTTGTAGAAAAAAACTTTGGTTGGGATAAATAATTAAAATATATATCTCTGTGTGTGACTACTATTTTTTAACAAGGTTAGTTTTTTTTTGTTTTTTTTTTACAAAAAGAGTGACCATTTCAGGAGGGTTCACAAACTTTCAAGCAGCACTGTCGTTTCAACTAGGGTGATACAAGTGGATGTTAACTGTGCTGTCTTTTGCCTTTGTATCTTTTGACCAAATAAGAATAATGTTAAATAGTTTTGATTTGGACAACAGGGAACTGTTACAAATGAAAAACGCAAAGTAATGCCTCCTTTTAATAAAAGTAACATGCTGATACTGTGAAGTCAAAAGATGCTTTAGCCCAGCCATACATGTAGGTAGCCAGGAAGGAAATATGCCAGTGGTCATACCTCAGCACTAGGAAATCACTAACACAGAAAAGAAGAACACCACAACATGCATTCTTAATATTACTTCCCCACCAACAGATAGGTTATGTTTTCTGATGAGGACGCATGAAAAGGAAAACAAAAATTCCTTCCAAGACACACGCACAAATACATGAACACACACAGGCTCCGTCATAGCCAGGTGATTAATGACTGTTGTCCACTATGTCTAAAATCACACTAGAAAGACTCGGGTTCACCAAACACCAGGAATTCCACCCAGGGACATCCAGTGAAGTCAACTACAGTCAACTATATTATTGTACACCAGTGGGGAGTGAGGAAGGAAGTGTGAGGATAAAGGGTCTGGTGGAAGCACTAACATAGACATCGTCGTCATAGACAACTTGGCTGGCAGCACATAATCTGATCAGGTCCAACAGATACTATGACACTATCAAGAAACACAAGTGGAAAAAGTGCAAAGTAACATTAAAACAAAGGACAATCACAATCACTGAAGACAAACACACATACACTTGATACAACAGTTGGAACATGCATGGGAGAAATAAAAGGGAAAGCACAGAGAGGAAATGGAAGCATTTTAATCACTCGGCCAGTGGCAGCTGCATACATTCAATCTGTCCTCTACGTTAAACACTGTTAAATTAATTACAGTTCTGGAGGAATATTCAGAGGAAACAAATCAGTGGAATGTTTGTCCGAAGGATGGAGGGTTAAAAAAAAAAAAAAAAAAAAACAGAAAACTGTGGCTCTACTAATGTCCACTTGCAGCTGTTATGTCTGTATTTGTTTTACTGTTATTTTGAGATGAGGACAAGTTCAACACATCAAAACTGAATATGACAGGCGGTGTAATTAGCACACCTACTCAATCAAGACTGATGAAATCTGCTTTCATTTAGCATATACTGTATTCAAACTCCGCATATGCTGGGAAAGGAGGAAGAAAACAATTTAGGGCAAAAGTAAAGCTGTACTGTTTTACCTCTTCCAAAATACTGCAGTGAACCCCACTTCTAATCAAGCCTTCAAACCAATCCTACCAGTGGATTGTCACTGTGCACAGTAATTTTACTGTATGTACACAGAAATATGTAAATCATGTGGGATGGCATGATATTGCAAAAGTAAAGGTTTTATGATTACATTTCCTTTATGAGTGAAAACTGGAATAGCCTCGTCGTTCTACAAGGTCTTGACCGCTAGAAGTTTATCAAAACAATACAACTTACCACCTTAGAGTATAGAAAATACATAAAATTAATATGGAACATAATTGAGGTTAGTATGTTGGTGTGGCTGTGTCAACAATTTTACTTTCTCACATGGCCCCTTTGAAAAAAATCAATTCCCCATACCTTGTGTGGGAGGGAGGGATCTGGACAACTAGCAGTACTGGAAGATACCGTTAATCAGGTTTGGAAATGTAAAAAAAATATATAAACATTTGCACGAAACCCCAGAAAGTCTACGAGAAGAGCTTCTATGGAAACTAGGGCTGCAACGATTTCAATAATTGATTAATCTGTCAATTATTTTTTATTAATCCATGAATCAGCTTTAAAAAAAAATGTCTATCCCTTTATTCGAAAAACAGGACATTACAAATTGGCAGTTCAGAAAATGCGTAAATTGATTATGAGTCAGTTCCTTGTTTGGTCCGTAACATTTTAGAAAATGGGCAAAAATTTGGAGAATTGTTTTCCAAAGTAAAGGATGTCTGCATGTGTCTTATTTTGATGAAACACATATTCTGCTTTATTATTAAAATACATATAAATATTATTATTTACTGTTGAGAGGCTGACATTCCAAGGATTTGGACAATTTCAAGTCAAACAAGGTCTCTAAACAATTAAGCGGTTATCATCGATTAATTTGATAATTGATTATCTGTCAACTAATCGTTTAATCGTTGCACCTCTTATAGAAACCCAGATTCCCTGTAAGACAGCGCAGCATTAAGCGCTTGCCAGTGACACTACAAGCTACAGCTTGTTTGAACCTTAAACAGAAATCACAAAGTGCAACCAATTACGTGTATGCGACAGAAATTTGAAGATGAAGAGTTTGAAAATTTGTGAAGCTTTATGAAATAGGTTAAATCTATATCTGTTATGTTGGTGAAATTTTGATTAAAACTTGATTTTTTTTCAACACAAAACCCATTTAATTTACTTTACCCAAGACGTACTTTCTGAGATATTCACATTTCAGATGGCGTCATTTTTGTGTGACACCCTGTATTTTGTCTTGTACCTTTTTTACGTTGCATTGTAGTTTGTCGTTTCACAAGAATGAGAAACCCAAAAAGCTAAGAGCCAAATTCATCTTCACACACGGCCTCCTTTATGCAGCTTTGATAAATAGTGTGTCTGTGGGTGCAAAGTACCACAAGAATTCTTCTCTATTTCCTCTCTGTCCATTGTGAGAGAACGACTGTAAAGGACATAGCTATGCGGGTGGGTGGTCAAGCTTGGCTTCACTCTGGTTGCTGAAAGTACTGTGGGAAGACCGGTTACTGGATGACCTGCTATCATGTATACGTACAAAGACCGAGCTTGCCACATGTCGGCTCACTACAGTTGCACACCTGCCTTACAACTGTCAAGTCTCTAATAGCAGTGGTTACTATATAAATCACAGTGAGCTGTAATGTTCAATATCCGAGAAATGATTACACTAAGCATCTGTCTGAGAATGCTCTTTTAATGACTGCTGCTGCCCTTGAGACCCCACTATAACGGTTACGGCATCTTGGTCTTTGCCGTTAAAGGTGTCTCCTGAGTGATGTGGTGGCTGCTCGCTCTGTCATAATGGGTTTTCATCAAAGTTCTTAAGAATATCCTGGGGTCCCCTATACCAGTGCTTCCATTTTCTCTAGTCCTTCGGTTCCTTTAGATTTACATACATCATTCATACATACACTTCAGGAACACAAAACAATCACTTCACAAATCTCCTAAAGGAGACATGCAATTTTTTCACAATTTAAAACAGGTCCCATGTGTCTGAATTATTTCTTGGGTCAAAAATTCTTCACATCCACTTGTAATCCTCCCCATGAAATTACTCAGTTTCGGGGTGGTGGTTCTGTCTCATGCAATTCACTGCTGTTCTACAGGGCCAATGGGCTTTCATTACCATGACGGCCATTGCTAATAAGAGAGCGGCTATATATTCTCAAACAGCTCAGAGTCTGAAGAGAAAGGAGAGAAGGACCGATCTGTATTCAACAGGTTTAACCCACCCTGCGGCCTTGTAGCTCTTTTCCTGTCAAGAGCAACTTCAGGTAGAATGGTGTGGTTTGAATGCGGTTCCCCCTTCTCCTACTGTGCACATGTTGCCTGTTAAGGAACATGTAACTGTTGAAGCCCCGGAACAATAACCGCTTTTCTTTGAGCTCACAGGTTCTTCTCGTTGGCCTCCTAGCCCAATTATTCATTCATACAATGCGCCTGACCGAGCCTGCTACCTCAACAGTTTCACTTTTTGTTTGATCAAAGTAGTGATGTGTACATTCATAGTTTTACTTTACATTACAAATATTTTTTCTACTTAAAATGATTACATACTTCAGGCTAAATCTAAGCGAGACAATGCTAGCTATTTAATGGCTGGGCACTGTTCTCAATAAAACACTGGACATCTGGATTGCATCTTTACAGATCTACCCCAGGCTTTAGCTGGGCTCTACACTGGAAGGAAAAATGTGGGCGCAACATGTCGTTAGGGTTCACTGACTTCAGAAGATCAGTCGGAGGGCCAGACAGTCAATTTTCACATCTTATTTTCATTCAACTGAAGAGCACTTTCAAACAGTGGCCTGCTCCAAAATACCAGAGGACAATAGAATTGGGTTCAACACTTTCCTTCACTGACACAGTTGTGGCTAAGACACTGTATTTGAAGGCAGGATTATTTTACCTCCCAACAGGACAGAAACACAGTTACTTTTCACCAAAAGGTGAACTTTTTTCTTTTAACCATTTTGAAGGTTGAATATTCTAACATTTTATTGCTCAATTAATTGTACTCCATCTTCTTAATATCCAGAAGAACACTATAGCAATACGATAGGCCTGCTGCGACAACCCCAATTCCAATGAAGTTGGGGCGCTGTGTTAAACATAAATAAAAACAGAAAACAATGATTTGCAAATCATGTTCAACCTATATTTAATTGAATAGACTACATAGACAAGATACTTAATGTTCAAACTGATCAACTTTATTGTTTTTGGCAAATAATCATTAACTTTGAATTTTATAGCTGCAACACATTCCAAAAAAGCTGGGACAGGCACTCACCTGTTCCCAATTCGCCTGTTCACCTGTGGGATGTTCCGAACAGGTGTTTGATGAGCATTCCTCAACTTTCTCCGTCTTTTTTGCCGCCTGTCCCAGCTTTTTTGGAATGTGTTGCAGCCATAAAATTCTAAGTTAATGATTATTTGCTCAAAACAATCCTGTTTATCAGTTTGAACATTAAATATATTGTCTTTGTAGTGTATTCAATTAAATATAGGTTGAACATGATTTGCAAATCATTATACTCCGTTTTTATTTATGTTTAACACAACTTCCCAACTTCATTGGAATTGGGGTTGTACTATAGTACCAAACTGCAAAATCCTCACAATAAGTTAGGATAAATAAAAATGCAAGGACCTTCAGTGCAGCCGGAATCTAAAGTAACACAAATAAAACAACTAACTGGGTCCTTATTAGCACACGACTGCAATAAACTGACTGGCTAATCCTGCAACTCTTTGAGAACTCAATCTCATGCCACCTCACTTATCTCAATTGGCTGCCTCTTTCCGACACTTAAATCACCTTCTCTTTTTTCTTCTACATTGTTAGAGCTGGTTAGGTGCTTTCCGTCTGCCCACACATCATTTTGCAGTGTGAGTACACCCCGCTAGGGCCTCTGGGGTCATAAACGCGTACAAGGGGCGTGGAACTTTCCTGTAGCATTGACCCCACTCTTGCACACCAAAGGGCACTCGTGGATTGTTGTGTCTGTCAAGCACACAGCCTATAAGTTTATTTTCAATGCTGAATCCTGGTGTGAATATCCTGCATGGAGGAACAAGAAATGCATACAGTGAAGCAAGGCCTCCTGTCACATGGGACTTTAAAACAACTGATTCTCTCCAGCTGTTGTCATGACCTAATCACACACTACGATGGTCGCTCAATCATTGGGTCTGATAATGTCTCACTTTTTCCTCACACACTTACTCCCAAATGTTTGTCTTATTGTGGATGACACATGTGGATGTAGAAGTGTCAACGCTTATCTACAAGCCAATCCCTTGTGTGCGAATACAACAAAAAGTAGAAAATGTTGTGGCAAATGCTGTGTTGAAGTGTTTTTAATTAATTCCCAATACGGTTGTGTTTCAAGGTTTACCTGGAAAAAATACTTTAACTAATACTTGAAAACAGTGACAATATCATGTACTGAAAATGTACGTGGTTAAGATTTAAAAAAAAAAAAACATACAAAGTTTAGGAGCATGATGTAATAAACAAAAGGGTGCATTCATAAAAGTGGAAAATCCTACTTGTAAATTTTAAATATTCACTTATCGAAATGAGTAAATAAGTCAGTGTCAATATACATGTAGGAGAAAGTACCCAGAGGGTAAAGTACTGTATTGCGTAAAATACAGTTATGTGCATGAGCATAACATTTTATGACTTACTGTAAGATTCTTGGCAAAGCCCCCGGAGAGATTAAATATTTAGTTTCACAATCAGTCTTTTTGTCAACATAGTTCTGTGATGAAGAAGCAAAGTGATCCCATCTTGCTATATGGAAAATCCAGTGGAATAAAGTGGCACAGTGCGCCTAAAAAATTTGCAGCGATTCAAATTGTGATTCGATGTAAAACAAAATGAGACTGAAGTGGTTATGTTCCATAAACTGTGCCATTTAAACCTTTTTTGTCTACTTACTCTCTCTCCTTCTCAGTGAGTCTGTCTGTGATTGTGTCTTTGATTGAGGAACGTGAACCCTTGTGGATGACTGGATACCTAAGCGGGATCTGCAGGAAGCACGAGATCATCATGACCAAGTGTGCCGTATAGCCCAGGGCAACTGCCACACTCCCATCATCCTTTGCTGCAGGATACACAGGGGGGGGAAAAAAAAAAAAAAAAAAAGATAAATCCAGCATTGCATCAAATTGAGATGTTCTTGAAAAAATATATTTTCAGTGAGTAGTATCAAGACTTCAAAGCTCAAAATGAATTTGAGCTTTATTTTGGATCAGCACCAAATTCAACACTTAGTAATTAAAACCCACAGTATGTGCAGAAATTGTGTCAATAGGGTCGACATTTGAAAAAGAATTAAGGGGACGGTATATATAAAAAAAAAAAAAAAACATGCACAAACTAAAGTGACCAGTTGAAAAATTAATGAATAATAATAATAAAAATGAATGTCACTTTGCTCTCATTAATAAGAAACAGTCAAACACTAAGAGGCTCATTGGAGTGCTTTGGGGGGAAATACAATAAGACAACTATTGGGGCCGCTAATGGACAATTAGCCATGGGCGACACGGGTGCAACTCGAGACTGACTGACCTTGTCAAGGTGAGTTGACCAAAAAAACCTTGGTTGAATATAAGGGGGTGATTTGCCTTCATGCAGAAGATCTTTGACGGCCAGCAGGATTAAGGGCTCCAACTGACCCTGACCCTGGGTTATAAAGTGGAACATCCACCCCCGTAGGCCAGTATAAACTGGCTAACAATTCTGGACTTGATCTGGCTCTCTCTGGGGCAGACCTCACACAAATTAGAGCAGGGGTCAGCAGGAGGTAAAATGGAGTTCATTGCATCTTCATGCATTCCTGTATGTTGCAAGAATCTGCAAGGCATATAGTCTCAAATACTAACTTAGAATTGGGGCCTTGGGCATTTGATTACATTTCCTTAAAGGACAATGGGGGAAAATAAGTCCATTTAAAAAAAAACATTTTTAACAGGCTGAAGAATATATAATGAATGTGCGTGAGGAAAAGCGGTACAGAAAATGGATGGATGTTCTGAATTTTTGTTTCAACATTTCGTTACTAAATCAAACGTGTTTAACAGAAAGTAGGTGTAATACCATTTTAAATGAGGCAACAATAGGACATTTTAATTTTAACAGAAAGTAGGTGTAATACCATTTTAAATGAGGCAACAATAGGACATTTTAATTTTATGAAAAAGTGTAGAATCAGGAAAAAAGGTGGTATTGCTGTTATTTTTAAGTCATTATTTCAGTGTAAAGAAATTATACTGGGTGATTTTGTCTCTTTTGAATATCTGTTTTTTTTAGTTAAAGAAGACCCAAAGGTTATTGTTTTAATAATTCATAGACCTCCAAGATACAATAGAAAATTTATGGAGGATTTTTCAGAACTGCTGTCAGTTAGTTGTAATGACCACAACTATTTTGTCATAACGGGAGACTTTAACATTCATGGTGACAATAACATGGGGGGGGGGGGGGGGGGGGGGACTAAAGAACTCTCTGCTATAGTAGACACATTTGACCTCTCTCAACATATTAAGAGTCCAACCCACACGCAAGGTCCCAGCTTAGACCGGGTCATCTCTAAGGATGTTGAAATTCTCTGTTACTGTACTCTGAAAAACTCTATTAGCATAGTTAGAATTTGATACAGTTGACCAAAAAAACGGTAGAGAAAACGGTTCAGCAGCTGAAACCATCAACGAGCGGTCTTGACTCAATAGCATCTGACGTTTTCAAAGCTATTGCGAAGTCTGTGCTAGCTGATTTGCAAATAATCATTTGCTCACTTCAGTCACGCGAGTTTCCTAAAGCTCTTAAAGAAGGTGCCATTAAGCCTCTTCTAAAAAATAGAACGCTGGATGCTTCCAAGTTACCAAGCTATAGACCCATCTCAAATCTCCCTTTTATAGCAAAGATTGTTGAGAAATTTATTTTTAAATCAGCTCAGCAATTTCTTGAACTTAAATGGACTTTTTGACAAATTTCAATCAGGTTTCCGAACTTATCACAGTACAGAATCTGCTCGTCAAAGTGCTGATATAAGGTTAAATACTGACTCGGGAAAGGTGTCAATTCTGGTCTTGTTGGATATCAGTGCAGCTTTTGATACAGTATATCATAATATACTGCTGAACAGGTTGGAAACGTGGGTAGGACTAAATGGAACAGTCCTTAAATGGTTCAGGTCCTACCTGGAGGAAAGGATTTATTTTGTAACCACTGGAAGTGTTGAATCTTATCAAATGCCAATGACCTAAGGGGTCCCTCAAGGGTCAGTTCTTGGACCCCTCCTGTTCAGCCTGCATATGCTACCCTTAGGTCAAATTCTTCAGAACCTTAATTTTGACTATCATAGCTATGCAGATGACACAGTTCTATCTAGCATTGTCTCCAGATGACTACAGTTCAATTGAGGTGTTGTGTCACTGTCTAAAACAGATAAATAACTGGATGAGCCAAACCTTTCTTCAATTAAACCACAACAAAAACTGAGATAATTGTTTTTGGCAATAAACAAAAGAGGATTGCTGCTCGTAAATACCTGGAGTCACTCTCTTTAAAAACCAAAGACCAAGTCCGAAACCTTGGTGTTCTGATAGATTCCGACCTGACTTTTAACAGTCGTATCAAATCAATTACTAAAACTGCCTTCTACCATCTGAAGAACATATCCAGAGTGAAGGCCTGCATGTGCCAAGCAGACCAGGAGAAGCTTATCCATGCTTTTATCTCAAGTAGACTTGATTATTGTAATGGTATTCTGACTGGACTCTCCAAAAAGAGCATTGAAGAACTCATTCAGAATGCTGCAGCTCGGGTTCTGACCAGAACAAAGAGGTCAGAGCATATTACTCCAATGCTAAAGTCTTTACACTGGCTCCCAGTCAGCTTTAGAAGCAGCATTTAGCTATTATGCTGCACACAAATGGAATAAGTTGCCAACAGAAGTGATGTCAGCCTCAAGTGTGAATGTTTTTTATTCCAGGTTAAAAACTTTTTTTTCCCCTCATGCTTTTTAGAGCATTTCCACTTTTAAATCTCTCTTGCACTGTGCGCTGTTTTAATTGTACTTTTATTTAGCAAATGTTTATAAGCTGTTTTAATCAAGTAAAGCACATAGAGTTACTTTGTGTATGAATTGCCCTATATAAATAAATTTGCTTTGCTTTTCCAGTGTCATATTCAGCAGCATAATCGAAGCTGGCCTTCTTTAGGCTGTCAATGTTCACCACACACTGCATCAAATTGGTCTGCATGGCTGTCGACCCAAAAGGGAGCCTCTTCTAATGATGGTGCACAAGAAAGGAAACAGTTTGCTGAAGTAGTATAAGGACATGGACTACTGAACCATGTCATGTGGTCTGATAAGACCAAGTTAAACATATTTGGTTGACAAGACCGCTACAAACGCTTAACACGTGCGTGGCAGCAACCAGTTTAGGAGTACAGAGACAAGTGTGGCCTACTACAGTCAAGCAGGGTGGTGGGAGTGTCATAGTCTGGGGTTGCATGAGTCCTGCCGGCACTGGGGAGCTACAGTTCATTGAGAGCACTATGATCAAGAGCAACTACTGTGATAGACTGAAGCAGAGCATGATCCCTTATCTTCAGAAACTGGGCCGCAGGGCAGTATTCAAACTTTATAAAGACCCCAAACACACCTCCAAGATGACCACTGTCTTGCTAAACAAAGGGTAAAGGTGATAGACTGAACAGACTCTCTTTTCGCATCTGTGGGGCATCCTCAATTAGAAGGTGGAGGTCTCTAACATCCACCAGGTCCGTAATGTCCTCATGGAGGAGTGGAAGAGGATTCCTGTGGCAATCTGTGATGCTCAAGTGAACTCCAAGCCCAATAGGGTTAAGCCAGTGCTGGAGAACAATGGTGGCTCCAAAATATTGACACTGGGCCCAATTTGGACATTTTCAACTAGGTGTGTACTTACTTTTGTTGCCAGCAGTTTCGCTGTTGGTTTAAATATTTTGAGGGGACAGTAAAGTACAATAAATAACAGTGTTATACAAGCTGTACACTGTACTTTACATTGGAGCAAAATGTCATTTCTTGAATTCTGTCCCATGAAGAGATAATACAATTTTTACCCAAATGTGACAGGCGTTCTCACTTTTGTGAGATACAGTAGTGTAAAAACAAAAGTATTTGGCTTTGGGATCACTGCACCTACATGAAGGGAAATGGGAAAAACATACAGTTGTTTTACCTTTTGTAACTATAACTGCTCCCACTCTTGAAGCTCAAAATTAATTTGCCACTTATCACCCTTTAGATGCTTCTAAAGCTTAATCGGTGTCCACCTGCTGTAAATTTAGTGGCAATAAAAATAAAAAAATAAATCATTTTTTATACTGTTGTGTCAGTTTTTACATTTGTTGGCACTGTGTATAAAAATTATTTCAGAAAAGGGATCAAATACTTTTTACTTGCAGAAACTAACTTTTTATCTTGATGTCCACATTTTTGTGCACTGTGCTTTCTGTCTGAGGTCGACTGAAGTTTTTATTTGTCAGCATCCTCAGCATTTGTGTTGTACCAGTGAACTTATCACGACAAATACACACCAGCCAGAATTTGAATGACAATTTGCATATTGGAACAATGTACATGCTTTTGTTTGTGTTTCTTTTGGGGGTAAAGTTTTTTTTCCAAGGCTCATAGCCGTTTACGCTGCAAGGCTATGATTACACAACTGTCATGTTTATTTAGACCTCACAGTGACGCGCAAAGAGCATGCATTTCGGTCTTGCAGTAACTCAATCAAGTGCAAAGTGGCACACAGCAGTGTTCATCTGAGATACCTACTACTGTTTTCTGGAACTTGAAAGTACCCCTCACATTATATTTAGCAATTTTTCTGGCAGTTGAAGCACTCAAGTTTTGGTGTTTGTCCATTCTCCCCCTACTGTTAATGCTGTAGGAAGTTAACCGACACTAACTTGCCGATTACTGGTGAGAGTTGAAGTACGTCTTAATGGCTCAAAAAATTATATTTACAATAAATAATGTATATTTGTTCCTCTATTTATGCCAGTGAGGCATAGTGGCAGACAGAACAAATGAATGGTCTTCTATTAGATGGCAGGAAGTAAATACAGTAATGAATGTCTCCACTATTTGTGACATTTTTGTTTGTTGGTGTTCCGTGAGATTTTTCAATTGTAAAATATGTGCATTGGCTCCATAAAGGTTGGAAATCACTGCTCCAGTCAGATCGTGTATTCTAATCAGATCAAACCAACATTACATGACTGAAATAATGGGTGCTAACTTACTGTAATTAAATTATTTTTAATTAAATTACTTCACCCACACCGAAACTTTATAGCATGAGTCGACAGAACGGCGGCATGTCTACGTACAACCGTTCGTGCAAACACTAGCTTGCTAGGCTACATAACGTTTTGTTGCCTGCTCGCGAGCCGTATCGTATTAAACGTACGTGAACATACCTCAAGCAAGCCTTAAACGAACGTCCTCTCCTGTCCTGAGCACCGGTGACCACCAACACACGTTTTTCCCCATTTTGTCCTTAGAATACAATCGGCGCGATCCACTCTGTCGTCGCCATGGTAACGAGTGTATCTGGTCGCATTTGAGTTGACAAGATATAGCCCAATGATCGTAAAAAAACGGGATGCGATTTTTTGCAGTAGTCTGACAGTGCAATCGTGAAAGACCAAATTTGTCTTGTAGTCTGTTCTGGGCATTACGTGTTCTCTGTCTCAGACTTGTTGTGTTGTCTGTTCCACACCGCTGACATGTTTTTTGTTAAATAACTTTATTGGCCGTCAGATAATTCCAATACTACGTCAAAAGACGCAAGACAAGGCTAAAAATAAACTAGCTTTAGGATTCAAATATACTGTGTACGATGGCGACGCGGAGTAAATGTCTTTTGCGGAGCCGATCGATGACATCCTTGATCGGATCGGTGAATTATGACTTTAAAGCCGATCAGGATAAAATGCTAAATATCTGCCGATCCCGATCAGCCCGATAAAATCGGTGTAAAGTCTAATTATTATATTATCTGTAAGGTTGTAGATGTTTCTTCTGCTACAGATTCTTTTTTTTTTTTTAATAAACTTTGCAGTTTATCTGTTTGTCGACCATAATGTTTTATTCCAGACTCTAAAACAGCCATTGCAGAGAAGAGAGTGTTTGTATCCGCGTTCCAAGTTCAGCCTGTAATGCACACTGCTGCCACATGGAGCTTAGGTAGAAAGATGACTATAAACGCATGGTATCCACCCGTGTTGCCTGTGGTGGGATACAATTATGCATAGTAAAACTGCATATCAACGGCTTGATTTTTTTTTTTTTTTTGTGGTTTAAACATTGTTTGTAGGAAAGTCACCAAAATTGCTTTATCTTGAATGATGTTACTGTCCTACTATATATCTACATTAAAGGCTGCGTGATAGCAAAGATAAAATATTTGTTGAGCATTCCTTGAAGCAGCTTATCCACGACAACCATGAAACACATGCTGATAGACAATAAATTACCTTGAAAGTCTTCAGAATTTGGCAGCTTCACTCCGCAGATAATGTAATCTGGTGGATTTGCCTGTGGAATGAGAATTCTATTTTAAAGACAATTGCCAGGTATGCAGTATTTCAAGTATTAAAAGTATACTAAAATGCCAATGACCTAACAGAATTTCCCTAACAGTGAGGGTAACATAAGATGTTATTTGAAAACAAAACACTGAGGGTTACATGAAACAATGAGAACTATTTGTTTTAATTGTGACTACTTATTGAAACAAGGCTTTGCACTCACCACATCGATGGGATAAATGTAGGAAAGCTCAGAGAGAAGCTGGCGGCAGCGAAACGTGAGCTGGGCACTGAACTTCAGGAACTGCTCTCTGGGGAGATACCACCGGACATAGAGACAACACAATGAGTAATTGCTTAACAGCGCAGACAGGAGACTAAAGGTAACAGTAAAATACTGCAACTCACTGTTGAAGGAATACAATCGTTTTAAATGTTTGGAAAATTTTGAAAAGCAGAGCTGCATTGAGCGGGAAGCACAGATAAGCGCTGGTTACTGGCACAGAGACGGTCTGAGTGGGGGTTGGTATTTGTGTTTGATGATGTGCCTACATGCAAAGATCCGCAGTTGTTGTTGAGTGACAAGTGTAATTCAGCAGCTTGGTGACGTAGTGCTGACTCCATAAGTGAAAATATTTGTCTTCGTCTTTCCAGGTATTCGCTTTTTTTCCCCCCACTGACAATAATAAGCTTCTTGCCTCTTCAACCATGCTCCGCCCCCAGTCGTCATGGTAATTAAATACACATTCCCACTCGCCCAGCAGTATATGGGGTGATTTTTGCTTACTGTATGTATATACTGTATACAGTGCCGTAAAAATGTAGGTAACTTTGAATAGTTTATTCCTGAATAAATGAAATCATTTAAAAACAGCATTTTAAGTTCACTTTGGTTATGTTTGTCTGATATTTACCTGTAGATCGATACATACACCTCCTTTCATATATACACTTAAGCCCAACATTCATGCACACTCTTCAAATTTTGAAGAGTGTTTTTTTATTTGTTGGCGTGATATCCTCTGGTTTTAAATCACACAACAAAACACACAATATTATGGCCAAAATAATAATCAAGATTCTTTTGATCAATATTATCATCACAATTATTAATAAAAATCTGTATTTTTATTGCACTACTTCTCATACTATACGCAGGTTTTCAGTGCAAAATTATTTTTTAAATAAGAATAAAAGATAGATAGATAAAAAATAAATGTACCCCAAAAAAATTCCACGTTACCGATGTTGTTATGACAAAGTGCCATCACCAATTGCAACTTAATGGAAGCAAATACAGCGGCACGGTGACCGACTGGTTAGAGCGTCAGCCTCACAGTTCTGAGGACCCGGGTTCAATCCCCGGCCCCACCTGTGTGGAGTTTGCATGTTCTCCCCGTGCCTGCGTGGGTTTTCTCCGGGCACTCCGGTTTCCTCCCACATCCCAAAAACATGCATTAATTGGAGACTCTAAATTGCCTGTAGGTGTGAGTGCAAATGGTTGTTTGTTTGTATGTGCCCTGCGATTGGCTGCCAACCAGTTCAGGGTGTACCCCGCTTCCTGCCCGATGATAGCTGGGATAGGCTACAGCACGCCCGCGACCCTAGTGAGGAGAAGCGGCTCAGAAAATGGATGGATGGAAGCAAATACAGTTAATGGATTGGAATTTGTTAATGCAAAGAACTCGACAGTTGTGATTTCCCTCTCCATTTACTCCCGGCATTTTTTTCATTACGGTCAGGCCAGACGAAAAGTTGAAGTCAAGGCAGCCGCTCCAACGATTGTTAATAGTGATACGCCGCCTCTCAGCCCATGTGCTGAAGAGGGCCAACTTCAAAATAAAAGCTTCATATATTACTACTCTGGACATCGATGCCATTTTAGCCTTTTTATTTTGAAGTCGGCCACAGAGGGCAGTGCCGATGTTTAATGAAGCCTTAACCATACGTTACCCCCCTGGTTGATTTAATAAATACATTTAAAAATAAATCAATAAATAAATAAATCACAGACAATCAGGCTCATTTAATCATGGCAGCCAAAATCGCGATTAAAATTAAAATTTGATTGATTGTGCAGCTCTAGGGCAATATTTGACATTTTAAGTTTTTTTCATATTCTGACATTTAAGCGTATCTCTGATCTTATCTGACATTTTTGAGAAATCGATATTTAATATCACTCTAAAAATGATGTGAATGTAATGGTTTCATCTGAAATCATTCAAACTGCCCTATGGACTTTGGCTTATCTAGTCATTTAAGCCAAGATGCATGCCCTTCACAAATCATTGTCCACTAACATGCAAGCTTATTTCACACGTACATGCTTGTAAACTTTGCTCTTTCAAGCCTTCAGCTACCACCAGTAGGGAGTTTGCTCAAAATCTAACATTGTATTTCCATCATGAAAGAACATTTCTCCCACACTAGCAACAGCAGGTATGCAAAGTCGCAGTTGGTGACCCTATTTTTAACAGCCATTTAAATTTGAATAACAACATTTACTGTAGATCCAAGGAATTGATATGAGGCAGATGTACTTTGTGTTGATGTTAATTTCATGTTTTCGGTCATTGCCAAGTTTCTGGTTCGTCATCTGTGACTGCCTGGTACTTCTCAGACGAACAAAAACTGTATCCAGAGCAGACAGCCATTGCTTGCACACAAACCCCAGGCCAATACAAACAACCAGATACATTTTTTAGCACAACACGTAAAATCAATGAAAAACAAACAACGCGCCACATGCAAAAACATCCCCTAGTTTAGACAGAGCATTTGGTGAATGGTGCAGGATGTAATCTCAGTCACTAGGCAACACAATGAGCCACATCATTGGGTACGTCTGTAATATTTAGCTGATGGGTAAGATGTGCATTACAAAGTGTCTTCTGTGGAGAAAGAAAACGGCAAATTACAGGTTCACACATACCTCTTGGCAGTACATTCCTTATGCAGCATGGTTAAGGATTCTCTCTCATCCTTCAGACTTTCATGTTGAGTAGCATACACTTCCTCTAAGAGACAAAATAAAGTTGGGGGGGGGGGGGGAATTAATGGTTGCATGTTGTGCTATGTCTTCAGGTACATCTGAGCAACCAGGTAGTGTTTAGTTAGCTGTACCCCTAATTTGGACTTTGAGATCAAATCATTTTTTAATTGGAATAAATCCATTTCCATCTGAAGACACACAAACCAGACTACAAAAAAATTGCAAATAGAAAGTTAGACATGAGTCAATAAAGACGCAGCTGGAGGACATAACATTAGCAAGCACACACTACTGTGGTATAATATGGAGCAAAAGTAGAAAGCCTTTACTGTCATTGTATGGACCAGATGCAACATAAGAGTGGCGGTTATCATTAATAAACTGGTGGGAGTAACAATCACATATATTACACAATATGTCTTGGCTGCGCACCTCTGCAGATGCTCATGCATGAGCAAGCATACCAAGGGCTTATTCTTTCTGGTCATTTATGTTTCACAAGGTGGCTTCAGCAGGGCACACTCACATGAGACAAAAGGACTTCAGGTATGGATTGAATTGTGTAGTCTGAGAGTGCTCTGTTCTTGGAAAAAGATAAGGTGATATCTGAGGATAGCTATGCTAAAACTTCCCCAAGTAATAAACTCAGTACTTTTGCAGGACAGTCAGTGAAGGTGTTGTGTGGTTTAAACTTCAATTAGCAAAATTAAAAAGCAAGCCTGCATATCACAAATGTAATGATTGCAGTTTTAATAACTGGGTCATCTCATTGCTCGTGTCGTGAGCCAAGAGTATCTCACATGGATCTCAGCTTGAGCAATGATATTCTAAAGCAGAACCAGACTTTTACCACAAAAATGGCACCCATAGCCATTCTGCTCTGCCTTAAGCTCAAACCCCCGCAGGAACAAAGGTAGGGGGGTAGAAAATAGCAGTTCTTCTTCAAAGAGACACAGATCAGACAGGCCATACCTCTTATTGCACTGTTGCTTTCATGTAATTCCCAGCACTGCCAATCTCTTCAATCTAGCAATCTTCCATCGCGTCAATATCCTTACTTGCACGGAGAGATAAAATACAGCAGTTTGCGTGCAGTTTGCGTGCAGTATTCTTTAAGAACTGGAGATGTGCAATTTGTATTAATAATTAAAAATAAACATTTTTAAAAAATCATGGTATTTAGGATCCAAACTTTAACGTGGATAATATAATAAAAAAAAGGCTGTGCCATCTGCTGTTGAAATTATTATCATGACAATAAATCAATCAAGAAGTGCACTAAAATCTCTCTAATAAGACAACTTGTGGGCGCGGAATGAACAACTATACTGTTGTGTTATGCAGAGTAGCCTGAACTCTGCGACCTCTGCCATAGGTTAGGTCTGTTGGTTCAAAGTTTGGAAGTGACAGGCGCAGCATGTCCTTTTCTTACTAAGATTGTCAGAGTTAAGGCACACAAAAAAGTTTGGTTTACGTTACGGCCATACTACCCTGAGAATAACCAATCTTACATACTGTAATCTTGCCTCGGAATACCGGGGGCTGTAAACCTTCGGGGCGGCTACCGAACCCAACGTTTGTGGGTTCGATCCTAAGTCCACCTTGCCAGGATAAAAAAAAAGCTGTACACTTTCATTCTAGTATGACACCTAGATGTTATGAAAAAGGTGTAGACTACACTTTCATTCCAATATGACAGTGGTACATATGACTGCATAGATGCACAATTGTACTCATAACTTTACATACCCAAGCAGAATTCGTGAAATACTGTTGTTGTTTTTTTTAATACAACTGATGACTGAACAACAACCCTCATTTATTTGCTTATGGTTATGTTTTGTTTAATGATAATGCTTTTCTGAAATGCTTGACAGTTAATCCCATTAAAATAAAATTCAATGTGTTTCGTTGCGGCAAAGAAGGAGCCAAGCCTAAAGGCGAAGCTCTCAATTTACCGGTCGATCTATGTTCCTACCCTCACCTATGGTCACGAGCTGTGGGTCGTGACCGAAAGAACAAGATCTCGGATACAAGCGGCCGAAATAAGTTTCCTCCGCAGGGTGTCTGGGCTCTCCCTTAAAGATAGAGTGAGAAGCTCGATCATCCGAGAGGATCTCAGAGTAGAGCCGCTGCTCCTCCACATCGAGAGGAGCCAGATGAGGTGGCTGGGGCATCTGATTTAGATGCCTCCCGGACGCTTCCCTGGTGAAGTGTTCTGGGAATGTCCCACCAGTAGGAGACCCCGGGAATGACCCAGGACACGCTGGAGAGACTACGTCTTTCGGGTGGCCTGGGAACACCTCGGGATCGGCCCCGTAAGAGCTGGATGAAGTGGCTGGGGAGAGGGAAGTCTGTGCGTCCCTGCTAAAGTTATTGCCCCAGCGACCCAGTACTAATCTGAGACAAAAACATCTGGCTAAATTTTAAAAGGAAAAACAGCTAAATTGAAAAGCAATAAAAAAAAAAAAAAGTGGTCATAATAACACTGGAATGTCTTAAGAACAAATAGGTTCAAAAGTAATAGGGGCATTTTAAGACCATGAGACCCTACTGAGGGGGGGAAAAAAAAAACTTATTGCAAATTCCACCGATCGCAACTCAACATAACAGTTTAAGAATTACAATGACATTATGACAGGAATCCTAGTAAGTCTAAGGACTTAAAACTCTAGCCTCAGTCAAGATGACAACTTGTTGGAAGAAGCAAATGTGTCCCACTGAGTTGCTGGTAGAAGAAGCCAAAATTTTATTTTTTTTTAGCTTTAATAAAAGACATTTTCTGAAGCTGAAAAAAAAAAAAATACCACTGCATACCATTGCTTCACAAAACTATAACGAACACTTGAAAACCCACACAACTGACATTTATTGGCCAGGAGCTCTGACTGTGATACAGGGCATAAGAATAACTAATGTTACGAAGCATAATAAACACTTTTCAGGGCCTGATTTATGTTGTCTTCTAAAGCTGAAAGAAGGGAAATTAGAGGAGTGTGACCCCAACAAACCCACTATTCAGGAGGGAGGGGTGAAAGGCTTATATTTTAAAATCACATCTGTGAAAAGGAGGGAGCTATTCTTTCTCACCTAAGCTTTCTGTTTTGAATTGTGTTCAAAATATGCAGTGGACCACATACTTTTGCACACGTATGAAAAGTCAAGTAAATTAGCAGTAGTCTGTTCCACCAAATGGTTTAGCAGGCACTGAGTGAGCTGTTAAAACTGTCATCAGGATAGTACAAACTGCTGAAGTTTTGTGTTTATCATGCTAACAATGTCCAGGATAAAATAAAAAAGAGGGATCACATTTCACAAGCATCAGCAAGTCAATGGCAATATTCTCATTGTTATTTCACTAAAACATGGGCGCCTGACACTCAACTCATCTTTATCTGCTCGTTCTCATGCAGGCATGCACACACACACACACACACACACACACACACACACACACACACCAGCGGAACCATCACTAGATGTTTGGGTTTTCATAGCCATTTGTTTTGAGAGAGGCCAGCTTCCTGGGAGTTTGAATTATTTGCAAATGGGCCCTTTAGCTACGTGAGAAATGTGAAGACCCCCCTGCCAGGTACAGATGAGATTGGGGTCCATTCTGGATGCCCTCTAGGGATATATTGCATAGCACTTATACATAGTGCGAAACGGTCAATAAAACTTACAAAGAAACCTGAATCTAATTAGGAATGTAACATGTGATGATTTACATATTAAATGGTTTTAATTAAATCATCTTGAAAAAAAATGTATGCTTCTTTAAGATTTGTAGGTGTAATAAGGCCATTCAAATCTTTTTTTTTTTTTTTAAACAAAAGTGCAATTCAAAGTCTTGGTAAAGACTTATTAAAGCTCATCATACACACTTTATAATTCCTGTATAATAATTTTAAACAATATCTGGCCCAAAAATTAGCTTTTGAAATAAATAGGGTAACACCCGTTTTCCATAACTGTAATTAATGGAGAATATTTAAACTAATACATGTATGGACTGTCCTATCAAACTATCTAAACAATGCTAAAATTATTTTTACGCTCTTCTATGAAAAGAAGGACTTTTTCAGCTAATTCTTAATAACCGTAAACAAAGTGACGACCATTTTCTTTTAGAATTTGAAACAGAGTTGTTGTTCTGAGTGAATTGGGCTATGTCTGTGTTGTCTTGATAAGTCTTAGAGCAGTTTTCTGTAAAGGCTTTGTTCTCACATATCTGCAGACTTCATGCTCATTATAGACAACCTAACTACACCTGTAGGAAGTGAACAGTAAACATGTTAACATATTTAAAAGTGCTTGTAAAAATAAAACACACACACACACACGCGAGCATACCTGTGTACACCAACACAAGTATTTTGGTTTATGTATCTGTGTGCTCGCCAAACCAAGCTTCATGTGCCATGCCTTTTCATTAGCTTTCCACTCCCCAATGAACATCAACAGTAAACCACTTCTTAACGTGAACCGCATCAGCCTAAGAAACTGCAGACAGGGCAGGGTTGAGTAAATGGCCCCTGGCACAGAATGCCTAAATCACAGGTATGACAGGATATGTTAGATTGTGTCAGAGTGTTTCCACATTCCATTCATTGTGTCTTTTGTGTTGCGTTAACCCACCACCACCACCACTATGTTTTCAAAGCTTGACTTCCTCTCTTGGTTTCATTTCCTGCAATTCCCCCCCCCCCCCCCCCCTCCCTCACACCTGTGTGGAATTGTAATTCTTTTCAAACTTTCAAATACAGCTTTATTAACTTCAAACCAGTAATAGACTATCAGGGGTTAATGAGCAACATTCCCTCAGTTTATAGCTTGTGACAAAATGTTTTTGCTTGATCCACTTTCGGGAAAGTTAATCAATTCATTATTATTTTATTTTTAATTATTATTAAATCCCCTCCTTGAGCCGTCACCTTGTCATGGTAGAGGGGTTTGTGTGTCCCAATGATCCTAGGAGCTAAGTTGTCTGGGGCTTTATGCCAATGGCAGGGTCTCCCATGGCAAACAGGGCCTGGGTGAGGGACCAGACAAAGTACGGCTAAAAGACCGCTTATGATTACGAAAAATATTGGATCTCGTTTTCCGTCGCCCAGACGCGGGTCACCGGGGGCCCCCTCTGGAGCGAGGCCTGGAGGTGGGGCTCGAATGTGAGCGCCTGCTGGCCGGGCACAGCCCAAAAGGATAACGTGGGTCCCCCTTCCCATGGGCTCACCAACTGTGGGAAGGGCCATATGGGTCACGTGCAATGTGAGCTGGGTGGTGGCCGATGGCAGGGACCTTGGCGATCCCATCCCCGGCTACAGAAACTGGCTCTAGGGAGGTGGAATGTCACCTCTCTGGCGGGAAAGGAGCCCGAGCTGGTGTGAGAGGTCGAGAAGTTCCGACTCGATATAGTCGGGCTCACCTCCACACACAGCTTGGGCTTTGGTACCAGTCCTCTCGAGAGGGGTTGGATTCTCTTCCACTCTGGAGTTGCCCACAGTGAGAGGCGCCGAGCAGGTGTGGGTATACTAATTGCCCCCCGGCTCGGCGCCAGTACATTGGGGTTCACCCCTGTGGACGAGGAGGGAGCCTCCCTCTGCCTTCGGGTAGGGGTATGGGTCTTGACTGTTGTTTGTGCGTATGCACCAAACAGCAGTTCAGAGTACCCACCCTTTTTGGAGTTCTTGGATGGGGTGCTGGATAGTGCTCCCGGTGGTGACTCCACCGTTATGCTGGGGGACTTGAATGCTCACGTGGGCAATGACAATTAGACCTGGAGGGGCGTGATTGGGAGGAATCCCGAGTGGGGTTCTGTTATGGGACTTCTGTGCTCCTCACGGATTGTCCATAACGAACATGTTCAAGCAGAAGGGTGTCCCCATATGTGCACTTGGCATCAGGACACCCTAGCCCACAGTTCGATGATTGACTTTGTGGTCGTGTCATTGGACTTGCGGCCACATGTCTTGGACACTCGGGTGAAGAGAGGGGCGGAGCTGTCAACTGATCACCACCTGGTGGAGTGTTGGCTCGGATGGTGGGGGAAGATGCCGGTCCGACCTGGCAGACCCAAGCGTATTGTGAGGGTCTGCTGGGAACGTCTGGCATAATCCCTGTCAGAAGGAGTTTCAACTCCCACCTCTGGCAGAACGTCACCCACGTTCCAGGGGGGCCAGGGGACATTGAGTCCAAGTGGACCATGTTCCGCGCCTCCATTGCCAAGGCGGCCGACGGAGCTATGGCTGTAAGGTGGTCGGTGGCTGTCGTGGCGGCAACCCCCGTTCCCGTTGGATGGACACCGGCATTGAGGGATGCCGTAAAGCTGAAGAAAAAGTTCTATCGGGCCTCTTTGGCCTGTGGGACTCCTGAGGCAGCTGATGGGTACCGGCTGGCCAAGCGGAAAGCAGCTTTGGTTGTTGCTGAGGCAAAAACTTGAGTATGGGAGGAGTTTGGTGAGGCCATGGAGAAAGACTTCCTGGCGGCTTCGAGGAAATTCTGGTCTACCATTCGGCGTCTCAGGAGGGGGAAGCAGTGCACCATCAACACTGTGTATAGTGGGGATGGGGCGCTGCTGACCTTGACTCGGGACGTTGTGAGCCGGGGGGAAGAATACTTCGAAGACCTCCTCAATTCCACCGACATGCCTTCCCATGAGGAAGCATAGTCTGGGGTGTTTGAGGCGGGCTCTCCTATCAGTGGGGTTGAGGTCATGGAGGTGGTTAAAGCTCCTCGGTGGCAAGGCCCCGAGGTGAATGAGATCCGCCCGGGGGTTCCTGAAGGCTCTGGATGTTGCGGGGATGTCCTGGTTGACACGCCTCTGCAACATCGCGTGGACACCGCGTTATTCACTTTAAGTTAATTTAATCATATCTGTCCCAATACCTTTGCTCACTTGAAAAGTGGAGGGCTTCAAACAAAAGGTGCTGTGTCATGAGTTGTTTATAACACATCTAAATATAAATACCATGAAATGAAAGCTGGAATTCTGAACCTTTGTCTCATATTCATCTTTTGATCTGAAACCCAAATGTCTTCATTATACAACAAAAACAAAGGAACTGACATTGCCGTTCCAATACTTTTGGAGGGGACTCTTCATGTGTGGTAAGAAACTCTGTTTGCCTATAGCCTTAGTTTTCATGCCATTTTATACTGTTATTGTTCTGTTTTTTTTTTTACTCTGTTCTCACTTTTCCCCTTCTCAAACAAATAAATATCCCTCATAATACAATAACCAGAGGACGTACATTAAACTCCCCTCTTTCACAGAAAAATGGTTCCGGCATTAAGAATCATACAGATTCAGGACTGATTACAAAAAAAAAAAATTCAAAAAAGAAAAAAACAATTTAAAATAATTTAAAATATATATATTTTAATGAAAAAATCTTAATCTTTTGATCTGAAACCCAAAACGTCTTCAGTATACAACAAAAACAAAGGAACTGACATTGCCGTTCCAATACTTTTGGAGGGGACTCTACATGTGTGGTAAGAAACTCCGTTTGCCTATAGCCTTACCTTTTTTCTGATGCTGCGCCATGTCTTTCTGCCGCACATCTATTTCTCTGCCAAGAGCCTTCCTTTGCCGCTGCAGTTCACTCCGAAGCACGGCTAAACGCAGCTGCATACACTCCCGCTCTTTTTTCTGCTCAGAGCAAACGAAAAGGAGCACACGAGAAGGAAAATAAGGAAAATATCCAAGATGTAGTCACAGCAAAGTGTGTGTTTATTACCTTTTTGCTCCTTCAGTAAGCTATTTAAGGCACATCTACAAAAGTCTGTACATTCATATATTTTCTAAACTGCTTATCCTCTTCAGATTTGTGAAAGGGGTGCCTAGCCCCTGCGGATATAGAGCAAAACTAGACTACAGTGGCACAAGGACTGGGCCAGACCGCGAATAGCAAAAAAATCCACATATAAATCCACAGGTGCCAAACCGCGTATGCTAGGGTGCACTGTATACACTGGACTGATCGCCACTGAAACCCAGGGCTATTGTGAATGGAGCAATAGCACGGATTGAGCCCATGCCAGATGCCCGAACCTGAATCCAGAATCCAGAAAGCGTTGTTTACAACCTAATCTTAGCATTATCCTTTTAAGATGGGGGATGGGTGTCACATTTAAGGTGCGTCAAATATCAAATTAAATTATCCCTCAATTTCCATGTCCACAGTGGTAGCACAACCTGGCTCCTGACAACCTGACGGGGGTCCTGCTCTATTTGTCTGTGTCTCCCTAGTCCACACAATATAAAACGAATGCAACTCCTATGTGAAATCAGTTTTCATATGCCATTTTATACTGTTATTGTTCTGGTTTTTTTTTTTTTTACTCTGTTCTCACTTTTCCCCTTCTCAAACAAAAAAATATCCCTCATAATACTATAACCAGAGGGCGTACATTAAACTCCCCTCTTTCACAGCAAAATGATTCCGGCATAAAGAAGCATACAGATTCAGGACCGATTTTCAAAAAAAAGAAAAAGTTAAAATAATTTTTTAAAAATATACTTTAAGGAAAAAAACAAAATAAATAAATCACAGCTCAGGCCATCCTGTTTTGAGTTTGCATGGCCACCCTGTGCTTGCGTGGGTTTTCTTCAGCTACTCTGGCTTTCTCCCACATTCCAAAAACATGCATGGTTGGTTAACTGAAGATTCTCCACACAGTAGGTGTGATTGTGAGTGGGAAAGGTTTGCTCGGTCATTGGCTTGCGACCAGTCCTGTGTGTTCCCCACCTCTCACCCAAAGTCAGCTGGGATAGGCTCCAGTTACCTGCGACCCTAATGATGACAAGCGGTATAGAAAATTAATGGCTGGGTGATTGCTAAACCAATAACCTCATTTTAAAGAGATCATTGAGTGTCTTCTACAAGACAGTGTCTGTAATGTCACACAGCTGTTTTAACTTTTTTTTACTGATTAGACTTTCATTCCCAGGACAGTTTAGGCAGTTGCCAACTATGGTTGATTGGCAGGCTATGCGACCTGTATGTATCATGGTTAACCTGCCTGTCACATCCATAATAAACACTGACTAAGCAGGCAGCACAGGACCTCATCTCCCCCTTGTGTTACTGAATGTGGACTGCAGAAAGAGGCAGATGTGATTTATCTGGTTTTCAAATCTGATGTTAGCAAAACACAGTAACGTTAAAATCATGCGCTACAATTTATGACTCGACAACGGCTCGATTTTCCTGTCCTACATTTGTGATTCAATTATGAAGTTAGGAAGATGTGAAAGCCCTGTTCTGTGCAATTTCAGGATGAGACAAAGGACTACAAGGGCCATTTATTTATTAAAAAAAAAAAAAAAAAAAAAAAGGTGGGGGGGCTATAGACAGACATGCACGCAATGTTGGGCCACAGATTCGACCTTGATTTTCATCCAGTAGTTTGCCAAACCTCTCTGTAACCCACACATATCGACTTAGCGATCACAGCCTGGATCAGACAAGACAAAGGTTATGCTTCTGAAATTGGCTTCAGTAAGGTGGAGATAACATGACATTTAAATGTTGCAGAAGAGACACTGATAGAGCCTCCATCATGAAAGCAAGTGTTGAACACAGTACTGCTTCATGTAAACCAACATTGGCTTTGACACGAATTAGTCAACTTTGAGCAGCCTAGTTGATGGGTCATGCGTGCGTGTGTGCGCGTTGACAGTAACCCACCACCTGTGATTCCTACT
Organism: Phyllopteryx taeniolatus; assembly: GCF_024500385.1. Lineage (NCBI taxonomy): Eukaryota > Metazoa > Chordata > Actinopteri > Syngnathiformes > Syngnathidae > Phyllopteryx > Phyllopteryx taeniolatus. The sequence continues at coordinate 4,698,471 of NC_084518.1, read as the reverse complement.
CACCATCCAACAGTAATGGGTCAGCTGTGTAAATACATAGGAGGCGTGGGGGAAGAATGTTATAACCGAGGAGATTAATGGCAGAGGGTGGGTGATGGGGTGAAAGGGCCATGCGCTGAGGTTGGTGGCCGCCACTTTGATCTAGGCTCTCTATGATGCCCATAGTGTGGTATGAAGCGCTACAAAGGCAAAAAGGGAAAATCTTAAGACGAGCTACACAATGCTGCACTCATTCCAAGTTGGTGGGCTTTTACAAAAAAGGTAGAAAACAAGGATTATGTGATTTATTAGCTGATGTGAGCACTGAATGGGGTTTAAAGAATGTTTCAGTGAGCAGAAAATATCAGAGACAAGACTTTGAAAGCCATCTTTGTGACAAAAGAATGGAGCCTCCCATGTTGTGGTGGGGCTAAGCAGAGCCTTTGTGTGGAGCAGCTTTAATAAGTATCAAGGTCTGGGCGGAAAGGAAAGAAAAAAACTGCAATGGCGAGTGATGAAAAACAACATCAAGAACTGTCTACAAAGAAAATCTAAGCCTTTAAAGTTAGTTTCTAAAAGGAAGAAACAGTATTGTATTGTCGTGTAAAAGTCAGACTATAATTCCAGACTTTTTGCCGCAGTTTTAACCCCTGTATCTGAACAAACAATACGGTTTATTTGCATATTTTCCCCGACCCCAGGAGCGTCACATTTTCTTCTAGCCTTAGCTTCTCTTTCACTCACCAAAATTGTGTTATATTTTAATGAATCTTTTGATGGGTTCCATTTTGAAGTGGTAACTTCACATTTTTAAAACAAATCCATACAAATTGAAGCCTTCGGCTCAGTAGTCAGACCTGACGTGCTCCATAGCACGCCTGACGAGCACAAAAACATTATGCTGAAAATGGGGCATAAAGTAATGGCTACGATACAGGCTTTAAGTTGAAGGCGATCTACCTGGCCACTGAAAATAGCAATCAAGCCAGTGCACGTGAGGTAAGATTCTGACCCTTATTTTGTTGTGGCACGACTAGTATTATTTTTGCTTCTGTGTCACTTTGTGCTGTTTCCACTTCCAACATAAGGGTGGCAGTTTTTGTTTTCGCTTGTATTTGTATGTGTAATACTGTATGTTTGTGCATCTTATAAACCGGTGTGACTTACAGTATGTGTGGTTCTATCATCTTACCGCTGATATTTAGGATTTCTAAAGGACCCTAAGATTGCCAGGTAGCAGGAAGAGAAGTGTTGCAGCATTTAAGGAAGATAGCTCCATGTTATGATTCAATGGGACCTGGCAGACAAGCAGTATACCGCTGATCGTGATAAAAAGATAGGTCCTGCTTTAACTTGTTTTAATGAGCTTGTTTTTCCAAACCTGAGGTTGATTTCCAACCCAACTTTGCAGATAACTAGAGGTGCTATGGTGGTCTCACATGATAGAAACATATGGGTGCTATGATAGTCCAATTAAAGATGACGGTAAGATAATTGGGAATTATATCTGTAATGTTAATTCACCACAGGCACATTATTAGTGGGTCATCATATATACAGAAGAGATATTGATTTTTTTCGATAAAAGAATTTCATATATTCTCAGCACATGCCACCACAACATAAACGTCAAAACTAGCACACACTGACCACCGTCGCTGTCCATGAAAGTCCGTGTGTTATTTAGTAGGGTATTTCCTGGTTCATGGAGAAACTAACTCCACTAACCAACTGATAACTGAGTTGACAAGTCATGTTAGAAATGAGCTTCTCTAAAAGGAAAAAAAAAAAAAAAAGTCTACCTGCAGGATAAAAACACAAAAGTGTCACTGCCTCGGGCCACTTAGACTAGCAGCAGAGAACAGGGAATGCTTAAGAAGTCAGTATTTACAATAAACACAACATCAAACCAGGGATCAGAGCTCCGCTTTCACAGCTGTGTGGCTACCAATTCCAAAAATGTTAGATACGCTTTCGTGTGTTTGCTTTGTATCCCACTAGAGGATATGACAAAGGGGGGGAACATAAACAATGGACCCTGGATCCATTTTGACAGATGGGATATTTGTCCTTCTGCACCGCTCAGTTAAGCAACCAAAACGTTAAACAATACCTGGTCAGTGTGTGTGTGTGTGTGTGTGTGTGAGAAATTAGACCTCACATTAGCATTGGTGATACAAGCTCTTAAATCCTGTTGAGCTTTTAGTGCAACAGACTCAGAAAATGCTTATTTGTGCAAAAGCATAGGCACCTCATCGCTGACCGCAGCAATTACTACCCGCTGGTAACATCGCACCCCAAGTCACAGGTTTATATATTTTCTCAAAAGAAATGTGAAATTTAAGTTATCGTTCTCAGAACCAACAAATTTACTAATTGAAAACATTGAGAGGGCGACTGAAAAAAAAAGCATTTAAGTTGCCTGAGGACAACCATTATCAACGCGATCAAATTCATTGTTGGCGTGTGACGGCTCTCACCCGCACGGTGCACATTGCTGTGGTTCTCAGCTTCTCCTCAATCTCCTTCCCAATCTTCTGCACTGTAACTTGGGTCTGTTTGATGGCTCTTTGGGCTGTGTGGAGCCTGCAGTAAGACAAAAAAAAAAAAAAAAAAAAAAAAAAAAAAAAAAGAAGTTCAAGGTCATTGCTCCAGCAAACCTATGACCACTATCAATTCATTCCCTGGATAGTAACAGTGAAAACGCCACCTACATCCTAGCCATCTGATAATTAGTAGAAATCATTGAAGTCAAAGTGCATTAACCAGTGAAAATAAAAGTTTGTTTCTGCATTTTGATCTAGATTCACATCAAAATGCAATGGGTACTTCCTTGGCCCCTGTATCAGGTTTGGTGGAAATTGGTCACAAGTTTAAACAGTGCTAATTAGGTCTGGGATTCTCTCACTACCTCATAACTCAATTACCGATGCATTGCAATTGATTTTTTTTCTTGCGTTCTTCTTAGTAATAATAATACGTCATATTTTCATTTTACTAAAACAAAATGCATAAATTATAGTCTAACATTTGTCAACAAATCATTTAATTAGGACTGCAAATACTTAAGAAAACAGTAGTATTTCAATTGTATGTATTCAAATTCTGGCAACAAAAAAAAAAAAAAAGTTTGTGATACAGTCAAGGTTTTATCGCAATCTTATCACACACAAATCAATTCACACAACTCACGTCAATAAAGCAATCGAGCGCTTGTGACCTGTGAGGTGGTCACTTTCCTCAGAGCCACAGCCACAAAAATAATGTAGGGAGGGACTTAAATACTGTATGTATTCATTAAGCAAGAAAGGAACGACAAGAAGCTATGCACACCTCAGGCTTAGATGACATTTCCCCATCATAATCAGAAATGTAAGTTAAAAAAATCATGTGTGTCAACTTCCATGATTCTTGTGAAAATCTGCACCGAAATTTCAGTCAAATATCATAAATGATGATGTTGAGATACTGCAAGCATTTTTGTGTTACCAAAGATGTACAATAGTTGAAAAACCATTACCCTTGATTTCTGATACCAAAACTAGTTCATAAATTGTGTGTGTAAATATGATGAGGCGATACCAATAGTGAGCAGACCCCGTCCTCCTCATTACCAGTTAGTTCCCTGTTGCATGTTACTGTCACTATAAAAACACAAGACAGGAGTTGGTAACTGTGACAGGGGAGTAATGGTTTAGATCAGAGAGGAGTGATGTGAATAAAGTTTTCCATTTGTATGTACTTTAAGTCTTAAAGAAGTTAGTGCTTACTTGAATTAGGTACGAAACAATCATTTTAAATACTTAAATTATGCTGGGATAATTTTAAAAATCAAGGGATTATTTTTTTTTTTTTTGGTGAAACTATTGGGAGTTGCCTTTGATATTGTCTCTCTCCTGCAGCTAAGTCAGAAAAAAAACGTAAACGTAAATAGAGCTTTTGGGAGGACACCTGCAGTAAAATAATTTCATATTATATGACCAAGATTTTTAATCTGGTTGAGGTGACAGTGATGACAGTTGAAGATAGCGGTTTGGAACATCAGGGCAAATCTGTTTTGACAGCTTCATGTGTTTCGGTGATTGCAATGAGATAATCCGATACTGCCTTTCCCCCCCAGGTGAGAACAGTTATCTTCTCTCTCATTTTCACGACAGTTATCTTCTCTCTCCTTTTCACGCATGTCTGCCCCCATCGTTCCTTGTGTCTTTGCCTTTTGCCTCCCGATCAGGCCCAATCACACAACCTATGAACCAAAGTGAGGCCAGTGTATACCGGCATCTGTACCCTCAGCAATTCAATCACTGGGCAAGTCTCCAGAGACGTATCCTCACTAACCATGGCAACTTTCTTTTTCCAATGCAAGAGAGACACCAAACAACTATACCAGGGAGGATTTACAGGAAGTTATGACTATGGGTGTGCACTCGACCCTTGAAGACGATAATCATCTCAAAAACAAAAACATTTGTCCCTTTGACAGTGACACTTGATACAACCGGGTGTCAGATAAAGCCTGGGCTTTTAGAACTTCCAGTTCAGTTAAATTTTCCATTATATATATAATTTTTAATTGTATTATTTAATTTTGTTCACGAGCCATGGAACATTTTAATTTGAAGGTGCCATAGATTTTTTAGATATTTCTTCAAAGATTTACTTCTACAGAATGTGATGGATTATTAGCAATACTGAATGGCAAATCTTTTTGAACATTTTTCAGTTTCATACTATGGGGCGTGGCATGGCACCCAGGTTTGATGACTTGACCACAGCTTTTTATCAAACCCACTGTGAATAGTGAAAGCCTTGTCCTGCACACAACTATGTGTCAAGATTCCTCATTTGGTAACAGCGGGAACTAGTGGTGGCAGGGAATGTCTAAAAATGACAGGTGGTATCCATTAAAGTACTCAAATCAATAAGTTTAATTTGATTACTCTCAAATTCCGACAGGGAATTTAATACAACTGGAGAATATTTTTTTTTTAACATAAATTAAGCAATCTGTAACAATCTGAAGAGTACAATAAGGCAAAATAGCAAAAAAAATATTCTTCCCGCAGAAAAACATGTATTTACACCGCTCAAGTAGGTGTTGATGTACAAATTAATTTCTTTGCTTTTTTGTTTTGGCCTCCAACTTGAGCTAGGCCCATCTCCACCTGCACCCGATGCCAGCTTCAAGCTGTGCCACATTAATAGCATCCTTCTCTTTAAGCACTCTCATTCTGGAAAAGAATTGACTGAAATCGTTGTCTGTTTCACTTCATTTTTTTACCATAACAAACTTCTAAAGCTAATCCCAAATGCATCATCCAGGAAAATATTAAGTACAATATTTTTCTGTTTTTATTGACCGTTACTTCATTCTGTGTTGTGACATAATCCTTAACATCGCATGTTCTCCCCGTGCCTACGTGGGTTTTCTCCGGGAACTCCGGTTTCCTCCCACATCCCCAAAACATGCATGGTAGGTTAATTGAAGATTCTGAATTGCCCTTAGGTGTGAATGCGAGTGCGAATGGTTGTTTGTTTATATGTGCCCTGCGATTGGCTGGCGACCGGTTCAGGGTGTACCCGGCCTCTCGCCCGAAGATGGCTGGGATAGGCTCCATCACGCCCGCGACCCTTGTGAGGATAAAGCGGTACAGAAGATGGATGGATGTACTAACGGATCAACTCTTGTCGCCGATGTTACGTGTGCGCGGTTCCACTGGGACCACAACCAGGGCCACGACCCGCAGCACCTCAACGCGAAAATACAAACGACCAGTGCAACAAATACGACACTGGCTGATCTGATGAGCAAAAATGTTGCTTAAAAGTAAGAGTAGCAATAGAGGATGTCCGCTCCAGAGTTGGGTAGAGTAGCCAAACCTTGTCTTCAGGTAAGAGTACTGTTACTCAAGTAAAAGAAAAAAGTAGTCCTCCAAAAAAATTACTTGAGCAAGAGTAAAAGGTACACAGTGAAATTATTATTCAAGTACTGAGTAAAGAGTTAGTAACTTCTGATTTTTTTTTTTTACCACAGCATGAACATCAATAAAAAAAAAAAAATTAAAAATAAAATATGAATGTGCAAATTCTGATATTGTAGTATGTGTGTGTGTGTCTGTATTTACGCCGACCTGATCTGTGTTATCGGTATCGGTTGATACTTATTTTAATACCTTTGCTTGATACTTACATATTCTGGAAATGTTTAGTGCAAACTGTCATAATTGCCCCAATGACAGGATGTTTGTCTTATTTTGGTACCATCTAACTTGAACCATACAAATTTGTAGGACCTGAGGCAAAATGGATGTAATTAACCTAGTACGTAGTCTGGTTATATATACCAGAGAGTATTCCTTGGGGAAGCCCTGTGGTTATTGAAAGTCGTGCTCACATTTTATTGATACTGAAAAACAAACTGTTTATCAAAAGATGTCAGCACAGTATTTTGATAGGCCTTAAATGGGTGACACAGGACTTCACCAAGATATCCACTCAACAAATCTTCATCTCCCTCTGGTGGTCTTAATTTGTACTGCATCCTTTTCCAGTAAAGCATTTAATCAACAATGCAAATAAGGTAACAATCGAGTGTTTACGTAAGTGGACTACTCGAAAATCTTGTTTCATACACAGAACTATTGTTACAGTGTTAGAAGTCTTCCTGACTTAAAGAATCAAGGGCAGTGATCCTTTACAAGTTGGCTACTGTACCACCCCCCCTCTACTCAACAAGCATGAAAGGCTCATTTGCAACCCAGCCTATGAGTTTCTTGGTGAGAAAATATTTTCCCGGACTTCTTCGAATTACTCTGCGATTAGCTGGCAACTGGTCTAAACCCCGCCTCTCGCCCAAAGTCAGCTGGGATTTGCTCCAGCTTACCTGCAACTGCTAATGAGGGCAAGCACCATTGAAAAAGCATGGATGGATGGACCGCTTAGAATTTCTATTGAATGCGCCTGCTCTAGTCTAGCTCACAAAGCCCAGCCAAGGTCGACCTTCTACTTATTCAGAAATGAGTCAAACATGTTGTACATTGCAGCATCAAAGGCTTCATCATACACAAGTGTGGCTGGTTCCATGGTAAAGATGAGCTAAAGATGAACATCAGGCAGGGCCTAAGACAACATTTAGGCTTTAAACGATCAGGATTTCTGGGGCAGATCAGCGATAACCGATCACAAGATGGAGCAATGTGTCTATTTACGATATATATTTGTGTACTGTATACTGAGTATCTTCAAAAACATTCCCTCGTTAGGTCATGTATTCGAATCAGTCAGCTCAAACCAACATGACAGAAATAATGGGTGCTCACTTACTGTACTTAAATTATTTTATTGTAATTAAATTACTTCACAAATACCGAAACTTTAGAGCAGGATTCGACAGAACGCCGGCATGTTTATGTGCAACCGTTAGTGCTAGCACATAGCTTGCTAGGGTACATAACGTTTTGTTGCCTGCTTGCGAGCGGTATCCTATTAAAAGTACGTGAACATAGCTCAAGCAATCCTTGAATGAATGTCTTCTCCCGAGCACCGGTGACCACCACCACCACGCATTTTTCCCCATTTTTTTCTTTTTTTGACCAAAACAATGCACGCACGATCGATTCTTGTTGTCGTCGTCGTGGCCGTGGTAACGAGTGCATCCGGTCGCGTTTGAGTTGACAAGATAAAGCCCAGTGATGGTAAAAGACAGGATGCGGTGGTATCGGAATCGATTTTATTGTAGTAGTCTGACATAGTGCAATCGTGAAAGACCAAACTTGTCTTGTCGTCTGATCCACGCATTATGTGTTGTCTGTCTCAGATGTGTCTGTCCCACACCGCCGACATGTTTTTTTTAATAAATTATAAATAACTTTACTGGCGGCCAGATATTTATAGTACTACATCAAAAGAAACGCTACAAGGCTAAAAATAAACTCTTTTGGATTCAAATATACTGTACACGATGGTGACGCGGAGTAAATGTCTTTTGCTGAGCCAATCAATGACGTCATTGATCGGATTGGCGAATTATGACATTAAAGCCGATCAGCATGAAATGCTAATTATCGGCCGATACCGATCAGATTGGTGTAAAGTCTAACAACAATATTGTAGGATTGCTGTGTGTATGTGATTATTAAAAATATCACTCATAAATTAGCAGTATTAGATTTTTGCCAGTCAAAACGTCAGTCACTGGATATTTTAAATAAATTATTTAATTTGTATTAATATTGTACATTTTACAATGTATATATATATAATTTCAAATAAAATAGGTTGTGTGGCTGCACAATATTATAAGCATCAGAATTTGTTTATGTTTTATTATGCATAAAAAGTGGCAATCATTTTTATTTTAACCCATAACTCAGATCTGCCCCATACTATACCCTGTGTTTCGTCCCATAGCAATTAATCTTACCTGAGCAAAGAGAAAACACTGTAGGAATTTCTGACTGAGCTCTGGTCAACGTGAAGTAGACTATTTTTCTTCCGCTCCGAATGATCCTGCAACAGAAAAATGTCAACAATGAAATGTGGCACACTGTCACTAACCATCGTGCAAGAGCTTTCTGGGAATGGACAAAAACCTTGTGATCAAAGTCAGCCGCATAGTAGCCATCATTCAACCCGAATATGATCTCATTTGTATTCCTAGATCGAATCTGTGGAAATAGCAAAAACACAAGCTCACTGTAGAAATCCAAAGATATTTGTTTAATATCCATGGGATAACAAATATTGATCATTATAAATATAAAGTTATTGGAAATTGATATCCATGTTTTCCATCAACATACAATAATATATCTCACATTCGACAAAGTTTACAATTAATACATTATAGTCTTGTGTGTAGTGGCTGACCTGCTGTCCTGTGTATCTGAGGCCATCCAGATTAACCTTCCATTCTATGAGGAGCTGGTACTGTTCCTCCTGTCCTCCCCAGATCCTTACCACGAAGCAAGACACTGAGGTGTCCAGAAGGTCCGGCAACATGCCAAAGTCCAGACTCCTCCAAGTAGGATTCTTTACAACACACATAGAGTACACGTCATATACAGTAGGTCATCTCTAGCATATCACTGCAACTTGCATTCAAATGGAATTGATCCCCTTTTTCCAAACATATGCCTTAAGTGAGAAAGGTTATAATATTACAGTAGTGTGATTATTTGACAGAATTGCGTCCATCTGTCAAATATAATATCATAACGTGGCTGTTCTGTCAGGTTGGATGGTGAACGTTGGTGGGCAGCCATTTTCACATCTTTCCAGAGATGCTCAATTGGGTTTAAATCAGGGCTTTGGGTAGGCCATTCAAGAAAAGTCCTGTCCCTGCAGCTGAAAAACACCCCCACAGCACGATGCTGCCAACACCGTGCTTCACTGCTGGCACTCATATTGGACAAGTAGAAAGCCATAGCTGAATGAAAACAGGAAATTTCATCAGGAAGTATTTCTCAAGAAGATTGATGGCAGAATTGAGAAAGAATTCTCGAAAACTTTTGTCAGCAACAAAGTTAAATCGTTTGAGATGAAGTTGAGCAGAGTCATGACTTCCTGTAGTGTTTACACAGTCTTGTATCCCAGGGGGCACTAAGGAGCATGCCTGAAACCAGCTTAGGTCAGCTCCTGACCAAACAGCAAGGCTGACAACAATAAGTCGTGCTGACCTGGAGTACTATTGGAAGTTCACCATTTTTCACACAAGTGGACCCATTTTAAATACAGACACCCCAAAGTGTATTAGAGCCACATAGAAGATTTTTTTGACAGTAACATGGTGAGAAAAAAGTTGAAAAGTTAACAAACACTGTACCTGACTAATGAACTCATTGACCACCAGTCACTGGGACCACATTCAAAAGGCACTTTGGCCCCTTGTTACTACATTCTTATCACAACTGTATCGCTACACTAACACATTTTCTGCCCCCGTCCTTATTTCAAGGACTGTGCTTATTTCCACCAAACTTAATGGAGAGTGATAACATGGAACGATAAATAGTTTGCCCAAAGGGGATTACAGTGGTGCCTGGAGATACAACTTGACCCAATCTAGTTTTTCAGAATCAGAATCATCTTTATTTACCAAGTAGAGCAAAAACACACAAGCAATTTGTCTCCGGTAGTTGGAGCCGCTCTAATACGACAACAGACAGTCAGTCCATTGACAGAATAATTTTGAGACATTAAAAAAAAATGTTAAAAAGTCACTGAGCAATAAAAGGTTTCCAGTAATGCCAGTACAATTTATCTTATTTTTTCTGACAATTGTGCAAAAAGATGCAGTCCTCCAGCAATTAGAGCAGTTTGAAATGACTAATAGAACAATAGTCCGGTGCAATGATCATTGTGCTCGTGATACGAGCTGTCAAATGGCCGATTTAAAAAAAAGTTTTGCTTTGACTTGCCAGTTTAAAAAAAAAAAAAAAAAAAAAAAACAAGAGCTACGAGCGCTGTATGGTGGTAGAAAACTCAACTCACTTCACAACCCTTAGCAAAGAGAGCAAAGAGAATTTCACATTGTGTACTTAAAACAACCACATAGTTTTGCCTTGGGAAAGTAGGCTAAGCTTCAACAAACTAGGCAAAATGCCATAGATGGGCTCATGACAAGCATTGGTGTCACGGTGTTGATTCTCAACTGGTGGGTCAGGAGCCAAAAGTGGGTCTATAATTAATTATTATAGAGTGGGGGTGGGTGTTTCTCCTTAAAACACACATTACAAAAAATGGTGGTCTGAAATGGATTAATGGCATTTCTATTCATTTCAGCGGGTCGTTATTAACATTATAGCAGCATGAAATAAACTTCCCATGTCTGAATAATGTTGGGTGGAGATGCCGCTCTATCCCTGAGTGCCCCATGAGAAAGGGTTTTCAGTGTAAGAATGACATTGTAACATGTAACAGGAGAAGAATAAAGCCTCATGTTGTAGACAAGCTTATTTTCGCTGCTAAATCAAATGTTTGTTAAAACTAGATAATCTACCTGGCATGAACCTGGATTCCTATATACTGTATGGAGCATTTTGTTTACATTTTCATGGACTAAGGTTCATTTTGTTTGGAAGTGGCCCCCTTTATTCATCTTACGGTCAGTGCAGTTTTTTTATTTTACATATTAATACCAAAGTAAATAGTTTTGTTAGTTTGGTGATGTTAAATTGTGGAACATTTGGATTTTATTTTAAGGCCATATTGCCAAGCCCAGCCTTTGGTGTCCTAATTACAGTACATGCTTTTATGGAATGATCAGTGACACACATACACAGTATATCGAGAATGAAAGTGTGAAGAATGTAAAGACAAAACATACTCACCAGTGAGTCACATATGACTTCGCTCTTGTAAAAATCTAGAAAGAAATTAAGAAACAATGATTCAAAAGGGCAAATACAAATGAAGGAAAATGAGTTATCCAAATCCAAATAGTTTCATGTCTGGGATTAATTTTTTTTTTTTTTTAATTTTGTGATTGTTTGTGTAAATTTGCTGGACAACATGTGACAAGACAATAATGATGTTTTCTCCCGTAAGGCCTACTCGCCAAATTAACACTGACCACTAGAGATGCGATCTCCTATGCAGAGATGGAGGGTGAAGTATGTGTCCAGTAGTGGGGAACCATTTTTGTTGACGATGTTTCTTGCTGCAATGCTCCGCAGATGACGCAATCGCCTCTATTGGACAGACAGAATAAAGCGGAGCAGCATTAAGGGAACAGAAAACAAAAATCCCTAATTCCATTATAGTTAGAGGATAAAATAATGGCTAATTTGAAAACGCAGAACCATCATTATGTCCTAGGACAAATGGCGACACAGAAGATAGTTATTTAATCAATTCAAATAACAGAAGCATGACATGTTCCGAGTGAAAAGACATACAATCATGTGAGACGTGTTCACGTTTTAGCACAGAAGCGCTATGCTATGGCTTTTATGACTGAATTACGCAACACTTAACACTTCATCTTTAAGTAATGATGCATAGTCACAAGGAAATTGCTAGAAAATATACATTATGTTATGTGACCTTTAAGTCAACTTTTGATAGTCTTAAAAATAACATGTCTGTGTAGATTCACGGATATCCAGGTGATGGTAATCTGCAAAAGGTCGAATCGCAGCAACTGGACCTGAAAAATAACATTGCAAGACCAGTGTGCCAAAAGATGGATTGCTATGTAGGTGACGGTGCCAACTGGTATTACATAGGACATGAGATTTGAAAAATACAATCTACCAAGTCCCTGCTTTGGGGAAAAAGTGTTACAATGGTGCACAATGTTACAATGGTGCAATGTCCCTGGTGAACAGTAGGCTCAGTTGCATGCCTGGAGTCATACTGAGATTAAATGGAAGTCATGGGATCCCCTATATGACATGAGTCACAAGAACACCAATTGTTCCACAAGGAACTTTCAACCTCCCCTTAAAAATGTCAGTGTGCATGGATGAATGTGAACCACAGCTGCAGACAAACGGTGTGAAACTTCTGTGAGAGGAAAAATGACGAACGGCAAACTTTGTGTCCTTTTGAGAATGAAAATTATCAGATACATCTCAATATCTCAAATGTACTTTTTTTTTTTTCTTTTTTTTTTTTTACCAAAAGCTTAAAACCCTGGCGACCCTAAACCAATTCTGATAAGATGCATTCCAAAGTCAGGTGACTAAAATAGCCATTAAAAGTATGACTTTGTGTGTCTGTGCTGTTGATTCAGTCTCAACTAATTTTGTGGCCAGAACAAGAAAATGATGACCGCTATAAGAAGTTGGGCTACCTTCAGTCAGACCCCAGCTATGGCACGACTTCAATGAGAAACATGAGAGACATTCCAACAAATATTCCCCCATGAGTCCCATCCCTTGATTGCAATGCTACACACTGAAAGAAAATTAATAAAGCTGAGCCTGGCTGGCTAATTTCACTAGCCAACACCACAGAATTGCTGCACTACTTCAACTGTGCTAACATTTGCTGGACAGATTGTCTATGTATTGTACTCTACTGTCTTTTTTTTATTTTATTGTTTTTCCTCTTTCACTACAAAGCATTTGATGTTTAATTGTTAAATCGGTACAATATTGTTCCTGAAATAAGGGTTTGTAGTTTGAAGTGCGCACGTGCAGTATTTTGTGGCCTCTACAACAATTTGCAAAATTATGTAAAACGTCCCCATAGTCAAGCAAAGAAATACTGCCAAATGCCACACTCTAACCTCCATATTAATAAAATCACCAGACACACGAGTGCATTTACTTTTACTGTTACGTATATCATTGGGGCAATACTACTGTGATATCCCATATGTGTTAAGAGTTTGTTAAAGATTCATAGGTGGTTTTGAAAACGTGGAGCTCGCGTGCTTATCCACTCTTGGTGGAGGCGCAACATGTTTCTTCTTGCCCTTAGAATAATTATGTGATTCAGTCATGCAAGCGAGCATGTGACATCAAAAGAGATTTACGCAGAGCATTTTATTAGATGGTCACTTGACCCGAATTAAACTACAAGCGACTGTACTTATTTTCATGGCTGACTTGTCATTCAAATACCACAACTTTTTAGCTAGAGTCAGACATCTACTAACACAATCACACCAAACTGGGAGAACAATTTAACTGAAGAAAATATTGGCAAACAATGAGAGGGTGCTAATGTTTCAGAGGCACAAGTTCTGTACTCCCCAATAAAATCTATTTCTAATCCATTTTGATATTTCAAAATCGATTTTTCATGGGCTAGTACAGTATGACTGAAAACTCAGAAACTCAGTTATTGCTGCCCATGTGACTGTGGCACACGCAAGTATCAATTGAAAAGAATTTATATCAAGTCAGACTATATAGTATTTAAAAACTGAGCACAAATGTGTACAATGGTTCTTTATGGGAATTAACATTAAACAACTACTATAGAGAAAACTAAATTTAGCCATTGCCATAATATTGTTAACTATAAAAAACAAAATAATAATAAATAAAAAATTAGATTACAATCATAGTAAGTCCTGCATTGAAGTTAACAGGCCAGAATCATATTTACTGGCCAAGTGTGCTTTTAAAAAAAAATAAAAAATACAAGGAATTCCCCAAGGTTAGTTGATGCGTGTGAAACTTTTGCAAGTGTGATGAAATGAATGAAAACTAAAACGTCAACCGATTTCAGGCACGCGTCGAATCGGGTGATATTCTGGTGAAACGTCAGGTGAAAACGATTCAAGTTTGAGTATAAACCACCAAGAGCAAATTGGCTGTAATCACATATCCCACTGTTTTTCCCTTCCTGTCACTGGGGCGCACAAATGCAAAGTTTGCTTGCTGGAAGATCCTACGTGCTTTTCACAAGAACCAAAAGTGGGAATCGGTGCACTTTGAAAACCACCCGGAAAAGCACGAGGACGTGTCGAATGTGTGTAAATATTTTTTTGTTTTTTTTGTTTTTTTAACAGTATTCGGTGTGACCCATGCTAGCAGCTGTTAGCTTCCTCGCTAGCCTGACAGGCCCGCCTTGGAACTGGCATTCCAAACTCCTCCAAACACACCCGAGACAGCTCGCTCCCAGTCGTCTGCGTTCAAACGCGTTGCACGTACCTGCTGGGATGTGAGCTCGACGTGCAAGGCTCGGGATGATGAAGCTCCAGAGTTGGTAACAGAGGCGAGAACCCGACCGGTGATGGAGCTCATCCTCCTGTCGGCATCCGAGCGGCTCGCCCTCAATCAACAAAACAGTCCATGGTCAGCATCCACGGACACCCGGCTTCGAGTTTGAAAGGCTCAAGGCATCTGTTTTGGGCAGGTAACAAGCTACAACAGCTGTCAGCTAACCACCGAGACGTAAACAAAGTACTGGAACGGCTATTTGGCTACACTCGGTTCGGAAATGCGTATACGGTTTAGCGCTGTGACGCCTACGCTTCTTATTGGCTGTAATCTAACGTCCATCACAAAGAAACGGCCCAACTCACGTGGCTATTGGTTAGTTTGTCTGTTTCTCTTTCACAGTGGGTGGGTTTACGTTGAAATCTGTCAAAGCAGCGGAATGAGGAAGTAGCCGTCAACAGCGTAACTGGCCGCCGTTTTACGCGGTCACATGACTTGGTACAGGTGGGTTATGACCGGCATTCATTTTTCTCCGTTTGGCCCATAAACGCAAAACCACGAGGGTACTCAAAAGAGCTTTTTTTTTTTTTTTAACTATTTGGGACTATTTTCAGCCTACGTATATTTTTGTGACTATCCGCCAGGTAGCATCCCACTAAGTAGTAAGTACAGATACTTTTGGAAAACATTATCTCGTAAAAGTACAAGTACTTATGACTCATTTACTCATTAAAGGTGGAGTTTTCAGTTTAAAAAAAAAAAAAAAAAAAAAAAACCTTTCGTCATAATGTTTAAACTGTCCGTGTGACCTGACAGTAGAATATTATTAAAATAATCTTTTGAAGAATCATCTATTCCTCTGTGGCCCCATCTAATGCCTCTAATTTAATGTTAAATATTTTTTTAAAAATGGTCAAGCCATGACAATAGCCAATTAAACTGTAGATAGAACAGTGTGTCAGTCATTTTCTGTGCATGCACACACAGGCACATGCCGCAGCCTCACCGTCCGTACACACCCAGCAGCCTCATGCGGACTTTTTTATTTGGCTGGATTATTTACCTCTGGTTAGCAACAAAAGTTAAAAAGAAAGAATTGTACAGGTCTCAAGACAAAAAAAAGTATAAACGTTCATCCAATGCACGTCTCGTACGCATTCACGTTAGTGAAGAGCATGGCTTTGGTCAGTGACATAGGAGCGAGTGAAGGGTAGACTGTATAACTAGCAGGAAGTATGTGCTCAAATGTCTGAGATATGTGCCCCCACACGCTGAATAACGCGTAACACGGTGTTTAATAAACTGTTAACTTTCCCTGAAGTATCTTTGTTGTGGACCTGTGATGATTGGCTGTTGTATCCCTGTAGACCACGCCCTACGGCTTTCAGACGGTAAAAGATGACTTCAGTGTGGCGGTGTTAATATGTTTCCCACTCACCCTAACCCACCCTAATCCTACCTTAAACTATCCTAAACCGCCTTAAGCCCCAACCTATCATGCCAAGCCAATCATGTTGCAGTGGGGCGTATCCTGCCTAGAAACTATGAGGGAATCCTAATAATGCAATAATTGCTATTTCCACGTCGCTTCTAAATCCTCTTAGCTGCCTGAGGTCCCTCCACCTGTGAAAGTCAACTCTTATGCTCACCCTTGTTTGCATTTTTGTTTTATTTTCCGGAGGTGATTTTCTGCCATAGCGTCAGCAAAGCTCCTGAAACCCAAGGCAACAGGTACCTGCAAGACCGCAGAGGTGTGCCCACATTGACGTGCCCGTGAGTGCATGGGAAATGAATGGGGCTAGAGAGGGGTGATTTTTATTTATTTTATGACTACTGTCAGGTCGTTCTGACAGTTGAACCAAATATGACAAAAAAAAAAGTGTTGTTTTTGTTGTTTTTTTGAAAATTGCAAACTCCCCCGACGTATTGGAATTAAAATTAAAAGTATTTAATTAAAAGTCAGTAGTAAGAATTTTTGTCTTTGTGACCACCATGTACACTTTACAGTATTTACGGCTTCTAAAATAACATTCCAGGAGAAACCTAAAGTGTACTATTTACAAGTGAACTTAATTTGAACGTTTTAGGGCGTACACCAAAGAGAGAGAGAGAGAGAGCAAATAGTTCAAGATGGTCCAATTGATTGAGAACTATGAAGAGGAATTCCCAAAATGAAAACAAAAAGGCATGTTTTATTGGAATAAAACGAACAACATACTTAAAATGTGTAAACTATATCAAGTTGTTCTGAAAAACGTCCACCTGCCTTTTTGAGTGATTGTAGAATGTAACCTATCCTCAAGAGGGCGCCATCTGCCATTTTCCATTTTCAACTGGTCTTTATGGATGCTGAGATGAGACTCTATATACCAGTTAAAATGGTGAAATGAATTGTTTGCACACAATACTGTATTAATTTTGTACTCGGAGGAAGAGAATGAGTCTTTTGTATGCTTTGTTGCACGTATAGAAGCGGAAAGAGTACATTTTAAGCCATAAAATAGAACAGAATGAGTATTTGTTGCTGAGGTGTCAAACAAATTGATTCTTCACATACACGTTCCTTCTGAAAATATACAAAAGTTTAATTTAATATAGTTTGGCAAAAATGTCATACACCATACAGACACATCTGTGCTGTGCATTTCTTGCAGCTACTGTATATTGCACATGAATTACACTGCTCATCATATTCAATTCACAATGGCAAATCCAGAGGACATTAATCTCCAAATGACAATCATATGAATAACCAACTTTAAAGTACGACAATCCCAAACCCAAATATTGTGATTGGCAGCATACAGTCCATACAACTTTCTTTTCTCAAACAACAATAAGTGGCACCCTCAAATATAATACATTATGCAATACTAACCCTTCCTTTTTTAAATTACCACCCACTGCATGTTTGCCAAGTGATCTACTATGCCTAAAACCAAATTTAGTATCAACAAGTATCCAGTAATTTACATTATCCTCTCTTGACTGCCGTTGTAAACCCTCCGAAGCACTCAAAGATACAGTATAAGCCGCTACTTTACTTTTCACTGCAGAACACACCCCTCCAAGCCTGAATACAACTTGAACAATAAATGAGAATCATCATCCCGTATCAAAAACGTAGTTTTTTCTTGTGACAAAACCTCTAGAAGAGAATTGGTGAGAGAAAGTGCATTGGAAATATTCATTCAAGAGACAAGCCGGACACTGGCTTCCTTTCCTATATGATGAATGAAATTAATACTTTGTTGTAGTCTAAAATCACATGCAGAAATGTATTGCATTTTCAACACAGGAACCCCATGGAGAAGCATTGGCTTTCCTTAAGAAGACATACTGTTAATGCATTTGTGAGGAAACACATCTACATCTTTGGTAACCCCATTAATCTGTGGGTTTGTGTGGTACACTTAATTTGCATTGGTTGTGCTTTTACTATATCATCTAATTTTAAAGAGTTTTGTGAGAATTAATCATTCTTAAATCCTTACCTTCCCCTCTGCACTTACAAGACACATATTTGGATGTCTTCATTAGGAAAAAGTAAATACACGCACACAAAAGGCACTTGTGTTGTTAAGGCATTCTTCAGTATGTCATGTTCAATGTTAATCCAAGGCACAGTGCCATTCTCTCAAACCCGTCAATCCCTGAGGATAATCTATGCCTGTTTGCTTGGGAGACACGACGCAAATGTGATCATGTGTGGATATTCAAGTCCAAAAATAATCCCAATCAGGCACCAAGATTAGACTGGGATGGCATGGCATGAGAGATCTGAAGGGCGGTCGGGGGGGGGGGGGGATTGTTGTCAGAAGATAAACAGTTCTCAAAGTTTAAAGTTTCCCCTTCATTCTTTCACTCGATGTACAGGATTTCACTCTCCTTCAAACCAAAACGGGTCTTGTACTTGTCAAACAGGCACTGGAGGGACTTGACATACATTGCATGATAAAGATCCACCATCTCATCAGAGGGGTCCTCTATTTTGGGCACTGTGATGGGCTCCCCAACTGCAAGAAAGTGAAGTGTAGCATTTGTGTCAATCAGTGAGCCATTTACTGGATTTACATAACATTCACATTTGAACAAAAAGGGCTGACGTGCACTTACCTATGGTTGTGATCGGTTTGCCATATGGCACGATGCCCCAGGAGTTGCCAAAGAAGAGGCCGCATCCATGGAAAAGGCACGGAGCGAAGCCTAACAACTTCTGTAACTTCTTCTGGACAGCGCTCCAGTAAGTGCCCTCCTCGAGGATCACCTGCTTGTAGGCATCATTCTCCCCAAAGGAATACACTGGAACCAAGTCGGACCTGACGGCACAAAGAGAAAGACATTTTCAAATAATGCTCGATGAGCTGGGGCTTTATACGTTTTATGACCTTATTCCCCGCTGGATAAATTAGAAAAGCATTTTTTTTTTTAGTTCGTTTAGATGAGTTCGGTCCAGCCTACTGGAGGTGCCAGAATAAGAAAATCGAGACAGAAGTTGTTGTTGTTGTTATGGCTGCCAGCAAGAAACGTGCTAATCAGCATGCTTCAAATGTAATCCCGAATGAAAAGCATTCCCGTGAAAAGCACAGGCAGGTTTGTCGTCTTTGCCAAAAGATTAAGTCTGAGAGTTTCTATTGAATAATTAGAAAAATTTCTACTGTACGTTTATACAATGACAGATATATATATTTTTTTTTTTAAACTGATAAAAGATTGACTTGACTCATCAATGCCAGTTTAAACCCGTTTCCCGATTGAACCCCTACGTCTTGTAAACACATTTTTACGGGAAACTCTCTCGTTATGCAACCTCACAAGATATTTTATCGTACCGTAGTACATTTCGCTTAATTTTCTAAACAGAACTTCACTGTCCAAGTGAGTTTTACTCTCCCAATTCCATTTAATAACAATGATCACAGTCTGGTAGGCACCATTTGTTAGCTAAATTCAGGGTAAGGTAGAGTCTCCTTTCAGCTTGAACATTTACCAAGCTGTTATGTAGAAATGTCTGCATAACTGCATTTGTTTTCTAAATAGCTCTAATCTGCTTTAAAGGGTGAAACCATTGATAATCCTCAGTGATATTTGACATAATCAGGGTTGTTTGGGTTCTCTGGGGGCCCACTACCGATAAAATGTGTATGATTGCTGACTCTGTCTGTCCTCTATTAAAGGGCACAACTTGATTTAGTAACACTCCCTGTGATATAATTTGAACTTGAAAGACTTTGGTTTCACTCATTCCTGCAAATGACATTTGTATGTGAAAGCAGATTGGGATAACTCGTGCCCGTGTGCGAAGCCCAGCTCACCCTCTCTGGAGTGCCATTCTCACAAAGCCTTTACGGTTCTTTAGGATGACAGAATTCATGCCTGGTGCACAGTGTAACGACTCCGCTGCGCCTCCCACAACAATGATCACAGCGTTCCCTGTACCGTTACATGACAGTAGGTAGTCAATGGAGTTCCTGTTCACAGGACAGATACCTAAAATAATTGAGAAAAAAATAAAAATAAAAATAAATAAATAAATAAATAAATAAATAAATTACTACAACCGGGAGCAAACCAAATTTGCAGTGTTCTCGTGTCATTTTGTGAAGCTAAAAATAGACAGAATCCCAAACAGTTTGTGTTCATTGTTATTCCGAATTTTACAAACCCCAAATTCAATGAAGTTGGAACGTTGCGTAAAACGTAAATAAAAGCATCATAAAATGATTTGAAAAATCCTTTTCAACAATAATCATTTGAATACATTACAAAGAGAAGATATTTAATGTTCAAACCGATGAACTGTGTTTTGTTTTATTGCAAATATTCTGTCATTTTGAATCTGATGCCTGAAACATATTCAAAAAAAGATGGGAGAGGGGCAACAAAAGACTGGAGAAGTTGGGAAATGCTAAAAAAAAAAGTCTTGTTTGGACCACTCCACAGGTGAACAGGTTAAGTGGAAAAAGGGTGAGTGTCATGTTATAAAAAGGAGCATCTCCGAAAGGCTCAGTTGTTCATAAGCAAGGGTTCTCCACTTGCTTGCATGAACAAATAGTCCAACACTTTAAGAACAATGTTTATGAACACACAATTCCAAGGAATTTAGGGACTTCATCATCTGCGGTCCATCATTTTATCAAAAGATTCAGAGAAGCTGGCGAAATCTCTGCAAGGCTCAAAACCAACATTGAATGCTCGTGACCTTCAGTCCCTCAGGCGGCACTGCATTAAAGTGGAAAAGTATGATGTGGTCTGGCAAGTCCAAATTTCAATTTTTTGGGGGAAATCATGGATTTTTATCCTCCAGGCCAAAGAGGATAAGAACCATTTGTTATCAGCGCAAAGTTCAAAAGCCAGCATCTGTGACGGTATGGGGGTGTGTTAGTGCCCATGGCATGGGTAACTTGCTGTGAAAGCACCAATAATGCTAAAAGGTACATAGAGCTTTGGGAGCAACTTATGCTGCCATCCAAGCAATGTCGTTTTGAGGGACATCCCTGCTTATTTCAGCAGGACAATGCCAAACCACATTCTACACGCGTTACAACAGCGTGGCTTCGTAGTAAAAGAGTGCGAGTACTAGACTGGCCTGCCATCAGTCCAGTCCTGTTAAAAATGTGTGCCACATTATTAAGCGAAAAATACGACAACACCAGACTGTTGAGTAACTCGAGTTGTACATCAAGCAGGAATGGGAAAGTATTCCACCTACAAAGCTTCAACAATTAGTGTCCTCAGGTCCCAAATGTTTGAGTGTTGTTAAAAGAAAAGCAGTTGTTACTCAGTGATAAACATGTCCCAGCATTTTTGGAATGTGTTGCAGGCATCAAATTCAAGATGAGTGAATAATTGCAAGAACAAAATATAACTCAGTTTGAACGTTAAATATCTTGTCTTTGTAGTGTATTCAAATGAATATACGTTGAAAACGATTTGCAAGTCATTGTATTCTGTTTACTGTCTGTTTCTGTCTGGTCTCCATTAGAACAGTGGCGGTTTCTGATATGGGCAGCCGCCCAGGTCGGCATTCTATGAGGAGCGGTGCTCAGAAGTGTTCCCTTCTGGTTTTTCTTGATGCAATATTGTCCATGATGTACTTGTATGACATCTGCTCCCCAACTGTGTGGTTTATGCTTTATGATGCCAGTTAGCGTTCCTTGGACAGGGTTGACAAGTGGATTTTTATTAAAGTCCCTGTAGATTGATTTGTTTCTAAGTACATTATACATGTTTGAAGATAATTACTGAAAAGATGGGCAAAGATTGAGAATTACAGTATGTAGGACTGAATTGTGAATATTTTTTTAACCCATGTAATTTTTCCAGATTTTTTTGGGCAGAGATAAAACCGTGCCACACTTTGGTTTCTGGCATGAGTCGCCCCTCCCCCACTATCTAAGCATTTGAGCTGCTAAGTGACCGGTCTGCAGATGCATTATGTCCCCACCAATGAGTGTAAATTGGCTTGTGTGCTTATTTTATGATTATAGTCTACTGTAACTATTCAGTTTTGAAGGTGAGAAGAACATGATTTCATGTTTTTATGGTTCATGTGTACACTGCTATCTACAGTAGTGGTACTTGATTGACAGTTAACTGTTGAGCGGAGTTTGATTTTAGTGCATTCGGCGGAAACAACCACAGCGTTTGAGAGTGGAAGCAACGGATTGATTTTCCATGCTGTTTCCTCAACCTCAAATTTTATCCATCCATCCATCCATCCATCCATTTTCTACCGCTTATCTGAGGTCGGCTCGCGGGGGCAGTAGCTTTAGCAGGGAAGCCCAGACTTCCCTCTCCCCAGCCACTTCATCCAGCTCTTCCGGGGGGATCCCAAGGCGTTTCCAGGCCAGCCGAAAGACTCAGTCTCTCCAGCGTGTCCTGGGACGTCCCCGGGGTCTCTTCCCGGTGGGACGTGCCCAGAACACCTCACCGGAGAGGGGTCCGGGAGGCATCCGAATCAGATGCCCCAGCCACCTCATCTGGCTCCTCTCGATGTGGAGGAACAGCAGCTCTACTCTGAGATCCTCCCGGATGACCGAGCTTCACACCCTATCTCTAAGGGAGAGCCCGGACACCCTGCGGAGGAAACTCATTTCGGCCGCTTGTGATCCGGGATCTTGTTCTTTCGGTCACGACCCGACCCACAGCTCGTGACCATAGGTGAGGGTAGGAACGTAGATCGACCGATAAATCGAGAGCTTCGCCTTTCGGCTTCGCTCCTTCTTTACCACAACGGACCGATACAAAGTCCGCATCACTGCAGACGCTGCATCGATCTCCCATTCCATTCTTCCCTCACTCGTGACCAAGACCCCAAAATACTTGAACTCCTCCACTTGGGGCAGGATCTCATCCCCGGCCTGGAGAGGGCATGCCACCCTTTTCTGACTGAGGATCATGGTCTCAGATTTGGAGGTGAACGAGTCTGACTTACTGCCGGATATGCGGACCAAATCTCTGACTCCGGTCGTACAGGGACCGAACAGCCCGTATCAGGGGTTCGGTACCCCATACTCCCGAAGCACCCCCCACAGGACACGGTCGAACACCTTCTCCAAGTCCACAAAACACATGTAGACTGGTTGGGCGAATGCCCATGCACCCTCGAGGACCCTGCCGAGGGTGTAGAGCTGGTCCACTGTTCCACGGCTACATTTTTCGTTTCCTAAAATTGATGCTGCACATCCCCAAGAAGAAAATATTAATATATGTATTTTTTAATTTACAGTATATTTTAATGTACGATATACATTTAGTTTATTTTAGAATCATTCATCCCTCCAACCATCCATCTACTTTTTATACCACTTGTCCTTATCAAGGTATGTGTGGGCCAGCTGGAGCCTAAAGAATATTTCATTTATTGGACAAATACCGAGAGGTTTTGCAGTTTTGTATGGAATATTTTATTTATTGGCGCATTTACCACGAGCAGTTTTGCATTTTCTTATGTTTAACTTTGAATGTCATTAAATCTGTTTATGTCAAACCAAATGATATGAAGTTTGGCATTTATCCTTTGAACAAATCCATGACCTTCAAACTATGACCTTAACATCCAGGTACATACTGAACTGTAAATTTTGGTGTACCATTACTGTATGCTAATTGCAATTTAGAACGGTAATACCAACTGTTTATAAAGTGTAAACATCTCATCCCTAGCATGTTTACACTTCTACATGCACATAGGCCCTGGCTCAAGATTGGGAAATACTGACCTAAAGTAACCTTAAAGTTAACATACATTGACTCGATCTCCGTCTGGAGAACAAGCAAAGAAAAACAAAGTAAACAGAAGCTATTTCAGCTGTGCAAAAGGGAAAAGATCCCTTGTCTCACAGATAAAATTATCAGCATCATCACCTGTTTTAAGAGCTCTTCATAAGACCGTGCGGTTGGTCGGATCCACTCACCTCCAGACATCAGGTAGTCCCGTAGGACAGGCATTCGGAAGTTTCCTGCCAAGGTGGCCAGGGAGGGTTTGATGCCTGGAAATTTCTTGGAGAAGCCTGTGGCCTCTGTCCCAAAGTTGCAGAAAGCCCCGAAGCAGAAGATGCCATGGGGATGGTAGCCAAAGATATAGTTCCGGTTGGGCAGCAGGTTATGGGTTTTAATTAGCTGGGGAATGACAGGACAAGGACTGGTGAGGCGGATTTCCAGAGAGGAGCACATTGCCAGAGCAGGAATATGTGAGAAGTGCTATGTCGTGATTCCAAAAGTATTAACGAATACGTGTATAGTGATCTCATGCTTGTGTTTTGTTATGTATACTTTCTGTATCAGAATGTGATTTGCAATCAAGAACCTATATTAAAAAAAAAAAAAAAACACAGAAAAATGACATTTTAATTACTACTAGCACACAACTCTTTCAGTTTGTGCGTGTGAGTAACAGGAAATATATTTTGTCTCCATAGTAAATCATGAAACAGAGTCACAAAAAAAAAATCACATCCAATTGTCATGCAAATGATTTAAAAGAGATGTGTAAAAACTGACTCAATTTATTGGTTTACATTTTCTTTTTTTCCCCAGGGTGAAGACAAAAAAACACTGCTATACAGTTAAAATTCCGTTGAAAATAAGAGTGTCTTTGTTAAATGGGTTATAAAATCTATTTCTATTTGAATTAGGAGTTGAACCAATTAGTCATCCAGTCGACTTTACTACTCTGCATCAATGTTTAATGCTAAAAGTTGACTAATTACGGTATGTGTTCTTGGTATCTCATCTTCTAATCAGCCAATTTACAAAAGACTTTCGACTTGCCCGTTTGCTGCCGTCGCCGGTCTTTACCGGTCTGTGGAGCAGTGAATGTCTGGCCAACAAGGCAACAGTCTTCATAAATCTTCATGGGTCAGAGAGTACGAAAATAGGCAGGCTTTGGATGAGAACAGCGGTTAGCCTCGCTATTTCCATCAACGCTAGTCTTTATACATTCATACTAGCAGTACCTCGGGATTGGCAGTGTGGAACGAGGGCAGCTGCGTGAAGTGAAACTCCATCTTCGAGCAAAAATGCTCTGATGTCAGTGTCGTAAAGCGAGACAAGTGTCACAATTTTGGTGTGTGTTGGAGCAAACAACTTCTATGATGAATAAAGTTCTTGTTAGCAGATGGTTGTTGTCCGTGAATGATTAGACAAAACATTTTGGCGATAAAGATTCTTCGCCGCCAGTCCCGAGGTACAGCTGGAATTAATCTTAAAGACCATCAGCGATCGGATTAGCAGAAGCTAGAGAGGCTGGTAACCACTATTCTCATCCACCACCATCGTACTTTCATACACGAAGACATTTAAAGACTGTGTTGTCTTGTTGGCTGGACATTTCACTGCTCCACAGAGCATTATAGTCCAGCGACAGTAGCAGACAAGAGAGTCAACAGTCCTCTTATTGGAACACAAGATGGGACTGGCCAGTTTGTTAAAGAGAAACATGCCCAGGACTCCTGCTACCGTAATTAGAACTACATTCATTGTAATGGCATAATGATGAGTTGTATTTTTAATCATCATCAATCATCATCATCGTTTCTATGACTGTCCATCGAAATATGTCTTGATGTGAAACCAGTCTGTGGCGTAAAAAACACTTGCTACTGAGCTGAAAGAATATCAATGACGTCAGGGATTAATCGACTTCTCTTCAACTTGCATTACGTAATAGACGACTAGAAAAAAATCTTTAGAGTTTCAACCCCTACGTTTTCAACATGAAGCAGATTTAAGATTTTTTTTTGCCTAAGACAGATGTGAAAACGAACATTGGGAGACCCTGTATTTGTAATAAAACGTGCTTTGAATCCAAATGTAGAGCGGATTCGGACCATCATGTGTTTTAGGAACGAAGAAACTAAAACATCCTTATCGACGGATCATGCCTCAATTGCCGTCATAAAATAAGGACCCAATATAAATACTGTGTGTATTCAGGCTGCCATGAACAAGACTGAAAATTCAGCTTTGTAGTTATTTTAAGTCCCTTTTTTGCACCTAGTAGATGTTTTAATTTTGCATTATATGGTGGACAAACTGAACAAGACAATGTTAATTTCGTCCTTGTCTGTACAGCAGACTACAGATCCGACTCAATGTGTACACAATACTCCGTCAGGAGCTGGCCAAACAACAGTTGCACAACCACATTAGCAAATGAGATCACGTTGAAGATCCCCTTAGTATCACAAGACTCCACCTGGTCGTCATGGTGATTACAGTGAACCGAACGGAACAGGATTCTTTGGTTTCTCCAAATACAGCAACATTATAAGAGTCTTTGCTAGACCTGCTAAAACCTTCGTTTAATTGTTTTCATAACAGCCATACTCCTGACTTCCTTTTAATGCTGTTTTGGACTTTGTTCAGTTTACCTCCAGCTCATGTAAATAGCAGTCGGTTGTTCAGAATTGATACGAAGCAATTTACTAATGGATTACCGTGCAGAAATATTCTGGTACTTCTAAGTCATGGTGTTTGGGGCAGAGTACATGAAGCTATTTGAAACTGTTTCAAGAGATTAACTATTAAAGGCAGACCTCAGCGAAGATTGATAGACCTTTGGTTTGCTCCTTTTGCAATACTGATATTACTTAAGATGTCAAAGAGCATCTGGGTAACACAAAATGGTCATAGCAAGGTCCACAGGGCACACACATACAAGCTACAGATCAATGTGTTGGACAAAGTTCAACCTCGAACAGTAGGACTTCAAATCCAGCCCCTTGGTTTCATCAACAGACTGTAGATATTATGCTCCGGGTAACACATGGATCTCACTGTGTATTGGTATTGACCTTGAAACCCCGAGTAACACACATACAATGTCCCGTTCAAAAGATAAAACACTCACTTTCGGGCCTGTGGTGTACTCTAATTAAAGGTTGCAACAGATATTAGTTACAAAAAAGAAAACAAGAGAAGGAAAACAACTTTTAGCCTATCAGGGAGGACCAAATTCCATCAAACTCTTAACATACGCAGCTGATAAACTTATCTGGGGTGGATTCACTTATCTATTAAGTCATATGTGAACATAACCAGAAATGGACAACTTGCTCAGCAGTAGGAGTTGTTTTCTTTGGTCAAAATTAAGTTGGTTCCCATGGCAACTCCATGAACTTCAGTAATTGATCAAGAGCGAACAGCAAATTGTCAAGATTACTTACCCTTATTGGAAAATAGTCTCGAAAGTACGTCCACACTGTCCAACTTCTGACCCATGAAGATCTTCTGCCACCTGGTCAGGAAAAACATATATTAAAACTGTTATGAAAATAATTCTACTTGGGGAAATCCAACTCAAATGCTTAATGCTCAATTGTGAATTACTGTGCAGTGTTTGGTTGCAACTTTAGAGATGGGAGGGACAAAGTTTCACTTCACCATTTGCAATTTTGACAGAACGTTTGCAAGCAAAGTCTTAAGCGAAGTCAATGCTCTTTTTAGCTAAAGTAAGCCAAACTATTAACTATTCCGGGTCATTAAGTGAAAGTCTCAGTTTTATTTCCGCTGTCAGTTAGGCAGTGAGCAATGTTTGAACTCTGCAGGGATCGTAGTGGTTTGCGATAGCCACTTTGTCTTCATGTCGTGTCTTTGCCACAGCGTCCAAAGCTCCTCTATACTTTCTCAACTTTTTAATCCCTCATTTTAGCCCAGCTAAGGAGATTGGAAAATGTATCATATAGCTGATATTCATTGATTTGGGGTCATACAGAAATGAACAAACAAAGACGAACACAAATGGCTGGTGTCTATTCCAAGGTGTACCCCGCCTCTTGCCCAAAGTTTCCAGCACACCCGTAACCCCAATGAGGACACGCGGTATAGAAAATGGATGGATATAAGAACGTATGCCTGACCTTAAAGGCTCTTTCTCCTGGCTGACATTCGCGGTAACTTGCCGATTCATTTGTAGTTTTCGGACGTGTGCGCACCCATCTGTATTATTATGCATTGTTCATCAGGACATACAGTAGTACATGGTAGGCTCTTGTACCGATATTCAACACAAGTCTTGACATTCATTCACACAGTTGCATAAATACACTCAAGCATTGATCATCAAACACAGCAGCATCTTTGTACATGGATCGCCCAATCAATTTTACACCTTAAAAACCACATCACCCATTGGTGATATGATTACACAATTATGTCCCTTTTTGTTGAAATTGAAACCGCTTTGGGTTTACAGCCCGGAACCCCGTCATCAGATCAGTACAGTCACATCACGTGTTTGTTAATAACAAAAACAGCGAGCAACGGCGATTAAATACCTTGTTTTGGGGTGTTCCAGTCAACAATGAGCCAGGAGGTGTAAAGGGCAGCGATAAGCCAACAATCAGTGCAGAACATATAGATTAGCAGGACGGTGCAGACTGCCCCTAAAGGAGGAGGGGAGCAACTGTCAAAAACTCACAAGTACATAATTAGATCAGTCGAAAGAGGACAGAATCCCCACGAGGCCGCAGCATGAGTGTGCACATACAATACGGCAGCTTAGTGAGCAGACCTACATGGGACTTATGAGACAACATGCTAATTCTTTAGGTTTTTGTTGGCTTTCTTACAGCTTAGCTGAAATGTACAATGGCAATACACACACACGCATACCCAAGGCTAAGAAGGTGACCACCCACTGCAGCACAGAGATGACCTGGAGATGTTTCTCCATCTTGGATCCACAAAGCCAGAAAGCCAAGGGCAGGTCCTGCAGGGAGGAGAGGATGCTGGAGCCAGTGCCTGTAAAGAAATCCCAAAAAGAGAGTCAAATCTAAATCGATGAGCATTTCGGCGGTGACATCATGGGATAAATTAGTGTTCGAGGGAAGCAAACACTCCTAGGAATTAATTACAGTGAAGCCGCAGAGCAACATGTGAGAGGACTGCATGCAACGCGGCAAGAACTAACTACTCATCGTAAGATCAGCACGTTTGAGTCAAGTCAGAGCGAGATCCGATAAGAACGTCTCCCTTGAAAGATTTACAGTAACTAATCCCATCAGTCCACACTGGAAATAACCCAGCGCCAGGCCACCGGTGGTAAGCGACCATTGCCGCTTCCATCGCTATAAGGGGCACAATTTGCAGGCGGTTTATCGCTCATGCAGATCAAACTGGTCAGCAGTCAGAAAAGTACACAAACACGAGAGGGACACAGTCGGCGCGTGCAGACTGAACAAAGGTTTCATCTTCTCGTCTCATTCTTCATACTGATGGAATCGACTTCCATATTCACTTGGGACAGATGTTGACATTTTTATAAGCATTGGTGCTGCTTTAATTTTGTATCAAGGATTACACGTGTACGGATCTGCCAGCAAAAATACACTTTTTTTTTTTTTTTTTTGTCAAACCTCTTTTTTTTCACAGTCAAAAACAAATGATAATAATATTGCAATAAAAATAATTGTTAGCAGGGAACTGAGCAGGAAGGATTTTTACAGTGGTTTAGTTATATTGAATTTACGGGATGTGCAGCATGCGAACAAGGAATGGCAACTCATTTGTTTGAGAAGTTCAGGAGCTTGTGCAGCCTCTCCTGCATTGTGCTTACCTTTGAGCACGCCCGAGTATGCGGCAAGGATGGTCTTCATGGTTCTTGGCTGTCAACGAAAATCGCATGTATTGGATCTGCTCAAAGGTGCAAGCTCACAACTCCCCCGTCATGACTGATTTCAACTGCAAAGGGCTGAGACGGCCGCTCGGCATTTAATCACCGCGGGGGAGGAGCCACGCGTGCGCGGGTGTGCGTGAGCGAATTGGACAAACGCGCGCGCGCCTTGCACCTCCGGAAGCAAGTCATGTGGAGCAGCCATAGACGACGCACATGGATT
Organism: Phyllopteryx taeniolatus; assembly: GCF_024500385.1. NCBI lineage: Eukaryota > Metazoa > Chordata > Actinopteri > Syngnathiformes > Syngnathidae > Phyllopteryx > Phyllopteryx taeniolatus. Next base: position 4,668,533 of record NC_084518.1, on the reverse strand, counting down.
ATTAAGCATTCATTGTTGAATTTCCCATTGAAGGGCAACACTGAGTATACTGAAAAAAAAAAAAAAAAAAAAAGTGTTTATTTCCCGTTGCACCTGATTCAAATGTGCTTAACTGATGCAATTTACCCCCTTTTCCTTGAAAATAATCCAATATATGTTAGTTTAACACATTGTAATCATGTGCAACCAATGTACATGTTCAATTGAAGTAAATTCAAAGGCCTTTTTTTCAGTGTATAATAAATTTAAAAAAAGAATATCTCATAAAAGTATTGCACTAAAGTGTGGACTGCCGCTGGTTTACACAGCATTCCAAGTGATCAATGGGATAGTGAATATCAGTTATACATCAAACAGGCAAAAGGAAAACAAAAAAACAATAATCTGTAAGAACAAATAAAGATCACTTAGATGTGTCAAAATAATTTGAAATGTACAAACACAGAGTATTAAATAAAATGAGCGTACAGCTACAGTAAAAATGGCAACAAATGGACTATTCATTTTCAATGATCCCATTCAAACCCACATTAAAATGGTTCCAAATGCTAGACTGTGCCATTTAAAAATGTTACACTAAAAAAAAAGAAAAATAGAATCAGCGTAGCTACCCTTCAGAAAGGACAAACAGAAGGGCGGACATGAAGCAACGCAATCTCAAACACTATTACTTAGTTAGCCAAATACAGTACCTCATTAAATGGTTGCATCCAAATGTTGAGCAACAATCTTGGCTGGAGCTAGAACAGGTCGACTGCAAGACGGAGCGCCAAACGTGCAGGCGTCCCATTTATCAGCACAAGTGTCAAACGCCACAATTGCATTGTGAATCCGATTATTGCAGCCGCTTTATCGGCTGGGTGGAAAAGTTCAGAAACCGCACAATCTCAGTCGGCACAGCCATATCGGTCCTCCAACATTCTGCAAGGCCATGCGGCTGAACAGGACGGGTTAAAAGAAAAGAAAAGAATGAATTTTGGAACCAAACAGAAGTACCTGCGACAAGGTGGCAAATATGGTTTCAAAAACAAATATAAAATTGAGTCATTGTAATTATATGTGATGTTACATATAAGACGGGCAAAAGTTTTAGTTAAAAAAAAATAAATCAATAAAAAAAAAACGACTTAATGCAAACATTTCACTTTTTATTTTATGCTGTTCAGTATGCAATACATTTGAATCATGTGCAACTGATGTACATGTTTGAATGAAGTCAATTCAAACAACTTTTAATTTTTTTGTTTTTGTTTTTTGTGAGAGTGCTTAGTTCGCGTCAACCTTTGGCCGGCTCTGCGAGCCACAGTGAAAACACTATTGACTACCCGTGGTTCACTCTCACCATCTAAAGTCTTATTTAAGGAGAGGATTAAAAAAATGCTGTCTCATGCCATTTATAAAGATGAAAAGGCAGTTCCCTTATGGTATCGTTGAAGTCAAAATCTGAAAATCCAAATTATGCTCATTTATACCACTTCACAGAATTCAGATTACGTCTGTTTTCTCTGGGTTCTTCAGTTTCCCAGACATTAGCAGATAGTATATCGGTAGAATATACGCTGAGCGCGGAAGTATTTGTACAATCGGTTGCTAGACTTTACACCAAACACAATGGATTTGAAGTCATCAAGATGTGAAGATGATTTTACGCCGAGCACCTCCATAGATGGGGAATCCAAAGTATTTAGCCAAAATGACAGAACTGCAAGTCAAGGATAGCAGAGCAACAGTATGGCCTCCTCAACAGGATTTCATCACACTGGATATTAGGGGTGGGGGGGAAAGACAATTTCCATTGGCTGAATAAACTCTTTGCCCTTTGTATCTCATGCAGCTCATCCTAAAAATTGCACATATCTGTTGGGAAACCACCCGAGAAGCAAGACAGCGTTTCGATATCATGCAGTCCTTGACATGAGGTGGCAGTCAGGCAATGCCTCCCTCCCTCGAGTTCAGCAAAAAAAATCTTGCAATTATACTTGGTCATTTCATTTTTAAGAAATAGCTTTGTTCATTCGGGCTGCTGAGTCATTTTGAAATAACTATTTTTTACAACGTGGAGAATCATTTGTTCGACTGAAATCTTTCTGCTACCGTAGGTATACACACACAGACTTCGTTAATCCCCTGAAGACAATTAAAAAAATAAAAATGGAAAAATAAAAAATAAATTCTTAATTTGATCATGTATGAATGAAACAACGTGACATAAATATGATAAACTGACGTAATTCGTACTCCGGTTTCCTCCCACATCCCGCAAAAGCATGCGGAGTAGTTTCATTAAAGACTCGAAATTGTCCGTAGGTGTGAATGACCGTTTGTTTCTATGTGCTCTGCGATTGGCTGGCGACCAGTTCAGGGTGTACCCCGCCTCTCGCCCGCAGTCTGCTGGAATAGCCTCCAGCACGCCCGAGACCCTACTGAGGATCAGCGGTTCAGAGAATGGACGGATGGACAGACATTCCCAGTCATCTACAGGCAAGATTGTTCTATTTGCTAAATATTGTAAATGCTGAACAATACTTAATGCACGACACATACTGTATGCACACTAAACACTTTCATGGGTACGGCCGCACAATGTAATAATATCTAGTTCAAGGACTGTATCAAAAATTATTACTCCGCAAAGGAAATATGAAACCGTTTTTTTTATACTGTCCGAGAGGTATTGATTGAACATAATGCTTTTTACGTGTGCGTGTGTGTTACTTTATTTAGCTACACGAGTGAGATTTCTACATAATACTATATTGGTATTGTGTTGGTAAAGGCAACATTTTAGATATTTGTATTCAATTTTCTTTTTCATTCCATGAAAAAGTAGAGATAAGAACGGTGACGGTGCCGTTTTTGCACTTTGATCGCTTTCTTCGAAAAATAAGTCTATTATGCTGTTACTCTGACCTCACACCGACTCACTCAAGAGGAGACCAAAACACTTATCAGCTGCGCACAGTGCCACAGTGTCTGTTCACATTATATGCTAGCACATGCATTATATTTGATTTCATGGTAAGGAGTGTCTCAAAAAAAAAAAAAACAATGATTTCCAACGAATTTCGAGGATTAAACATTTCAGTGTTATCCCTACAAATGGCCGTCTGCTTTAAAATGAATCCACTTTATTGCCTTTCAGTACTCCGTTTTTATCCCAAATTATCCTACAAATTGTCACGTACTATTTGGATTTCAGCAACACTTTTCTTAGTCAAACACACATGCACGTATTGTTCCAAATTGTGTTGAAAGATCAGGGCATCGTCCAGTCAGACAGACAGACAATAAATTTGGAAATATCCACATCATGCCAATATTTCATAAAAGAGCACTTGGCAAAGTTCACAGACAGTCTTATCGTTTGGAGACTTGGCCCAACACCAGAATCATTGCTTTGTGGGTGCCACAGTCATTAAATAATAACCTACAGGACATATTCATCACGTGGTTGAATCATGCCTCACAAAACTAGTTATTGGTGGGTTTTGATAAGACTGCAGAGCATGTCTCAGTGATATGTACTTGTTTGGAAATAATTAACTAGTACATTAAGATCAGGCAGATTCCATTTTTACATTTGGAGATGTTTTACAATTTTCTTCTCACTTAAAAATCCATCCATCCATTTTCTGTACCGCTTATCCTCACTAGGGTGGCGGGGCGCCGGAGCCTATCCCAGCTAACTTCGGGCGAAAGGCGGACTACACCCTGAACTGGTCGCCAGTCAGTCGCAGGGCACATCTAGACACGGACGACCATTCGCACTCACATTCACACCGTCGCTGAGTGGGAACTGAACCCACGCTGCCCGCACCAAAGTCAGCCGAGCGGACCACTACAGTTAAAAAAATTTTATGAAATCGTTAAAACGTCTGGTTAGCACATCTGCCTCAGTTCTGAGGACCGGGGTTCAAATCCCGGCCCCGCCTATGTGGAGTTTGCGTGTTCTCCTCGTGCCTGCATGACTTTTCTCCACGTACTCTGAATCCAAATCCCAAAACTCAAGACAGTTTCCATAACCGAGTGAGGAAACCTTGACTTGTGTCATCAGCGTAACCAGTGTTTAATTTTGCAAACAGCCAAAAGAAAAAGACGAATACAAAAACCTCGTACAAAAAAAAAAATATAATTCTGTAATGTCGTAGTTGAAAATTATATCTTATACAAACAGATCAATCAGGGCCTCTTGTTGCATAATCAAAATCATTTTATTCACCTTTCATTACCATCCCAGAACAAATTTGTGTTTCCAAAAAAAAAAAAAAAAAAATCTCAACTTCACAAAATAAATAGCAATGCATCGTTTGTCCAGTTCAGATGAAGTTCAAGTGTGTGTCCTTGTCCACACCATAGTTAGTCTTGTGCTGCTCAAAGAGATTGCAAAGCTCATCCATGTACAACTGGTGAAGGGCGTCAAGATCCTCGACGGTCGGCTTCTCCTTCTTCTCCACCCTGATGGGCCGTCCAACTGCACACAGGTGACAAGTCGCAACAGGCTAAATGCAAGTTCTAATATGCCCAAGATACTTTTTCATGTTGATTTCAAAGTTTGTGGGTTGGGGTGCAGCAAACAGGGCACTTTTTACATCCAGGGCAAAAAGGCCAGGTGCTTGGACACCACTTGGGGTCTACGTGTGCAAATCCATCTTGTGCTGGGCTAGCACACTCTGAAGCGTACTCACGCTCGCTGACACTACTGTAGCCCGCCTGAGTTTTCTGCCAACATGAGGTTGGGAAATACATGCGATGTAGTTGAAGATATTGCCAATGTCCAAAGCTCATGCAGTGACCTCCAGTTGGCCCGCGGCATACACTGCAGGCGCAGTTGTCATTGGCGCCCACGGTACAGAGGTCAAATCAGTCAAAGTCTATCTTAGTGCACTCACCGATAGTATGGATGGCTTTTCTGTATGGCATGAGGCCAAAGGAGTATTGGAAAATCCCACGAGCATGGAAGAGTGGAAGGGAGATACCCATGATGCTTTGCAGCTTTTCTTGGACACTTCGAAGCCAGGTTCCTCTTGAGTTTCCCACTTGATCAAACACCTCATTCTCACCAAACGAGAAGACCGGCACCAGGTGAGCACTGGCAAAAAAAAAGGTTTCACAACAGGCATATGCAATCTATTGAGCACTTTAAATCTGTTCTGCTTATGATTCTCAATCTCAAATCACGCGACAAGCTTTCCCAGGAAATTCCGTGACTTGAACAAGCTTCTGTTTAACAAGTTGACGCTCAAGCCGCAAAAGACGCGACATGAATAGACTGACGCAATTTTGCCGACAAGCCACAGAACCTCGGAAAATCAGGCCCCTCTGCTCTCACCCATGCTCCATGGCCATTTTAATGAAACCTTTCTTCTTGGCCAACAGTACATTGTACGTCCCAGGGTGGGCATCAAGTGCCTCCGGGGCGCCACCGACGGCGATCGCAACAGCATTGCCGCCACCCCTCTGACGCAGGGGATAACTGGCGCTCTCTTTATCAGACGGAATCAGACCTGCAGCATTGCAACAGAGAAGAGTATACAATATGTGGTAGTCAAATGAACTTATGAATTCAATAATAATAAGTGTCAAAAATACCAAAAAAAATTGTCATCCATGGTAAAGGTTTCACTCAACTATAACACTTATTAGTGTAAAAACTTTTAACATTTTAACATCCAACTGTATGTTTTTCTAACAGTCTTTCACTTTGACGTAGACTTTAACCCAGGGCATTTCAGTTCTGTGGTGTATCAGTCTGAACACTAGGGGCACTATAAAAAAAAAGGGGTACATCGATAAGCGACAAAGAGGAAATAAAAAGTATGGTTGATATACAAGTAGGAATAAGGATGCCGTGTTATCGGTGTGTGTTGATTACAAAATAAATTGAGAGGACAACTGATATCATCTTCTTTTTTTTTACTCAATGTGACCAAGCCACAGTGTCGTCCGCCGCGGCTGAGCGGCGCAGAGCGGAGCGGCTGACGGGGCCCAAGAATATCAGTGTTTGCAGGACGGCCCGCTGTCGCAACTCGCGGACAAGCCGCTCCGACGCTGCCTGATCGAAGTTCATTGTCCATTTTGTATAGCATAACTTGCTGTTGGCTAACAAAAGTGTTATCATCCACGTTTACTTTAAAGTACTATGTCTCCCCACGGCTGACATGGCTTGTTGTAAGTCAGGATGGTAGATGGTATCGGTGTGCTAGTGTCGGAGCATTTTTTTTTTAAGTCAAAGTCTCGTGTGTACACAATTGAAGCGTAAGAGTAATGAAATCGTGCAAACCTGCGCACATTATGTAGTCTCTGAAGAATGGGGTTCGAAACCAAAGGGGCAGCATGAGCAGGTAGCAGGTGAGGCCTGGAAACAGTTGCCTGAAGCCTGTGGAGTAGGTGCAAAAATTGGTAAAGGCTCCTGCCACCAGGACTCCATGGGGGTGGAAGCCCAGGACATAGTTGTGTCGAGGGTCCAGTTCAGCTGTCTTCAGCAACTGGGGAAAATATCAAGACACAGACATACATTTCAACTGTTAGATCTTTTTTATGTTAATCGAGTGGAAATTTGTATGACACAGCATTTGTAGTGATTCCTGAAAGCGCCGCACAGTTGTCGCCCAGCTGCGTGGCGCTCGTACGGCACACGTGCCTTCTCCCTGCCCTCGTTTCGCCAGCCGTTTGCTCTTTGAACCCTTTCGCCGCGCAATCGACAAAATCCCACTATCCCTCCGCACGGCTCGCTTCGTACAGGCGACCGAACGCATTGCAAGATTTGGTTGCGAATACTGAGACAATCATTCATAACATCATAAGGCGCGCCGTAATGTGAGAAGAGGGATTCTCAGGGCCCGTGACTGACAGGAGCCCAAGATAACATTTTCAAAATGCAGCATTAAAGTGGTGGGGCCCAAAAGCAATATTTTTTTCATAAGCCCCTCAAAAGTATTCGATATACTGTATCAATATATATGTACTGTATATATGTATGTATGTAAACAGCATTGCTTTCCTCTATTTCTTTCTTTCGTATTTTGCAAAACTCATGCACTCACTTTGTCCAAATCATAAAGCGCTGGGCATTTCGGGAACCTTGACGACAAAAAAAAGAATCAATATAGATGTTACATAAATATTATAAAATGTTGTTTTATGTCACTGCAGACTACAGATGAGTTAGTATGGTAATAGCTGACAGTGGTAGTCAAAAACTTTCCCATGACAGTGTGTTTCACGTGTTCCCAATTATTATTTTTTTTAAAGGCACAGTAATCTTACTGTGCTGTATGGAAATGTATGAGTGAAGTCATGAAACGTTGTCCAAAAAAAAATGTCCTCCTTTCATTATTCTAGCATTTAGCAAATAGAAATAATGCAGATAATCCTAGTTGACCTAAAATAGGGACGGTTTAGTGTGATTTCATGTCAGACAGTGAGGGAAAAAGAACTTGTCTTTTTACTGTATATAGTGTACGTAAACATTCGGTTCCAACTGTACACTGAACTGTGCATTAAACATTAACAAAATGATTTGCCGATGGTCAGGTGAATTATTTTCTCTGATGATCAACACTGCAAAAGATTAGATAAGGTATATGGTAATGTGAGGAGTGTTGACATGTTTCACTATGAGCACTGAACATCTGGCCTCTTGTGTGGTTTGTTTTTGCACCATTATTTGTGGAAAAATAATCAGCTCCCCTCGGTGAGCGGGAGATTAGTACAGCATTTCAAGCTTCAAATGCTCTAACCATTTTCAGGCATCTCTGCAGCCACAAATGAAGAATTGAAAATATCAAAATGTGTATTGAAAAACTGCGATAGAGGCGCTCTGCAACATTTCTTTAATTTACATTATTTGATTTTCTGTATTGCTGTTTTCTATCTCGTGTATTGCATCCCGATAGGTTATGTATCTAACCGAGTGACCTCCAAGTTTGTCATATTCATTCTTGATGAGTCACACATCAAAATCATTATCGTGTCCTAAATAACACCTCCGCATGTTGTTTGTGGTGGATAAAACCTTGGGTCAGAACTTTAAATTGTGCATTCAATTGTGTTAATACTTCATTAGTGTAGTAACTGCACGTAGTATTTTACTTTAACTTGGAACTGCTGGACTTTATGCTATCTCACATGATACTAGACAAACAGATGTCGTAAGGTATCTGCCAAAGATGTAGCTGTCGTATACGGTATATGTTTTCAAAACTTAGAACCAAATAACTAAAGCACATGTATGTGCAGTAAATGAGAGAGCTTTTTCTTCCTGACTAATATGCAGAGACAAACTCGCTCCCCCAAAAGAAGTCTTTCGTGATCACACGTCAGCTGGTTTCGTTGAATCTGATCACGGTGTCATTAGAAACAGCGGTTAAAAGACTCCCAATGAAATGAACTGAAAAGGACACTCCTTCCGTTTTCCACATTGCCTCTTTGTCCCAGTATTAATGCGCCATAGAGTCAGATGACACTGGAAATAGCACATGCATAGGAGAATGTGGGAGAAGGAAGGTATAAAGGTTGGAAAAATTGGAAATCAATTACAAACTGTCGGAAATTCCAATTGGCATGTTGTTTTTTTTTGGGGGGGGGGGTCTGTACGAAGTATGTCAGAAAGGTTCCAGGACTGATGTCACAAAAAATACATTTCAAACCCGAAAATATCTACACAAGAAAATTCTACCATTATGAATGTTTTTCATATTTTTAATTAGAGATTAATCGTTACTGTGCGGAGGAGCAACAAATACCTTTAAAATTACATTTTACCGTAACATTTAAAATATATATAACTCAATATTAGTTTAAATCACATTGCTGGTGACACTAATGCAACAAACTATCACTTTAAACGCATGATGCTGATGATGAAGTTAATGTGCCAAACCATTGAATATTTCGTCATTTTTTAAAATTAAACTCGAGTGTAAGTTTGATGTTCTTATCTTGGGCATTTTTTTCTTGTAAAATGACAACTTTCTCCCTTGTACTTCTGCCAACCTTTCCCTCATAAATTGACATAACTCTTTCTTATAATATTGTGTTGTTTTCTATTACAGTGCTATTGTTTTTCTTTGCATATAAGGGAGATAGTACAGTGTCTTCCTCAGACCAATAAAAAGTAATGGATTTAATCTGCAGGTTTCACTCTATGAGCTCTTCAAACTCCCGGTAAACTGCGCTTTAAGTGTCAACGGCTTAACTTCGAACATAAATGTGACGTCAAATATTTGCTCAAAAAGCTGACAACTCCAAGAAATATCTATGCACAATTAGTGCTTGACCACAAGAGGGACACAACAGGCTAAAAGAGGGAGGACATGTACAGTCAGGATCTTCCTTGTTTTGAGTCAGAACAAGGTTAACAGGAGGGCGAACGACTTTCACGATTTGCTTGCCTTGCAAATATGCTTCAGGGCAAATCATAAGCAAAATTTAAGCAAAACTGCAAAACTATACCATTCAATCCGACCAAATTGCATCTCTAAGAAAGGGAGCAGTGTTTGGCCAATGGTTCTGATCATCAAATAAATGCAAAGGTCATTGTGAGAAATAGTTAAATACACTTATTGAAATGTGCTTATCTGGCTTCATTGCAAACGCACAGGAGAAGAGTGAGAGGCAGAGATCAATCGCAGACTTCCTCTCGTCAGTGAAATTTGAGCTGGCAGACAAGTGGGTGTAAAGTGAGCAGAAACCAGCCAGAACAGCGTCACACAAGACGGACAGTGGTGGGCTCACCGCACACAACATTTCCATTTTCACTTTCAACTGCTCCAATCTGGACTTGATGCATTTTACGTATGATACTAGTCAAACCGACGATGTCATACTGCATCTACAAATGATCAATCCATTCAACACTGCGAACCTTACGTGATACGCGCGACTAGTACTACTAGTGAAGCGCTAGATGTTAATTGTATAATGTCACTAGTAGTACTATAGTAGCACATAGTTGTGCAGCTGTAGTTGTTCTACTAGTGCGCTGAATTGTCTTACTAGTGAGGACGAAGAGCATACTAGAAAGAAAAAAGACAAATCTGGCCTATCAATAGATTTTTACGTACACGTGACAACATCTGGGTACTGGTCACCATCGGTACCATACTAGAGGACTGGCGTCTGCAAATTGCAACCAAAAATACATCTTAACAGTAACAAAGGATGGCTAGTAAGTCTTTGGGAAGTTATCGGAGGGGATTAGATCTTATTTCAGGAAAGCGGTATGATGCCAATGTGACGACATATGACTTCCGCTTTTGATGGCAGTCTCCGTATTAATTCGCTATACGAGCTTTTCATATGTCAGTATTTGTTTACATGCCCGAGGTGTGTTCAGTGACACTCCGTAAATGGGATGCAATATGTTCTTTGTTAGGAAAATGATTATTTGTATCAGAATGCTTTTGTTAAAACACTGTACAATCGCACTGTCATAACATGGAATTGATTTAGTTTTTGAATATACAGTAAGACTACATATGATCAGCGGTTAAGAAGATGGATTGTCAGCCAGAGCTGCTAGGAAGGCAAACCACCGTAGTTCCTTACTTGTGTCACGTGTTTTTGTTGTTGTTGTTGTTGTTTTTGGGACAATAAGGACAGATGTCTTGTTTTTGTTTTAGTTCCTCATTTTAAAAAAAGACTACTCAAGCGTCAACTTTTTCCTCATGTTGTTGAGATTGTAAGGTGAAATCTGCAGCTGGCTACTAGTGTGAACTAAATGGGTGGCAAACACGGAGAAATGGAATGGCCGTCAGCAACACAGAGTATAAGAAATATGAACCTTCATATTCACCTTCAACCTTCAGCGTGCACCCAAAACCAGAGACAGACTCATCGGTCGCTCATGGAAACGGTTGTCAAACCTTGCACACTGCGCAACAAGGTGTCATAGCATTTTTTACCCCCAAAAATTGTCAAAAGTCAATCGTGTGCATTATACATAGGTATAGGAGAAATGTATGCCGCCATCTAGAGGTTTTGAAAAAGCTGTACACTTTCATTCCACTATGTCACCGCCCCCTAGAGGTTATGAAAAAGGTGTACACCTTCATTCTCGTATGCCACCTAGAGGTTATGAAAAAGGTGTAGACTACACGTTCATTTCAATATGATAGGGGTATATATGATTGCATATATGCATTACACATAGGTCAAAGGTGTTTTCCAGAATTTTGAGGTCAACTTTTGGGGTGCGTATTATACATGGGTGCGCATTAAACATGAGAAATTATGGTAACTTGGGGTACATGTTACACAAAAACTCAACCAGTTGCTCCTATATGTCTGAAAATTTGTAGTACAATTCGAAATCACGCCGTCAGTGGCTCGAACGCCCGATGTGCTGACCACACACATTATCAGAATTCTTTGCCAAAAATATATCCTGTTTAACATTTACAATAATCGGTCAGAATCATTTTAGAGGCCCATATCCAATCGCTGATTTCAATTGAAATCATTGTTTCGAATCTCAATGCTTGGTCTCCCTTGTTTATTATAATCATGACTGATGTCTCATGAAGTTGTACTTATTTATTATTCGGTACTATTAATATTTAATGTTGTTTTTTTGGGGGGGGGAGGCATTTGAAAATAACTCGCTTCTCCCTATAGAACCTTTGTGCTGAATCCACCATCCAAAATTATCTTATTGATCATTAATAATATTTAGTTGGGCTTTTTTGGCATTTGGAACGAACTCGCTCCTCCCAAGAACCTTTGAGCTGGACCCGTTATGCATAATTGTTTGCCTCGGGACTGCCTGGGCCTTTGATGACTTTGAAACCTTTTCACGCAGTAAAAGATTGGACACATAACCCTCTGTGTAAACCTGACATTTATGTCCCTCATTTCCAAAGCTAGCTATTGACAAGCAATAGCCTCTAAATGAGTAAGGGTGTGCTTGGTGTAAATCATTTCTTTGGACTCTTAAAAGCAAACAGGACCTGGCCCAAAATACTTAACAAAGTACTAGCAATGAGTGAAAACATAGACGTTCCAGCGTCCAGAGCAGTAGCCAACAACAGCACAAGAGAGTTAAATCCATATAATGGTATTTATAATACAGTGATACCCCCGAAGTTTATCTCTTCCCACTGATCGACTTCCAATTTTCTTAGAAAAATGTATTGTAATTTTAATAATACGCTCCAGTGTCAACAACAATAGAATTACTGTGACACAGCATTTTATTTTATTTTTATTTTTATTTTTTTTTTACATTCATAAAAGTGCATGAAGAAGTTAACTGGTGGCCAGCAAAAGCAAATTCACCATTAATTAACTAACTTGAAGACATGTGGTAGATAAGGGCGCGTGTTGTGATGAATGACATGCAGATTGATTACTGTGTGTACCCAGGAGGTGAGTCTCCTCACATGAACCTGTTGTGCCAATTATTATTATATATCCATTATTCTTTGTATCGTATCAAGGATGTCTCCTGATTGACGCATTATCCATCCAATCACATTCAAGGAGCTTCACTGCCTCGCAGACAGTGGGAAATTTTGGAAATTTGCTAACTGGCGGCGGACATGAGGATTGGAAGCTGTTCGTCAGCTAGGGACAATTGCGAAATTGGTCCACTTGCTGCGAGGACATACGTAATGACGCTGCTTGATCGGAGATCAGATTAGATTAATCCAAAGGAGTACAGCAAGATGTCCTGAGCCATTTTGTTCTGAATTTCTGAGGTCACGCTTAGCCGCAATATGGATACTGAAGATCGTTTGATTAAAAGTCATCATCATCAGTATCGGCATTGCGGGTAAGCTTGACCTCAGAAAAAGCAGCAGCACTCTACATCTCACCTTGATAGGGAAGTAATCCCGCATGTAGTCCCATAGTTTGATTCCACACAAGTAAGGCACCCTGCGGCCTCCATGTGAAGGACTGTCATAGTCAAAGAACCACCAGACAGAATAAAGCACGCTGATCAACCAGTACCGAGTGAAGAGCAGGTAGACGAACAGGAAGATGCATGTGGGTGCTGAGGAGAGAAAGACAAAATTAGAGCTTTTGGGAGGAAAGCAAATAAGTGAAGAATTGATAAATGAGAGACTAGAGTGATTCTGTCAACAAGTTAACATTTATGTGCAGCGCCGTTAAAGGGCCAGCTTCTGTGTGGATTGGGAGATGTGCTTATCATGAATGTCACATACCCCCCATCATAAGCAGGCCATTAGAAGCATCTAATGGAGCGGCTTGAGGCAAAGCGAACACGTGATGCGCAACGTGACGTGCGGTTACAATCATTTGCTGTGCGTCACTGTGGAGTCGGCAAGTTGATCTCACTCGTGGGATTGAGGAAAATAAGCGCTGCAGACGCTTTGTTGATACGTGCAAACAATGCACCTGACCAAACGTCATCGTAAGAGACACTGCCCTGGTAGGAACCACAAATTTCTCTGCTTTTAATTTTTATTATATGTACAGTAATATTTATAACTATGGTGAAAATGTCCTTTAAAAAAAGAAAAAAAATTATTTTGTTTTTTTTTGTTTTTTTTGGTTTTTACATTATGATTGTATTTGTGGGGGGGGGGGGGAAATAACTTCAATGAAAAAAACAACTGTGCTTTTCTTGAAAAAAAATAAAATAATAAGGACATCGCTAAGCGACCGCAAACTTTTGAACACGACTGTATATTTGAAATCGGAAGTCAAGGAAAATAGTGGCAACCAAGTTTAAAGCTATCGTTTGATTTATATCAAGAAGGCGTTTGGTGGAAAGTTAACATTTGGGTCCAGATTTTCTGTCGATATGAAAATAACAAATCCATTTTTCAAGAAACATGAAGCAGACACTTTATTTGCTGTCGTGGAACTAGTAATAGATTTAAATGAAACACATCAATTCTTCCTCAGTTCCTTGGCACCAAGACGCCACAAGATGGTGCCAAATTATTACTTTCATTGCTTTGACCTGAGCACAATAAACAGCAAATAGTTGAGTTTTCAGCAAATAACAGAGGCTCGGTTCCCGCCCCCCCCCCCCCCCCCCCCCAAAAAAAAATCTGCAAATAGTTGAATTCACGAATGCCGAAGCACGAACATCCGGGGTTGATTGTAGCTCTTGCAATGCTTTACTCGTGACCTGTTTGGCTCCCTCTCTGAGACGCACATTTGTCAAGGTGACTTAAAACTTCACTCTCGAAAGAAACCACCACTTGTACACAGAAGTTGCACAACACATCGGATTAACATTTGACATTTGACGTACCACGCTATTAATTCTCAATCCCTGGTGTCTCTAATGCACCCACCCGAAAAAATGTGATCAAATACACTCACCCAAGGCGAGGAAGGAGAAAACCCACTGCAGCACCGCAACAGTCTGCAGTCTCCTGTGGAGGGGCACGCCGACTGGCGCAAAATCAATCTTCATTTTGGCCCGAGGAAAGAGCGAAAACTCGCAGAATCGCAACTGGTGGGTAAGGAAAGGAGCCAGTGAAGAAGGTCCAAAGTCTGCCCTCGCTTTCATCACCTGCTGATTGACTCACTGATCTCAGACACTTTGCTAAATCAGTCTTACCATATCATCCCACATCTGATCTTTGACCCTGTAAACCTTGACCTTCTTCATACAGAACCTTCAAACATGAGCGTATGACATATTTGGAGCAATGCAAAAAAGTTTGGCTCTTTTCGAAACTGCCTCTGTGGCACAAAGGTTCAGGTTTTGTAAGACTGAAAATGTCGGCCTCTGCAAAGGCAGCCCCATCTGGCTGAGAGAAGACAAAAGTGCAACTCCAGATGAGCAGCGGTTATAAATGACAATTCTCTTCATTCGTAGCGGAAGAAAAAGCGTACGACTCAATGTCACAAGGTCAACGTAGGTTATATGGATTAAAAGAGCCAATGACGTGCCTCGGAAACAGAAATCAAGACAATCCGATCGAGTACTGATATTACTTATATGTTCTTTATCAGTTTCCCTCATCTCATAATTTCCCAGCACCTGTTGGGCAATATTTCACTTAGTTAAAAAAATATATATAATAAATCCGATGATTTCGCATGGCACTAATGTGTTATTGTTGCACAGTGGTTGGGAATTCTTGAAAATGGATGTGGCAATGAATCTTGAAATTTGTTTTTATATTTTCATGGTTAGTATCATTTATAAATGTGTACACACATCCATTGTATTTTTTCCCCCGTATATTAAATAAAACAACAACAAATGCCTCAAAATTACTTACAAAGGAGTGAGAAGCATTATTGAATTCGACTCCATGAATAAATAGATCTACTAATAAATTACTTCAAAATAATAACTACTTTTAAATAATAAAATGGCTCTGCTATTGAAAGTAAATATAGCTCCATAATGAATGTTATTGTTCATTTGCCTGTGTTTGTCCTAAAGGCTTTACGGCCTAAAGATTTTACACTGAATACATTTACACGTCCAATTGCAAGCACATCTACAAACATGCAGTACACATGTAATAGCCAGATATTTACGTCATTATTTCATTGATGATCAGTTTGGAAGGGTACAAAAAGGCACCAATGATCGGATTGAGACCGGAAGTCGCGTTATGATTCAAAATAAAAGTAAACTTATTTGCTTCGAATTGGGAGCGCTGGTCTCCTATTTCAAATGTAGTACGGAACAGACACAAAGATGTTGTGATTAGCGCAAATGACGTCGTAAGGTTGATGCCCCCCCCCCCCCCCCAAAAAAAAAAAAGCAGCAACCTTTTCCGGTGCTGAACCCGGAAGTCATCTGCAAAATGTCTGGCTTGACGTTCTCATCCCCAATTACGGACACAGACCACATCCGAGCAGAAAACGGTCATTTGGGCTTAGATCTTGCTTTTAAGAGTGCAATGATCGGCAACGCGCGCGCGGGCGTGCTTTAGGAGTGCGATGGATTTGTGTTTCTTCGAATCTAAGCTGAAGTAAAACGTCGGCTCGCCCAAACACGCCTCCGTCGTCGACAGCGATCCTCCATTCCATTTTGATTCCGTGACCGATCCGCAATCTTGCCAGCATGGCGTGGCCGTGCATCAGCAGGGCGTGCTGCATGGCCCGCTTCTGGAACCAGGCGGACAAGGCTGACATCGCAGTGCCTCTGGTGTTCGCCAAGCGCACGGACGCCGCAGAGATGCAGCGCGTCCGGCCGCAGCCTCCGTCGCGGGCCGGGGTCGCCATAGAAACGCAGCCGCCGCCTCGCAGCGCGTCGGAGGAGCGCGTGTGCAGCTCGGTCACGAGGGAGGACTTTAAACACTGGAGAGTGCGCCCCCAGCCCAGCTGCAAACCCAAGAACGAGTACCGCGGCCCAGAAATACCGTTCGACAGCGAGACCCAGTACCAGAAAGACTACAAACCTTGGCCCATCCCCAAAAGGCGCGACCACCCGTGGATACCCAAGCCGTCCGCGGACACGTCGCATCGCCACAGCGGCGTGGAGAAAAGCGCCATTGCCGACCAAGTGCAAGAGAAACACCTCATGCGGAGCCACCGGGGGAAGAAGAGGCCGAGGGCGGCGGAAGGCGAAGGGCGCGCGGCCGCCGATGCTGTCAACAGGCAAATTCAGCAGGAGACTTCCGCCGGCACCTCGTACAAGTGAGTACAAACCCGCAGCCATTCCCCAAGTCGCACTTGGTCGCGGGGTTCTTGCAGCCTTTTCTGCAATTTGCTGGAAAAACTCACCTATATGCTGTTTTGAGAAACTGCTACTTCGGCGCCATCTTCGTGGAGTTTCATTCCTGCAAAAGCAAAGCTTTTTTCGGGGGTTGCGTCAATTGCTTGCCAATTTCAGCCGTTTCGGGCAGTACTTTGACGATGAGGGGGCGGGATCGTCGGAATTCGGAGACGCCGGCCTCCGGGCGTGGTACCACGTGCCGCAGCAGCGCTGATCTCGACTGGAAGTCGTAGCGAGAAGGAGAATATTCGATGTTCACACGGCGCAGAGAGAATTCACTTTATTGACGGCGGGGGATTTTCAGAGTGCTTACGGCCTAACGTTGCGTTTTATGCATTAACTCTATTTGCTTCCATTCGTTTACAAATCACGATTGCGCTTTGTAAACGCGTATTTACTTCAGTTAGCCCTCGGTAGAGTCAACATTTTCGGGGGTACATCATATTTTTCCCTAACATGAGGAATAATCAAAACAATCGTGATTATTGTTTTGGCCATAATCGTGCAGCCCGTACCTGTAAGTGTCGTTGTGTGCTCGCTTTGTTTGTGTGTGTGTGTGTTAAAGACACAGTTGTTTGAAGGTTTATAGTTAGCGTAACAGCCAGGCTCATTTCTGTTAACCCATCTATGGCATTTCACACCATATGTTAGCCAGATGACGTTTGTTAGTCGAAGTTAGACATTTTGTGTTTAAGTGCTCCATGTTCCATGTTCTTGTTTTACAGTGGCAAATGAAAAAGCATCGAAACAAGCACACTGAAAAGTGCCTTAAAGCAGCTCAACTGTGGCTTAATATTGCGGATGGTGGGCACAGGTGCTAATTTGAAATATTTATGAAATGCAATTACTGTACACGGGATAGTCACTGCATTCAACCATTGTCAATTTACTGTGTATGTAATTCACAACTCAAATTTGAAAGGTAAAGACGAAAAGAAAAAAAACAAAAGGAACTCAAGGAGAAGAAAAGGAAAACAACGCTGAGTCGAGCCAAGTCAAATCGATGGCAAAAACAACAATCCATTTCAAACTCAATTCTATTGTATCATATTGAAGGCACTTTATCTTGAATGCCATATTATGCCTCATAATAAGTCACGAGTGGGCGACGTCAGCCCCCTGAGCCTTTGTTCATGTTCTCTTTATTCAAACAGACAAAGCCTACTCTGTCATAGTGTACTGACCAAGAGGGAACTTTTTTGTTTTTGTTTTTAATCTATTATAAAGTGGAGGGAAAAAATAGCACTTGAAAGTCCTTTTTTTCCTGTGACAAAGAAGCAGGAGCTGGAGGTTCATTGAGTTCAGAAAGAGAGAGTCTTGATTTCCCATGTAGCAATGAAACATCTTTTATTGCACTGAACTCTCCAACCAAATCCTTTCAGATGAGACTTTTCGTTCGGAAATGTCTCCCCCCCACCCCCCCCTGCGCTCTCAAAATCCTCCCCTGTCTTCTGAATGACTTTGTTAGCAGAATGTAGCCCACAGCAGCGGAGTGACTGACTTTTGAAAATGATCCTCTTAAGAGACCCTGCAAAGCCTTGCTTCTACTGACAAGCAGTGAACACAGCAATGCAAAAAAATCTACTTCAGCAAGAGCGAAGTTGGGCACAACACGAGAAAATGGTGGGTATTACCCTTCCCCAGATAGTTCAACTGATTTTTATGGTCTGTTGCCGTTAAGCCGAGTTCACATATTTTTACCAAAATGTAATCCTAAAATCTCTACTGATACTCATTTGTTCCATCAGTTCCTCGTCGGGCCTACTAAAGCTGTTTTATGTAACCCATTTAATCTCATATTAGTGTGTGTGATTACACTTAATTCACACTACATATACCATTGAATGAGTTGCGTAAGATACTGGTCCAAGCCTTCTTGAAATAGCGCGCGTGAAATGCAACCAATCAAAGTGCCAAGCGTCACATGCATCATAGTGAAGGTTACCCGAAAAAACTCAAAAGTCCGCGGCTCAAACTCCATCATCATTGACCCACATCTAACGTTAGTTATTGTCAATACTCCAGTCGACATTTAATGTTTGCCGAGAAAATTAGGGAGGGCAAAATCCCTGACGCTCTTCACACTGCAGGATAATCGAGCCTGTTTATGTGTATCCCACTTTATAGAATTTACCTGAGGGACACTCTCCTGCAATGTCTTCTGTTCCAACAGACTGGTAGAAAGTGAATAGATGGACACGTTCTAGTGACTTATAGTATCAACTACAATAAATGTTTTCAGCTGCTGACCTGGCTCGTCATGCTCATATTAGTAAACAATAGACGTATGGTTTGATCTTATTTTGCTTGTACATGTATCGTGACAATGCTTGCTTAGCAATAAGTAGTTTTCTAGTATCGCAGCCCATATTGTACCACGTTCAAGCGGAGTTGCATGCTGCGTCCTGGCGCGTTTCCACTCCTGTGGGCGCCAGCGATTGGTTGCAGCGGAGAAGCCTTTCCCTGCACGTAAACTGCACCACAGCGGGTCAGCCCGGTCAGCAGCTTTAGTCTCCACAGCAAGAAATATCATCATGATAAGAATAGCTTGTGATGTGTACGAACATCCGCCAAATAACAAACATGCCGTCACATTAGTGAGAGGGGATTTATTTGACATTAGATTTTTATTTGGAAATAGTCATGAGCCCAATTTAATTTAACCGACTAACATTTTTTTTTCCTCACTAATGTTCACGCTTTGTAGTTTTAAGTATTTTTTTGAAGCTTTATTTTACAAAAAAAAAAAAAAAAAAAGTTTTGTTTAAGCCTGTCCTCTTCATTGTCAGCCATTTTAGAAATGATATTATTGTTGGATCCCCATCAGAAGCAGAGAACTGTGATTGAATTTCTGGCTTTGGAACGGTAACCACCGCTAAACATTTTCAAAAAGTTTCAAATGTGTATGGGGAAACTGCTGAAGGCTGCAAAGCACAGTCAAAAAGTGGGTGTCCAGGATCAAAGGTGAAGAACCAGAGCCTGGCACTATACCCGGGGATGAACCAATGAAGATGTTGTGCCGCTCCTTTGCTTGTCATGGAGGTCACTCAAAGTAGGCTATTATTCGGTATTTTTGTTCATGTGGGGGGGAATATGTTTTCCCATCACAACGCGTAATCCATCAAATAAGGGACGCAAAAATTAAACTGTTGAAGTATCACTGAATAAGATCTGTAACCTCACCTCCTGCTATTGTTGGATAAGTGAGAGGCATCTCAATCTTGGAAAAGCTATTTGATTTGAATTAAGAATAAAAGCATCAAAGTTGCTTCAAAACAAAGGACATTTTATTAATTATTCAGTTTTTCTGAGATGTTTGGGGGCCTCAGGCAATTGCCTGTGTTTTCCCAATCGTCCGTCCGCCCCAGTTAATGGGGAAACAGAAGTTCCGAAACTCCTACAACATAATACATAATGGTATTTTGGTTGTTGTATTATTTGTTGCAGCAGACTCACTTTCATTGATTGACAACTGCGCAGTAGATCAGTGTTTATTTCATCCGATTTGCTCTATAATTCCACCTTTTTTGTTTTAGCTACTACCATGGTGATACAAAGCCACTGATGCCCAAAGCACGTGCTTTGATTTTCTGCTCTGTTGCTGGTTAGCTTTGTAAAATGGTCCCCTATCATTATGCAAATGTGCTAAAATCTCAGTTGAGATCTTAATATCATACTATGTATTACACAGTATATGTACGAATGTATTCCCAAATCATGTGTATTTGAATAAATATAATGTACTGGTATTATGTATGGAAATAATATATTTTCATTCATTCAATTATATATTATTGCCTTAGTCACTTGTAAATCCAGTCTAAAAGCTTTCAGGTTCGGCCGTAGTGTATCAATAATGTATCACGAGAGAGCGAAATCTTAAAACATAAAACAAAAAGGTTTGGAAATGTG
Organism: Phyllopteryx taeniolatus; assembly: GCF_024500385.1. Classification (NCBI taxonomy): domain Eukaryota; kingdom Metazoa; phylum Chordata; class Actinopteri; order Syngnathiformes; family Syngnathidae; genus Phyllopteryx; species Phyllopteryx taeniolatus. Next base: position 4,647,961 of record NC_084518.1, on the reverse strand, counting down.
TGTTTGATAGATTATTTATGTATGACAGTGTTTCTTGCCAATAAACTTTAGCCCATTTGTGTTTTGTTTACTGTATACAGTATACCCTCCCGTAGTCTCAAGTCCATGCGGATCTCAGGAACACAGGAATTATTGTTACGCTGAGCGTGAATAGCATCGACAGAATGTTATTGTACAGGCTGGTGTTCCGCACTGTGGAACCTTTACACGTTCCCAGCCGACACCCTGTGGCGTTATACACCCGTCCTTGGATGCCATTGTACTGTATCATCTGTTTTTGCGCTGCAGCTTCTTGGTCCATCCTGGCCCTGAAAGCGAGCCTAAGTCCTGTTATGTCATCACTCGCTGTGTGTGATTTGCTTTCCATCCCTGCAGTGCGCTGATGGTAGTAGTTCTCTTTTTAAAAGCCATGTCCCAGTCATCAGCCTTTGTGCTATGAACAATTTACTTTTCACGTTATGACATGATTTAAGCCCTCTGGCTTGTTTAATCAATTATTAGTTAAAACTGTGGGCATATTTGTGCTCGAGGAGTCAATGGAATAGAAATCTGTGCAAACCAACCAACTGGAAGATGAAGTCAAAGGTATCACCTAATAGTTGAGCTTAATTATCTAAATTAAATGCACAGCTTTTGTTTGATTAATTTGAGAAAGACGTGTCAGCTGACGACCTATTTTAATGACCCAAATGCAAAAAGCAATTGTAACCTTGTAAACAATCGCAGGCCCCCAAATGTATTTGCATGGAGGCTGTCATTTTTTCCATCTAGAATGTTCTATTAATATGGCACTGGCTGCCTTTAAAGGTAGTGCAACATATATAGTACATGCAATTTAAATCTGTACATACATTCTTTTCTTGTAATATAGTATTGTAGTAATTGGCCTGCAAAGAATGGGACAAACATATACTTTTTAAACACTTGTCCTTCTGCAAAACATCTTTAATTAAAATGTTTCAACTGTGTGTTGGTTATTGTTCCCAATGCAACTTCATTATAACATTCAGCCAGCTCTTAACCTGCGAGAAATGTATTCTCTGCTATAAATAGAAAGTTTCACACAGTCTCCAAAGTATTTATTTATTTTGTTGTCCTTTTTTTTTTTTTACTTCTAATGATGCAGCAGGACATTAGCCAAGTATTGACTGCTTTGCCCTGTGCTTCAAGCTGCTGCCTAATGTAACTTTATTTACAGTGGCCAAGGACATTTAAATGTGCCTCGCTGTTGTTTACAGTGTGTGTTCATGACTCTGCTGGAGCCAAAGGGGAAGACTGATATTTGTCATCAGATTAGTCTGACGCAGTGGTGGAAACAAAGCTCAAATACTGTACTTTGTTTTTTTTCTAAAGGCGACTTGCTGATGAGTGGTTCAATGCAAAGGGTTTTCGCACATTTGTCACTATATTGACATTTTCTTTCAAGGTGTGATCAGATAGTAGACATAAAGTAATTTTATAGCAGCGTGCATGCATCATTGACATTGTTGCGCTCAAAGCACTCAGTGAACATGCAGGAAAACTAAAGTTGTAAAGACATCCATGTTTGATTATTATCAGTGTTTCGCCAGCTGTAATGACGTCTGAAGGTGACCATGAGGTTGCCCAGAAACCAGAAAGCCTCTGAGAGTATTTGTTTCCCCTTTTGACTTTGTGCCAACTCTAGCAACTTATTACTGGTTCATATTTAACATGCAATGATAGCAATCAATCAAAGATTGTATTGGATTAATTTAGTGGTCCTGGTTGAATGCTTTTGGTGTTTTCCAAACTTTGAAATCCATTTGGAGTATTCTGAAACAAATTATATGTATTTACCTAGACCTGCAAATTCTATAAACATACCTTTTGTCATGTTGAAACACTTCATTGACTCCAGTCAGAGCATGATCCCGTTGTTGATTATTAAATATTTTTATCTTTTACAAGTTAGTCTGTGTGCACATTCAAAAAGACGACTTCAAAATAACACTCGAGCACTAAGCATAAATTACATGCAAAAGCCTGGGCATATAGTGTCCACATACTGTAATATCCCACTTACAGTACCATCATTTCTCGTGTATAATGCGCCCCCATGTATAATACGCACCCCCAAAGTTGACCTCAAACTTCTGGAAAACCCTTCTACCGATGTATAATGCATTTTTACAATGCATGATTTTGCTTCTACCCATGTGATCAAAACGTGGTATTATCAGTATTTTGTTGTTGTTTTTTTCAAACAATTATTCTAAAGCACTGGGTTTGAACACTTAATCCTTTTTTTTAGCTCTTATTTTGAAATTCACAGCTCTACTTTTATTTTGTAAATTAGAAAACACACAGTTGTGCTCATATGTTTGATTACCCAGGCAGAATTTGTAAGATGGGTACAGTTCTTTAAAGAAAACATGAAGGACCAGGCGTAACACATCCATCCATCCATTTTCTGAGCCGCTTCTCCTCACTAGGGTCGCGGGCGTGCTGGAGCCTATCCCAGCTGTCATCGGGCAGGAGGCGGGGTACACCCTGAACTGGTTGCCAGCCAATCGCAGGGCACATAGAAACTAACAACCATTCGCACTCACAGTCATGCCTACGGGCAATTTAGAGTCTCCAATTAATGCATGTTTTTGGGATGTGGGAGGAAACCGGAGTGCCCGGAGAAAACCCACGCAGGCACGGGGAGAACATGCAAACTCCACACAGGCGGGGACGGGGATTGAACCCCGCACCTCAGAACTGTGAGGCTGACGCTCTAACCAGTCGGCCACCGTGCCGGCGTAACACATTGAATTTTATTTTAATGGGATTCAAATTAAACGGTCAAGCATTTCATAAAAGCATTATCTTTAAACAAAACATAACCATAAAGACATTAATGATGGTTGTTGTTCAGTCATCAGTCATATTTAAAAAAAAATAATAATTTTCACAAATTCTGCCAGGGTACGTAAACTTGTGAGCACAACTACATATATGCAGTCATACGTACCCCCTGTCATATTGGAATGAAAGTGTAGCTACAGTTTTTTTTATAATCACTAGGTGGCGGTGGCATTTTGGAATGAAAGTGTACAGCTTTTTCATAACCACTAGATGGTGGCATACATTTATAAAATGTGTAAGTATTTTCACTTTGCTCCTATACCTATGTATAATGCGTACTATTGACTTTTGACAAGTTTTTTGTAGGGGAATTACGGTATTTACGGTTTGCTATTCACGAATTCATCTAATTCAATTACATTTCAATAAAATTTTATGTATATAGCACAAAATAAAAACTGAAGTTCTCTTAGGGCATCTCTTAATTAATAAGTAATGTTAGATGAGTTAAAAATCCTTTTAAACTGTTTTGAGATCATAGTTTGAGGTATATTTACATTTTAAACTAGTATTATAGGCAATGATAAACATGGTGGTGCGTCCATTACTTGTACACTTCCTCCACAGATCATTGCACTTTATATCAAAAATTGGAATGGACACCTTTTCCTGTACGACGAGATAAGCACCGACTGACCAAGTCTTGAAAGGCAACATGCAACCATACATACTTACACACATCATACTTTGCTCCCATTTGCTTCACTTTATTAAACTGGTCTCATAATAAAACAGAAGATTGTATTTAAAGAGTTATTTATAACTCGTAACCAATGTGGTCTACATCACACTGCATAGCTTTGCACTTCGGCCCAGTGTACCCTCAACTATTTGCTTTAAATCAAAGGGAATAAACTCAATTACACCTTGACACGGCATAGAATATTGTCTGTACACAATAAAATGGAAAGGCCAGATCTTTTTTTGTTCATCTGGCTTTTATTAAATTTTGGAAACAGGCTCTTTCCTCACCCTCACAATGACCACGTGGCTTTTCTTCCCACAGAACCGAATTTAAGGCTTATAGAGATGTGAAGCCTGCCCAGATGATCCGGGCCAAGTCCCAGTACCTACCTCCGGACGAGAAGACCCGGTTGGAAACCAGCTATAGTGCAACATTCAAGGGACAAGCCCCGCTGCAGCCCACTGACAATAAAGCCCAGGAGAGGAGAAGGATACGCAGTTTGTACAGCGAGCCTTACATCGACCCCATTAAACAGGTGAGCGCTGAACTATTGATTCAACTGTACAATGTTTGTATTACAATTACCTTCAGAAATTGCCTGTGAATGCTGAGAGAAGAGAGACAAAATACAAAAGAAAGAAAAATAAAAAAGCTGTGGCTAAGACTCATCCATCCCCCCCCCCAAGCATTGGTACAGCTTATTAGTTGTTGTTGAGATATATTTACAGGACAACAGCAACAGTTGCGGGCATTGACATGCTAACTTGGCACTTGAGGTATGTGAGCGTTTCCCTCACAGTTCTGAACTTGGGATTTGAAGACATTGTTTCATGCAACCAAAGAAATACGGTGAACTCCCTCATGTTCTCTGTTCGGCATTCGCAAATTTACCTATACGCAGATTTATTTTTAACCAATCCTCTAGTCACGAAAAAACTCACTTATCAGTTGTTGTTTTTTGTGCTCAATAAAATGAAATAAAAGTATACTTTGGTGCCATCTTTTGGCATCGTGGTGCCAGGGAAATTTACCACCATCTTGTGGCATTTTGATGCCAAAGAACTGTGTTGAAGTGAGTTGAGGAGCTTCATTTCGACAAAAGTACTGCTCTGCCTCCATCTTTGGGCATCAATAGGCAGTTATAAACCTTTTTAGGGGGATGTCACAATTTGCGGCTGGACTCCGAATATCGGGGGTTCACCGGAGTACCTCAGCAGAGGCCTCACTATCTGGCTAGCTGCTGGATCTACTTCTTTTGCCGGCTTACTCATTTAGAGAGTCATCAGTTGCCTCTGTTGGGTGCCGGCACCCAGTCTCAGCATTCACACGACTGTTAAAACTGAAACTGAAGCATTTCAGCTCATGTCCGCTATCCAACATCCTCAGGTGGACAGGTCTACTGTCCCTCGCACTAAAGCCAAAAAGCCCGGGGCCGTAGCAGCCGGCCAGGGCAAGCTAGTGAAGAAAGCCAAAGAGCAGAGCACTGCACTGAGGGGTTCCAGAAAGATGACCTCGGAGAACCAGCCCGTGAGCCGGCCAGCATTGGGGGACAAGGAGAAAAGTAAAGAGATGAACAACAAACTGGCTGAAGCAAAAGAGTAAAAACCATTTAGCACCTTTCATATCTTATGTTTTGGGGGGGAAAGTAAACACAGAGGCTGCAAAATAGTTTTTTCTCTTCTGTCGACATCCTCTTTTTTTTTTTTTTTTTTTTTTGCTTCTGCTTTGCTCCCATTTGCTTCACATTTGTACAATATTAAAATAAGATGAGGTCATCTTTCCATTGTTGAATTTCAATTGCTCCTGTCACAAGTGGGCATGAGTGGTTTTTTTCTTTCTTTTCTTCCTCTGCTACTTGATGCCACCCCCACTCTGATCGCCTCCATTTCCTGGTTGCTATGGCGACAGGCTGCCTGCCTCGCCAATGCAATGGATAACGCTTGCATCTGCCGTTTGGCTTGATCAACTGAGCAGATCCTTGTACTGAGTTTATCAAAGATTAGCAATGATTGGAACTACTGAATAGAAATAACGATGAGAGCTGAGCATCTTTGATAAATGTCCTGCTTGGTTAATCATAAGTCTCTGATCCACGTCTTTTTTTTTTTTTTTGTACCTGCTATTTTATTTTAGTTGCCATTTGTGTGTTCATGCTTTAGGTATGACTGTATGCACGATCATAATTCTTTGTGACTTGGAGCCCAGTTTTCTCTAAATCTGTCTTTTAATGAGCAAGTACAGTTGTTTGGATCCCTTGGAGCATTTACCTCCTACATACTCACATGGCTATTTTAGTTTAGCTTAGTTCAATATTATTATTATTATTTATTAAATTATTTTTTTTTCCAAGTTTGCTGCCAGCAGACAATCTGAATCACTTATTACGCATCCAACGTTATGCACACGCATAAATATTATCTCTGAAGGTCCCCATGGCATTTAAAATGAGCATAGCATCATCACGCTGGAGGTTCTGGCAGGGAAGAGTTTAGGTGAAGCGAAAAAAACGTATTGAGCGTTTGGAGTCACACAAAATGCAAAGTTTTTGGCCTCAGTTGTCGTTATTAGCGAGACTGATCCTTCAGTAAAACTACACAGTCCGTATGGAATACTGGCTTTTTCATACATACTTAGGCCATGCTGTATATAACCAACGTGATTAGACCGCCATGACAGCTCACGATGGCAACATTACAATATTAATATTTTGATTTTGTACGGTTAGCTTTTGCTAATAATGGCAGCATTATTTTCAGTTCTTTGTTGCCCACATTGTCTTGTTAGAATTTGATGTGTATGCAAGTATGTTGATTTTAACGATCATTTAGTGTTGTCAGGCAAGTTTAATATGGTGATTGCAGAGTTCATTGTGTTTAAGCGGTATATGGTGACGCAAACTAATTCCCAAAATGTAAAGCCTTGACATTTTATTTTTTAATTTTTTTTAAATGTGGTTTAAAAGATTTGTCTTCATGTAATGTGTTGGATAAAGAAGGCAATACAAGTAAGCTGTTTTGTAAAAATGTAAATGTAACCCGTTCTTTTATGCATTTAACCTATGTTAGCTATTGTAGAACCATCTTTCACAATACACATGCTTTCCATCCAGCTACATATACAGTGGAACCTCTAAACGACTCATTGAGGCTAATCTACAAACGATTTACAATACATTTTCCAACATGAAAAAAAAAATGAAAATAACATTGCTAACATTCATACACCTTTAACCACTTTTAAAATTAAAAAGAATAAAACATTTTCTCAAGCTCAACTGAAAGAGGAACTCAACCCCAAATGTTTTCAAGCAAGTATACACTGTATGTGCCAGCACTTGTCAAAACACAGTACTCTGATTAATATTGCATTTGTAAACCAAAAATTCAACAGAATGTTAAATCAACTTAAGGAGGGCGCCATGTTGAGCGAAATCATCATCCGCCGCAGACCTTAAGTGACGTTGAAATGACAGTGGCGTGTTGCTTGCTAATACCTGATTTGTTCAAAATGGATCGGTAAGGAACTGTGTGGCGAGCCTCCCGAGCGCTCGCAGCACGCAATCGCCAATCGCAGGGCACATAGAAACGAACAACCATTCCCACTCACATTCACACCTACGGACAATTTAGTGTCTTCAGTCAACCTAGCATGCATGTTTTTGGGATGTGGGAGGGAACTGGAGTGCCCGGAGAAAACCCACGCAGGCACGGGGAGAACAGGCAAACTCCGCACAAACGTGGCCGGATTTCAACCCCGATTTGAGGCAGACGTGTTAACGAGTCGGCCACTATTATTATTGAATTGCACTGAGCAGTCAGGACCAGTATGTGGGTACTGCTTTCCTACTTTTTGACCATCTTTACCATCTCTGCTACCTTTCTGTGGTGGCATAATGGTAAAAAAAACAAAGAGCCAATTACACCCTTCAGAAGTCTCATAAAATTTACCGAGATCTTGTGTGTATTTTTCATGGCATTCCACTTTAGAGCTTCCACTGTATACACAGACATACAACTATAGTATCATATACGCACACTGTATTTGTGACTATTTGTTTCTTTACCTTTAGTCTGAGATTATAAATGCACTGTCACGGTTCAAATCCCTTTGTGGCCCCTTTATACACGCACATACTTTACATCCTTTCCTTTATCCGCCGTGCAACCATCACCAAAACGCATGACCCGTGGGAGCTGAAGGCCGGACCCATTTTGCATTTTGCAGCCTTTGGTTAGGGGTGTTCCTTTGTCACATAAGACGGGGGAGGGGGCCACTTCATGAAAACAGTGCTTGGCACGCCACACACCCGGTGCTATCTTTGTGGTTATTAGGTGAAAAAGATTAGACAGTATGGTAAAGGAAGTTATGTATTGACAAAAATAAATTGACTGTGACGTACTTGTGTTTCTGCTTGCTTATATTTAAAGAAACATTACAAATAAATGCCCCCCAAAAAAGCAAAATAAAAGGTGTCTTCTGGCTTTTTTTGTTTGTAGTAAAGCATTAGTGGTTGCAGGTATCTGTCAGTATTTTTCCTCTCCCATTCTTTGTCGAACAAAACATGAAAATCCACATAGAAGAGAACTTGCTTATCCAAGATTGCACCGCATTCTGGCATGACCGCTGGCATTCTTTCCATGATGCATGTTGCCCTCATGAGAAAAATATATTATTTTTTTGCATCATCTCTCTAATTTAGATGCATCTCAATAAATTTGTGGAAAACTTCCAAACCCTAATTCCAATGACGCGCTCAATGGCACTCAATAAGCGTTTGGGAACTGAGGACACTATTACTACTAATTGTTGAAGCTTTGTAGGTGGAATTCTTTCCCATTGTTGCTTGATGTACAACTTCAGGTGTTCAACACTCCGGGGTCGCCGTTGATCTTCGTGATGGGAGACAGGTCTGGACTGCTGACAGGCAAGTCTAGCAGTCACACTCGTTTACCACGAAGCCACGCCATTTTAACACATACGCAATGTTGGCTTGGCATTGTCTTTCTGAAATAAGCAAGGATGTCCCTGAAATGATGTTGCTTGGATGGCAGCGTATTTTGCTCCAAAACCTGTATGTACCTTTTAGGATTAATGGTGCCTCCACAGATGCAAGTGCAAGTGCAACTTACCCACGCCATGGGCACTAAATACGCCCACACCATCACAGATGCTGGCTTTGAACTTTGCGCTAATAACAATGGTGATGGTCCTTTTTGTCTTTAGCCTGCAGGACATGACGTCCATGATGTAAAAAAAAAAAAAAAACAAGGTGAAATGTGGACTTGTCAGACCACAGCACACTTTTCCACTTTGCGTCAGTCCATTTCAGATGAGCTCGGCCCCAGAGAAGCCGGCGGCGTTTCTGGGTGTTGCTGATATACGACTTTCACTTTGCATGGTAGAGTTTTAGCTTGCATTTGTAGACGTACCGATGAACTGTAATAACTGACAATGGTTGTCTTAAGTGTTCCTGAGCCCATGTGGCAATATCCTTTCCACAATGATGTTGGTTTTTAATGCAGTGCCACCTGAGGGATTGAAGGTTACGAGCATTCAATGTTGATTTTCGGCCTTACCGCTTACGTGCAGAGATTTCTCCAGATTCTCTGAATCTTTTGATTGATTATGGACCCTAGATGATGAAATTCCTAAGTTCATTGCAATTACCCGTTGCAAAACATTGTTTTTAAACTGTTGGAATATTATCTTATGCAGTTGTTTACAACGTGGTGAACTTCACCCATCCTTGCTTGTAAACAACTGAAAAAAAAACAACATTCATCAGTTTGAACATGAACTAGCTGCCCTTGCAGTGTATCCATTTGAATTGAGGTTGAAAAGGATTTAGAAATCATGTTATTCTCTTTTTATTTACTTTTTATGCAACATCTTAGCTACGTTGGAAATGGGGTTTGTAATTTATTCCAGTAGTTGAATTCAAAATGTGTCATGTTACCGAGTATAGATTCACTACACACAGGATGAAATATTTGATTTGTTATAATTGTGGTGACTATAGCTTATACCTAATGGAAACCAAAATTCCATAAGAAACAATCCAAAATGTATTTATTTGTAATATTATATAGAAATTTGGTAAGAATTGGCCCTCTGAAAAGAATGTTCTTGATGATTAATGAATCTGTATACTGTGTTGAATTGAACTACTAAAATGAAGGAACTTTTCTCGAAAATTCAAATTTGTTGAGATGATTACCTGCATACTCCAAGAGATCATGTGGTTTGACAGCAAAAGGCATGTCAAAGAGTGTCTGGAAAATGTATTCCAGAATAAGATGTGCTTGTTTGGACGTCTTCCTCCTGCTTAATGTCCTGAAATACAAAACAAATATGTATTCTTTCTCACACTGCTGTCATGAGTATTTGGGGGATGTCAACGTTTGGATGATGAAGTTGTCATTTGCTAATGAGCGACATTTTGATTCATTTGAAGGGTTGTGCTAAAACAACAACACTACATACAGCTCTGCCAGCCAATCCGAGATATTGGCTGGGTGCAGACTCTAAAGCAACACCTCTGGGGCTGTGCGCTACCCAATCCCAGGTAACCCGAAAAGAATCACTTCGAAGACGCCGGCCGCAGACAAATGCCACTCATTCTCATTCATGACCATAAGAGATTTAGTGATTTATTTTTGTATCTTGTATTGGTTTTTACAGTGGCACGGTTTTATTTAACTGGCGAACCACCACCGCAACACTTTAGATCAGAGTTATGTATTTCTCTTCCATGTGGACACCAGGGGTCGCCTGCTGTCACCTTCTGCATGTAAGCTTGCTTCCATGGAGCCCTGCTTCAATCTACTGGAATGTTTTCCACTATAATTGCATGTGAAATGTTTAATAAGCCCCACCAGGAGAAGTTGGGGGGGGGGGGGGCGGGATTGAAGTCACTTTGGACCTGATTTGAGGTTTCTCATACTCATGTAATCACATCACTCCAGTGGATATAGAAAGTGAATACCCCCTGTTAAAATATTTCTTGTTTACTTATTTGTTTGTGTGCGCCCAAGTTCTATGTGGGGTGAGCTCAACAATGTGGAGAAACAAGTTCTGCCATGATGACAGACTCTTACCCAAAAAGACTTATAATCATACTCGATGTCCTTTTTAGAATTAAAACCTGCTGTATTTTTATATCGGTTGCTATGGTGGTACTTTGAGAGCCAAGTACTTTTTTTGTAATCGCTGTAAAAGGTTTGAGAACCACTGAATGAAACTATCAAAATACACTTCATGTATACACAAGTGGCGGACCTTGGATTATGCGACATAACCTAAATCTGCACGTAAATCACTAACCTAGACTAACGCAGTCGTAAAGTATCCAACTAAGGACCGGGGTAACTAGCATGGCATTTTTGTCCAATTTCTATTTCTAATACATAGTTTCAATTGAATTCTAAAGCTAATAGCTCCCACTGTTTTGGGATGCCTTTTACGATGCTTTCTATATCCACTGCATATGCATATGTCGGTTGTTGTTGTTGTTCTCAAGCATGCCCTCACTGTTTTTTTGTCAGACCTGCAATCGAAAACTTTACGCAGAATATTTGTGGCGTGTTAGCTGGGATGCACTCTCAGCAGGGGTAAGTCCAGACGAGCTTGCAGAGAGCGGTCGTTCGGACTAGGACGTGTCAGTGGTCAGTCCATTTTGCCTCTTGCTGATCATTAAAATCCTTTACATTTGATTTGGAGGTGGAATGTAATTTCAATCATCTTAGAACACGCCAAGACCCTCGTTACACTGGCCCCATTTTGAACCGTTCGCATCAAACGCAATGCTACCCCAATGCTAAATTGGAGACCACGCTCATTTTCTTCTCCACAAACCTTCATTTTCGCCATTCAGTGTTTGTGCTGCTTGCTTAATAGATGTCAAGATCTCCTAAAATGAGCGGTCGCAGGGTGCTTCGACTCAGCCAAGAGACTTTGTTGTTTTCCTGAGACAAGTGTTTCAACGTGTCTTTTTTGTTTTCTTTCTCCTCCTTGACATTCTAACCATGTGCTGCCTCCTAGAGATGCTCAGGACGAGTTTGTCCGAGCCGGTCATCATCATTCCCAGGGTGCTGCTGGAGGAGAACCACAACCACTACTGGGAAGACCTGAACACCGACGAAGCAGCGGAGTCGTGCGATTTGCCCTCGATTTGAACCAGACTGATTAGTACTGTGAAAATCACACACACACACACAAAGACCCATTTTGGAAAATGCATGTCTGAAATTGTTTTTGGGCCTAAAACTTATAGCTGTTCGACCTGTGGCATTATTGAAAAGGTGCTATATATTTTTTTTTTTTCTTGTTTTATGCATTGTATTTTAAAGCTGTATTAACAATAATACAAGAAAACCACACCATGAAGTGCTAATATCACATCTAAAGCAACCTGTATGCAGTTATAGTTTAAATAAAAGACCGACACTTGCAGATTGAAGTATTGTTTCATAACGTATGTTGTGGCGAGTCATTTCGAAGGAGAAAAAAAAAAAGAAACTTTCACGTAATAGTAATGTTAAAACATGAAGGTCACGCCAGGCCAATGAGCTCTTTTGTGTTGTCAGCAACGTGACAAATGAAGCCATGTTTATACATCGGAATCTTTTTGGAATGAATTTTTCCAATGAAACACTTTCGATGGGGAGTTAATAGGAATTAACTGGAACATTTGGGTTGGTTAAGAACTGTATCAGATGGCATTGGACTATTCGGCATGAAGATTGAAAACAGATTTGGGCAGCAATTCATTCATAGTATATAAATAGTACAGTCATTGATGTTCAAATATAATTGCTGAATAGAATATCGGTTTTATTTTATCTACCGGCGTGCGTGGGATTGTTGGGAAGCAATTTTGGAAATGTCTTATTCTATGTATTTGTAATTGTTACAATTCACTTCCTGACAGGGGCGGCGGAACGACTTTTAAAGTGAGGGAGCACAGCACTCTTGGGGCACTGAATTCATCCTTTTTGATCCCAAATTTGAGCTGGCTGCGGGGGCTTCTATGAGAAGCCAGAAATGAATAAAACATAACATTCGACCACTGATACCATTTTCTTCTCTTCCAAGAATAGAAGTAAACAAAACTTAAATTTAACACCTTAATCTTGAAATCATGTGATCACAACAATAATTATATTTTAGCTTTAGAAATATCATTTCGGTTAAACAGCTTCTACATACTAATCTATTAACCATTAAAAAATACATATTTGGGGTAATTACCAATGCTGTTAATGTACAGCATTTGCGATAAACTTTACATTGGGTAGTGGTCTCAAGGGTTTGTTGTATTTATTTACTTTATTTTATTTTCAAAGTGCATCGCCGCGAATGCACAACATGCGCAATGTTTATCCAGTATGTGCGGACGTTTTAAGGAATTGTTATTATCGTGCAGCAAGACGTTGACCTCTTGACCTGACAGGGTCGTCGGAGGGTGGATGTCTGTGGTAATAGGCAAGTGTCCTCGCTCTATACTAACAAATTATTTAAAACTCAAAGAGCTGGGCTAAATGTGTGGGGGGGGGGGGGGTCTCACACAATACACCACACTTGCTATTCATTGACATATGATCATATGTTATTTGTTTTATTTTAATGTTATTCTTTATCATTTTGATCATTACAGCTTACAGCGAAGGAAATCAACTCAAATTCAGCATCTCAAGAAATTAGGTGACAGAAGAATCAAAAGGATTTTAACATAGAAATATATAATAAACATTACGGATTTCCCTGGCGGCACGGTGGCCGACTGGTTAGAGCGTCAGCCTCACAGTTCTGAGGTGCGGGGTTCAATCCCCGTCCCCGCCTGTGTGGAGTTTGCATGTTCTCCCCGTGCCTGCGTGGGTTTTCTCCGGGCACTCCGGTTTCCTCCCACATCCCAAACACATGCATTAATTGGAGACTCTAAATTGCCCGTAGGCACGACTGTGAGTGCGAATGGTTGTTTGTTTCGATGTGCCCTGTGATTGGCTGGCAACCAGTTCAGGGTGTACCCTGCCCGATGACAGCTGGGATAGGCTCCAGCATGCCCGCGACCCTAGTGAGGAGAAGTGGCTCAGAGAATGGATGGATGGACGGATTTCCCTTTTTAATCTTCATCTTTAACCAACCTCTCACCATATTCTAATTTATTGAGATGCACCTGTATATGCAAGTGATTTGAATGACATTTAGAATGAAACATCAATAGCTAGAATCTTTTCTTCTTATGAAAAACAACATTAGCCAATTTTCTTTTTCGTAGGAAATGAATGATGGAGACAAGTGCAATGGTAAAAGTGTAAATTATTACGCTGGCTAATTATCATAATTCAAATGGTGTGTGGGGGGTTGCGTTTGCACCATGTGACATCCGCTAGCCAGAAGCTGAGCTGCACTGTGTTTGTTTACAGACTAGAGTGTCAGGCAGTTTTGTTCTGTGTAGGAACCTTTATAATATCCCAACCATATGACATAATTCCCCCCTGCATTTGATTAATCGTTGCTATGGCGCAAAGCAAGTTTGGGCCAAGCTTCCGTGGGGCAAAATGAGCAGGTGAGCTTCACATAACCTGCTTGCTGGGACGTCGCAAGTAGCATGAGGACAAAAGTGGCAAACACGTCTGCGCCGTGACCTTTGAGCAGAATGTGACGAAAGTGACATTAAGTACAAAAGAAGAGCATGCCGTGACCACACCCGCATGAATTTGTCATCTCGAATGAACACCAAGGTAGACGTTAAGCGGGAAGCGAAAGAGGAAGGAGAAGGGCGAACATTATGACGAAGTATTCTCCACAATAAACCTCCACGCCACGTTCCCAAAGCACAATACACTTCCAAATCTCTTCTAGGCACCTCTGTATAATGTGCATTACTATAACATTAATATAAACCAAAAATAAGGCCTGTTGCCATAGAAACGGGTTACCAGGTTTGTGACGGCGATGCCGCAGATGGTAGAGTTTTGGAAGCTTCTCGTCTTGCCGTGGCTCTAAAGGGACTCCATGATAAAAGAAGCTTATTAGTATTAGAGTTCAATAACCGCTTGTGTGTGTGTGTGTGTGTGTTTGTGTGCGTGCGCGCACACCCACAACAGCTTTTTTAATGATCTGAACCTGGTGGTTGATTTTGCACTACACGCAGTCGAAAAATGAAGAGCCTTCACCTCAACCCAATCAAAACACCTACTGGTCAGCGACGCCCTTTTAAGTGACCTCATGCATTGACCATTGCTACTGTAAACAATAACTAAAACAGCAGCTTGAGAGCCCTATTAAATGTTTTTATTGTAATTATTATTGTCTGTCTTTATATATATATGCATATATGTTTTTATATTAAACCATGACAGGTAAACAATAAAATATCTACAGCAGTAGGCATAAAAAAATGTCGACGATAATAAATGTAAAATATTTTCACTATTATTCTGTAAAAACTGTATAATAGTGTATATATGTATAATAATTATGAAAATTAATATCCATCTATTTGTTCAGGAGTCAGGGTTGGGGGCAACGACTGTACAATGCTATTTATATAAAATATAATCAATTGTCTCATCATTTTTGCTTATTTAAATATCCCTTTCCATCAATTAATTTGATTTTATTTTTAGAATCTTTGATGTGCTTTTATCAGGTTTTCAAGATCATTTGGGTTGAAAATGCCCAAAATGTCTTTCTTCAAGCTATTGTACTCTGTCTTTTCCGATAATATGTAAATGAGCTTTGCTCTGATTGGGTCGCTCATCATAGCTTGGTGACTCTAGAAGCTACGATGAAGCTTGGCGCGGCCAAGCATGTAACTTGGAGACTTAAGCATTAAATTCAATATGGGTGATGTTCAGAGGCTTGGATTTGGCAGTGAAGTTGTAATGCCCAATGCGATTCCTTTGATAGTAGAACAGGCAGGCAAGGCCAATGACGAAGAAGAGAAGCACAGCGACTCCGAGGAAGGACAGTCCGATCAGTTGGAGTTTGCCATTTGCACTCTCTGAGGATCCTTGTTGGACAATGAGAAAGGAAATGAAACAAAGAGCAAGACGTCACAAAAGGTGACATTGCACGCAAAAAAATACCAAATTAAAGCCGCACATAACCGTCACAGGGTGAATCCGAGTCACACTTTTCGGATGCTGTCCAGTTAGCAGGCCATCCAATCAAGTTTACCATCATTTTTGTCCTCGGTGAGTGGACGGTTCTCGTTCCAGTGAATAGTTCTTACAACAAATTCATCAATAAATATTTTCTACTGAAATTAGTATCATTCATAAAGGGATATGCGATTTGTGTTTTTAAGATAAGCTGTATCCAAAGACTAATCAAGCAGTTCAACCTCAAATGCAAAATAAAGCTGAGCCGACAAACGTCAGCGTTGTTCGACAAAACGGACACGCCACGGAAATGGCAACGGTGGATGGAGCAGCAGAAAACAGTCAGTGGCGAAAAGATGCTTTAGAAATGATGAGCATCAGAAAACGTTGGCTTCGGTTGCACAAAACCCTTGAAATGGCCACAAATGTGTCATGATGAGACTTCTGTGAACGCGCCAATTTGCACTTGTGCGCATGGGGCGCTATAACGTCACTGGCGTGTCCGTCCACAACAGAAGCGGCATTTATTTTGGGGGAATGTGAACGACTGCATAAAAAGATCGGATTTAACAAAACACAAAAATCTCAATTGGGCATCACGCCCTGTAGTGTGAACGTAGCCTAAGACACATTTGTGTTCGTTTTCATGGAAGCAATCGGAGAAAAATCCTCTACAGTATATCCCAAAAATGGAATTAGCACCTTCCAAAAAAAATGTTGCAAATCCTGAATTCACTTCGGACACCGATTGGTAAAGACATTTTGCTGTTAGAAATATTACTCAGGAATATTTTTTTTTCTTAGAAAACCACTGATTTTCCTTTTGATGCATAGCAATTGCCAAGAATTCAAATACTTATATCAGTTAATTAATTGATTTTCAAAGGGAAGGAAATTCAGCGCCTTTCGGTTACATTTCTTTTTTTTCTTCATTCTTTTCTTCTCTTTCCCCAACAACATTGTCTTTCTTGTGCATAAATGTTCATTTATAAAAAAAAAAAGTAAGAAAAGGAAATTCAGCGGACCGTGTCTTTACCGTCATTGATCAAATGACTTGATATGAAAATGTCCCACATAGGCATCTATTTGGCTACTTTATTTACAGGCTTATGTATCTACATATACAGTAATTGAGCACTAAAATATCTTTCGTGTTTAAAAGCCATCCTTTCGCCTGTTAATGCAACAATTTAGACCTGTTCTCCGAGTGTTGTGGGACAGCACTCACGTTCCTCGGATTTAAGCAAAGGCCCGAAAGACCCGAACCCTCTTCCAATGGTGTTAGAAGACCAAGCTGTTCTTTGCACGCAGTCCTGAAACAAAAGAACAAGCAGATGTGGTATGAAAAAAAACAAAAAACGGTTTGAATTACGAATCCAAAATAAAGAGTGCACTCACAGGCACGCAGGTATCAGATCCAATCTTCATGCAGATTTGAACGTGGCAGTGCAGATATATCAAATTGACATCGACAAAAGAAAATATCTGCACAGACACACGAGATGTGCTGGAGTTTCCGTTCATCAGCACGTCGGTGTACGTGTTGAGGGCGCATCTGTAAAACGCGGACATGAACATGTTGAAAATGTCCTGCGAGCAGACTGCATTGGGGGTAAATACTTTATCACCCCCCCCCCCCCCCACCCCCTCAAAAAAAGGTTTTAATAATAGTAATTGAAAATTGAAAAGGAGACCTCGGCCTCAATGGGTTTTATTCATTCTTTGTGTATTTTGATCGAAGAAGACCTTTTATTAAGACACATATGAACTGCTTTCATTTGTGTGTGTGGGTGGGTGGAGGGGCGGGTGTCATAATATGTCTCTTTCAGTATATAAAAAAAAAAAGATTGATCTTGAAGCGCTTACCTGCTGGCCAGGAAGACAAAGCGTTTGTTGTCTAGCGGATTTTGGGAGGGGGTGGCCCAGCATGAGTCGATCACTACTTTGATCTGTTCTGCGGAAGTATTCGTGCTCACTTCCACCACCACAGCCTCCTCTGGAGACAAGCTGGAGTTGGAAGGTAGAGGAAAAGTACCGTTCAGCAGCTGGACTGTCACCTGGAACATCCCGGAGCTTGAGATCACATCTTGGATCAATTTATACCTGCAAGCAAAGAAAAATACATTACTGTGTTACACGATGAATAATGTCTGTTGTATTTTGATTGTTTCAAGCGAGAGGCCGGGGAAAGAGCCTTGTCTGATTGATAAGTCAATCACATATAGAAAAACAGCCGCTCATACACAGATTCAAACGGGAAACTTGTACTGTACACGTTTTAGGAGTGGGGGAGAAAGTCAAGAGTGTTCTGAGTGAAACCACGGAAGCATGCAAACGCCACTGGCAAACAGAATTTAATTCTTTTTAATATTGCAAGAATATTCATATATTTTATGAGGAAAAAAATTATGTATTTCAGAAAATAAACAATATCATCATAAATATTATTATATATGAATATTGCAAGAATGAAGTTTTTTTTACAAGAAAAGATTTCAATTAGGTTGTCTTTTTTTTTCATTTGTAGCGTTGAGATAATGACCAGGGTTCCTCCGAGACCAGTGATTCCCAAAGTGTCGAAGTATGAGAGAGCCACCATTGGGACGTGGGCTCCCTCTCGTGGTACGCAAAAGAATCACTGCCCATTTCCAGTTCAGTTGTATCTAACTTTTAAATTCAAAACATCCATCCTCTTAATCTTAATCTCTAAATTCTAATCCTCCCTCGGCTCACGGGTGTGCTAGCGCCTATCTCAATTGACTTTGGCCAAGAGGCAGGATAGACCCTGGACTGGTCGCCGGCCAATTGCAGGGCACATAATAAACAAACAACCATTCATACACGCGTTCACAAAAGCACTGTTTGGTTTTCAACATTTATTTGGGTACTACGGTTATTTAACGTTTATGTGGAATACATTTGAATGGAATAAATAAGTATATGCACAGCCCTACATGGAGCAACGGATAACAACTGGTTGGCAACAATTTGGAATAATCATGAGAGCGAGGGACGCGTACCCCATGGAGCCAAAGTCAGCAGAGATGAGCATGCTCCTCATGTAGGTGCATATTATGGGAACTTCCAGGCGCAATTTGGGTGCCTCCAGCGTTCCGTTGGGTGACGTGGAAGTTTCCATGGTGTTGAACAGTGTTACAGATGCCATGTAATATGAATCATTCTAAAATAACAAAATAGTGGTCAGGGTTTTAATATCATATTTAAAGCACTCTACGTGAGAGACAAAAACAAACACACAAAAAAACTCACTTGTGCCAAAATTGTGATGCACTCATTCCACTTCACGATCAGCTGAGCGTGGCTGGCATTGAACCCGCTGACCCCGCACTCCTGATGGCCCAGGTACAGAGTGTCCTCCCTGATGTTATTATTAACTAGAAACTCTCTAGCAACTGTCACTGTCATTCCAGTAACTGTACAATCAACTGAAATATCACCCACGATTGAACACGTTCTATGGGGTGTAACATTGGAATCCAGGTCTGTATCGGGGGTCGTGCGCTCAGTCCTGGCAGTTGTGGGTGGAGTCGTGGTCGGAATTACTACATGAGTGGTTGTTGCAATGGTGCCGGTTGTTAGTTTAAATGTGCTTGTTGAAACAGTGGAGGCAGTAGTTGGTACTCTAGTGGAGGTTGTTGCCGCGATAGTGGGGATTGTTAGTTCTGCAGAAATGGATGCGGGTGAAGTGAAGGTGGTTGTTGCTATAGTGGAAGTGGTTGTTGGTGCCATTTTGGCGGTTGATGGCGCATTAGTGGTGGTTGTTGGTAGAATATTGGTGGTTGTTGGTACCACGTTGATGGTTGTTGGTGCATTAGTGGTGGTTGTTGGTATATTGGTAGTAGTTGGTGCAATAGAGATGGTTGTTGGTACCATGGTTGCAGTTGTTGGTGTGAGAGAGGTGGTTGCTGGTACCATGTTGGCAGCTGCTGGCGTATTAGTGGTGGTTGTTGGTAGAATATTGGTGGTTGTTGGTACCATGCTGATGGTTGTTGGTGCATTAGTGGTGGTTGTTGGTACAGTGGTAGTAGTTGGTGCAATAGAGATGGTTGTTGGTACCATGGTTGCAGTTGTTGGTGTGATAGAGGTGGTTGCTGGTACCATGCTGGCAGCTGCTGGCGTATTAGTGGTGGTTGTTGGTAGAATATTGGTGTTTATTGGTACCATGCTGATGGTTGTTGGTGCATTAGTGGTGGTGGTTGGTACAATATTGGTGGTTGTTGTGACCATGGTTGCAATTCTTGGTGTGATAGAGGTGGTTGTTGCTACGATGGTGGCAGTTACTAGTGCGATGGAGGTGGTTGTTGGTGGACTAGTGGTGGCTATTTCATCAGGGGTGATTGCGGTAATTGTCTCTACAGGGGTGCCAATCGTATTTGGAGCTGGATACATCGACGTTGTTATTTGAAATAAAAGGGAAGTGTTGACTGAGGAAAATGTTGATGGTAATGTTGTGGTCCTCATCGTAGCTGCACAAGACAAAACATTATAGTTTAAAAAAATGTTGAGCTGGACTATAAAATAATACTGCCAGCAAAAATATAGACCATGATGAAAATGGCAACCTTTTCAAAAAAAAAATTCATGTTTGTTCACATTTAAATCTTCAGTAAATAATCAGTGCAAACTATTAAGATGCGTACGAAACAACACACATCAAGCCTCAAATTAGAAAATGGAAAGTGTTGAGGTTTAGTGAACCCAAAGATGACAATTACTCATACAATTCCAACCGGTATGTAGGGCACAAAAACAATGTAATATCACCAAAGCCTTAGAGACTACAGAGGTGGAAGCATCAAGCTTTGGGTTTGTGTTTTGGGGGGAACATTAGTAGGGAATTAGTAGGGTGTTGACTTTCTTTAGCCTGTGCGCTAAAATTAACTGTATCCTGTAATAAATCCAGCAATACCTCGCTGTGAGACATTACCTTGACAGGCTCTACCAGGCCTTTGTAGTTCTGTGTCCAGAAATCCCTCTAGACAAGAGCACGTGTAGGAGCCCCAGGTGTTTGTGCATGTAGCCCACTGGGAACAGTCATTTTCCCCTGGAACACATTCATCAAAATCTACAAGAACAAACAAGCAAAACACAACTTTCACTCTTGAGTCAGAATTGATTGCTTTCTTTCGCGTTGTACCAAATGTTCCATCACGCAGGGAGAAACAACATTTAAGATAAGATATCAAAACTGTCTCAATTGAAGCCATCGATAATGTGTAAGTTTTCGAGTACTGTGCATCATGGAATCTGTTTTGCCATCTCAATCTCTCATGGCGACTTTAAGATTGAAAAGAGAGATGTGATACTTTGAAACTATCAATAACCGAATGAAATTCATATTTACAGGGGTGCCTTGAGATGTGAGTTTAATCATTCGGTGACCATGCTCATGAATCAAAACACTAGCTCAAATCATCTTTCCTCATTGATATAAATTGAAATGCCATTAATCTATTCAAGCCCCCCACCAAAAAGTTTGAATAAGGAAAATAGCACTCTATAATACTGTACTTTCTCAAAACATAATCGTGATAACATTGGCAAAAAAGTGGAAAAGTGTGCTGCGGTCTGACAAGTCTACATTTCAAATTGTTTTGGAAATCATGGACGTCGTGTCCATGGGGAAAAGGACCATCCGGATGGTTATGAGCGTAAAGTTCAAAAGCCAGCATCTGTGATGGTATGCTGGCATGTTAGTGCCCGTGGCGTGAGTCACTTAATGACCACCATTAATGTTGGAAGGTATACACAGGTGCTGGAGCATCATATGCTGCCATTCAACCAACGTCTTTTTCAGGGACGTTCCTGCTTACTTCAGCGAGACAATGCCAAGCTACATTCTGCACGTGTTACAACAGTTTGGCTTCGTCATAAAAGATGCAAGTACTAGACTGGCCTGCCAGCAGTCCTGACCTGTCTCCCATTGAAAACGTGCGCAGGCGCATTGTGACGCACAAAGTACGGCAACGGAGACCCCGGACTGTTGAGCAACTGAAGTTGTACATCAAGCAAGAATGTGAAAGAAAGGTTCAACAATTAGTGTCCTCGGTTCCCAAATGCTTATTGGGTGTTGTTAAAAGGAAAGGTGACGTACCAGTCGTAAACGTGCCCCTTTCCCAGAGACAGAGCACTCTTCACTCTTTACATTTACACTGTTTTCTGATGAGTGGGAACTGAACCCACGCTGCCTGCCAAAATCAGGCGAGTGAAACACTACACAATCAGTGACTGATCGCCTTTTCAATTTATTTTAAAGTGTGCCACGGGCCAACAAAAAGTGTTTTGCTGCAGGTCAGACTTTGGACACCCCTGATTAGATATGGAACACTGCTATAAGGTAAAGAAACATACCACTGATGCTTGTGTTGTTTTCATCCACGGTGTATATGGAGCTGTTCATCAGTGAGTAGAGTAGTGCTGTGGATGTATTTTGGATGTCCTGCTCTTGACTGGGGCTGAAGATCACAGTGAAGTTGACGACCACACTGCCTGGGGAAAGGTTCCTGATCTCGATTCTCACCTGACCGGAATTCACCATAGCCCGCATCTCTTGGGTCAGAGAGCGGTAGATCTGGAAGGAAACATACGCACTGTCACAGCGAACACTGTTTGAACTCTACACATGACGCACCTACCTCGTCTAAAATGCCCGCAGTGAGATTTTTGTAGGCCTGGCTGCTTGTATTGTGCAGGTCATCGGTGAACGGGATGTTGGTAAGTCGAGTGGTTGCATCGAGAGTTCGAGCATCTACAAAGAAATGGCTTTGTTTTTACAGTGGATACTGGGAAATGGACATACAGTACAAGCCCAGCCATGATGGATTATCATCACTTGCTTCTCCTCACATTATTCGAAAGAAGGGCTTATGTATTCATGTGGCTGTTTTTCCACGGATTCCCGCCGTATCTCATTTCACATTTCGGGGAAACTGAATCACATTCCTTTGTGAATTGTATAATTATAGGTCAATATACTGTATATATCGTGACAGAACACGTTTTTTTTATTTTTTTTAAATGATTTTGTCTTTGGACACCACCATAATGGATGTGATCCAACTCCAGACTTCCAACTTTGTTTGTATTTTTTTTAAACGTCCATTGCCCTTTAGGAATTACAGCCATTTTAAACATGTACGGTACGTCTATTTTCAGTGGCTCATAAGTATTGGGACACTCGACTCACAAGAGGTTAATTGACTCGGTGTGGTGACACAGCCTTAAGTGGCACGATTTTTTCTCTCCAAGTTATAATCAGTTCCCAGTGTCTCAGTAACATCTGTGACATGTTTTTTTTTATTTTTTTATCACAATACCCAAAACATCAAAAATTATTATTATTCTTGCCCACCGCTCACTCGCCTCCCTCGACTGCATAGTGTGCTAACGTGAGCAGGGCTTTGTAAAAGCATGGATAATATTTTCACTCATTAGTTTGCACTGAGTGTCATACATCTACACACCATAACAATGAGACATGTTTTTAATATCTCATCCCTGATATGCAGCTAAATAAAACAACCAAATATCACAATCAACTCCCAGTACAATGGAGTACAGATACAACACTGCAAACTATAACCCCAATAATAACAATATTGTAAAATCAATAATGGATTGTTAATCATAACAGATGATTATTCACTTGTTTAGGTCATAAAGCTCCTTGATAAAATGATGACGTGCAATGATTTGAAATACAAATACAAACAAAAATCTGAACCTGTAAATATTAAAAGAGAATAATGACACACATTGACTTTAGTGAAACTTGCTGCAGTAACCAATTGGTCTATATGAGAGCCAATAACATAATTAACAATTCAGCTTTGTATGAACAGTTCTTACCAGTTCTGACAGCAATATAAAGAATATCTCCATGGCTTTTGTTTGTGTGGAGCTGAACAGTGACATTGTAGAGCACTCCCGGCTGCAGTTCCCTTAGCTCCATCACGGTCTGCTCAGTTGTCCACATACAAATAACCTCGGAGCCCACACTAAGAACCACCAAGTAAGTCTGGTTTGTTGAGATTAGGGTGGACCAGTACACACAAAAAGAAGAGCCAGTGACGTTGGCAGCCTGCAATCTGCTGAAGCCAGGGGAGACTGGAAAAGAGGAGAGAGTGAGGCAAAGCAGAATTATGATTCCTGTTGTATTTCCTTCCTGAAGATGATAGTTCACAGAATGAGGGGCGTTTGTAGTGGGTGGCGTGGTGATGTTGTTTGGTACTGAAGGACAGACTATACCGCAAGCGTCCGATGAAGAATTCTAACTATTTGCAGAAGAAAAAGGCCAATCACAGGGAAGTTCACACTCACATCTAATGCAGTTGATAAGTCACCAGGTAATGTTGAGCTTTATCATACAGCCGAACTGACCAAGATGTCGCTATCGCACGCAACCCACAGTCAGGGTTTCAATAAGTGCAACATAATTGTAACGAAATTATTCATGTTAAGTTAACACTTATCGTTCTTGAACATGAAAGATTAACGTCTTTATTACGGCAACAGTGAGACAGATGTGCTAACCAGTCGCCCACCATGCCACCTACTTATAATCACTTTAAAGTATTTTACTGTGTGGTATTGCGTGTGGTAAATAACTAGAATTTACAGGAACGTCCAACAGTGAAGGAGTTAGGGGTCAGCACTTTGCTAATAAAAAAAATTTCAAAAAAAAAATGGTTAAAAGTGCAGGGTACTGAACTTTACGAGGCTGGCATACATGCATGTTCATTGATGGACAGACAACAAGGGAAATTATATCGAGAAGTAACGAGAAAATCCCCACTTTTTGGGGTTTATTTCTATGTGTACATTGCCTTTCTATTGCAATAAATAATGCTAGAGGAAAATGGGCTTATTTTTTTTTTTGACTGCCCCTCATATATACAGTATTGTACCATGCAAAAAGTAATGCCACCACCTCCTTTGTTGTTTTCATGACAGTTTTCAAAGTAATGTTAGGGGTGGCAAAAGGTCCTCTGTCAGGATTTTGACTTCAGAACCAGAGGGTTATCAGAATGATGGGGGGGGGGGGGGGGGGGGGGGGGGGGGAGTCATCAAATCAATCAATCAAAACATTTACTTCCACAAACCAGTGGTGGTGCAGGAGTCACCACAGGTTCTTAAAGCCTTTTGCCACTTTCCGTATATTTACACACACATATTGTACTTGTCTTACAAACAACTGTAAATTACTTCAGATAAATATGAAATTCCCTCGAGACAATATCGTATGATTTAATAATGCATTTTAGAAGCGAGTGTAGGTTGCATCACCAATATAATATTGAAAGGAAAAGTACGACAACCACTAGCTTGAACTTCCCTATTTACAATTTCCTCTGCAGAAATTGATGTGGTGGTTTCTCAATATTTATTTTTATTTTTTTCAACCCAGCTTGTTCAGCTGCATGCAGAACGGTGGATCTGGATGCCTTTTTATGCCATTCATGCAGTTTTTCTACGCAACAGGGGAATTTGTTCCACTCCCTCTATTGTTATTTGCATTGTGATAGATATTGGGAATGCAGCCAGGTTTGAGGTTTGAGAGGCGAAAGACAGGGAGAATAGAGAGAACAGCAGAACACATATCCTTCTTTTGTTTAAATGTAGTAAGGCTAACCTGCACAATGAGTTCCTGGATTTCTAAGGTCAACATCAATATATCCTCCATAGCAGGTGCACTGGTAAGAGCCCACTGTGTCGCTACATTGTGCCAGTGGAGAGCAATGATGGAGAGCGGGATGTGCACACTCATTTACATCTACAACGATGAAGAACAGAGACACATGACGGGGTTACACTGGAACTTCAATGACATTCAAAGACGTGCCCTGCACTATACAGATAAGCCACAAATTATTCATGCATTGGCCAAATTTCAAGTTTTTTTTTTTTATAGAATAGTCGTCAGCTATTCACAAGGCACATAAACTTTTAACTATAGAAAAACAACCATTCACACCTATTGATAATTTAGAGTCTTGATTGAATCTAACATTCCATATTTTGGAATGTGGGTGGAAGCCGCCAGAACTTTGAATTGTGAGGCAGACGTGCCAACCACTAAACCATCATGCTGCCTAAAAACATTGTTTCACCATAAGTGCCTGCGATGCAAATCATTTTCAATGGAAATTTCATTAATATCACCAAAAACATCTTAATTTGGCATTTTGTCACTCTCTTTCGAACCAGAGGATACCCATTTAAAAAATGTGTTTTATTGTAAAATGAATGAATAATTTGGTGCTTAACTGTATATATCTAAAGTTAGTATCAACATTACAGAACTCGCAACTTCCTGTAAAAGTAATTCTGGGAATGTTTATCTCTTTATAGGAAACAAAACTGTCTTAAGCAAAGGTGTCAAACACAAGGCCAGGGGGGTGGATCTGGCCCACCACATTATTTAATGTGGCCCACTTGAGCAAATCATGCGCATCAACTTCCATGATTCTTGCTCAAATCTGTACCAACATTTCAAATTGCCATAATTAATAAATAACAACATTGAGATATTGCAAGCATTTCATTTGTTACCAAATCCTTTTACTGTAACTTTAACAAATTATTATTGTTTCAAAGTCGCAACAGCCCTCTGAGGGAAACCGTAACTACAATGTGTGCCGCAACATAAATGAGTTCGACACTTCGAGTCTAAAGGTGTACAAATGCCAACAGGCAAGTCCTTCTCCATTTAGTTTTACATATAAGCAATCAAAGATCTCTAAAATAACTAGATTTTCCTCCTGGTATATATGATACTGTATGTGTTCAGGTGGTTATTACTGTGCATTCGTAACATCTATGGCTGTATGACTTGTGAGGATTATCTACAGTATGTGTACGTGTGTGTGGGGGGGGGGCATATGTGTGACTAACTCGGGTGTTATTTTCTGCCATCGCAGGAAACGACCCACAGAAGACGGTCGCACAAATAGAAGCGGTGGGAGAAGGAAGCTGTGGTGCGACTGAGTCATTCTCTCCTGAATGCTACGTTCCGTGCAAACATCACACGCTACAAGAATGCCATTTCTCTGAAGAAACACAAGTCAAGTCACGAGCAGCCTTGTCTCTGCTTGTCCTCCTCACCTTCCACGGTCACAGCTGACACCTCCTGTATGTGTTTGAGGAGGAAATGCAGCTTTGATGTGACGCTGCTGTGCGGTGGAAGAACAAAGCTGCAGTCTATCAGCAGCGAGGTCGCAGTTCTATACGGATGCACAGGCCAAGAGGCGAGGTAATAGACTGAAAGATTGACAGACTGCAGCGCTCCAGTTACCTGTAAAAAAAAATGTAAAAAAAAGCAAAAGGAAACGCATACAATATGTTAATCATTACCGCATTACAGTATTGAGATGTCAGGTTTGTGGTACCATTGCTTGAAGTAATCTTGTGTGGTTGAGAAGCGCGTCATTATTCATCAGTTGCTGGTAATCTGTCTTCACTGTCACTGTCGCATTGAAACGGTTTCCCCCATTCTCAGTGTAATCAGCTGATCCTGACGATTAGAGAACATTTTGGCGAGAGCTTAAATGAGCACATTTGCACAAAATAAATACTCCATTACACATTTTGCATATGGAAATATTTTGGACTGATTGATGGAGTTTTTAAACAAAAGTCATTGACGTACAGTACGTAATAGCAAGTTTCAATTGATTTTTTTTTATTTCCCATGTACAGTGAGATTTCATTTTTTGTTTGTTTTAAAATGAAATTCGACACTAATTTTAAAGAAATAAATCCACACGTTCATCCTAAAAAAAAAATAGTCTAGCACAGAGCTCCATCAAGCTTGAACTGTTAACAAAAGGGGAGGGGAGAAGAATGACATTTGTGAAGTGCAGTATTATAGTGTTTGTCTCATTATATTGTTGAGAGGTACATGTTCAGGCAGTGTTTCCCAACCTTTATTCAGCCAAGGCACCCATTTGACCAAAAAAAAAAAAAAAAAACACAGCACACCATCAAACATAAATGTCAAAAAAGTATGAATATTGAAATAATGATCATCTTGCACTAAACACCCATGCAAAACACCAGAAGTGGTACTCGCACTCTGTACTTAAGTAGAAGTTCAGATAATTGTGTAAAAAACGACCCTTGTAAAAGTAGTAGTTAGTTAAATATCTACTACTTTTACTTTACTTACTTTATCGTTTTTTTTTTTTTTTATTATTATTTACATTATGTTGTTGAAAAAAGTAACAAGTCTATTAAGAAGCAGAAAGTACAGATATCCACTTATAAAATGTAGGGAGTAAAAGTTAAACGTCATCAAAAAAAATAAAAAATACTGAAGTTACGTACAGTTAGGAAGTATTTGTATATCATTAGTTCCCCCATTGGAGAACATGCACACTCGACACAGACAGAGCACAAATTTACAAGGCAGCTCAATTTAATACAGTACGCTTTCTGGTTCAATAGCCATTGTTGTGATGTTACTGTTTCTGGTGAGAAGAGTAACATTCCAGATGATTGTTAAACTATATTGCATTTTTAGACTTTATCAGTTCGGTACACTTATACTGCATTTAGAAAGAAAAAAAAACAAGGATACCAACTTGCAGGGTTATTGCAGAGAAAGTGACCTGATCTCTCGCAGCACTTTTGCCAATTTGGGCAATCGATGTCCCAGTCACAGTCATCAAGGCTGGAAGAAGATCCATCTGTGGTTGGGCAGGATCCAGGTTTGGTCATGAACTCCTCACTGCGATTTAAAGCTCCATTAAAAAAGACAATGACATGTTACAAACCAAACAATTATGAGCATCAGCATATTTGTAGCAGTGCTGTTGTTGAATACAAGCGGTGGATACCAAAAG
Source organism: Phyllopteryx taeniolatus (assembly GCF_024500385.1). Classification (NCBI taxonomy): domain Eukaryota; kingdom Metazoa; phylum Chordata; class Actinopteri; order Syngnathiformes; family Syngnathidae; genus Phyllopteryx; species Phyllopteryx taeniolatus. Next base: position 4,619,435 of record NC_084518.1, on the reverse strand, counting down.
GCCAATTTACCAACAGAACGAAAGTAAACAGTAGTGTTATAATGTTTCTCATGCCTGAAGCTGATGTGCTGCGCACTTACACAGGGCACAGTAACTTCCAACTTGCATGTAACCATGGCAACATCTGGTCACCTGCACCATCATCATCCTGTACTCAGTCTGATGAACTATTCGGAAAAGTGTCACTGGACATGTTGTCCAAAAGAGCCAGCCACTGCAAGGTTGGATCACAGTATATGGAACCCTTCGCAACACCACGGAACTCACAGGATGGGTCTCGTTGTAAATACATCGATGGTAGCCAGATGCAGATAGGCTTTTTCCTAGAAAATAATGTACATGCTCCTGAGTGATGACATTTGTCGGTTGGTTAAAAAGCTATCATTGCACAAAATTATCATTAGAGACCTTTCTGTCTTGGTAGTATATGAATTATATGTTGAGTCATACCTTCATATGCAGCTGTTTTCTTTGTGTAGAGAACCGGAAGGGCAAATACCACCCAAATGGAGCACATCCAACCCCTTTTTATCAGCATTGCAGCCATATATTTACCGGCAGCGTTGGAAGTGCATGGTCCTCATTAGGATTATGCCAATTCACTGTTGGGTGTACTGTACTCAAAGCCTAAATCCTTTGTGGTTCTATAGCTCCCCCCACCCTTGGTTGCACTACCAATCCCTAATGAATCACAGAAAAAAAGCAGCCAGCAAGTTTTGGATATATTTTGGGAGTTGTATTAATCATGGTACTAAATTAATGAATGCAAGTTTTTACAGTGTGTCTTATATAGAATGCTTAACATAGTACACTCATAAAAGGTGGATTAAATGCCTTTTGACTTTTTTTTTATTATTTTTTTCATGATGTCCAGGCCTAATTAAAAAAAATTTTAAAAAATAAAAAAAAAAAGGGAAGTTTTTTGTCATTTGGAGGCAAATTAGAATTTGGGTAATGTTAGGACTGTAAACATGTTTCTAACACCAAGGGAGATATGGATGGGAAGGGAGAAGCCCAAGTCCCCAAAGATGTGGTTTCCATGCAGGTAACCATGGCAGTACTTGCTATACTACTGATACTAACACACTGTGTCAGCAATGTCTTGCGAGAAGGAAGGGACTCTCACTTTCTCATATACATTAATTTGTAATTTTAGGAAGGATGCTGTCATTAAAATAAACATTTTAATTATATCACTTTTTTTTTTTACGCTTCAAGGGATAGCTTTCTTTCTAAACATAAAGACAATACGGTAAATATTTTCATTTTATAGTCATGATGTGAGAAAATGTGCCTGATTAGGCTTGCTCCGAGGGTGACTGTGACATGCGGAGGCAGGAGAGTGTGTGGGAGGCGAAGGGATTGGAGAAGGTAAAATTAGCCTACTGCACATTTCTAAGACATCTTCTAAATCACAAGCCCACTGATAGTTTTGTTTTGCGGTCATATGCGATGAACACGAAGTAAGCATTCACAGTGGCGCAATCTGTGCCACACCTTATTGCGTCCCATGACGGTTGCCAAGCAACGTTGCTGACAGCTCATTATAGGAAAAGGCCTGTAAGCTACATAGACAGAGCACTATGTCCCTATGGAATGCTATGTGACACAAGCCAATGACACTAGTCACTAAATTGTTTAATTGAATCTAGGTTGAGTTAAAATACAGTGCAGTATGTTTAACAATGACATAGACATAATAAATCTTGCCCCTGATGATTTTCTATTCTCAAATCTATTTGTATCCAATATTTTATGAATTAAAATACAACGTACAGCACATATACTGACGAGCCTGAACATTATGACGAGCTTCTGTAACTTAGCTTCTGATACTTGAATGTTGATGTGGGTTGTTGGGCATTTGTGACTAGCGATGCGGCCGCTGCATGGGCCGCATGCCGTAGAGCTGCTCTATTCATTGGCAAGTGTAAACTCGCCTGCTTGGTGATTACGTGAAGAGAAGTCCATCCGTCCGTTTTGCATACCGCTTATCCTCGTTAAGGTACACTGAAAAAAAAATAAACACCGGATGATTTAAAAAAAAATCAAAGTTAGATATACTATACATATGTTTAAGCAGCAGCTCTTCCTGTCCCTAGTAGTCTACCGTCTACTTGACCAGGACTCGCCATACAATAAATAATGTGTTGGATTCGAGGGATAATTATTACATCCAGTCAAGGACATATACATGTTTAAAAACACACGTTACTTTAAACTAACTGTAACGTTACTAAAATGCAAAAATGGATAAATTTTTCCTATCAATGTCAATGTCACTCTTTCTGTTCAAGTCCATGCATGGACAAATCACATTCAATTCAATCCTTTGATGAAAATGAGATTTTTCAGTTTGGTGGGAAGCTAGACTATTTAAATTACAGTAAAAAATAAAATAAACAGCTTCATTATATATATATATATATATATATATATATATATATATATATGTTTTTTGGGTTTTTTTTCAGTCTAGCAGGTGAGCTGGAGCCTTTCCCAACTTGACTTCAGGTGAGAGGCGAGGTACACCCTGGATTGCTCGCCAGCCAATTGCAGGGCACATATTGGAAAAACATCAATATAAAAAAACTTCCATGAACCGAACATGCATGTTTTTGTCACACAAACTCCACACAGGAAGGCCAGAACCTGGATTTCAACCCACACGGAATAGATTTGAACCCGCAGCATCAGAACAGTTAGGTAGGTATGCCAACCACTTGTTTATTTTGCATTAAAGTTTATTGCAAAATCATTTTTCCCTATTACTGTTTATTAAGTGATCATTGTTGTTTATTTGGTATAGTTCAATGATTAAAGAAAACCAAATAAACAATATCACATGAGCGGGAGTGATGTACTCACCAACCTTTTTGAAACTGAAAGCCACTTCTTGGGTACTGATTAATGCGGAGGGCTACTAGTTGGTTTTACACTTCTGAGGCTGCTTCAGGTTCAAATATATGCAAATGATAGGTTATTTATACTGTAGCTCCAAATAATAATTATTTTCATTATAGATTCAACTGACTGACTGACTTAAGTCACTGCTTTGGTCTGTAATATGTCAGAATAAAGGGGAAAAGGTTGATCATTGTTTATAAAGTAAAAGCAAATGTGCGCAAAGTCTTATTTTGATCAAACACAAAATGCTCCATGTTAAGTTGCTGCAGCTTAACGTTGCATTCGGATGAATGGACGATGGAGTATAAGCAGTATCTTTAGCCAAGTGTGGCATATTTAATAAGGAGCCACATCAGTCTCACAGAGGCAACAAGTTGTCAAAGAATAAAGCAAAAAAAAAAAAAAAAAAAAAAGAACTCACTGTCACACAGGGAGAAAGCAAAAATAAAAGGAACAAAGATGACACAGGAGTGCAACCCAGCGCCTATCTGTGGCACAAACATATTATTGGACATCAATGGAGGTCATAGATACAATGTCTCGCAACGCTACACAAACAAATTTATCTCACATCGCTGCAGATGTTTCTGCAAAAAAAAAAAAGTAGTGTATTCGAGGTGTGTCCAACGTACGGTTTGCGGGCTAGAACTGGCCTGTCAGGGGGTCCAATCCAGCCTGTGGGGATAGAGAACACATGAACTGCTATTTTTCAATAAAAGTAACTGTTGTTGCTAATTTGCTTCACTGGAGGTCGCACTGACGCCCACATAAATGATCACTTACCACTTAAATGACTTTCTAAAATATGCTGCTACCCAGGATTTGACACCTGATATTGATGCACCCGTGAACGGTAAACAAAATAAAAATTAAAAATGCCAAGTATCAGGAGCCGTGCCACTTTTGAACTGTGAAGAATACAGTTCTTTTAAAATGAATATGTTCTGTAGAAATATTTGTAGACGCTGACTATCGCAAAATGTCAGTCGGCGGCTTCAGTTCAAAAGAGGTTTTTTTTTCATGCACTGCCACAACTTTGATCTATTTTTATGTATACATTTACAAGGTAGGAGGATAACTGAACCCTCTTTCAGAATAGTTACCACATTAGTTCGTATGGTGTGATGAGTCATTTGAGGTTGCCAATATTTCCAGCTGGTTGAGGAAATTTATGAAAATTTAAATGGATTCCTAGATCTTAAAGCTAAAGTGCGTTGTTTTTTTTTTTTCGCTGAATGTGGCCTTTGAACTAAAAATGCGTTTGACACCCTCGCTTGACTGCGTGGAAAATACGGTGATATCCCTTTAAATTCGCCCGAACATCTTGGTCCCGCCTCTCAGACCTTCTAGCCAATCCACGCGCAGTGCACGTGACGAGTTTCATTGCCATGACCTCATCCCTGGTGTGGGATGACGTCAAATTCAAAATGGATGGAATCACGACCAGTACGCAGAAATCGACACAACACTGAAGAAAGTCCGGGTTGTTTGGATGAAAGAACTTAATCCCGAGGGCCGGGTAAGCGGAGAATTATATTTTAAATTGGCTAAATTCGGAGTGGAACATTGTTGATAGAGTAGCAGTCAGTGGGCGCTTTTTTTTTTTCTTTTTTTTCCTTCCCCTTTCCCCCCTGACGTAACTCAAAGGGGGCAGTTATGCTGTTGTTAAAACCAGAGGAGCTACAACCTGTTTAGCTTTGAGCGGCGTTTCGCCTTACCGTTTTTTGAATGGTCAATATTAAACAAGGCGACTCTCATTGCACGGGTAGCTGATTTATGTAGCCATATTGTGTTCCTGCCGAGAGTCTTGTTAAACTGAGTGCATAACGCGCCCAACTTTTGCCCCCCCCCCCCCGACTCGACAGCACATTTTCGCTAAACGACTGAGCAGGAATGGCTGAGTGTGGCGCCGCATAAATCGCCAAACATGCTGCCACTCTCTTTTACCGACGTGCTAGTTTTCGTGGAAGGAGAAGAAGAAGTAAAGTGTCATGCGGGAGTGCGCCACGTCTCACAGATGATCTAATACCCTAAGCGTGACTGGACTGCCTCGTAGGGGGAAAAAAAAAAAAAAAAAAAACGACACGAGTGAGCACTGATTCGTTATTTGCGGCGAGCTTTAGCTGTTAACTTAGTCGTTTTGCTGGACGAATGAAGGCAAACTGGATCCTAAATTGACAACACCAGTAATTAGCATAACAATATAACAAACTGTGTCAACTCGAGATGAAATTAAACAATTCACAAATATGACGATGTAAACAATAGTCGAACAAACTATTACCCTTATGATTTCAAAATGAATCGTCTCTCAATTTGTTGTGCATATGTAATAATATGATTATATTATTATATATAACATTTAGATCACTGATCAACAACGAATTTATTGTCCTAAATCAGTTTGGAAAAAAACCAAAACAGACAACTTACAAAAATGCTTTTTTTTTTTTTTTAAACCCAGTGTTATAAGTAAAATCAACATCAGAGAATCCCTAAGAAGGAAGTAATAAATGTCACGGACATGGAACGTATGTTACGGTTCTGGTGTAGCTGTTTTGCGGAATGGCTCTTCAGACGAGTCACCGAACACTATCAGACATGCTAATGAGTACCCACCCATCCATCCAGCCATCCATTTTCTACACCGCTTATCCTGATTAGGGTCGGGGTATGTTGGAGCCTATCCCAGCTAACGGCGGGCAGGAGGCGGGGTAGACCCCAAATTTGTTGCCAGCCAATCCCAGGGCACATATATAAAAAAAAAAAAAAAAACAACCATTCGCACTCACAGTCATACATACGGACAGTTTGTAAAGTCTTCAATTAACCTACTTTGCATGTTTTTGGGATGTGGGAGGAAACCGGAGTACCCGGAGAAAACCCATGCAGGCACGGGGAGAACATGCAAACTTCACAGGGGCGAGGCCGGATTTGAACCCGGGTCCTCAGAACTGTGAGGCGGATGTGCTAACCAGCCGTACACCATCCCGCCCCACACCATCCCGCCCCTAATAAGTACCTGATTACAAAAAAAGCAGTTCTCATCAAGTATTGTCAGTAATCACATTTGCTTGTTCATTCCCACAATTAACATCTTCTTGTGCTCTTCTTTTGTCACCTTTTAGCAATGGAGAGCCTAGTGCACTACAGTTATCCTGCCCACGCCCTCTCTGTGCTGGGGCTGCTCAATGAGCAGCGTCTCCGAGGCCACATGTGTGATGTGGTGCTAGTTGTGGCGGATCAGCGGTACCGAGCCCATAAAAGTGTTCTTGCTGCCAGTAGTGAATATTTCCAGTCCCTCTTTACCAGGATGGATGATACGGCACTGAAGGTTGTAAACCTGGACTTCTGTGAGCCTGATGCCTTTGAAATAGTTCTGAATTACATTTACTCCTCTTCACTTTTTGTGGACAAAGACAGTCTTTCAGCTATCCAAGAGCTCGGGTACACCTTGGGAATCCCTTTCCTCACCAACATAGTGTCCACAAGGCCACATGCGTCATATTGCATCTCTAGAAAAAGACTGACCTATACAGAAGGGGATGACAATGATGTCCAGACAAGGAGCGTCATTGTGTGCCGTGTAAGGAATGATGCATCTGAACCCTCTTGTCCAAGCTATCAGACAAAAACATCCGAAAGCTCATCATCTCTTGTCACAACAGAGTTGACTCAGCCTCCTTTAGAACTTAACTCCTGTGACTCAGTCAGAAACTCGGAACCAATCGCTAGTAAATCACCCGAGCAAAGTGAAGCTTCTGGAAGGAGGTCCACCCACCCATCCATTTTCAAAGGGAATCCATCATACAACTCTTCTATGAGGCCCCTGCTGAAAACATCCGCATCATTCAGTGATGCTGAATTGGAGCATATTAGACTGCCATCTTGCGTAGACCAGGACATGAAACAGGAGTCTGGGGAGCAGGAGCAGAGCTACAGCACCAAAGTGCCCTTTCAGGGTCAGGCCTCTGAACTGAACCAGACTATTGACCGGAGTGGGCCACTCATAAAAAGTTTACTTCGTAGATCGTTGTCTATGGACAGCCCTGTTCCAGTCTTCTCACCCACACTGGAGCTCAAGGAGCTGCAAAATCACGAACAGTCAGTCGTTAAAATGGCATCGAAGGCATCAGATTCCGAAATATCTGCTCACAATGGCAACGCGAGAACATCTCCCATTATTCTCAAGTCAAAGTGCCACAGCAGACGTGATGGACAAACTCAGGTAGAAAGAGAGCACAGTGTGAAAGTGGAGCCCAGCAGTCCACTCGCAGACCCCCGGGACATTATTCGAATCACAGTTGGCGAAGCTTTGCCAGTCAATCTTAAAAACATGCAAACAAATTACGAACAGTGTTCCAAGGCTAGCTTCATTCCTTTTGGGAAACGAAAAGAGAGGTCAGACAACAGACGATACCCATTCAAGAAGAACAAAATATTTAAGGAATACACCATCTCCCCTGAAGAGAACACGTCAGAAGTTGTGTCTCAAAGCACCACAGACGAGAACAACGACGAGTCGCCTCCGAACAAGATTTTTACTTGCTGGAACTGTTTCAAGGTTTTCAGGTCCAGTGCCGGACTACATCGACATGTAAATATGTACCACAACCCTGAAAAGCCGTACGCTTGCGACATCTGCCACAAGCGCTTCCACACTAACTTCAAAGTGTGGACACACTGTCAAACTCAGCATGGTGTCCTACAGAATCCAGCATCATCTTCCAGCTCCCCGGTGATGGATGATAGATTCCAAAAGAAACTGATAGACATTGTCCGAGAGCGAGAAATAAAGAAAGCTTTGCTCTGGAAGCTAAAAAGGAATAAACAAGCTTTGCAGTCTTCCACCCTCTGCAAAAAGCGATCAAGATCCAACTTTGTATGTCCCTATTGTGGGAAAGTGTTTGTGTTTCAGTCACAGTACAGGCAGCATTTAAGGACACATCCTGCAGAAAAAGCTGACAAGGACAAAGAAGGGGAGAACATCCTCTACCAGGAACAGGATGGGGTGATTCACCAGAATGATTCCGATGCTGGTGTTTATGCCTGTAGACTCTGTAATATGAAGTTGCCTTCACTCATCGAGCAGGGTGATCATGAGAGGGGTTGTCGGCATTCCACTGTATGCCCGTACTGTGGCCTCAGATTCTCATGTCCAACAGTCAAGAAAGACCACGAGGTGCACTGCAAGTACAAGAAACTGACATGTCTGGAATGCATGCGAACCTTCAAGTCCTCCTTCAGCATCTGGCGCCATCAGGTGGAGGTGCACAACAACAACATGATGAATATTAAGGAACGGATGAATCTGAGGCAACAAGAGCACAATGAAGGAATGTCAGAAATGTTCTTAGAGGAGCATTACACTAGTGAACCTCTTGCCAGAGAGAGCAGTATCTACAATGACTCCTCAGGCACACCTATGTATGATTCAGAAGACTCTTCATCCTATGTGCCTGAGGACCTAAGCATGGGCCATCATGGGAAACTAGTGGTGAAAGAAGAGCCGTTGGAGGAGGCTCTGAGTGAGCGGGAAGAAACGGAGACCAGCCAAACAGGACTGGAAGAACCTGGCGTGTGGCCTTGTGAGAAATGTGGAAGTCTTTTCAGCTCTCGAAAAGACCTGGAGCGTCACCAGGAGCTCCTGTGCCACATCAAACCCTTCATCTGCCACATCTGCAACAAAGCCTTCAGGACCAACTTCCGCCTTTGGAGCCACTTTCAGTCGCACATGTCGAGCGCGAGTGAACACGGAGCCAAAGAGATGGATGGGCACCCCCCACATTTTCCCCCCTCCCCTCCCATGACCTCTCAAAACTCTGACCGGCCCTCTCCACAGGCCTCTGTGCTCACCCAAGCAGGGCCCGTCGTGGTTGCAACGGGCGATGAGTCCAGCAGCCCTGAGCCTTCCATGTCATCGGTGAACAACAACAAGATCCAAGCTCAGTCTGAGCAGCAACCTCACAACCATAGTCCCGTGTCAAGGTCAAACAGCGTGGAGAATTCAAGCGGGGCTCAGGATTCAGAGACCCTCTTTTACCACGCACCATCTCTCTCTGCATTGACCTTCAAACGGCAGTACATGTGCAAACTCTGTCATAGGACCTTCAAGACAGCTTTCAGTCTCTGGAGCCATGAGCAAAGTCATGGCCATGTGTAAAGGTTCATTTATCTTGAGGGTTCATACTCAATCATCAAATACGCAAACAAGCCTGCAAAAGGCATACTTTGAATGTATAGTTTACTCGCTTGCCTCCAGCGTCCTATATTAAGGTGGCTGTGTTGATTTGGTTGTTAACAGAGTATTTGGGCTACACTAAAAAGCACAAAAAAAATGATAAGTTTTTTTTTTTTTTTTTCAGAAGAATCATATCTTTTTCTACATTTGGGGGGAAAAAAAATCTGAATCAAGTGAATGTCAAAATTCCCACACAAACAAGCGATACAGGAGGTGATCTCAGACTGTGTAGTTCAGGTGTCAAACCCATTTTTGCCGTGGGCCACGGTTTCCCTCAGAGGGTCGTTGTGACTTTGAAACCATATAAATGTTTAATCACCTTATCATATCACATATACATGACAAATTGAAGCACATGATTTGCTTTCACAGGCCACAAAAATTGATGTGGCAGGCCAGATCTGACCCCCGGCCTTGAGTTTGACACCTGTGGTGTAGTTCTTTCTCAGGAACAGACAAAACATTAAATTTCTCATACGAGGTTTTAATGTGCTAAAACATTGACTATTTAATTTACTCTTACTTTTGAAGGTCCCGTATTTTGCCTATTTCCATAGTGTGACTGTCTAACATGGACTTAGTATAAAAGTGTAAATTTAATTTGGTTTTGTCTACACTAGTGTCCAGAAAAGGCTCATCTGACAGTTACTTCTGTTTGACCCAGTTTTGTATCCACTTTTGGCTAAGGCCACTCCCTTTCTTCTGATTGGTTCACTCCATTTGTGAGAGCACACGTGTTTGTTCTGTTGATAGCGCAGAAGCGGAGAAGTAGGCGGAGATCTTCATTTGTGACGAAGATAAGCTTGAGAAATTTGAATGACCTGATTTCAGGCCTCCCGGCAGAAAAACCTCTAGGACTAAGGAATCCGTGGATGATTTTAATTCATATTTCACGTTTACTGAGGCACGATAGGGCCAATATAACATCCCACATACTCGGAAAAAGTTGGTTTGGTAAAATATGAGACCTTTAAGTGTATCTTCAGAAGATCCTCCACAGTTATCATTCTTAGTGCATATTTATGTTTGGAATGTTACCTCATTTTTGTACAATTATGATTTTTTTTTCCATATTTTTTTTTCTCATAAATGATTACCGCTTTCTCATGTCACTATTTTTTTTAAGTATCATTTTTTTTTCTTTTCAGTGTGACCCTAATACTCTATGTATAAACATGAATGTGAGAAAGAATTCCAGATACTTTTTGGGCTTTGAAAATTGATTATTTTCAGTCCAAAATTATCTAGTTCAACTTGTCGTAGTTGCCTAATTGTATTTACATGTGCGTATAGGTGTTTTAAGAGAGCAAGATTTTTGGAAGTTGTAACCCATGTTACTTCAGCTGTACCACATGTGACTTCGATGAGTATGGACTGGGGTATGATCACATGCAGTTTTCTGCGTAAATGTTTTCGTTTATCTGCTGCAGTTCAAATATTGGTTAGTGCTTTTGCTGTTGTATCAGATTTCTTGGTGTTATGACCTTTAAAGATTCTTCACGTCATGCACTTTTTTGCCTTTATATAACTGGGGAGATGTCAAAATGTTCAAAACTGTTTGAATTGTACAGTTGTGACTTTAGGACTGATGCATGTAGCTTATTGCTATTCACTTTCTTCACACATCAATTTATATTACAGACATTTTCTAACTATAGTACCTTAATGTAACAGCAGCACATATCAAACATTGTATACATACACCAAAACGTCTCAGGTTGTTCAAGCATTTCAGAACACTGATATAGGGAGAAACCAGGTTACAGTCACTGCTAATTTATCTTCCTAAATATTAATTAGTTGATTAAGATGCATTTTGTACAGTTTAAGTGGGTGTCATCTTGTATGTTGTAAAAATTTGTTCTCATGGGAAGTGGCATAGACTGAAAAGTTGTGTTTGTGGTCTGAAAAGTTGTGTGTTTGTGGTCCTCTACTTTGCAGAGTATTTGACTCTGTAGCTAATGAATCTGTGATGTGCGTTAATATTAAACCTATTGTTTTTTTTTTTTTAATCTCTTGATTAATAGGTCATCATGGTAATTAATTCACAAGGCCCCGAAGGCATAGCTCCATTCAGTCCAAGTACCCTTGAGTAATGTAGTGGCCCTCCTGATACTGTGTCATTAGTGTGTAGATAAGCAGGTTTCTTTCCTTTCGTGTGCCCTCATCATTGCATGAATGACGCAAAACTGTAAAAGTGCTTTAAAGAGAAGTGCTATAGTGCTTTGAAAAAGTATTGGGCCCCTTCTCAAATTCTTGTATTTTTGCACAGTTTCCCCACTTTAATGTTAAAGATCATCAAACATATGTAGATATCAGACAAATATAACCCAAGTGAGCTCAAAATGCTGTTTTTAAATGGTGATTTCATTTATTAAGGAAGAAAGACTATTCAAAGTTCCCTGCCCCTCCATAAATAAGTAATGGCCCCCTAAACCTAATAACTAGTTGGGCCATCCTCAGCAGCAACAACTGGAATCAAGTGTTTTGTGTAACTGGCAATGAGTCTTTCACATCTGTGGAGATATATTGTTGATAATTGACTGTTCTGCAATTTCTTTGGATCGTGTCATTTTGTTGCAGCCTTTTTAGATCTTTTATCTGACTGTTGGGACAGATTCTTTTTAAGTGATTTCTTGACTGTACAGGTCTGGAGCTAATCAGGATTGGATGTGATCAGTGAAAATTAACCAAAAATTGTGATTTGCCACAAATCATTAATGATTTCACAAAGGGGGTAATTACTTTTTCACACAGGGCTAGGTGACTGAATCGGTTTTGTATTGTTTTTCCTTAACAATTGAAATCATTTTAAAACAGCATTTTAAGTTTACTTGGGTTATGTGTGTGTGATATTTGCATTCGTTTGATGATCTGAAACAACGTGGGAGGAACTGCAAAATTATAAGAATATGAGAAGGTGGCCAATACCTTTTCATGGCACTGTATATAAAGTCAGCCTGTTTACCATTGAACGCATTCGCCCCCAGGATACTATGCTAAAAATGAGTACAAACGAATCAACTGTAGATGTGGAGGCTCCATTCGTTATGCAATCTAACGAAATGAATTTATTTCGCAGCAAAGCTTGATAATAGTAAATGTGCCGTTAATATTGGATACTTAACTGATATTAGATAATGTAACACAATTCTGCACCTTGGCTTTCCTCATGCCTCCTAGACTTGAAATTTATATAAAAAAAATATGCTAAAAATAATTTCATATCCACAGGCCACCTCAGTGAGTTGACTGCCTTCCCCGTGTAACCAGTGTTAGTATTTGTACAAGCAAACAGCTTTATATTTCACTGTTGAGCTTATGCAACTTACAGCCTTTTTAATAATACTAGGTGGCATGATGACTCCTCTCAGGTGGTAACATCAGGAACAGTGAGGCACTCTGAGGCGGAATAGTTTATTCTCATGAGGTACATTTTCCTGCTTCCTACAGTCACTGCTGATTGTGTTTTGATTGTAGCCTAGATGTTTCACAGTTTATTCTTGTACTAGTGCATACCTTTACTTCTGCTTTGGCTTGATTGTAAAAATGTGGATAAATTGTGATACATTTGGGAGCTGCTGAATTCAAAGAACGTCCCACTGTGGCAAGACATTTGTCGTGGCGGATTGGATTTTTTGGAGACTGCATTAATACCAGGGTCAGTATCGTTCCATGATGTGCTTTTGGTGTCCTCATCAGAATCACTCAGTCATTATGAAAATGTAGCAGAATAGTTATGTTCTGAGGTCTCATTAGAAGTGGCCAAACATTTGATCACATACTAGTACAACGAGAAGTCTCTTCCCTCATAGAAGCCCTGATGTTTACAGTGACATCACAACTGTGTGTTGTCTTTTAATGGAGGCTGAAACTGTGGCTAATTACAAATGAAATATTTACACTTAGGCCAAAATGTTTCGTAATCTTCATGTGTGTAGTTGGATGTTGTAGTTGGATGTTGTCAAGCTCAACATGTCCACTATCGGTGGAATATCAATTGATATTTAAAAAAATAAATACCTCAGAAATTTGAAATATATTTGTTAACAGTACAGCTTGCTAACTGAATCATGTTGCTAAGTGACGGTCCACATAAAATGTTAACATTAGCCAAAAATGTCCAGCCTGGCATCGTGCATCTTATCAGCTAGTTCACGTATTTTGTTGTTTGCATGCACATTGTCTGCTTGCTGTTTATTAAAGATTTTATTTTTATTTTTTTTTAATGTGGGAGCTTGATCAATATGTATTTCTAACAGCATAACTGACTTAATGCAATGAATATTAAGTTCAATGGAGAATCTCAGATTTTTGGGGGGTGAAATGGGGACATCTCAAAAGCTCCTTATCGTGATATTGACTCTGTGCCTAAATTCTTTGTGAGAAACACTTTGTGTACTGTTCACGGAAATAATTAGGGTTGTGTACATGCTTGTGTTTCTAAAGTTTTGTACCAATTTTGTTAAAGTTTTTAGTACACCTGTGCTCGACTTGCAATAATATTTGTATCAGCATTGGTTGTGTTACTGTTGCTTTTTTTGCAGCTGTTTTTGTGATTATTTTTTTTCTACAGTTTTTGTGCTTTATCTCTGTAATAAAGATTTACATTGTATATGACACAATGTAAACATTTGTATTAAATTTCAGAATGTGTATTGATGCCCTATAGAACATGTGAATTGTTGAAATAGGCCAGTACTTTTAACCAACAATAGTAAATTTTTCATTGGGTTTATAGCGGAGAGTGCATGTTTCTCTTCGGGGTGTTCCTTTAACAGACCAAAACTAATGACCTTTTCTAAGTGTAACAGTAACAAATGTAAACTTTGTCCGGTTTGCTTGTGACCTTGAGCTTGGGGGCTCATATGGAGCTCAGCTTGTGGGCCACTGTGCCCTGGAAACTAGGAAGTGTAGCTCAGGAATTGTTGCTGTTATTTGGAAAACAGCATACTGGAAGGAAACCCTATTTTATTCCTGCATCATCATACTTTCCATGTATGTGTACTGGAAAGTTTCACATGCATGGGTTCTTGTCACCCATACCTTACAAAAACAAACTAGCTGTAAATTGTCCATGGGTACAGTATTTGGAAAAAGCTTTCATGGGAAGAGAAACCATTTTATTTACACCAAATTATATTTCATATTTAAAGGCAGCAGAGTCGGCAATAGAATGTTCAAAGTACTACTACTGTTAAGATTGCATTTCCGGAAGGTGTTAGGCGAGGATAAGGAATTACCTAAATAATGGTACAATTATTTCATAATCAAAAACAATTGATATAAGTGTAGAGAAAAGTACTTAGTCTATGCTTAGCCTTGTACCATGATGTGTGGCGCTTACAAATCAGCACTGTTGTCTTATTATGATTACAAGCAATACATATCTTGTGAATAAAAGGAAGATAATCTGGAAATCAATGTCGTGCTTTCGAGAGTATGAGGGGATGAAGGGAAAGCTACGAGTGTGCCAAATGTGCCATAAGGGAACGGTGAAAAGATTGTACATGACAGCAGTTTTGAATGGAACAATGTTTCTTCTTGAAAAGATTTTTTTGCAAATGGAAAGGATGGCCTTCACTCCTGACTGCTTTCAGCAAGCCTATCCAACTAGCATTTTACTCTACTGCATGCCTACTTATGATTTACCCTGAATGAATGTTGTCCCTTCACACTCCACTTTTGTAAGTGCCTGTCCTTTTCCAAACAGTTCCTATCTGAGCAACTCCTGTTGGATTTGTGTGTAGTGAGAGACAGGTTAGCTTCACAGTGCCAAGGTATCTTTGATCAGCCTTCTCATGGTGGTACTCACAGACGTACCTAGAGTGTCAGTGATCTGGTATGTGATCTTGTAGAGGTAAGGCTGGACTTCTCTCAAACTGGTGTCAAACACATTGTCCACTTCGGATTGGGTGGGCATCTTTGGCAGATACTCGTGGCGATTGATGACCTCGACAACGTTGATCACCTTCTCGCCGAGTTTTTCTCCCACTTTCTCTCTGCAGATCTGCCTCTCCTGCTCGTTCGCCAGGTTGACGACGTTGACTTTGATGCTCCACACCTCCCAGGGAATACACTCGTCAGAAAAAGGCCAGCGAGACTTCTTCTTCTGGAAGAACTCCAGGGAAATTTGACCGATGCCATCGCTTCCAGAGATGCTCAAAGCGTCCTGTAAACATGTCGACATGGGTCAAGTGTCAGGCCCTCGTTTGCATCATTACAATACCATGATCCGACTTGTACCTTAAATTCAGACACAGCTTTTCTGATCACCCTGTCAAGCTCCTCCGAGGAAACTCTGACAAAAGTGAAGTCGATGAAGTCGCAGTCGATGTCCACGGTGCCAACTGTACCGATAGAGTAGGTACCTTCCTTTTTATAGTGAAACTTTCCAGTGCTGCGGTGCAGTAGAATTGTGTGCAGCAAAGACAGCATTGCTTCTTCGACCTGCCTCGCCTCCACTGTAACTTCAAGCAGCTCTGATCGACAATTCATTGCCAAACCGTTTTCCCAAACTTCTCACTTGCAATAACTGATTGCCGTGATGGCGTCTGTTTACAAACCAGATTTAGCCGCTGTGGGTTTAGCGTTAGCGCACTGCTAGACCTGTATTGTATTACCGTGACAGATACGCGGGGGGGGAAATAATTTAGGGACTATTATAGGATGCTATGTCTTGAGATTATCTCCAGATACTCTAAATTGTTATAAATCTATCCAGGACTCCTTTGAGGCAACAAGGTACCGAGCTAAAATGTTTGCTTCAACAGGGAACGGAAGCTGTGGTGATGATGTTAGTGGTACGATCTACGGCAACTCATATAGTTCAAATGATTAAAAAAATATATAATAATAATATCGAATGTGGAATGAATACAATTTATTTCGTACTTCCAAAGGATATAATTGCTAATCACAGCACAGATACATGAGACACCTATGGTACACACGTATTCAGAAACAGTATTCTCGAGTTTTAGGAGCCAACGCGAGCCATAAATTCATCTCGCGGTGCATTGTGGGAGTTACTGTTTCTGCCACATATCCCCTTCGGAACGGTAACTTCTCGTACAATTACACTGCACATACAAACCTAGTCAAGCGACAAGAGGCACTGTGTCTCTCTCATCACTTTTTGCCAACATGTTTCCTGGGAACCTTGTTTTACAGTCTGGCACGGTCTTCTGGCGGCGCACGGAGGACTTTGGATATAATTCCTTTTAGGGGAAAGTTTGCCAGTCCTCGCTGCTAATGAGCTGGTTACGCGAGCTTTAGCCCGGGATTAGCCACCGGAGCTAACACACGAATTCAATGGAGGTGTATTATTATGCAGACTCGCCTGACACTACAAAGTACCTTTAGCTGTTCGGAAGGAAGGTTTAAGGACTTGAATTTGGATCGAGTTATCCTCGAGGAGCAACATGGACAAGAAGCATCATTTGTTTTGGGGATTGAGGGCAACCCGGTTATTGGTAAAGAATAATTGCTTTTATTGATTCTGTCATTTGAAAGCAAATAGCGACTCTGATGATGCTAGGGACGTTTCCATTGGAGGTGTGTTAAGCTGCAGCCTTCGTTTTCATCAGCAAAGAATGTCCGACCTGGAAAGTTCCAGTTCATATTTTGGTCTGGATGATCCGCAGTGGCTATGTATGGTCACGCTTTTTATTGCATCCCTGGTTACCCTGGTACTGTATTTTGTACAGTATTTCCAACTAAGGGCAACAGGGTTGGAGAAGACCGTAGCAGAGGATAATGCGGCGAAGGAGGAAGCCGCCTCTCTGCTGGGATGGGCGCTGTCACTGAATAGCTGGAAAAGTCAGTGGAGAGGAGCATGGTGCAAGGCTTTGAATGCCCAGTCAAGGGAGAATCGTGGGGTAAGTCGTGACCACCTTGTCACCTTATTATCACGTTCAATAAATATCGTTTGTCAAATTGTCAACTGTTACGATATGGCAGAGATCACCCGATACACCCGCAATAATAGGCATGTTTTTAACCTAACTCAGCGCTATTGCCTTTATAATGGCAGATTTGATTTAATCAGATCATGTATTGGAGCTTATCACATGGGAAGACGGTTGTAATGTTGGAGCAGGTCTACGCATGCAGGGACAGTGCATTGGTAATTAATTACTGTTACAGTTTCACTTCCAATGTCAGTGTTTTTAACTTTTTCTTGATCAGAGTCCACTTATTCTGACCTTCAATGAAGATGACGTCGACCCATCTGAGCTCATGGTCAGACAAGTGTCCAGCTTTAAGAAATCTGGCCAAATCAAGGTACACTTGACATTATTTTAATAATTGATAAAAAAAAAAAATAATTAAATTGAATAAATAGATTATTTCTTTGATGAATTGGATGAAAAAAACATTTAATTTACATCCCTCTACTCAAACAATTTCAAATTGAAAAGTAAATAATAAATACATTGATTATGATTCACTTGTTTGATCTATAATGTCAGAAAAGTAGGCAAAAATGTAGAGCATTCTCTTCTCTCTCTCCTCGAAAAGCAGAGTTTTGCAAATGTCTTATTTTGAATAAACACAATCAGTCTGCTTTCATGGAGACTAGCGAAATCTGAGAATATTTTTTTGAGAGGCTGGAATCGGAGAATGTGGAGAATTTTAAGTTAAACAATGTCTCTTAATGATTAATCGACTGTCAAAATAGTTGTCGATGAATTTGATAATTGATTATTTGTCAATTAATCTCTTAATTCTTACATTATATTTGTGGTTGGGCATAAACAAATTTGCCTGTTCACTGACATTTTTTGGGTGTAAGCTATCTGTTATTTACAGAAAAACTCAGTTTCCTGTAACGCAGCATAGAAAGGCAGAATTCACCCCCCCCCACCCACCCCCCCCCCCCCCCCCCAAATATTGAAAAACAAGAGCAAAAGTTAATGTCAGGAAGAAGACACAAACACGTTCACCACGCAGGGTGCCATTACAAGACTAAAAGAGCTTGCTTCACTGTAAGCCACTTACTGGTATTGTATTTTTAACGGTGCAGTAATATTTGAAGGTCTTTGTAAGATTTTGCAACGGTGTTAAATTGTTTTTATATGATAATTTGTGCTGCCGTATATGTGTGGTTTAAACTTTCAACTTGTTCGCTGGCAGCACTCCCGGTGAAGAGGCATATTTGACGTTTATAGCTGTCAATGGCAGTGAACTGATATAGGCAATTATTATCACTTTTAAGGGAGTGAGAATTGTTCAAGGAAAATTTGCTATTCTCACTCAGGCTCAGTCCCTTTACTCCATTAATCATACGTGCAAATCAGTCGCCTTTCTGCGAAATTCGCTGTTTTGAACTCAAAATAGGCCATTTACGTGAATTGTATGGATCCGATGAGTTTTTCCTGGGTGGGGGAGTTGTTTCGCCGTTGTCGTAGGCTGTTTCGTACTCCTTGAACGGTGGGTCGACTGTTGTGTCCTCTAGCCCGGCCTAGTGGTTAGCACTTCTACCTCTCAGTTCTGACGTTTGGGGTTCGTATCTTGACTCCGGCCTTCCTTTGTAGAGTTTGTTTGTCACAGTGTTACAGGCTACATAGAATTTAAATGTGTGACAAGACTGTTAGAAAAACATGCAGTTGGACGTTAAAATGTTAGTCATGACAATTTGTTAATGTTATGTTTGAGTGAAGCCTATGTCATGTTAAAGAAAAGTTGTTGTTTTTGAACGATGTTTGATTAAAATAAAACAATTTATCACTTGCCACCTCTCAACAAAGTCAGTTGGAACTGATGGTTCTACATTCCCATTGTGAGCTAACACTTAACCATGTGACCACAGGCTGTTCCTGGATGCTGGAAATGTCATGCATCAATTGATAAACCTAACCTCAGTTGTGCAATTTGCATGTCAGCCTCGACATTCATAAGTTATAATTTATAATAGGAGGCATCCATAGATTTCTAATGACTTGTTTATGGATCTTACTGAAAAGGACTCTCTTCCATCAATAGCCCCCTCCCCACCTTCATTTTGTTGAAGTGGAGCTGTCATGACCACCACTAATCTTTTTTTCCAACTATAGTCCATTCATCCATTAACCGAGAGTCACTTATAATGACAGTAGTGTGCTTGAATTTTAGTTTTTTTGTGTGTGAACGTAGCTGGAAAAAGCTGTGCTACATTTTTGTTTATATTATTACTTTTGTGGATTGGGTCCCAGTTTGCAGTAGTATGTGAATTTAACAAGCTGCCAGCCACTACAAAGAGGATTGCATCAAATTCCTTTCTTTGTGATCACAGTTCTATCCACAATGGCACGAACAGCACTGTTGTTATGGGGAATGTAATGAACAGAGGCTATTTTTGTTTTTTTAAGTGTCATTTTTTAAGAATCTTACATTGGTTGATAGTGAGAAATTGGCGTAGACAGAGATAAATGCAGAGGTGTGTGTATGTATGTATGTATGTATGTATGTTTACATTTCTCTATCCTCTGTAGTGGTTTAATAGCATACACACTGCACACAGAAGGGAGGAATCCAAACCAGTTTAGATTCCTTCAGTGAGTATGTATATGGCGGTACAGTTTGTGCTAAGTTCAGCATATGCTTTCATCACAGTTTGTTACCTAGTTCGTAGATTGACTGCAATTATTTTTCACTGTTGTTAACATTTTTCAAGCATTTCCTTTATTCCTCAGTGTTGAGCTTAAATTAGGTTTATGCAGGAGATATCAATAAAAGATTAAACCTTGGTGAAAGTCGGCAGTGACAGACACCTGCCAAGACAGATTCTTAATTAATTAAAAGAGCAG
Source organism: Phyllopteryx taeniolatus (assembly GCF_024500385.1). Taxonomy (NCBI): domain Eukaryota; kingdom Metazoa; phylum Chordata; class Actinopteri; order Syngnathiformes; family Syngnathidae; genus Phyllopteryx; species Phyllopteryx taeniolatus. The sequence continues at coordinate 4,599,497 of NC_084518.1, read as the reverse complement.
CATTAAATCATGCAGCTTCATAAATATCAACCTTTACCTATAATATATGTGTGAGTTTTGCAGATAGAAATGAGCTTTAGTTTGTCAGTGGTTCCCAACATTGTCTTGTGCACACCCTAAACATGTTTGTCATTTCAAGAAACTCTACTATGCAAAGCGAAAGCCATTTATTAGAACATGCAAACTCCACACAGGCGGGGCCGGGATTTGAACCCAGGTCCTCAGAACTGTGAGGTACATGTGCTAACCAGTTCTCCACCGTGCCATAGACAATACAGTCGTGGCTAAAAACACTGGCAACCCTGGTGTGCCAATGTTTTTGAGCACGACTGTACGTGTTGGTTCTCCAAAAGTATTGGTATTGTCCACCGTGCCTTGAAATTAAATATTGATATATCTTTATGTGGTCTTATAAATGTTTAATATGCATGATTTTGGAAAGCAGAAGGAAGCTGGAGCACCCCAAATACAAAACCTCAGAACTGTGAGGCAAATGTGCTAACCACTTGTTCACCGTGCTGCAGATACAGTATACGGACCCTTTCCAAAAAATTAGAATATCATGGTTAGTTCTATGTTCTATAAAGTTAAACTTTCATAGATTATAGACTCAGGGACCACAATTTAAAGAATTTCAAGAATTTGTATTTGTTTAATTTTACATAATTTGGGCTTCCAGCTCATAAAACCCACAAAATCAGGAATTTACAAAATTAGAAAACTGTGAAGAAATCAGCCCAAATTCTGTAGGCAATAAATGTTTTAAAAGGAGTATCACACAATAATAACTCAAAGCACTTGCACAGGTTTCCCCAGGTGTCATTAAATTACTTCAAGTTGGTTCAATTGTCTCATTTGGGTTCAATATGGGGAAGACTGCATACTTGACAATTGACCAAAAGACCCAACATTGATACCCTCCATGGGATGGGTAAGCCATAAATGTTCATAGCTAAGGAGGCTGGCTGTTCACAGAGTGCTGTGTCCAAGCATATCAATGGAAAGTCTAGTGGAAGGACAAAATATGGCAGGAGAAGATGCACCAGCAAACGAGATGACCGTGGGCTTCAGCGGATTATCAAACAGAAAAGATTCAAGAATCTAGCAGAGAATCTAGCAGAGATGAAATGAGGCGCGAGTCACAGCTTCAAAGAACCACCACATTCAGACGCATCCAGGAGATGGGCTGCAACTGTCGGGTTCCTCGGGTCAAGCCACTTCTGAGCCTGAGCCAACGTAGGAAGCGTCTCAACTGGGCCAAGGAGAAGAAGGACTGGACTGTTGGCCAGTGGTACAAGGTCCTCTTTTCCGATGAAAGTAAAGTGTGTCTTTCATTTGGGAGTCAAGGTCCAAGGGTTTGGAGAAAGACCGGTGAAGAACAGAACCCAAGCTGGTTGATGTCCAGTGTAAAATATCCAGTCATGATTTGGCTGCAATATTCAGTGCAGGTGTTGGTAAATCTCTGCTTTCTTAAATCCAAGGTCACCGCAACAGTCTACCAGAATGCTTCAGAGGACTTCATGATTCCTTCTGCTGAGGATCTGTATGGAGATGCAGATTTCATCTTCCAGCAGGTCCTAGTCCCTGCCCATACCGCCAGAAGCAACAAAACCTGGTTTGATACCCATGCCATCACAGTGCTTGACTGGCCAGCCAACTCGCCGGAAAATGAGGGGCACCAGATCCAAAAACAAAGAAGAACTGACAGCAAGCATCCACAAAATCTGGGCTTCCATAACTCCCAGGCAATGCTACAACGCATCGCAGCAGTGACTAAAGCAAAGGGATTCCCAACCAAGTATATTGTTTTGACAGTACCATATTTTGATTGATTTGTCACCCTAATTGCTTTCTTTTTTTCCTACAAAAACTGAGAAGTAAATGGTGATTTCTTCACAGTATTGCAGTATTTTACAATTCCTGATTTCGGGGGTTTTGTGAGCTGGAATCCCCAAAAAAAACAAAAAACTTGAAATTGTTTAAATTGTGGGTGCTGAATCTATAATCTATGAAAGTTTCACTTTTTGAATGGAATTATAGAAATAAACTTTTCCATGCTATTAAATTTTTTTGGAAAGGGTCTGTATATGGATGGAATGATTGATGAATGGATGGATGGATTTAAGGACATTTGAAACAATTCCTTAGTTGCATGAGGAAAACTGTTTCGCAACTGTCCCAGAATGCAAAACCTTACTTCGATAGGTAGGTAGATAGCCGAAGTCCCCTGCAGTCTGAATTACTTCAACAGCTCAATTTTCTTTGTAACTATTATCTAAAATTAATAAGTCCTGAGGTGAATACGATTCAGAGTCATCATCCATTCCTTTGCTTTTAAACAAGCTGCTTTTGGGATGGAAACGCAGCCAGTGGCCGTGATGGCTTTGGTCCATTTAGCTATGTTGTGGCCATTTGCCCACTTGTTGCTCTGGTAACCTCTTGACAAGGTTGCTCGGTTGCTTTTTTTAAAATTCTGAATATATAATGCCGGTACATGTATTCCATGAAACCTGTCCAAGCCTGTTTCTACGTACCCGCTGCAGTGTGCTTGCATACCCGTAGGGGTACGCGTATCCCTCGTTGGGACCACAGCAGTATGTGACACAGGGCATCTCTTTTGGTTTGGACATTTTTGGTACATTGTACCATTAGCTGGATACAATAATTTCATATCTGAACATACCTTACAAGAAAAGGTGTTTAGAAAAAATAAATAAAAAATCTACTTCCGGTTGAAGTACTTACATTTTCTTAAAGTTAAATGACGTAAATAGCAGCTTTAGCCAAAGTCGCATATCTTAATTGATTTAGTTTCACTATCCCTCACTCAAAAATCTACATTGTGTTGTATTTAACACAAATTACTTTTGACAAGGTATGATGCGTACAGTTCGTATTAGTGTCAGCAGGTCAGAGTTTACAACCAGTTAGAATTTCACTTATTTGAAGTTGCGTTTAAATGAGATGGATTACGGTAACGCAATGTGGATTGCACAGTGCTCTAACATTCGCAGATGTTGCAAATGTCCAACTTTTCAGTGGCTCGCTGTCTCCCCCCTACAGGCTGCTTGCTGCTGCGTGGTCGGTGAGAAGCTTCAGTTCTCTCTTGGTGTGTCCACAGCCACATCATTTTCAGCAGACCCTTGTAAATATGCAGTGTGTATATCCCCACTGGAGCTGCAGGTAAATGTACTAATGTTCACTTCCATAGCAAATAGAATAATCTGTAGTCCTATTGTACACATTGGGAATCGTGTTGTTTAATGGTAGATCTTAGTAAAAGTGACATGCTGCCCAGAATCGGTCACTGCCTTGCAGTAGCATTAGATTGCATGGTTGAGGTATTTATTTGTCAGGGCTTGGCAAATGTACCAAATGCCTCAATGCAATCACTGTCAGGTTCATTTCCTGCAATACTGTCCTACTTCCTATACATTTTTCATGTGATTGATGGTGTTCTGAACTATTAGCATAATGGATGCGCAACCTTTTATTTTACCTGTAAATGGGGGGAAAAAAAGTGACCATTGGGTCCAGAAGTATTCTGACAGTAATAACTTTTTTTTTTACAATTTTAGCTTTGTTTCGTTAAAGTATTTCACATATCATTTTGGAATTCCAGCTTTTGATTCAGAATACTTCAATTTTCAGGGGCTCAAAAGTATTTATCGTAATTGGTAATATTTGTATGTTTTTGACAGCATAGAAATTGAATACTCCAATAGCAAACAAAGTGTGCTGAACTGCTGCCGTGAAGACCTGGAAAAGGGAGGAAACTAGTCATTTTGTGATGTCCATGTGCTCTAAACCTAGGATACTCAATGGCTGCAAAGGATTTTGAAAGTCATAGTTAGTCCAATACCTTTGAGCCTCTGCAAATAGAGGTACATTACTTTGTGTAAAATCATCGTTCTTGAATAGCAAAAGACTTCATTTTTCTGAAACCTCTTAATTTGATGCTGAAAGTCTACACTTCAGTCTGATCTTCTTGCATTGTTTACAATTCATAATATTTCTGTCACTGCTCAAGTGCTTCTGAACGTCACTATATATGATCTACAATCCCCCGTTTTGGTCTTTTTAATATTCAGCTGATATTCACCTTGCTGACTAGCATTAGCAACTAGCTAGCATGTTGATGACTCACCGCCTAAAATTAGCATATTAGTCGTCAATGGAAGTGTGTATATATTCTTAGTTTATTTTCCCTCATCTGACTCAACAACAAGGGGGATAGTCTGATTTTAGCTGCCCTAAGCTTTCATCCCGTATTTAGGTTCAGTTTGAGATCTTCTATGCAGGCTAACCCACTTGTATAAAGATTATTTTTAAACCAATAAGGTGCTTGTCACACCTCAGTGCTCGCTGAGCTCTTTGTACCATAAATACAACTTGACTGAGTGGCTAGGGAACTAAAGTCAAGATTAGAAGCTGTAGGTCAGTATGAAGGCAGGTTTCAGTGTTTGCTCTCACTGTTTCAGCTTAGTCTGGAAAGGTCAGAAAGCCTTTTCATAAGACCCCATCCATCCGATGGAACATCGGTTTGCATTTGACTCTGATATGAGCTCGAATGGTCCTGCCATGTCATGCTGTGAGTGCGTGGATAAGTGGAACACAAGCACTGGCTGTTGAACCCAACTGCGGGTCTTTCAACCCACTCTTGTACCACATCTTGCATGTGAGCACATCCATGTGATACTTTTGTGTAAACACTGTTATGCAAATACATTGCACACTGTTAAATAGCAGGCACTGTTGTATCAGTCGAGTCAGGTGATGTGAACTGCTAAACCACTTGTAATGCTATTCAGTGAATATAAAAGGCTTTACTGCCAAATTATTTCTGAGCTTTCATTTAGCACTGTGTTAAAGAATACAATATGTATACAAATGGTTTGTTATGGGTACCTTTCTGTTTATGTGGACTGGGTTGGCAGTCAGTGCACTGCAGACTGTGGTATTGTTATTTGGATCCATCTAGGCGTCCTCATTGCTATGTGATGTGGCTTTTGTTTGGCGTGTTTGGCATTACACAGGCAGCTCTGGAGTCCAATACTAAAATCCAGGCATGCTGGGACACGATTGGCAGCTGTAGTTTTTAAAGTGTTCGCTCCCGTTCTTTTGCTTCATCTCTTAGCAGCTGGCTATAATTTTGGAATGCACCTTTATAAAGTCCTTTCCTCTTTGTTGAGCTGACGAAATGGAATTTCACACATTTGAGGACATCATTTTCACTCCTCTTTGAAAATGGAGTATTTTTACTATTTTAATCATAATTAAAAAGATACAAGTGAAATTTAAAGTGCAGGCAAACAGCCAAGAAGTGCAGTTGGTGTTATTATTATTAGGAGTAGTAAGTGCAAATGTAGGAATATTGTAGGTAGAGTGGGTACGGAAAGTATTCAGACCCCCTTAACTTTTTCACTCTTTGTTATAGTGCAACCATTTGCTAAAATCATTGAAGTAAATTTTTTTTCCTCATTAATGTACACACAGCACCCCATATTGACAGAAAAAAACGAATTGTTGGAATTTTTGCAGATTTATCAAAAAAGAAAAACTGAAATATCACACAGCCATAAGTATTCAGACCCTTTGCCGTGACACTCATATGTTTAACTCGGGTGCTGTCCATTTCTTCTGATCATCCTTGAGATGGAACTACACCTTCGTTGGAGTCCAGGTGTGTTTGATTATACTGATTGGACTTGATGAGGAAAGCCACACCCCTGTTGATATAAGACCTCACAGCTCACAGTGCATGTCAGAGCAAATGCGTATCATAAGGTCAAAGGAACTGCCTGAAGAGCTCAGAGATAGAATTGTGGCAAGGCAAGGTTACAAAAAGATTTTTCTGCTGCACTTAAGGTTCCACAGTGGCCTCATAATCCTGAAATGGAAGACGTTTGGGAGGACCAGCACCCTTCCTAGAGCTGACCGTCCGGCCTAACTGAGCAATCGTGGGATTAGATCCTTTGTGAGAGACGTAAAGAATAACCAAAAGATCACTGTGGCTGAGCTCCAGAGATGCAGTCGGGAGATGGGAGAAAGTTCTGGAAAGTCAACCATCGCTGCAGCCCTCCTCCACCAGTTGGGGCTTTATGGAGTTTGCTAAAAAAAAAAAAACACCTGAAGGACTCCAAGATGGTGAGAAATAAGATTCTCTGGTCTGATGAGACCAAGATAGAACTTGTTGGTCTTAATTCTAAGCGGCCTGTGTGGAGAAAACCAGGCACTGCTGATCACCTGTCCAATACAGTCCCAACAGTGAAGCACGGTGGTGGCAGCATCGTGCTGTGGGGGTGTTTTTCAGCTGCAGGGACAGGACGACTGGTTGCAATCGAAGGACAGATGAATGCGGCCAAGTACAGGGATGTCCTGGATAACAAACTTCTCCAGAGTACTCAGAACCTCAGACTGGGCCGAAGGTTCACCTTCCAACAAGACAATGACCCTAAGCATGTGTGATATTTCAGTTTTTCTTTTTTAATAAATCTGCAAAAATTCCAACAATTCTGGACGACCCAGGACACGCTGGAGAGACTATGTCTCTCTCGGCTGGCCTGTGAACACCTCGGGATCCCCCCCGGAAGAGCTGGATGAAGTGGCTGGGGAGAGGGAAGTCTGGGCATCCCTGCTAAAGCTACTGCCCCCGCGACCCGACCTTGGATAAGCGGTAGAAAATGGATGGATGGATGGATCTGTTTTTTTTTTCTGTCAATATGGGGTGCTGTGTGTACATTAATGAGGAAAAAAAATAAACTTAAATAATTTTAGAAAATGGCTGCAATATAACAAAAAGTGAAAATTTTAAGGGGGTCTGAATACTTTCCGTACCCACTGTATATGAACATGCAGTACCAGTCAAATATATGGACACACCTGATTCAATAGCATGAGATTGTCCAAACATTTGACCGGTACTGTATATAATTTAAAGGAGGTGTACATTTACCAGTATATATTTGAAATATAATCAACATATGATTATACCTGTATTTTGCAGGAGATTAAGCAAGGTATAATTCACTTGGAAGTGGAAGTTCTGTAATGAGCATGGTCTGACCTACAGTTGCATTACCCCCCCCCCCCCCCCCCCCCCCCCATCCTTCAGGCATCATAAATATTCTGCCCTCTGTGTTCCTCAGCTTGAGCTACAGTTGCAAGAATCTGAACATCAGGTCAGAGTGAGCTGGGGAATTTCTCAACTGGAGACAGATATGGTGCAGGTGACACCTAATTCGATCCAGGTAATTTCCTCCTGTGGTTAATGCATGGATGCATCAATTTTTGACTGCAATTTAAAGTAACTGAATTTGTATGCCGTATATGTGTAGTGAGAAGGTCAGGTTTGAGGCACATTGGATTCATATGTTCTAAGTGTTATTCTACTGCTCTCATTTTCTGTCTTATCAGGACAATGTCAGCACTTCCTGTGTGGCAACAGTGAAAGAGCAGTTGAGGCATGTGCTGTGTTCGACCCAACCCTCTGTGTTAATGAGCTGCAAGCCTTCTCAGGCCTCTGAGGTCAAGGTGGGTGGTTGAGTCATGCCTCATTTTAATGGTGCCAACGAAGCAAAACATTTTGCTCAATGTTTGAGTTAGCAACACCTTAAGTTCTATAAGAAAACATTTGACAAGCATTAGTTTGATTGCTTTGAGTTAAAGAAGGAATTCCTTTACTAGTGTTGCTGAAAATGTTTTGTTTTCTCTAACTGCAGTATATGGAACTTTAATAGAGGATTAAGTTATTTCTTTTATTAGACACGTGAACTCTGTTCTGTTACATTTTAAGAGTAATTTAATTTACAGCAGCACAGGTAGCTAGGGTCAACGAATTTGCCACATGCTATTATTTCAAGTTGTGGATGATTGTGTGACAGTATACATAATTATTTTATTTATGTATTTTATCCAGATAAGGCAATTGAGACCTGGACTGGCAGCAGACAGCATAGTCAAACAAAGCAAAATAAAAGCAAATATAAATACATATGTCAAACTGTCCAGTGTGACATAGTTACATAAGAGATGGAAAATAAATGGTTCTAACAAGCTTAAAACAGGCGACCCGATCATGAAAATGCCTCACTAACTTAAATTAGTATCAATCTATATTAAAACTATAGCAGTAATAACAATCATGATATTAATAATAATTGAGTAAATAAAATGGCCACTTAATGAGGAAATATGATTTCAGATTTAAAAATTCACTGAACTTTCTTTCAACAGGAAACTTGCAACAAAGTGTTTTCACCCCCCAAGCCTCCTCGCGCACATGAATGGAAGCTGCTGGTGAAAAACATTCGAGTAATGCTCAGTAAGCAGGAAGATGCTGCAGGTAAGATTATTGTGCCCAACTGCTCCTGCATCATAAGCACCGTTTTCTGAACGCCAAACCAAATGTGTCGGTTGTCAATGTGGCCGCAGAGGTTAGCTTTACTTGCATATCACAGTGACATGGCATTTCATTCAGTTCAGTAAAATCATATCATTGATCTTATCTCAATGTCACTCTGTAAAATTACTGTTTGGAGAAGGGTGTGGGCTTGATTATACAAAAAAAAATTCCTGATTTCCTTGTTTGTATAGTGAATCATTGGATCAGTTATTTATTTTTTATTTTTTATTTTTTTTTTAATGCCAAATTGAAATTAAACCAACTAACACAATATCCAAAAGCCTTCTTACTGTGTGTGCATGTATGTGAGTGAGTAAGTAAATGTTATTTACATGCAACTTTTCACAGAGAGAGAGAGAGAGACAGAGGAATCACAAGGAGCTATACGTTGAGCTTTCCACATACGGTACATTAAAATACACAAACACAAACATGCAGTTGCAAGAGTCAAGACGTGAGGAGACCAAAGTATGAATGGTTATTTCTTGTGCAGAATGAAAGAACATGGATCCAAGTTTAGAAATATTTTGAAGTGGGAAAAAGCAGGAACAGATGTGTGGCCTCACATTCAACATTTTGAAACAGTGAAGAAAGGCCACCCTCCAGAATTTGTCATGAATGAAAACAGACGAACAAGAATCGAGTATTCTGATTACAAACATGAAATTATATCATTACTTTTTTCGCATTTTCACAATTAAAGCATTGTCTTGATAATATACGGTAGCTCAAAAAAAATGTATACTCTAGCACACATGCGTCAAACTCAAACGCAAGGGGCCAGGTCTGGCCAGTCGCACCACTTTCTGTAGCCCAGTAAAGAAATTTAAATGTGTCTACTTAATGTTTCTTGCTAAATGGGTTTGTTCTTTTCGTGCATTTTTTTTTGTTGCATTTAACAGATATTCCAAGGTTCTTTTTTTTTTTTTAAACAACAAATCCCTTCTTAACATAAAGTGAACAATTGTTGTACACTAAATATTTGTGTGCCACAATTTTTCATTACTTTGATTTCAAATTCAATTCATTGTTGTGTACAATATATGTGTAAAAAAAAAAAAAAAAAAGTCTAACAATCAATTTCCGGGGCAATTGTGAATATGGAATAGTATTTTGAAGTGATTATACATTTATATGGTTTATGATGTGGCTCACGATAAGTTTGACACCCCTGCCTGGCACAAATGTTTTGATAATGAAGATGCAGTTGCAAGAGTCAAGACGTGAGGAGACCAAAGTATGAATGGTTATTTCTTGTGCAGAATGAAAGAACATGGATCCAAGTTTAGAAATATTTTGAAGTGGGAAAAAGCAGGAACAGATGTGTGGCCTCCCATTCAACATTTTGAAACAGTGAAGAAAGGCCACCCTCCAGAATTTGTCATGAATGAAGACAGACGAACAAGAATCGAGTATTCTGATTACAAACATGAAATTATATCATTACTTTTTTCGCAGTTTCACAATTAAAGCATTGTCTTGATAATATACGGTAGCTAAAAAAAAATTTATACTCTAGCACACATGCGTCAAACTCAAACGCAAGGGGCCAGGTCTGGCCAGTCGCACCACTTTCTGTAGCCCAGTAAAGAAATTTAAATGTGTCTACTTAATGGTTCTTGCTAAATGGGTTTGTTCTTTTCGTGCATTTTTTTTTGTTGCATTTAACAGATATTCCAAGGTTCTTTTTTTTTTTTAAACAACAAATCCCTTCTTAACATAAAGTGAACAATTGTTGTACACTAAATATTTGTGTGCCACAATTTTTCATTACTTTGATTTCAAATTCAATTCATTGTTGTGTACAATATATGTGTAAAAAAAAAGTCTAACAATCAATTTCCGGGGCAATTGTGAATATGGAATAGTATTTTGAAGTGATTATACATTTATATGGTTTATGATGTGGCTCACGATAAGTTTGACACCCCTGCCTGGCACAAATGTTTTGATAATGAAGATGTCGACTAATTGAATTTGGGATGTTTTGAGATAATTGACTGCTGCCAGTCATTGCAGTAGGTCTCGTGTGGGGTGCTTTTTAAATGGTTTTCAGTTGTGCAAACTTAATGGTAGCGACCTCTGACATTATCTTTCCTTCAAATAAAGAAGTGCTTCAGTGACAGCTTTCACTTGTGAGACTTCGTTATGGCTTAGTCTGGAAGCTGCTTTATCTCTTCTGTGCTTTTCATGGCTGATATATTCCCATTTGAGGCGCGCCATTGTATTTGACTTTGGCCCACTGCTTCATGGGCTGTCTCCTGGAGGCATAATTATTATTAGAATGTATACAGGTGATTGTACAGATAATGTTAGATGACACTCATTTTTACCCGTTAAAGTCAAGAACAGGAAGTTACTAAAGTAATATTGTATCTTGCAATAACACATTTTTATTTGATTAGCTGTCAAGTCCATTACATGATGTGTTCGAGTCAAGGGAGAGATTACGAGCCCTTTTTTCAGACACTGTTATAGCGCTAATATTTACTGACGTAGATGTATTATGTCTCTTGATTGATTGTTTTCACATCCTATCTGTGACAGCTGGCCTTCGTAACAGGCCGCACACACCATTGTTCAAATTCTGATGTGGGCTGAAAGATATTTTTTTTCTAATTGCAGGCAGCATAAGTCCTATGTGTGTACTGCAGTTAGATGACCCTCCGCAGAAGTATAGTACATCCGTTTTGAAGAACACAGCCAATCCTGCCTGGGATCAGCCGTTTATATTGTAAATTTCACAACGCACGAGCGCCACAAAAACGAATACTCTCTTCCTGTGTCTCAAAATTAGTATTTTGTCACTCCCTGTAATATTTGTGTCCCTCCAGTGAACTGAATGGCCGATCAAAAGAGCTTATTATTCTATTAATGAATGACGGACAACCTCAAGAGGGTGAGAAACAAATGTTTTTTGTTTTTTTTAAATGAAGGTATTTTGTACCCCTGCTGTGACCATCACATTGTTGGTTCTATCGCTCTATTTCAGATAACTTTCTGGGCCAGGTGTCTGTGTCTTTTGACCTTGTTAGGAAGCAACCTAAAGGACAACAAACATTTTCACTCATGACCAAAGATGTAGTGACAGGATCAGTTACTACTGATGTAAGACTCACACATCCTTGTATCAGAGATTTTCTTGCAACACTGTTGAAGCATATTAACTGTGGCGAATGCCATTCTTCAGTTTACCTACCTGGATCCCAGTGAGGTGAGGTCCTGGCAGCCTCCAACCCCAGCCTCCACCAAGAGAGTGGAGATGGACCGTACTGTCATGCCCTGTGGCACCGTGGTCACCACCATCACTGCAGTCAAGAGCAAACCAGGCCGGCTGCTCACTCCAGGACTCAACATTGGTACGATGGCAAAAAGAGGATAATTAGTCATTATAAACTAATTGTAAATTAATAGAACAAGTTTTCATAGCTACAGTATGAGTTGTTATGGGTATTGACGTACTGTATTCGTGTTGGGCTTTGTTGTCAATGTTTTGTTGGAGCTGTGTGTTTGTGTCGGCACCATGCGTTAGTTGGGTATGCAATAATAAGAAGCCCCACGATGTGACAGTATTGGCATGTCACTGATTAGTCACTCTTAGGCAACCTTTGCATTCATGGTCTTAAGCGAATAACATTGCTATTATGACAAAACAAATTCAAATTTTCGCCTGTAATGGAATTCATGCACCAGACACGCATCTACATCCTGCATGCAATGTGAGTCTTGCTCCTAAAGGCCCTATCTAGCAACCATATCACATTCTCTGTGACTTTTGCGTGCTCCTACTCGGATAGATTTGAATGATTAAATGGATTTTTTTTTTAAACCACCGACAATGTAATATTCCAATTAGTTGGTGCAAGAGATTCGACTTACCTGAAAGTCGGTTGTCTTTACCTTCAGATTCTTCACAAAAAGCAATCACCCACAAGCCCAAGCTTTCAGAGCGGCGTGTTTCGGAGCAGACGTCAATGCTGGGATCAACAGTTAGCAAGGCCCTGTCTTCTTCAGACACCGAGCTGCTGATGCTAAATGGCACTGACCCTGTGGCTGAGGCGGCCATCAAACAACTCCATCAGTCTGCCAAGCAGAAGCTGAGGTCCCCAGTGAAGAAGAGTACCATCATCATCTCTGGGATTGCCAAAGTAAAGATGAGTTGGCTCAGCAGCAAAGTTTACTTGTATTTAATATGCTTAACTATGATTATTTTCCCAGACACCATTGTCCCAGGACGATGAGCTGGCTCTGATGGCGGGCTATGCTGCGGCAATGGATGCTTCAATGTCAGACGAAAGCTCCTCTCAAGACATGACTACGGCGATTGTGTCGGGGAGCAGTAGCCCCCCAGAAGGTTCAGAACCTGAGGAAGGTCCCAGTGGAGTGGGCCGACCGCCCGAGAATTGGGAGAGCCACACTGGAGAAGACTTAAATCATACCTCACTTTCCATGTGTGTGTCGGAGGTCAGCTGCAAAAAGAGAAGAGGTGAGACACACCGCAATTTGCTGATTTGTACTACAGTGAACCCGTCAAGGTCATACAGCGCAAAAGTCGTAGAGTTTGGAGCTCAACCAGAAATTTCTGGGAAAATGTGCCTCAAAAGCTGAACAAAACTTGGATTTAAAACCGTCATTGTGTATGATGTAAGGAAGGCGAGAACCAGCTAATTTTGAGACTTTAGCTCACTGAAGATCTGAAGCATTACCTCTGCAGCTGTGTTTTGCTTTTTCTTTGTTTTTCTTTTGTGATCCCACCACAGAAGGGCGCCAGTGAAAATGATAACCATACTTAGAACCGGAAATGGCTGCTAAGAACAATGCGCGCAATATAATAAATGAACTAATATCAATTCCATAGATAATTCAACCAAAAGCTAATGTAATTAGCATGTAGCTTTCAAGAAAATTACCAGAGAATCTTACAATAAACAGCACATTTCTACTGTCAGTTACTGTGCATTATGTCTGTCAGGCATCTTCAAAGTGTGAGTTGTTTAACTTGATTTGAGTATTATTATACAGCAGTTAACTTCTGTTACAGTTAGGAATATTACTTTAAAACTTGGCCTCTGCAGTTGATAAAGGTTTATGATGGTGAATGTGATCGTTTTAGACGAGAAGAAATTATGGACACTAGTAGAGTAATTCACTCGACGTTAGCAGTAATTTCACATTATTTCTAATGTAAAAATTTTTTTGAAATTAGAAACACTTCCAACCAGCATGACGAAACCGGTTTTGTATGAATTTGGAGGTTGAGCTGTATTGTCGCTTACGTCTCAGGCTCAGTGATGAAAAATGACGAAGCAGAGCTTTTTCCCTGATTGACTCTTTTCATGTCTGTCATTTCTTGGTTCTACAGTCTGTTTTCGTTTCTCTCTTTCTGCTTTATCGTCTCCACCTTTTTGCTATCATTACTGCCATCTTAGAGGAAAGCAGTGCAAAGCACACGTATCCAGATGAGTAAGTTACCAGTTGTGGGTAGTATCTGTAGTACTCAAGTTTTTATTGTGTGTAGTTTGAGTAGGTTAGATCATATCATTCATTTCAAAGCATTTCCATTTCATATTTTTCAACTTCATGTTTAATTACCTGCTCTCATTGAACTGAAGCGATCACTAATAAAGCACACCACTTTTTTCTATAGATTTACCCCTCTCACACGTGTAGCGTATATTAGTTGAATAAAAATGTAATTAATTTAGAAGAAAAGAATAAGCTGGAAGTGACACCTGCGTTACTTCCGGTTTAACATAATTTTAAATGACAGCGTTATAAATCAAGCTATTTTATCTAGAAAGGGGCACCACGTCACTTTTTAGGTGTGTGAAACTTCATGACAAAGTGACGACAAACCTTTTTTCCTCAGTCTCGTAATTTGAAGGTTGCTACATAATTTAGATAAGCGTTCTAGACGACCAGTTTTTTTTTTTTTTTCTTGAACCCAAACACACACAACTATGCAGGTAGTGAATTTTATGGAAAATGTAATGATCTAACATGGGGAATCTACAAGCAATACAGAAAAAAAAAACACAAAACAAACAAAGGACAGACGAACATTGGCACAGGAAACTGACTTGTGATGTGAGGTTGGTCATGAATATGGGATGACAATGTTTATAGCTGGAATTCCTGTTCTTTTTAGTTTAAAACCCAAATATGCACTAATCTGTACTTTTAGTAGACCGCAAGTTTGACTTACGTGTGTTGACCTATTCAGGCAGGCGGGTCGACCTTCCGCGGGTTGGCAAGAGCGCTCACGAGGGATGGTTTGAAGGAAAAGGAAGGAAAGAGAAAAAGACGCACTTCAAGTGCAGGTTGGCCGGCGCGCTGGCAGTGGCAATGCTTGCCACGTGGTCAGGGAAAAACTCGCACCGCAATTACTTCCCAACGGAGCCTCGTCCGTAAAGTGCCCCACAGTTGGCAGGTGCTCCCTGCGCTTGGCAGCGCGGCAGGCAAGTCTCCCAGCCTCCACCACCTCGTGGTGATTTAAGATAACGAGACCATTTTCCAACTTTGCCTTGTCACACGCCCATCCTCTTTAAACCCGGTAACGAATGTTTCAAGTGTATGTGGTTGTTGAGAACACTCATATTTGCAATGTGGCATTTGTGTTGTGTGGGGTGAAACATTTCATCCCGTTCATTTGACAAACAGATTTGACATCAGACATTCAAATTTGCAGAAATACAATCACTAGTGGCGTTCATGTAAAGTTCTTAGAATATAATATCACATTCAAGTCCAGTGAAGATTGTAATGAGTTAATCCGAGTTTGCAGTGGCTTTCCGCTACGTTTGGGTGTCGCTAGTGCTCTGTCCAAACTCCCAGCCCGGATGGGCAGAGGTCTCTACAGGCAGCGGGAAAGAGAAGTCTTTGTTGTTCAGGCTCTCCAGGCTGGAAGTTAATTAACTTAACGTCCGGGTGCGAAATCACATATCTGTGCCTCGGCTTTGATGCTACTGGCTTGTAATTAATTTTGCGTCTGTGTGCGAAGTGAAATCTGGCATCCCCGTGGTCGTCTGCCTCGGCGGAGGATGTGGCGACTGCGATGCGGTTTGGTCTGGAGTGTGGGGGCCAGGGTGCCATCGCGCGAGAGCATGTCCGTTACACACGCTTTAAACACATTTAAACTTTTAAAACACCTTTCCAAGCATTCCTGAGCACCTGTTGTCACTCTCTCGCTCGTACATCTATTTGTGATTCCAATTGAAGTTTACTGTAAAACTGACACATACAATGAGACTTAAACATTGTATATTTAAAAACCAAAATGTTCAAACCATAACATTTCCTTTATTGAAAGTCCCCTAGCTTAATGCTAACATATCATGCAAAAGGTCATAGAAGGGCTAACAATATTAGCATAGATTTTAGGGCTGTTTTTCTTTGGCTGAAACTGGGGCCTTAATCAAGGTGGAGGGAATTATAAACAGTTCTAAATACCAGTCAGTGTTAAGAAAAAAATGTCAGGAAAAGCATTCTAGAAGAACTTAACTTTATTTGGGGTTAATCAGAGGCACTTTAAGGTGGCTTTTATGTGTGCTGACCCCCATTTAACATTAGTTTGATCGGGTTTGGTTGGGTTTCTGAACACAGCCACATCCCCAGTTCTAAGAGGGTGTGCACATATGTGCAACCCCATAATCTCAGTTCTTATTTTTTTACTTCCTCTCCTGAAACCTTTTTTTTTTTCAATTTGTTTTTCAAAATGTTTTAAAATTATTTGTCTTGGTCTTGTTCTTTTACACACACAATATGCAAACAGGATTGTGTTAACTTTTTACATCCACTGTATCTATCTGTCCAGTCTATTGTTAGATGACTATTAAACATAATACCCAAGTTGAACAAAAACCAAACACTTGAGTACACACATTATTTTATATTAGATTACTTATAAACAACAATAATTTCTGTACAAACATGCTTTCATGTACCGCATGCCATTAGGTTGTATTAATGCAAAACAAAAAAACGCATGATGTCATCTTGCGATTAGCATTTGTCCCGAGATTAAGCATCCCCCTGTCCGCGCTTCTGCACTGCAGGCAGCTTCCTTCAGAAGAGCGCCAAGCTGTTCTTCCGGCGGCGACACCAGCGCAAGGACCCTGGAATGAGCCAGTCGCACAATGACCTGGTCTACCTGGAGTCTCCTGCCACTGTGGAGCGGGCCAGCAAAACCGCCACACTCAGCCGCATGCTCAGCCGCAAGAGCAAAAGCAAAGCTAACGGCTCTGCCTCGGTCGGGCAGCCACCTGCGTGACACCTCCCCCTTCAACAACTACCACCTCAAACTTGCACTGTGTACAACGTCCTTGGGATTGAAGTCCTCCGATGGTTGGCCAGCATCGTATGTGACAATAACTGAGCAGAGTCTTTTACTGCTGCATACTGTTCCAATGCAAGTGTGCGCGAGTGGGCATATCATGGTATTTCACAGGATATTATTTGCACGTTTCCTCAGTTTGGTTTTCTGCAGCATTCTCAAAGTGCTTGTGTGGCCTTGTTACCGGCTGAAGGGACTGATGTAGGCCTTCGTCTCTACCTCCCGGATGTTGAGTATAAAATGTAAACCATCCGTGCTGTGACCCATAGCTTTCGTGCAATGGATCAACAGGACCAAAGACGAAGATCAGAGTAGTATTTGAGGATTTGCACAGTTTTCAATATCTTTTCTATTTCGGTGCAATGACTGTTCCAAATATTCACAAAGGGAGATGATGCATTGCAAGTGAGCGTGAGTTAGTAATATGACTACTTCTGGGCACGAATACTTTGAAATATGGTATTTAAACACAACATTTGAATGCATAATGTTATTTCTTTTAATCCAATATCAGTACATCAGATTTGAGTGATTTGGAAATACTGTAATATCTGTAACAGTATCAAAATCTGTACCAGCCATGCAATATGAAAATATGAAATACAGTGAGTGGCATTACAAGTAATTAGAATGAAATATCAACATTCATTTTCAAGATGGCGGCACGGTGGGAGGTTAGCACATCTGCCTCACAGTTCTGAGGACCGGGGTTCAAATCCCGGCCCCGCCTGTGTGGAGTTTGCATGTTCTCCCCGTGCCTGCGTGGCTTTTCTCCGGGCACTCTTGATTGAATACTAAATTGCCCTTAGGTGTGAATGGTTGTTTGTTTACATGTGCCCTGTGATTGGCTGGCGACCAGTTCAGGGTGTACCCTGCCTCCCGCCCGAAGATTCCTGGGATAGGCTCCAGCACGCCCGCAACCCTAGTGAGGAGAAGCGGTACAGAAAATGGATGGATGGAGTTTTCAAGATATGGCTAAAAACTCACGACACTGTTGTTGTAATAACGTGTGTTTTGAAAAATTCTAACGTATTGAGTCTTCCCAAAACATTTTTAATGTACACTAAAATGACCCTCGGTGACCTTCACCCTTTCAACTGTGACATCACACTCAGCCATGTTTAGTGTGTTTTACAAAAAACAGTTTTCTTTTGAATCCTATACTTCCTTGGCTTGAAAGTCACGTTCCCATCCATAATGACTTGTTTTTAATGTCCTGTATCTTAGAACACGATTGAACTTTCTCAAAAAGCAATCCAGCTAATGATTGTATTATTTTTTTTTTTTTTATATCATGTAAGTGTAAGGTGTGTCGGCACACTGCGGGAACTACTGTTCTTCATTGGTAAGATGCAAAACGATGTGCAGTGCTAAGATTGCCTTACAGTAGTTCTATACATTTTGCCACAAATGCGCTCTAGGCTTGTTCTTGGGCTCAGCTTTTGTCTCCATCGTCAGAGCACTGGAGGTCGAGCTGACAGACGCTCAGCTGTGTTCCTACATCATCCCCAATGCCTCATCATGAAGCCTATGCACCTAAGGAAACTGCTACTTCAGCGTTTATGCCATTGGATATTTCTAGGAACTCATTTGCTTTTCATGACAACATTCCTCTGCGAAAAATGGATCGGGGGACTTCTGTGTCCTAAACGGTATGCTGTGGGCCCTTATCCTAATACTGTCTATGCTCTACCAGCAGTGACTACTGCATCTTAAAAATAAAAAAGGTTGTTTGGAATTTTGCGGAGTGACTAGTAACCTGTTTGCACTATGCTACTATAAAGCATTCAGTAAACAAAAGGGCTGGTGAATTTTTGTTGTTGTGGTTGGTATCTGTGTGCACAAAAAAAAAAAAAAAAAAAAAAACAGATCAGCTGTACTACTGCTACAGAATTAACCTAACTGTGTCAAATTGTTTCATTTTCAGCAATAAAAACTGATTGGATGATTGAGATTGCATTGATTGTAGTTCTCATGTATACAGTGTCTTAAAGTATTTGGATAGTTTCCCCACTTTAATGTTTAAGAATAACAAATCCATTTATATATCAGACAGTGTCAACCCAATAAAACATAAAATGTAGTTTTTGGGGAAACAAACAAAGTGGAGAAACAAATTTGAATTTCAGAACGGGGCGAATACCTTTTCACGGCACTATATATATATATATAATCAATATATATAGACTGTTAGGAAAGTTCATTTCTACGCAAACTAGTTTAAAGTTCAGTTCACCATTCCAAAAATCAACTAATTCAGTTCATAGTTCTTAATTTAAAATTTTGAACGAATTTCACCGGTCCAAAAACAAACTAGTTCATACTTATTTGTTTTCTTCTGTCAATGTTGCTGATGGGCTATGACCCTGAAAATACTGGAATTTCATTTCTCCATTGTTACCACCCATTCAGTCCACACTCGGAGCCAGCTGCAGCTTGCACACTACAATCTCAAAAACATGAGAAAAAACTTGTTGCTGGAATGTTTTTTAAAATGAGAAATTAAAACAAAAACAGTTTTTCCCCCCTTATAGTGCAAACAACAACACACTACACAGTATGATAGGAACGATGGTGAAAGGAAATCGATAACTTTGCATTCCTCGGACCATCCAAGATAACAGAGAACCCCCTAGACCATATATGTCAAACTCGGGCCCGGGGGCCAAATTTGGCTCACGCTGTAATTCTATTTGGCCCGCGAGACCATACCAAATGTGTATTAGAGCTGGCCAACCAGTATGTAGCGCATGCGCCACTAATATTACAAATCCCAAAATGCTTTGCTCGTGTGTTGGCCCATCAGTCTAGACCGGCGAGCGCCCCTTACCTCTCTGTTGCAGTCGTTAGCAACTATGCTACAAGTCTCCTCGAGCAAATTTACAAAAATGGTCAAACGAAAGATGGGAAACTTCCAAGACAGGTGGGAGGCAGATTTGTCTGTGCACTAAAGTAAAAGACAGACCGGTTTGTCATGTGTGGAGCAACGTGTCTGCAACAAAGAATAGAACATCATTGAATTCATGTCAATGATAAACTTTAACGCTACATTTCTGCAAAAAAGGGAAACATGCACATCACAGTGATTTTTCATTAAATGTTGAGTTTGGCTGGCGCCGTTGTCCCAATTTAAAATTTTGGCCCATCGTGAATTTGAGTTTGACACCCCTGCAATAACAAACATTTGTACCTATATTTTAAAGTAGGCCATATCATTATACATGCATTGAATTATACGAATATTATTATTTTTTTCATACAAATATAAGTCGACTTTCACAAAAACGATGCAAGCGTGACATGTTATTGTCCCGAAATGAACGTTCGATGGCGCTATCTTCATCAACGCCTTCATTCATTTGCCTACATCTCCCACAATGCACCACGCGCTTCATTTCCGGTCCTGCGCCGTTTCTGGAGCGGATTGGAACCCGGAGTCAGGATTCGATAAATGAGGCGTCTTTTGCAGAAAAGGTAAGCTAGCTCACCGCCATTGTAAATTGAACTCCGGCAAATTGTCGCCACGGTTGAGTTCAACGGGTGTCGCCGGTTTGTTTTTTTTTCGCTAAGAGTTTTTGCTTCGTCGCCTCCATTGCTGTTCGTTGGAAGACTCCGGTTTGGCGCTTTGCGTCTCCCGTCCATCCGCCATGCCGATTGTTCTTTGTTACATTTTTGTTCGAGACCGGCCGCTCAGATCGGAGTTAAAACCCGGCTCCGGTTTGGGAGCCGCCGAAATCCCGGATCTACTTGGACTGCACACGTTAAACGCGTCGGCACCAACTACGTCGCCCGGTCGGTGTTGACACAATACTGTTGTGTTTGCGCATTCAATCATTTCGCACATATCAGTATGGCCTTTCGGGTTTGAGCTCTTATTTGAATACGCAACTCTTTGACTCCCTACTTGTTAAACGTTCCCTCTTAATTGTTGTTAGGTGTGCAGAATGGCAGCTCAGACTCCAGAAGAGTTCATCTGTGAGTATTTGCCCCTCGAAACTGTTTCAGTGTCGCAATAGGCGTGTGTGATGACAGGTGAAGTGTGTGTGCGTGCGTGCGTGTGTGTGTGATCTAGGGTGTGAGGACTGTGGGCAGTACCATGACTCCGAGTGCCCTGAATTTGGACCCCTGGTGACCGTCCAGGACTCTTTTGTCCTCAGTCGTGCCCGGTGAGCGTGCACCTTTATTTAATTCATCGGTCTGTTACTTTTATAGTAGCCAGCATTGCACAAAAGTGCCCAGTAAAATGGAACTGTGAAGAAGCGTGAAGTGACATCTGACCTCACTGTGCAAAGCATCCAATCATATTGTAGATGTAAATTTTTTTAAATGTCCATTCATTTCAATGGGAAACAATTATCTTAGTTTGAGAAAGTTTCCGGTTACAAATGGGGGTCACTCAACGAATTAAGCTGGGAACTGGAGGTTCCACTGTACTGGTATCAGTCTGAAAAAAAATGCAGAATCGAGCATCCCTAATGATGACATCTACAGACTATATCATGAGCCTTATTTCCCTGATGTGTGAGTCAGTTTTTAAGATTTAGCCATCATATTTATTTCAAAGTAAACTGCTACATATCCGTTTGAACTTAAATTCTATTATTACTATTTCATTTTTTAAATTATTATTGTCATATGAGCCTTTGAATTAACATCCATTATATCGAAGTGAGCTGGAGCTCTCATTTCAAAGCCTGGACTCCACGCAAATGCACAATATAAAAATACTCTCTTTTATCTTTATATCTTAAGTAGGAATTTTAGTTGTCCCTATTGAACATGGCTTCATATTATTACCAAAAAAATCAATCTAGCAATCATGAAGCAAAAAAATCATGACGCTGATGTTGTTCTATTGGAGCCCCCCCACCTACCAACCATCCACCAGCCCTACTAATTAAGGTAGCCAAGTTATTACAGAAGAAACACATCTGGTATGATGCGGTGGACTTCCACACCACTGCAAACTAAACCCACAATGATAAATCAATTGTTAAATTACTACAGCACGATACAGTCAATCAAAATTAAGCTTCTAGCAATTTTGTATGTATGTAACTCCTTTATTACAACCCCAATTCCAATGAAGTTGGGATGTCGTGTTAAACATAAATAACAACAGAATACAATGATTTGTGAATCATGTTCAACCTATATTTAATTGAGTACACTACAAAGGCAAGATATTTCATGTTCAAACTGATCAACTTGATTGTTTTTTTTTTAGCAAATAAAAATTAATTTGGAATTTTATGGCTGCAACACGTTCCCAAAAAGCTGGGACAGGGTCATGTGTACCACTGTGGTACATCACCTTTTCTTTTAACAACATTCAATAAACATTTGGGAACTGAGGACACTAATTGTTGAAGCTTTGTAGGTGGAATTCTTTCCCATTCTTGCTCAGGAGTCCGGGTCTCCGTTGTCGTATTTTACGCTTCATAATGCGCCACACATTTTCAATGGGAGACAGGTCTGGACTGCAGGCAGGCCAGTCTGGTACCCAGACTCTTTTACAACGAAGCCACGCTGTTGTAACATGTGCAGAAGGCGGTTTGGCATTGTCTTGCTGAAATAAGCAGGGGCATCCATGAAAAAGACGTCGCTTGGATGGCAGCATATGTTTCTCCAAAACCTGTATGTACCTTTCAGCATTAATTGTGCCTTAAGAGATGTGTAAGTTACCCATGCCATTGGCACTCACAGAGCCCCATACCATCACAGATGCTGGCTTTTGAACTTTGTGTCCGGATGGTTCTTTTCCTCTTTGGCCCGGAGGACACGACGACCACAATTTCCAAAAAACAATTTGAAAAGTGGACTCGTCGGACCACAGAACACTTTTCCACTTCTCATCAGTCCATCTTAGATGAGCTCGGGCCCAGAGAAGACGGCAGCGTTTCTGGGTGTTGTTGATGAATGGCTTTTGCTTTGCATAGTAGAGTTTCAAGTTGCACTTACGGATGTAGCGCCCAACTGTATTTACTGACATTGCTTTTCTGAAGTGTTCCTGAGCCCATGTGGTGATATCCTTTACACATTGATGTCGGTTTTTGATGCAGTGCCGCCTGAGGGATCGAAGGTCACGGGCATTCGATGTTGGTTTTTGGCCTTGCCGCGTACATGCAGTGATTTCTTTAGATTCTCTGAAACTTTCGATGATGATATGGACCGTAGAGGATGAAATCCCTAAATTCCTTGCAATTGTACGTTGAGGAACATTGTCCTTAAACTTTTTGACTATTTCCTCATGCACTTGTTCACAGAGGTGAACCTCGCCCCATCTTTGCTTTTGAATGACTGAGCAATTCAGGGAAGCTCCTTTTCTGCCCAATCATGGCACCCACCTGTTCCCAATTCGCCTTTTCACCTTTGGGATGTGTGGGAGCTTTTTTGGAACGTGTTCCAGCCATAAAATTCCAAGTTAATGATTATCTGCTAAAAAAAAAATAAAGTTTATCAGTTTGAACATTAAATATCTTGTCTTTGTAGTGTATTCAATTAAATATAGGTTGAACATGATTTGCAAATTGTATTCTGTTTTTATTTCTGTTTAACACAGCGTCCCAACTTCATTGGGGAATTGGGGTTGTAGATGTCATCGCAATCTAATACATTAATAATAATTTTGAGGTTGTGCATGTGCAATTTCATAACAAATGTTCCCTGCTCCCGTCCGTCTCAGCTCCTCCATTCCAAATAGCCTGGAGATCAGGGGTGTGGCAGGAGGCGGCGAGGGAGTTTTTGTCCAGCGACGGCTGGTCAAAAGGACTCGTTTTGGGCCATTCGAGGCTAAGCGGCTCCCCGTTTTGGCTAAAGAAGGAGTGTTTCCCTTAAAGGTATGTTGATGTAATTTCTGAGATATGTGCAGTTTGCAACATTGGCCTAACTAAATCCCCACCCTCTGTTGACCAGATCTTCCAGAAGGATGGCATAGTGGTGTGTTTTGACTGCAGTAGTGAAGATGACTGTAACTGGATGATGCTGGTGCGACCTGCCACAGACCACCAACACCAGAATCTGACAGCTTACCAGCAGGATGATGAGGTTTTCTTCAATACGTCCCAGGTTTGTGTGCACTCCCAATCCCAGTAGACATATGGGTGTGGAAATTCGGCTCATCCTTCTGCCTCTGCCAGGATGTGCTGCCAGGAGCAGAGCTGAGGGTCTGGTATGGAGCTTTCTATGCCAAAAAGATGGAGAAGCCCATGCTCAAGCTTCCGATTGAGCTGCTGCCACCTCTAGGTTCATAACATTGTAATGATGATGTGTTTGAATGGTATTCTCAAAATAACCTTGTCGTTGGATCTGACTGTCTTCTGGCTCTATCACAGAGACTTCTGAGAAAACCAGCTCCTCTCCACCCCCTTTGGCGAATGACAAAAATGCAGGTAAGCCAATTTAAAGTATTCTGTGCGGCTATGTAAGACTTCACAAACATGTTGCGTTACCCTGCATTCTGAGCGATGCGATCACCTGTCATAAACACGTGGCTCTACATGAAAGTAAATACAGTGGGAGGCTATAAAAAGTTATGGATGCAGTTATATAATAATACTTTTTACTGTGTTCCAAAGTGTGATTGAAATCCTTGACTTTTAATGATATGAGTCAGTAGTTTCCTTGGAAGATTGAGAATAAACATATTTATTGTAACTCATATGTCCTTTTCAATTTTCTTTAATGTGTTTAATATGATTTAGTCACGGCTAGTGTAGTGCTATATTCGCCTGACCTCTGGAGCGTT
The DNA here is from genome assembly GCF_024500385.1 of Phyllopteryx taeniolatus. Lineage (NCBI taxonomy): Eukaryota > Metazoa > Chordata > Actinopteri > Syngnathiformes > Syngnathidae > Phyllopteryx > Phyllopteryx taeniolatus. The sequence goes on along the minus strand of NC_084518.1, from coordinate 4,575,014 downwards.
GGTTCAGTTCCCACTCAGTATTGGTTTGAATGAGAGTGTGAATGGTTGTCTGTCTCAATAAGTGCCCTGTGATTGACTGGTAACCAGTCCAGGGTATAGACTGCCTTTCACCCCAGATTAGCCTGGATAGGCTTCAATTCCCCGTGACCCTGAACAGGATAAGCGCTATCGCAAAAGTATGGATGGTTGCAATTTAATGCCATCGCTTTTGAGTCAATATGGTAATTGATCAGAGTGCCGATATGTTTATATTTCTATGCATTTGTAGCTATTATGTCTAATAGGAGCTGGAACATGCTCCATTTTAGCATTGGAAAAGGTGTATGACCCTTGCTTTTAGAGTAAACTGGAAAGTGCAATAGTTGACTGCACAGTTCTTCCATTTGGTCCAGGTCACATTGACACTTTACTCTGCTTACAAAGATGTGCTCACAAGTGGTCCAGACCACTGGCTCTCTGTCCATGTGTAATAACAATGGTGTTTTTAACTACTCTGTTCTCTGTTCATTTCTGTTTTCTGCTCACATGTTACATGATAGGTGCTGTAATGAAAGAGATGGCCTCTACAGAGCTTCCAGAAGACTCCCTACTGCCACAGCAGGAGTGCACAGTCAAGCCCGGTGAGGAGCTTCCTTCCCCGACTGCTCGGCCTACTGTGAAGAGGGGACTCGCTCGTGGAAGGAGAGCGAAGGGCCGTAGGCCTCGACCTGTCACCACTGCAAGCAGGAGCAGAGGTGAGGAATAACGGGAGTGGTCTGTCTGTCTGCTGTGCTGCAGCTTCATCATTCATTCCCAATTGTCACTGTATACCATTCCAGAAATATGTATCGAATGTGTTCAATAATCTTTGCTCTGTTCTTGTTTTGGTTCTCTCCTATGTCTTCTTGACATCATCGACAATGAGGGCATTCCCTAAATGGTCTCTCGAGATTTAAATCAAAGTTTCAATGTTAACAAATAAAAAGTTACAAATAAAATCAGGTGTCAGCTACAAGAAACTCGGTGGTTGAAAGTGGTTTTGAATAGATGAGTCTTGTTTTTTTTTCTTGAAAGTGGAGAGAAATGGGGAGTCACCGGTGGCTTTTGGGAGGGAATTCCAGAGGGTGGGAGGAACGATCTTCATCAGATATGAATTTGAAGTGGATTCTCTAAGGGATTTTGAGCTACTGGAGCTTGTGGAGGACAGTGGTAATGTGATCACTGGTCCATGTCTGGGTAAGCAAGCGTGCAGTAGAGTTCACAGTTTTTTATTTAAATTTTTGATGAGGACACTGATGCAGTAGTCCAGATAGGAAGTGATGAACGCTTGGATGAGAATCTCCGCAGCTGAGAATGAGAGGGATTGATGGAGTTGGGGAAAGTTCTGGAGATGAAAAAGGCTTGAGGTGAGTACAGTAGCGCTGTTGAAGTTGAAGTTGGTTTGAAGCCAGGATTTTATTTTGTAGATGCAGTTTGTCAGGGTGGAGTAAGCAGCAATGGAGATTCTTTGGTGGAGATCAGAAGCTTAATGTCATCAGCAAAACAGTGGAAGTTGAGACTAATGCGGCAGGATGAATCAAGGAGGGACGGGTAGAGGACGAAGAAGCGATGGCTGAGCACGGAATCTTGGCGTACACCTTGGGAAATGGGGGGCCCTCGGGGATGTGCGGTTATTAACTGAGATGAATTGATGTCTGGAAGAAAGACATGATTTGAACCAATTTAGGGCTGTTGGAGGTGGTTGCAATCAAATAGATGTAACTTTAGTCAGAGAGCAGGCGAGGTTAGTCCTCCAGAGTGTGGGTGGTAAAGTTGATGTGTTGATTAAAGTTAAAACTGTTGAGTATTTCAGTGTCCGGGGATAGTGGTGTATGTTGAAATTTGGGAGAGAGAGATTTCTTTTTTATTTTTGATTTTTGTGTGTGCGTGTGAATGGTAACATGCGGGTGTGGTTAAGTTAGCCCTCTACATAAAATTGACGATGCTTGTCCAAAGTGTTCACACAATTGGATATCATGGTTGTAATTATATGCAACCCAAATTTTGAGCTTCTCATCAATCTGAACCGTATGCAGGAACGCTTTCTCCATAACCTTCCTTCATGTGTGCAGATGTGAAGCCACCTGTGGCGAGCACAGAGCCACTCACCACAGACTTAGCAGTTGCTACAGAGAGATGCCGTCATCTCGGGGCTTCAGACGTCGGAAGTTTGCACAAGAGACACAAAGGCCGAGAGCACAAAAGGGTGTACCGCTGCTCCCTGTGTAACAAGGTCTTTCAGAACAGCAGTAACCTGAACCGACATATCCGATCACACGGTACTGGGACAGATTTACTCTGACTTTGGTAACAGTGAGGAGTCAGGTTGCCTCTTTTAGGGAACTAAATATGATTCAAGTGAATCTTCTCTTCGCATTTCATCTCTCCAGGTGATAAACTGTTTAAGTGTGATGATTGTGACAAGTTGTTTAGTCGAAAGGAGAGTCTGAAGCAGCACATCTCCTACAAGCACAGCAAGAATGTGGTGGGTCATGATACAGAATTATCTCAATGGACGATTAGCTTCTCTGTCTAACCCCCCCCCCCCCCCTTTTTTTTTAACCTTTTTTTTTTTGTGTGTGCATCTGTCAGCCGGACCTGGAATACAAATATAAATGCAACACTTGCGACAAATCTTTCCGTCTGGAAAATGCCTTAAAATTTCACAACTGCAGGACAGGTAAGGATGCTCTGTGCGTTTTGTTAGATTGGAAACTGGGAACCACATTCCCCTTGAGAGTCCTGCAAAGGGGCCTGTATTGCAGACCCTGCTCAGTGCCTTGATTGTATTGTTGAATAGATTGTCCAAAATAAAACGGAAAACTAAAGATGGTTCACAGCTGACTTTTGCACACATGGGGTCTCATGTACAAAAGGTGCGTACGCACAAAAACGTGGCGTACGTTCATTTTCACGGCAAAGTTCAGATGTATCGAGAGTGAAATGTGCGGTGCCTCACGCCAACTGCACGGCTGGCGTACGCACGTTTCTGCAGCCGTTGGTGCTTTGGCGACAGAGGTGATGCTGGGAAACTGTTATATAATAAATCTGCACATCAGACACACATGAACAATTAGCACTGATGAACAATTACTGCCGGGCAACATTTGATTTCAACAATCAGACTCGGAATTCACTTGTTAACCAGTGTATTAAATGAATCGGCGGCCGGTTGTTGGAGTGTAATTGCGTCGGAGACGCTGGGGATGCCGGAGGAGACGCAAAGGAACGGCGGCCGAAACCCCCGCTCTTGTGACACCAGCGATGCCAGCACTGGGAAAAAAGAATCCTTTTGAATTTAATTTGAACATTTACATCGGCTGCATAGGATTAAAATCTGTTCAATTATCTTTCAAATCATTAATTGAGTAATCAATTGCTGATGTGCTTCTATTTGAATTCAAAAGATTGATTCCAAATCCCATGCATACATTTACTCATGAACCTTTATGTCATAGGGCTGAGTGTAGGTTACTGTATGAACTCATTTGTTGTGAGTTATAAAAATACATATATACACCCTTGTGGGGTGATCAGAGTCAGCCACATGTGCTCCCACCACCCCTGAGAGTTTAGTGTCACCCGCGATCGCAGCGATTGTCTCCTCGAACGGGGTGAGGCCCTCCGCGCCGATTCCTGCGCCTGTTTTGTCCACACTTTGGCTGCCCTGCGCTTCACATCCACCTTTACGTCTGACCCCTGCTTTTTTAGTCCAGCGTGCTCGCGCTGTTCCGACCCCACAGCACGAACAGCCGCACACGCGCTGTCCACATTCACTCTTCTTTCGCTTGTTGTTAACGCTGGAGCATAGCGTGCCAAAGAGGATTTTCTTGCACACCTCCACTTCATTGAGCAACTTCACGTTCAGAAAAAACATTTTTTGTCATTACCTTGCTCATTTTCCACGTTGATTGGGATGTACGAAGGAAATGTGCTTGGATTTATGTGTGCGTACGACGTTTTCTGGATTTGAGCGTACGCCATGTTCCAGTAGGAAATTCTTTGTACATGAGGCCCCTGGTGTGCTCATCCGCACTCAGTGCTTCATTCAATCACCTTAATATATCGGCGACAAATTAAGGGTGTACGTAGTTTGCCTTTCACCCTTTGTCAGGTGGGAGAGGCTAAAGCCCCCGTGAAGACCTTGAGCTGGTTCACAATATATAAAGTGGTTGGTTGATTGACGTATTAACATTAAGTGGAAACTAAGGGTTCCGATTTCTGAAGCTGCATTTGCACCAAACATTGTGCTTTCATTCCGTTTGATACAGTACAGATTTCTTTTGCATTGTATATGATCTAAAATATCAACCCTGGACTGTCATTTACCTGTACTGGACACCGTAAGATGTCAGGGCAGGGGTCACCAACATGGTCCCTGCGGGCACCAGGTACCCCCAAGGAACACATGAGAAGCCCGGTGGCCTGTTCTAAAAGAAGCTCACCCGTGATTGGATGTTGTGAATTTCTAGGATTGTTGTAGAAGTGATCATTTGAAAATGTTAACGCGTGGGGAGATTTATAGACATGAAGTTTTGCTTAATGACATTTATCTTTTTCGTTCCTTGTTAAATCGTTGTTGATCATTTTTTTCTGAGAAATCATGCACCTGATCAGTGTCTTTACATAAATGTCAATAATGATTAATAGTAACATATAGGTAAAGGTAATTTTTTCAGCAAATTTGTTATTTCAAAAGGCTCGCCGTCGGCATTAATCCGTACCCGAGAAGTAGGTGTCAGTTTCAAAAAGGTTAGTGCCCCCTTGTGTTAGGGTTTATGCAATTGTAAGACGGGTTGACGCCGCTGTCTGTGAATTGGCGGTCGGTATATTGTTTCCTATGGCACAGTGGACGGGTAGTTACATCTAACACACAGTTTTCAGGTTGGGGTTTCGAGTCCAGGCTCCAGTTTACCTCCTCCCACATAGATCGGTTCATCGAAGTACTTAGGTTTGAATGTTTGTGAATGGATGTTTGTCGATATGTGCCCTGCGATCGGCTGGCGACCAGTCCGGGTTGTACCCTGCCTCTTGCCCAAAGTCACCTGGGACCCGACCTTAATGCGGAGGACGAGCGGTATAGAAAATGGTCGGACAGACGGATTACAACAGTATATTTGTCCTCATTAGGGTCACAGGTAGCCTGGAGCCGATTCCATCTGACATTGAGCAAGAGGCAGGGTACACCCCGCAATGATCAGCTGCCAGTCGCAGTGCGTGAATGTGAACCAGTAAACCGAAATTAATTGGATTATCATCTTCTTTTCTCCAGACGACAAGACATTCCAGTGTGATATTTGCTCCCGCTTCTTCTCCACTAACAGCAACCTGTCCAAGCACAAGAAGAAGCATGGAGAAAAGCTCTACTCCTGTGAAATCTGCAATAAGATGTTTTACCGCAAGGATGTTATGCAGGAGCACCACAGGAGGCACGGTGTCGGTGAGAATCTATTACTGAAATATTTGGATTTGCAATGCAAACATTAAGCATTATTCTCATCGTTGAGGGATATAGTTCTTGGAGGGAATACATTCAACGTGGTGGGTTATTTAATTTGAAGTGTCCTGAGAGAAACGTGAGCTGTGTGACTTTGCACACCTGCTGTTTTGATACCCGTCTGCTCAAACAGCCTGCGTCACAGCTAAACATTTGGAATGAAGAAGCACAACATGGCTGGAAAGGCCTTTTCACACCGCACTTGGCAATGCACAAGCCGCCGTTGACTTTCCCCGCTCATTGTGTATGTGCTGAGGGGGCGTGACCGTGGAACGCTGTGACGCGGCGCGCACTCGAATCGAAAACTGATCTGTTCTGGAGCGGCGTCGCGGTGGTATCAGATATGTTTTTGGAGCGTAGGAGGAAGCCGACGCACCCGGAGAAAAGCCACACAAGCACAGCGAGAACACGTAAACCCCACACGGGGGGGCCAGAGCCAGGATTCAAACCCCCAAACTTGAAAATCTGAGGCAGATGCGCTAACGGCTCGGCCACCGTACTGCCAGGATGTAAACTGTTGCGATGAGTAGTACAATTTCCCAATACAGCTGGAAAAGCATAAAAATGTACCCTGAAAGTCCTTGAAGGTGTATGAAGCCTGAATATCATGACTTGGGTTGACGTCCTGGGTCCTTTAAAAGAGACCTAAAATGTGTCTGAAATTCTTTGGTCACAATACACGAGGAATTACAGCACGCTTGATTTCCACTTGTCACACCATCGTGCAAATCACTCGGTTTCGGGGCGCAGTTCTGTCTCGTGCAAATGCCCAATACGGCCTGTGACACGGGGAGAGCGGCTGCTTAGTGTTGCATACTTAGCAAATGTTTCCCACCCCTCTAGTATTTAATAAAATAGAACAAATAAAACCGATGTGCAATAATATAGCGACTTTTTGTGGTGTTGTTGGTGACTCTTCTTAGACTCCGTCCGAAGAATTTATGCTTTACGGCTCGTTATCAGGAAAGGGCAGAACAACAGATTTACTTGGTTGTCTAATTTCACAATTGATGGGTGGGCAGGCACTCCAGAGACCCAACTACTTTGTATACACGCTATGAAAAAGTACATTTCCATAGTCTGTACCCTTAAGTAGATTGAACAAGAATATGTTTGACCCAGGGCCAAAGCACATGAAGAGAGAGGAGTTGGAGACCAATGGGGAAGAAGCCACCAAGTACAGAAAGGAACCATCACCATGTCCCATTTGTGGCAAGGTGACTTCTCTGCCTGCAAGTCCAACACACGCACAGGATCCCAGGAATTGACCATAATTCTCACGTGTATGAACAGGTGTTCTCCTGCCGAAGTAACATGAACAAACATCTGCTAACTCACGGCGATAAGAAATACACCTGCGAGATTTGCGGGCGCAAGTTCTTCCGAGTGGACGTGCTTCGTGATCACATTCATGTTCACTTCAAGGTCAGAACTTTATCCCTAGTACATTTCCAGCCACATCTTTTGTTAATGAGAATAAAATAAGTAACGCTGGTTTCTTATTACGATTATGACATGCGGGTTACTCTTCTTGAGCTACTCACGAGTCTGATAATTACAATAGAATGTTTGTTAATGGACAACCCAACACATTTATTAATGGGCCTGCTCTCTTTCAAACATTTCTTTTGGGTTTCCCCCTGTAAACGTTGGGAAGCAAATTATTTTGTGAAACAAGTTATCTTTTATGACAGATTCAACGAACATAGCTCTTTTTACATTGCTTTGGAGCCTCCCCCCCACCCCCCACCCCAAAAAAATCTCGTCTGATGTTATTTTATTAAAAATAGCAAGTGGTACTAGAAAACACTCGGTAGAGCACAACAAGGCTCCAGCAAGGCTGACAAAATCTGAACGCGTCCTTCCAAATTGTTCAATTGAAGAATGAAAGCGCAAGGCCGTCCATCTTCCCCCAAGCCCTTTTTGTGAGCGCTGTATCTCCTCGACCTTGTTGCCTACTACCTTACTTGGCCCAAATACAAATCCACTTTAAAAACGATCATTTAAATTAAATTCTTGTATTCACACCTTTTTTTTTTTTTGCCTCCTCCAACAAAATTTACAGGGTTCTCCACCTTGTGTGTCTGTTGCATCTTGCACTAAGCCACAATAACATTTGATCAAAACCAAACAAATGTATTATAACTATAACGAAAAGAGTGTAAAACGTGCATACGTTTCATGCAAGAGAGGTAACTGATTAGCTATAGTCTCTTAGTATTTTAGCTCTTAACTAGAACAGGCTCCAGCAATAGTTCATTATTGTTAAAACAGTCAATTAACAATTAATAAGATGACTACCATCACAGTACTTACAGTACTTACATTACTATTACTGGATGTACTGCAGAGGCAAGTGTTGCGTTTGGAATAAACCCAATTTGTTGCAGGATATAGCCTTAATGGATGAGCAGAAGAGGGAGGACTTCATAAAGAAGATCGGCATTTCATCAGGCGACAGTGACGAAAAGGACGATGAAGAAGATGATGACCCCGAGCACCACAAGTACAACTGCAAGAAATGTCAGGTTAGCTCGGGCCCCGGTCGGCCAAACGTTCTGAAGATATCAATTGGAGCCCGCGCAAATTCCGACAGCTCCGTGTCTCCAGATGTCGTTCGCCAAGGGCCGAGACTATCTGAAGCACATCACAGAGCAGCACAAAGAGCGAGGCTACGGCTGCGCGATCTGCAACCGTCGCTTTGCACTCAAGGCCACGTACAACGCCCACCTGGTCATCCACAGAGAGCAGCTGCCTGACCCTGCTGTACAGAAGTAAGGAGTACATTGACGTTGCTTCACGGACAGCGGGGTGCAACATGCTTACAGTCAAAGGTTCTGGGTTCAATTCTTGCCTCTGACCTTTCTACGTGGAGTTTGCATGTCTTTGTTTGGGTTTCCTCCTGAAGGTTAGGTATATTTACAGTGTGAATTCGAATGGTTCTTTTCGTATGTGTGCCCTGTGATTGACTGGCAAACAGTCCGCAGTCAGCCGGGATGGGCTCCAGCTCACCCGTGAGCCTGAACGGGATAAGCGGTGAAAACCCGGTTGGATGGCCTGCCGGAAAGTTGCACTGGTTACATTACAAGCGCGATCCCTGGCGTGGAGCGTGTCTGCCCACAACATGTAGCATTTTTATGTGCCTATCTCTACCTCTTCTAAAGGTATATCCATCCCTGTGAAATATGTGGCAGAATCTTCAATAGTATTGGTAACCTCGAGAGGCACAAGATCATCCACACTGGTGAGATCATGCAATCGGATCTTTGGTATAATATTTGATTTTTAATGTCTACAATTGTCCTTCCCCCCCCCCCCCCCTCCCCCCCAAGTGTTAAGTACATGGCGTGGATAGGAAACATCTTGTGTAATCTAAATATGAGTTAAGAGGGTTGTACATCCTTCAGGGGTGAAGAGCCACGGCTGTGACAAGTGTGGCAAATCCTTTGCGAGGAAGGACATGCTGAAGGAGCACCTGAGGGTCCACGACGACATCCGAGACTTCCTGTGTGCAGAGTGTGGGAAAGGTCAGCTCCTTTAGTGTGCATGTCTCGTTGTTCTTTGGATTGTCTCAACATGATGGCACCTACTGTGCGCCTCGTGCAGGCATGAAGACCAAGCATGCTCTCAGGCACCACATGAAGTTACACAAGGGCATCAAAGAGTACGAATGTAAGGAGTGTAACCGCAAGTTTGCCCAGAAAGTCAACATGCTCAAACACTATAAAAGACATACAGGTAAGTTATCATTTGAAAGTGTTCCATTCAAATAAGAAATTGAGTACGTCATATTTTGTGTGTGCCTGTGCACGTAGGTATAAAAGACTTCATGTGTGAGCTCTGCGGCAAGACTTTCAGTGAAAGAACAACTCTCGAGACGCACAAGCTCATTCATACAGGCAAGTCTGTTTTCTGGTGAAGCCATCGGTTTGTGGATTTGGATGGGTGCTTTAGCAAATTGTCATGGTGAAAGATGAAGTTGCTTTTCATCTTCAGCTTTATTGTGCAAAGCCTTCGGGTTTTTGTGCCAGCACTGACTGGTATTTAGAACTGTTCATAATTCTCTCCACCTAAGTAAGTCCTCAGTTCCAGTTAAAGAAAAAGAGCCCTGAAGCATGATGCTGGCACGACCATGCTTAGGTATACGTAAGGTGTTTTTGGTGATGAGCAGTCTTGTGTTTGCAGCAAACATATCTTTTGGGATTATGGGCAAAAAGTTTTTGCAAAATCTAGCCCAGCTTGGTTGTTGTGCTTTTTAACATAAGGCTTCCGTTGGGCCCCCCTACTCCATAGCCCAGACATATGAAGACCGGCCATTGTTTTCACATGAACTAAACAGGGAGTGCTTGCCAGAAATTCCTGGAGCCCCCTTCAATGTTGCTGTCGGCCTCTTGGCAGTCTCTCCGGCCTGTTTTCCTCTCGTCTTTCCATACATTTTTAAGGTGACATCCATTTCTTTATAATTGTACTGTTATGCTATATGCCATATTTTCTACTCTTGATGAAGACTGTCTTCACTGTGGTCCATTATATACAGTGTGTATGTATATATGTATATATATATATATATATTTATTTTTATTTTTTTCAAACCTGTCCTGTTCAGCTGCACGGCCTTGCAGAATGGTGGAGCTGTATGCCTTTGTGCTAGAACAGTTTTGCTGTGCAACAGGGGAGTTTGAAATACTCCCTCTGCTTCATTTAAATATATAGAGAGTTGCTGAGGCGGCACATCGAGGAAGGGTGAGAAAAGTGAAAACCCACCACCCACCCTATTATTATTATTATTATTATCCTGTGTTCCGTAAATATGGACGGAAATCCCAAAAGGTGAGTTCAATAACTTAATACGGTTCGTGTAAACCGCAAGTCACTCTCACCTACGGTCGCAAGTAGGGCTGCTGCTATCGAATATTTTAGTATTCAAGTATGCTGATTAAAAAAATGTAATCAAATAATTGAGTATTGGGATAAACTATATTCTGCTTTGTTAAAGAACAATTATGAATACACGAGAAAGTAAGCCATTTCACTTAATCATGAATGAATTCACGTTGCGTAGCAGCAAACTATTTTCTTGTCTCGAAACATTTTCAGTGAGGCAATTTCCAACACTAACAAAAATAAAACATGCGTATGAATACATTTCAGTTTAAACTTTGCATTTCTTGTAAGTATAATAAACAAGTCAATTCAAATAGGCATGAGGAACTTATCATAATTAACAGAACCGTAGCCCTCCAAGGGCTAACCATATGTCAGTAAGGTACAATAACATGAATCTCACTGATTTGCGCTACATTAACTTGACCTTGTTTCGGGTTTCCCGCTGCATTCTGCATCTTCAGCGGAGATGTTGTGAGATTGACGTGCTGTTGTATTATGCGAGATCCGTGTTACGCTTCACCGGTACTCGTTTCACCACTAGTCATGAGCTGTATGTATGGCGCGAAAGAACAAGATTGTGGATATACAAGCAGCCCAAATTATATTCCCTGCTGGGAATGTAGCTGAGACACAAGGTAAGAAGCTTGTCATCCAATGATGTGTCTCGGGCATCCGGTTAGGATGGCTCCTGGATGAGGTGTCCCAGGCATGTCCTACTGGGAAGAGGCCCCCGGCAAAACCCATATTATTATTATTGTGTGGTTTACTGTCTACTTTGCTTCCGTAAATTTGTAATTTCCCCATTATGGGCTTATTCTTTTCCGTTTTAAGGACCAATGTAAGACGATACAGACTGTTTAAAAAAAAAAAAAGTAACCCTGAATTTACCAGCCACTCCCATGTTCCCTCTCTCGCTGCAGTGGGAAAGACCTGGACTTGCGCGACCTGCGATAAGAAGTATCTGACAGAGTACATGCTGCAAAAGCACGTGCACCTGACCCACGAGAAGGTGGAGGCTCAGTCGTGTCACCTCTGCGGCACCAAGGTTTCCACGCGGGCCTCAATGAACCGACACCTGCGACGCAAACACCCGGAGGTGAGTGGCGACGCCTTAGTTGGACTCTGTTACGCAATTACACATTAACCTGACTGTTTGTTTGCCTTTTGTGTCTCCAGATTGTGCCTGTGAGAATCGATGACTTTGATGAGCTTCAGGAATCCCAGACAATCAATGACTCGTCTATCAGCATCGCGCAGGTGAACCCGAATTCTGGAACAGCTTTGACTTATGCACCACATACACAAAAACAGATAGCCTTCTTTACATTATGTCGCTGAACCTTGTCTGGGTGTTTGCGTTCTACATGACAGGCAACCCTGACACTTGAAAAAGACAGCGCATCTCAGGAGAGACCCAGCCGACCTACTCGCCAGGCCAAGAAGAAGTTGAGAGTCACACACGAGCCAGAACTTTCTGAATCAGATGATTACGTTGATTTCCCAGAACCCAGACACGAATCTCTGCCAGAATTCAACACTGTAGTTGTCGGCGAGGAGACAGAAACAAGCTCTGCAGTCCAGAGTATCCAGCAGGTACGGTTGCATATTCGTCTGAATCTTCAAAGTTTTTTTTTTTACTAGATTCTTTCTTTGTGCGAGTCAATTCAAAACACCACTGATTCGTTCGTAGCTCTATTAATAACATTCAGTTATGACAGATCAACAGAAGAGATATCAGTTAGAATGATCCCAGGAAGGGGAAATTGTCAATGTTTATGATCGCGGTTGGAATTTGCAGTGCTGGAGAACTGTACTCCATCACGCTTGGGGTTGTTCCTAATATTTTTTACTCTCACATCTGCCTCACGGTTCTGAGGACCGGGTTTCAAATCCCGGCCCCGCCTGTGTGGAGTTTGCATGTTCTCCCCGTGGCTGCGTGGGTTTTCTCCGGGTACTCCTGTTACCGCCCACGTCCCAAAAACATGCGTGGTAGATTGATCGAAGACTCTAAATTGTCTGTAGGTGTGAATGTGGGCGCGAAGGGTTGTTTATTTCGATGAGCCCTGCGATGGGCTGGCGACCAGTTCAGGGTGTAGCCCGCCTCCCGCCCTCAGTTAGCTGGGATGGGCTCCAGCATGCCCGTGATCCTAGTGAGGAGAAGCGGTACGAGAAATGGATGGATGGATGGATGTGGGAAAACTCGGTTACTTTAGAATTGCCAGTACATGTATTTGCCAAGTCAAATCTGCACTCATTCTTCCTGTCGAATTCGATACGTTTGGCTTGTTTCTGCAGAAGAAATCCTGCATCGCTAACTCCTGTCATTTCAGGTGGTGGTTCTCACTGACCCCAACGCCCCATCCACCTCCTCCACCAACAACGCGGTGGGGCTGAGCAACATCACTGTCACGCCCATCACCGGCCCAACCCCCGCCCAGTTCACCAGCCTGCAGCCCGTAGCCGTCGGGCACCTGACAGCCAACGACCGGGCCCTCTCACTGGACAACTCAATCCTCACCGTTACCTTCGACGCAGTCAGCGGCTCGGCCACGCTCCACAACAGGCCCGCCGACCTCGTCCCGGAAACCGTCGGTCCCGCGGGAGGACCGTCGGCCCAGTCGGTCGCGCACTTCATCAACCTCGCTACTCTTGTCAACCCCATGAGCCACCAGCTCGAAGCCCAAACTCTGGCCTGGAGGCCAGTGCAGACGGCCGAGGGCGGCCAGGTCACGCCTGTGGGTGAAGGCGCCCAGGGGGAGGTTCACGAGGTTCAGAGTCAAGGGCCTGAGGGAGGGCGGCCGAGCCAGAGTCAGCCACCCACGCCACAGCAGCAAAGCGGCAGCGCGCAACAAATGTTCAGCTACTAATGAAGTGCTGGTCACCTCATGCTCGAGCATGTACGGACACTAATCAGTGCGGATTTGATTAAATCTGTATAGATTTCATCATTGTCAACCAGATGCCTCTCAGTGCCATGCAAGTGATTTTTTTCCCCCCTTTTCTTTTCTTCTAAAAAAAAATCTAACTGTTACAATGGTAAATTAAATTGTTTTTAAAAATCTAGAAGACGTTTTTTTAAATTATTCTTTTAAATGTGCATTTTTATCAATATGGAATTGCTTGAACAGTTTTTTTTTATCGTGATAAGTGTATGTGGCTCAGTTGTGAAATTTTGTTCGTGAATGCTTTGTCTGGGGAAAAAACTGATAATTTGTCTGAAAGAAAAAAAGAGGATGTAGTCATTGAAATGTTTTTTTTATTAAGAAAGTCTTTCATCCTTACGTACTTATAATGATCCACAGTACCTGACTGACCCACTCAGACTGATATGTGACATAATTATGTACATTAGGTTAAGACAAGCGTTGTGCGCATGCGCGGACTGCCTTGCAGCCATTTATCCCAGGATGCATTGCGTTCTTGCTAGCCGAACTAACGTCGCCAAATAAGCGAAATTTAGAGAATTGTTTCCCACAGGAGCGCATTGTTGCAGTGCTTTTGGAGACTTAGACTCCCTCTGGAAGAGGACAAGTTAACTCCCTTCCCTCCGACGAGATATAACGAATGTCGATTTAGTCGACAAGCTTGATTTTACCTCACGCTTGGTGAGTTCTGGCGCCCTCTAGCGGGGACACTGCTAATGGAGGTACCCTGATAAGACAATAGTATGTCTCCGATAAGATGAAAATGATTATGACGAGGAGTGTTTTTATTTATTCTTATTTCTTATTGTGTTCACCATGAATTCTAACAAACGATAGTTTAGTTTTTTCCTGCCAACTGGAGTGTGGACTGTGGAGTTTATTTTTGTTATTTTTTCTTCCGCTTGGTGGCAGTCACGAGCTGAGAAGACAACAACCCCCCCCCCCCCCCCCCCCCCGCCCCCCCACAGACACACACTTATTCGTGTAAATATATTCCAGATTTTGGGTGTGACGTTCAAAAAAATATATCGAGTTTATTTCAAACCTTTTGCCTCGTTGTGATTATGCAGTAGTGAATCTTTTTTTTTTTTTTATAAACAAAAATTTTATGGAGAGCTTGTCTAAATATGCAACGAAACTATTTACAACTACAATAGTAAAGATAAGTTTCAGAAGAAAAAGCGGTTTGCTCCACTTACTGCTCTACTTGGTTAACGTCAAAATTTGCAGTATTAACTTTAACAGAAAGCTGTGATGTGGCAGTTGTTTTCAAAATAACTATAATACAAGTGTATAAACAATCTACAATTGCTTGATTACAGTAATTGTCAAATAAATCATTTACAAGAAGACATGGAATACAAATACAGCTAGCATGCAAAAAAGAAAAGGGCAAAAAAATCTCTTGAACATGCTTGACCGTCACATTTGAGTCTTACGAAGTGCCTGCTTCTTTATGCAAATTGCTGGCACTTTTGACTACAGGCAACAGTGACAAAGTAACTTGACGCTCTCTGCTGTGCTTGAGTGCGTCCCGCAAACTGGCTGACCATTGCCAGCTAAACCCATTATTGTTCTGACATCGTTCTTCGTTCCATATGTGTGATGACCTATTCCTGGCTTGGTGAACGGACTGCAAATGTATTCTTGTGTTTTTCCCATCAGAAATGTGATATCTGGACCTGCGTTAACTCGGCAGCACAGGGGCCAGTCCATTTGTGCACTGAGGAAGTGACATCACAGCACGAGGACCGATCCCACTTTTACACCTGAAGACTGGGCGGGGCCAGGCTGGGCGTGACCAGGGGAAAAACAAGCAAACGCTCACAAGTGCTTCAGTTAGTGTGCGTGCGTGTGTGTGTGTGTGTGTGTGTATGTGTGATCACTCTTACTTACACTTTGTGCCTGGGAGAAAAGAGGAGCTGATCCTTCCTGTTGGTTTGTCAGCGCAGGTATGGATGTTCCCGATTCACCCCGTGGGAATATGGGACTGCTGAGGACCTTTGATTCCTCCGAGTTCTGCAGCTGGGAGAAAATCGGCTCAGGTGGATTTGGACAAGTGTACAAAGTCCGGCACGTTCAGTGGAAAACGTGGCTGGCTATCAAGTGCCCTCCTTGCCTTCATGTGGATGACAAGTAAGTCCCAGCAAAATTGGAATGATCAGGATCAGGATCAACTTTATTGTTGAAAGCGCGACAGCATTGCTGCATATGGATATATAATCATTCATATAGAGGACAATTCACAATGTTCAAACAACCATCGTGACCCAGAGGCGTAGCGAGCAGATGTACGACAGCTGCTGATGATGTTGAATATTCTTGAAATAAAACAGCGGACAGCCAGGGAAACCATCTCGTTTTTATAGTTATATGTAAAAAGCCCTTTCTCATCAGGGATATTATTTGTTGACAATGCTACAGGCACTTTTAGAGGTGCAAATTCTGACTTTGGAGAACATGTCTCTCACCTGATGCAGAGAGGCCTTTGCATTTTTAGTGTATGCGCCTGTCTTGCATGTGTACCACTCACACGGGTTGAAAGTTCTCCACCCTGATCCCAGCTGTGCGACCAAAGCATGAAAGAAATGCAAATCTTTGCCTCCAATTAACATTGATCTCATCAGCCGCCCATCCAAGGGAGGGGTTGTTTTGAAATGAATAAACATTGCAGAGATAACACTCGCCTGTGCAACCCCTGCCCAAATTTGCTCAACAACGAATGCAACGCTAATACATAGTGTATAATACACAAAGCCTATTTGAGATCGGCAGGTATTTTATGCAATAAAGTGAAAAAGTAACTAAAGGGAGGTGAGTAGTGACTATTTCAGTCCACAGAGGAATGACACTCATCCCCCGAACTTGTGGCGCAACTCAAAGCATCCGCCAAGATGTTATCATCCCGAAGTATCTCCAAAGCACATATTCGAGTCATTTCACCTGCGACTTCACTGACCCGTACAAGGACTCAAAGGCACCTTTTGTGTTCCTGAGATGCTGAGTGACACAGACCAATAATAGAAGCTGTAAAACCAGTCCAACCGGACCTTGCTCTTTAAAGTGTGGGGACATTGTTTGGTCCTTAAGGGCTGCTAAGCAGCAATTTGGATTACGGGAAAGATTAAGCAGCAAATCAATTTTTAAATTTATTATTATTTTTTTTTTTAAATGTGTTTTTTTTTTTTTGACATCACACGACAATGGCAATGCCCATCATGAATGGAACATGTCAATGAAAAGACTGCATCAACTATCTGGATTTATTATTCTCATTAGAGGTGCAACAATTAATCGATGAATTGACAATCGATTATCAAATTTTTCGAAAATTATTTTGATAATCGATTAATCATTTAGTGCCATTGTTTAAGGTAAACTTGTCAAAATCCGCTGATTTATGACTTATTTCTGTAGTCCTCCACAAAAGCAGACGGTTTATGTTTATCTAAGCTATCTTTAATCAAAATAAGACATGAGCAAATATCTGCTTTTACTTTGGAAAACATTCATCAACATGTTTGCTTATTTCTGACATGTTATGGAGCAAACCAGTAACTGAATAATAGTCAATTTGTGGGGGGGGGGGGGGGGGAATAGTTTAGTCTATTATGCAAATAATCTTTATTTGCTGCTGTTGTATGCAAAACCTGTGACTACATCACTCCCTTTCTTGTGATAGTACTTATTTCTTGTTTATTTGGTTTTGTTTAATCATTAAATGACACCAAATAAAGAAAAATAATCGGGTAATAAACAGTAATGGGGGAGGGGGGAGAATGATTGGCAATAAACTTTAATGCAAAATAATTTTGTATCCGATTAATTGATGGAATAATCGATAGCGATTCTAAAAATATTGGATAGTGGCAGCCCTAATTCTCACAAGTTTCTTCATGGAACTTTGTGTGAATCCATAACACTAGCTAGCTTTGTGAAGTTATTATACAACGTTGTGTTAAACATAAATAAAAACAGAATACAATGATTTGCAAATCATGTTCGACCTATATTTAATTGAATACGCTACAAAGACAAGATATTTAATGTTCAAACTGATCAACTTTATTATTTTTAGCAAATAATCATTAACTTAGAATTTTATGGCTGCAGCACGTTCCAAAAAAAGCTGGGACAGGTGGCAAAAAAGACTGAGAAAGTTGAGGAATGCTCATCAAACACCTGTTTGCAACATCCCACAGGTGAACAGGCTCATTGGGAACAGGTGGGTGCCATGATTGGGGAGAAAAGGAGCTTCCCTGAATTGCTCAGTCATTCACAATCAAAGATGGGGCGAGGTTCACCTCTTTGTGAACAAGTGCGTGAGAAAATAGTCCAACAGTTTAAGGACAATGTTCCTCAACGTACAATTGCAAGGAATTTAGGGATTTCATCATCTACGGTCCATAATCTCATCAAAAGGGTCAGAGAAGCTGAAGAAATCACTGCATGGAAGCGGTGAGGCCGAAAACCAACATTGAATGCCCGTGACCTTCGATCCCTCGGGCGGCACTGCATCAAAAACCGACATCAATGTGTAAAGGATATCACCGCATGGGCTCAGGAACACTTCAGAAAACCAATGTCAGTAAATACAGTTCGGGGCTACATCCGTAAATGCAACTTGAAACGCTACTATGCAAAGCAAAAGCCATTTATCAACAACACCCAGAAACGCCGCCGTCTTCTCTGGGCCCGAACTCATCTAAGATGGACTGATGAGAAGTGGAAAAGTGTTCTGTGGTCCGAGGAGTCCACATTTCAAATTGTTTTTGGAAACTGTGGACGTCGTGTCCTCTGGGCCAAAGAGGAAAAGAACCATCCGGACTGTTATGGACGCCAAGTTCAAAAGCCAGCATCTGTGATGGTATGGGGCTGTGTTAGTTCCAATGGCATGGGTAACTTACACATCTGTGAGGGCACCATTAATGCTGAAAGGTACATACAGATTTTGGAGAAACATATGCTGCCATCCAAGCGACGTCTTTTTCACGGACGCCCCTGCTTATTTCAGCAAGACAATGCCAAACCACATTCTGCACGTGTTACAACAGCGTGGCTTGGTAGTAAAAGAGTGCGGGTACCAGACTGGCCTGCCTGCAGTCCAGACCTGTCTCCCATTGAAAATGTGTGGCGCATTATGCAGCGTAAAATACGAAAACGGAGACCCTGGACTGTTGAACAGCTGAAGCTGTACATCGAGCAAGAATGGGAAAGAATTCCCCCTACAAAGCTTCAACAATTAGCGTCCTCAGTTCCCAAACGTTTATCGAACGTTGTTCAAAGAAAAGGTGATGTAACACAGTGGGAAACATGACCCTGTCCCAGCTTTTTTGGAACGTGTTGCAGCCATCAAATTCTAAGTTAATGATTATTTGTTATTGTTATTTTTTAAAACAATAACATTTATCAGTTTGAACATGAAATATCTTGTCTTTGTAGTGTATTCAATTAAATATAGGTCGAACATGATTTGCAAGTCATTGTATTCTGTTTTTATTTGTTTAACACAATGTCCCATCTTCATTGGAATTGGGGTTGTATTACGTAAACAAATGACCTTGCAAATTGCTTGACATGCTTATTCATTCATTAGCCATGTTTTTTTTTTTTTTTTCCTCCTTGAAATGTGCCTCGCTACGAGTGGCCAGGCAAACTTATGGCATGACCAGGAAATTGGAATCCAAGCAAACCTGTTGATTTATATTACTACCGTCTGCTTGATAGTTAAACTTTCGATTGTAGATTTATAATTGTCTGATGGTACAGACTTCCGTTTACTCGTGACAATGAACAGAATAAGTTGTAGAAAGAGTCAAATTGTCCCTGTGATTAATGACATTGTTGTTTAAAGACAAATTAGAGTCTAAAAAAAGCACATGAGGCAATAATGGAGTCATGTAATTTTCCTGGTATGTAGCCTGCGTAAATGGTTGATGCACCATCAATAGTTGTTGTATTACATCTACTGGGCAGCATTTGTGTTAACCAAGCCCAACGAAAAAGTGCCAGTCATGCTCACCGTGCTGTTTCATTGGCAACGTGGTGCAAAGAGCTCCCCTGAATCACACCGCAGCGAAAGGACAGGGAGAGTCGGTTGACACAAACCTGGGAAATTGCTTTAAAAGCACACACAAACACACACACACACACCGTAAGAATTACAATTACGACTCTGAGGGGGGGGGGGGGAAGGTATTTTCCCACCCTGGTCTTATTGAATGAATCTGATATTCCCACATTCCTATAAAGCATCCGCATAACCTTGGGCTGAACAGAAGATTCTTGCATTTTACTAATGGCAAAATTCCTTTTCAGTGAACCCACTTTGGCCTTTCCCACGCATTCCTAAAACGCAAGAATCCATTTGATCTAAGCCCCATTAAAAGGTTGTATTTTTCAAACCGATTTTTGATTGAGATATGTACTCCGCGGGCATGAATGACCCGGCACAGTTGTGTTCCAGCGATGTCAACGGGGCCGGTGAGCTGATAAGAGCAGCTGAGCAAAGGTTGAGCTATGCAGAACAAGAGCACTCGCTCACCTGCAGCATTCCAGGCTCATCTGGAATGTCCTCAAGGCCTCACCAGAGCCACTGGACCGTGAAGAGCACAATCCGCATGCGTCCATCGGTTCATTCTAAAAGTCGACTAGGTCATGACTCCGATTGTTAACGATAGTAAACATTTCCCTTAACTGGCCGCTCTGAGCCCAGTTAGCATGAAATGCGGGTTTCTGCAATTTATTTCGGGTGTGAAGTTATTTTAAATACTGTATTACAGGTCCGTGAGCAAAGCATGAACCTCCAAATGATATTGCGGATTTAGTTATACAGTACGTTGATCTTGGAAGAGAGAGAGAATAATAACCTCTGCTAAAGTTGGGGGGGAATAGCAATATTATGTATTAGTGTGGGTTGAGTTGCATTTGTATTTATTTTTGCCCAAACATGCACCCTTGAAATAGCATCCGAAAGTCAATTAAGCCAAGGCAACTTGTCGATAATATGATCCTTTCACTTCTATCTGCTCAGGGAACGATCAGAGCTGCTGGAGGAGGCCAAGAAAATGGAAGCAGCCAAGTTCCGATACATCCTGCCCGTGTACGGTATCTGCGAGGACTCCCAGGGTCTGGTTATGGAGTACATGGAAACGGGTTCCCTGGAAACCCTACTGGCTACAGAGCCGCTGCCCTGGGAGCTCCGCTTCCGTATCGTCCACGAGACGGCCGTGGGGATGAACTTCTTGCACTGCATGAAGCCGCCCCTGCTCCACCTGGACCTGAAGCCTGCCAACATCTTGCTGGACGCCCACTACCATGTCAAGGTATGCAGTCTGTTTCCACTCTCCACTGATGGAAAAAATATTATTCAACAAACTTGAACGGCATGTTGTAACAATAGACTATATTTAGTCATAATAACAGGCACTCGTTAGAGCACAATGAGTCTACGGCGGATCCACAGCAAATATTTACACCTCCGTAGCCTCCTTTTGCATATGTACAGTGGACTGCCGCATTTTCGCGCTTCCGCATCTGCGGGTTCACATATTTGCAGATGTTATTTTATTTAGCGGCAGGGAACCAACCCGTTTTTCATGGAAAACGCTTATTGGCAGCATTCCCCCGTTCATTCAAGAGTTTTGGGTGTTTCGAAAATGTTTGTTTGTTTGTTTGTTTTTCAATGCAATTATAAATGGGTTTCCATTATTTGCTGATTTTTGCTATTCGAGGTCGGGACCGGTCCTTAGCCTTTGCAAATAGCAGGGTTCCACTGTATTGAGTTATTTTGCATTTTTAGATTAAAATATTTGATATGGTGCATATTAACTCTAGTTTATACTTATAGATAAAACTACACATTTTATTTCATTTTTGTAGACTAGTTTCGATTCCTGCAAAATTTAATTCAATTGTTGTTTTTGCCCATGCCAGACCCTTCCAAAAAGTTGGATTTAAAAAAAAAAAAAAAAAAGGAAAACAATGTTCCTGGGACAAACCAAGTACAATGAAAATGCATCTTGCTTCTTTCAAGACTGCTAAATATGTACACTATTGTTGACACAGACGTTGGAGGAAAAGGACCCATAAGAGGAGGCATAAATAAATCGATGAACCGACAGTGGTATAAACACATCCAAGATTAAGGAAAGTTATTTTTGTCAACTAAAGTAGCCAATAATTTGACCAAGCCTTAAAGCTCATTCAAAAAGCCACAGTTGTATTGTTTATAAAATTGCATTCCGGCAGTGCACTGGTTTGTCCTTCCTGTTCATCTATTTGGAAAGGACGGCCTTCACTCCACGCAGACTCTTTTGACTCTGGGCAGTTGAACTGAAAAGAATGCAGTGGGTGGGAACGTTCAATTGAACTGTAATAGCTGCATGTAAACACCTCTTCCAGGCTTGTCCCTACAGGATTCCTTTAGTTCTTGTTTAAAGCTCCCTGTGACTGTGTCTATGTACGTGTGCGCGATCGTGCGTGGGTGTACTCGCTCCACTATGAAGGGCCTCTCTGCCTCTTCTGCATGCTGGGACTTGGCCTAGAACTTCGCTGCCACTTTCCGTGAGCCAACTTAGCCACAAGGACCCAACAAGATACACAGTCGGGGTCTTCTGTTTGAGGTTCCTTATCTCGTCTCTCCGTGTCAGATTTCAGACTTTGGCCTGGCTCGCTGGAACGGTCTGTCACGGGCAGATGACATCAGCAGAGACGGCTTCTGCGGCACCATCGCCTACCTGCCGCCTGAAAGCATCATTGAGAAAGACCGAGTGTCCGACACCAAACATGACATATACAGGTAGGAATGTTTTAAACGCTCTCATAGACTTTTACTCCAATGTCTCGGGCTAAATATATACAGAATTCTGTTAACGGCAATGTAATGAGTATTGTCTGATGTTAAAAACCTACGCTACTTTGTTCCAGTTTTTCCATTGTCATCTGGGGCATCCTCACTCAGAAGAAACCCTATCAAGGTAAGAGCAAGTAATATTTGAATAATATATTTAGAGTCTTCAATTAACCTACCACGTATGTTTTTGGAATGTGGGAGGAAACCGGAGTGCCCGGAGAAAACCCACACAGGCACAGGGAGAACATGCAAACTCCACGCAGGCGGGGCCGGGGATTTAACCCCGGTTCTCGGAACTGTGAGGCAGACGCTCTAACCAGTCGTTCACCGTACCGCCCTGTGTTAAAATTCACACACAAAATACAAACACTACACTCAGAAACCAACAGCCGCTACAATACAGTATGGTCGTCGAATGATAGCATTAAATAAAGTGTATTTGTTAAAAACGCTCAAACTAACCCAACGAGGTGTTTTTTTTGGGGGGGGGGTTTTTGTGAGATTATTTATTTTCAGTTCCTTTATAACCCACAATCTCATTCACTCGTTCCATTTGTACATTGCATACATCCTATCCCAATTATGTTTGACCATTTTAGACATTTGCCTTCATAATGTCTCGTTAGGACATTTGCATCACATGAGGGTTGTGTGTTTGTGCGCATGTAGCGCATACACTTGGACGGGCGAATCTGACATGTAAGGTGTACTTTTTATTTTTTTTTCTCAGCCATCTCAGGTAGCAATGCAGTTAATGTGGCTCTATAAGAAAACAGTTGTTCACATGGTGGCTAGGTCGTCTCCCATATTAAAAAGTGCCAAGTGGCCTACCACAATCAATTCGAGACTAAGCCAGGAACTTTGACACCGTTCCTTTTTTTGCTTCCTGTAAACAATAATATAATAATGTTTGAATTTTGTGGAATTCAATTATTCATGTTGTTGCATAAAGCGGTAGGGTCGCCTAGTGGTTCGCACGACTGCTTCACATTTCTGAGGTTTGAGGTTCAAATCTTTCCTCAGGCCCTCCTGTGTGGAGTTTGTTCTCCCATGCTTGCGTGGGTTTTCTGAGGAAATGTGAGCACGAATGGTTGTTTGTCTATATGTGCCCCCTATATGATACCTCTCGGCCACAGTCAATTGGGCTAGGCCCTAGGTCACCTGCGACCCCAATGAAGGATAGGTGCTGTAGAAAATAAATGCTTGGCTTTTAATACATAACAACGGTGATTGAAACCAGTGGTCTTTGTTTGAAACCTTACATTTTGACCAAGAAACAGGGACAAATGTTGAAATTGTGTCTTGTGTCTGTTTTCCTAGGAGAGAATAACATCTTGCAGATCATGGTGAAGGTGGTGAAAGGGGTGCGTCCAGATCTTGGGTCAGTGCCGCGAAGCCGCCCTAGCGCCTGTACTGGCTTCATGAGTCTAATGCAACGATGCTGGGCAACTAGTCCTGAGGCCAGACCCAGCTTCCAGGGTAAGTTGTTGTTCCCAGAGGAAATTCCTCCATTTTCAGGTGTACCTCAACACGTTCCTGTTATTTTGGGTGGCTAATGCTGCACCAGTACTTATAAAACCTCTGAATGTTTAGTTTTAAAAAATCCCCAATAAAACGCCATTAGGTTATAAAAGACAATGCAACTGAATACTTAAAACAATATAACACAAAAGAAAGTGTGGCTTTAAAGGATCCAAAAGACAAAGGCAAGGCTAGACTCGGCTACGACTTTGCTTTGGCAGTGTAGTGGTACATGCTGCTGCCTTTCGCAAAGACGGCGTGGGTTTGATTATCGGCCACTGCCCCAATAACCACCCACGGCCACTCCCAAGCCGAGAAGAAAACAAATGTCAAAATTGGTGGGTTGTTTCAGGAAGGGCATCCAGTGTAAAAACTGTGGCAAAACTTGACGTAACTTTGTCCATCCCCTGTCTGTCTGCACTCTTAAATGACAGCAGAATTGTAAGATTCGAAAGATTTCTTTCCTAGTAATCCGTAATCCTGTCCCTGTTATTCCTAAAAGTTGACCAATGACGAATGGTTCTTCTAGAGATCACATCCGAAGCTGAAGAGCTGTGCTGTAAACCTCAAGAGGAGCCCAAGACTCCGACCTTGTCAGCATCGGAGTCGAAGCCTACTTCCTGCGACGAACTGTCCCTTCACCAGGTAATGTTGAGTACCTTGCTTAGGGGGAAATGATCAGTGCTTTGAAGGAAGAGTAACTCCAGTTCTCTCTCCTTTTGTCTGCTCTCAAAGCATTGAACTTTTAATTTCTAAACGGCCACTAGAAATAATCGTAAAGTTAAAAAAAAACCAGGCAGCTCTGTTTACTTTTTGACAGATATAAACATGTACTGTTTTGTTTTGGTTTTGGAAAGTGTTTCTTGAGCTGCGTATATCTCTGTCTTGGATTAGCGTCACTTGATCTCTGAGGTCTCTGGACTTCGGAGCAGACTTTGGTGGGTTCAACCGGTTTTGTGCGATTCCAACCGTGCCGCGTCCCTCAGAGATCGGTTAAATCATCTTCATTACAGGTTACTTCTTCGTACTAACCTCACCTTTTCATCGATAAGTTTATAAGCAAAGGTGCTCGAGACGCGGTTATTACAGTGCGAGTTATTTTCGGAGTAAATGTTTGATTAGAACAGCAGTGAGATCGCCAAAGAAGAATGTTGACTGATGGGATTGCTCAGCCTGTGTGCTGTGTGTCACATCCGCACTGTTGATTTTGTGACAAGATAAACATGTTGCCCAGGCACCAGACTTGGCAGCTATTACTGAATATTCGTCCGTCTGCTCAGGTTATAGATTTTGGATTTAAATGAATTATTTTGGAATGGTTAGTTTTTAATTGAGCAAGGGATATTAAAAGAAACATGCTTTTTTTTTTTCTTTCTTCCCCATAACATAAAACCGTTCCCTTTTGTCATAATAACATTAACATAAAATACCCCCAGGATCAAGAATAGATGTGCTATATTTGCTATTTATTTGCTAGTATTTAATTACTGTATTTGTTTCGTAAAGCGATTGATAGCGCACCAGTGACTGCTTCCATCCTCCCTCTATCTAAACCACCACTTATGGAATAAAATGTATTCTAACCAGCCGGTGGTGTGCGCGCGTGTGTGTGTGGCGCTGCACGCGTGTATTTGTGTGTGTGTGTGTGTCAAACAACAGCTTGTCCACAAATGCCCATCTGGTCTATTCTCTTCACAGGTTAAAAACAGTAAGCCAGTACGTCCAATCTCAGCCATGCTGCCTGATAAAGACTACAGTCTGTCCGAGCTGTTGACCCAGGTGGATTCTGGGATCTCGAGGAGCTTTGATCGACTGAAGGATGATAGCTGCCACAGCAAAGATAACACTTGCAAGAGGCTGTCTGGCATGTCCTCTGCGGATTCAGCCTTTTCTTCACAAGACTCGATAACGCTCTCTTTTGAGAAGGAAAGCACCATTGGTGAGAGTTAACCTTGAGTCAAAGCTTCAACATGGAGGAATAGTAGCTAATAGCTAGTGTTGTCATAGGTATTCCAATTCTTTCTTCTTTCTATTACATAGATTCGGCTGAGCTCCACAAAAGGAAGTTATGCGACGCGATCAAAACCAAGGATCTTACAAAGCTGATGAAGATCCTTCAGCCGCAGGATGTTGACCTTGTCCTCGACGGAGGAGGCAGCCTCCTCCATCACGCCATCACCATGGCCAATGAGGAAGCTACCAAGTTCCTCCTGTTGAACAATGCCAATCCCAACCTCGCCAATGCGCGTGGTTCCACCCCCCTCCACCTGGCCACTGAGAAGCACTTGAAGTCCCTGGCGGAACTTCTGCTCGGCCGGCGGAGCACCAATGTGAATGCCAAGGATGAGGACCAGTACACGGCCTTGCACTGGGCGGCCCAGAATGGCGACGAGGCCATGACGCGCCTGCTGCTTGACCGCGGGGCGGCCATCAACGAGACCGACGGTCAGGGGCGCACGCCTGCTCACGTCGCCTGCCAGCACGGCCAGGAGAATGTCGTCCGTGTGCTGCTGAGCCGCGGCGCCGATGTCCGAATCAAGGGTAAGGACAACTGGACAGCGCTGCACTTTGCTGCTTGGCAGGGTCATCTGGGAATCGTGAAACTGCTGGTAAAGCAGGCGGGCGCGGGCGCAGACATCGACGGCCAGACGATGGACGGCCGCACGCCGCTGCATTTAGCTTCCCAGAGGGGGCAGTACCGAGTGGCCCGAATCCTCATCGAACTGAAGGCGGACATTCACTTGGAAACCTCTGAGTTAAACACGCCCTTGCATGTAGCGGCAGAAACCGGTCACACCAGCACGTCCCGTCTCCTGATCAAACACCACGCGGATATCCACGCCGAGAACAGCCAAGGATTTACTCCTCTCCACTTGGCCGCCCGGAGGGGCCACCTGGCCACGGTCAAAATGTTAATAGAAGAGGGGGCTGATCTTGAAAAACTCACCCGGGCCCAACGCAGCCCGTACCGTTTGGCGGCAGAGAGCGGACACTGTGCACTTCTGAAAGAACTGCTCCCTCACTGTCCAGAAGGGAGCGCTCTGTCCAATGAGCTCAGCACGTTGCACCTGGCAGACGAGGGGGGATACTTGCCAGAGGACCCCCGGGACTTAATTAGCGACAGCTTGGCGCCGCCTGAGCCCGAGCGGCCACCAGAGGCAAAGTCACTCCAGAGGAGGGTCGTCATTCTCAAACTGACTGAGCACAAAGGCAGTCCGCAGGCGACTACCTCACTGTGTGCACCAGCTTTGTGCTAACGGGAGCAAAGACACTGCTGAAACTGTAAAAAAACATTTTAAAATGTATTTGAATTAACTGCTGGTGCCCATCTGGTGCTTAACAGTTGGGTAATCAATGGAGTAGAATATGCTAAACACCTGCTGTTGGCATTTTATCACGCTTAGAAAAGCTTCCATGTAAATATGTTTATTTATGATAACATTTAGAATTTTACTTTTGTACCCACTTTTTTACTGCGTACGCACATTTGGTGAGATGTAATTCTGATATGGAAGCACAGATTTGTAGAGTAGGTACCTTTTAAGTCTTGTATCGTGGAACACAAACCTTTTGTTGTTGTTGTGTTAGAGGCATTATGGATTTTAAGGTTTGAAAATTTTCTGTGCCTGTTACATATCAGTGCTACATCAAGGAAGCCATTAAAAAAACCTTTAACCTTCATTTAGCTTCTGGACTTTTTCCTATTTGAATTGTTTTTCATTTGAATGTTTTGCATTTGTGAGTGTTTTTTTGAATGCAAATAATTACTGTAGTTTGGACTTTACTACTGTGTTAGTGTAGGTTAGTTATGTACTACAGTGCATTCCTTACATATAGACTTCGACCACGTTGGAGTCTGAATTGGAGAAATTCAACAAAAAAATGACTTAAAATGAAATTATTACGTTCACCGGACACAAAGGGACAATTGTTTGTGTTGAGTGCTTGCACAATGTGTGCCCCAAATCATTTACCACAGTAAAAATGACGAGAAGAGTTTGCTACTGCAATGTTGCTACCAGACAAGCTAACAGTTAGCCTAGCTTATTGTATTTCTTAAGTAAGATTGAGGAGTCAAACTTCATTCCTTCTTTTAGTCGTGGACCACATCGCACTTGTGGTTTACCGCAGAGGGCCATTATGACTAAAAAAAAACATATACTGTGTATACTGCACGTATAATAGTCGTCATAGTCACAGAGAACGCTGTCAACAAAACTTCGACAAAATAGCTGCGCTAGCAATGCTAAGCTAGCATCCGCACTGGTTAGCGCATCTGCCTCACAGTTCTGAGGACTGGGGTTCAATCCCCGGCCCCGCCTGTGTGGAGTTTGCATGTTCTCCCCATGCCTGCGTGGGTTTTCTCCGGGCACTCCGGTTTGCTCCCACATCCAAAAAACATGCGTGGTAGGTTGATTGACAACTCTAAATTGCCCGTAGGTGCGAATGTGAGTGCGAATGGTTGTTTGTTTGTATGTGCCCTGCGATTGGCTGGCAACCAGTTCAGGGTGTACCCCGCCTCCTGCCTGATGATAGCTGGGATAGGCTCCAGCACTCCCGTGACCCGCGTGAGGAGAAGCGGCTCTGACAATGGATGGATGGATTTAAAGGACATTGTCTTCTGGCGAGCTTCTTTTTTTTTTTATTTTTTTTTTTTATAAATACTTGTTAGTACATTGCTGCTGGTTGCATGAGGTCAATGTTGTTGTCTATTTAGGCCACATAGCTGCTGACTACAAATACTTCCATGTGTTGCCATGCAGCTCTGTTTGACACCTTTGCACCAATGACCTTTGTCATGGATAGAAATACATCTTGTGCTATCCTCCGTCAACCAGGAAGTTATCAGATGGGAAAACAAACACAAGCAAGGAAAGTCTGCTCTTTCCCGAGTCCCTTTTTGTATGACTCATAAGCATAGCCAATAAAGTATCTTGTTTCATGTGTCTCAGAGTTTGCTGTCACTGATTAACACAATAATCAGCCTTGACATGAGGCCGAGCTGGCGTGTCTGCATCTGCAACTCATCTGGAGTGAAATCACAGCCAATTGTCTGTCCTCCAGACCCCAGAGATCAAGCTCAGGTTGGCAAGTGCCATGGGAACTGCCCCCGGGGAGGATCACATGATGTGCGCGTGATTAAGAAATGCTGACGTTCGACCTGCAATGCATCACCGAACCGCCATCTCATCTTAGACACCCTGAGGGCTTGGCTCTTGTAAGCTGAGCCATGATTCAGGGTGGCAAATGTTTAATGCTCCTGTGTTTAGAGCTCAGGTGAGTGAAATGTTTAATTTGATGCCGCTTTTAATAACGTGTGTTTTGAAGGGGTGGTCCTGTCTCCTGCAAATGAGCCACCGCTCATTGCACACCCCTTTTGCTGCTGGGTCGGTGATGTGTACAGCGTCCGTCACCACTACAGTCAGAGGCGGGAGTAGGACATTGCGACCAAGTGAACAGCTACTTGTTTGCCAGCAGCCCAGAGTTTGGAGAGAAAAGCAAGCCCTCATTTGACACCGTTGACCATCAGGTGCTCTCGACAAAGCTAATATACTTACATTTTTTTGCAGACACCATAAGATTGTTTGAATCATACTTATCAAATAGAAAACAGTGTGTAATAGTCAACAGTATTAAGTCCCTTTAGCTTGAGAACCTAGTTGGATTCCACAAGGATCCATCCTTGGACCATTGATTTTTTTCATTACACATTAATGCCTGCCTGATATAGGGATGTTTGAATCTGATACGACCAAATGAAGCAGAGGTTTCGACACTTGGTTCAAACATGCCGAAAATCATGTGATCACTGCGAACGAGGCCTCGAACGTCACAGAAGTGTGGAACTATCTACAGCTCATCCATCCATTTTCTGAGCCGCTTCTCCTCACTAGGGTCGCGGGCGTGCTGGAGCCTATCCCAGCTGTCATCGGGCAGGAGGCGGGGTACACCCTGAACTGGTTGCCAGCCAATCGCAGGGCACATAGAAACAAACAACCATTCACACTCACAGTCATGCCTACGGGCAATTTAGAGTCTCCAATTAATGCATGTTTTTGGGATGTGGGAGGAAACCGGAGTGCCCGGAGATCTCAATCTGTGAGGACGGCGACGGCGGGTGCTCGAGTCTGTATGTTTGCATTGCGTGTGACGACCACTGTTATTCAAAGTTGTATACGTAGATGCCTTGTTGGCTTTGTAGCTTACATATAGAAATACATCTTTTGTGTTGCAACACTTGTGTGCCAGACAAAACATGCGCCAACCAGTTTTATAAAAAACTTAAAACACCTCAAATAAAGTCAACAAATGCTTCGAAGCAGTGAATCATTTCAGGACAATTGTCTCAAGGGGATTCATTGCTTCAGAATATATGCCGATGACGCAGTCATCGTAGCCCAAGGCAAAAGCATCAAGGACATAACATCTAGTCTAGAAGATCCAGCACTGGTTAACTAACACACGCCTACTGCTTAATGGAAGGGAACTAAAAACAGTATGCATGATGTTCAGTAAGCACCCTCGACATATCCAAAGCTCCAATGTGTTTCCGGGTGGTGAGGAGCTGCAACTTGTCTCACAGCAAAAGTATCTCAAGAGTCATTCTGGACTCACAATTCACCTTCAAGAAACACATCAAAAACTGTGCTCCTCATTACTTTGAATTTACAAAGTTTTCAAGAAATGCAAACCTTTTTTTAACAGCTGATATGGCAAAGACATACATCCACCTTTTTTAGATCTTCTGTCACCTGGAATACTGTTTTACAAACTGGGCGTTTGCAGTTGCCACCGTTATGAAAGCCATTACAGAGCCGTAAAGGTCTACAACAAAAGAACATTATCATATCAGAGAAGTACCGTTTTGTTGTTTTTTAATTTTCAGAATTCTGCTTCTGCTTCTTCGCTGGCTGCGAAGTCATGGATGGAGAAAACCGGTGCGCGTGGCAGTATTATGTGAATTAGCCAAACTGTGACGTCGCAATTCAGAATGGCTTGCGAGTTGGCCCTTAAGAGTTCACAATTGATGGTTGGGCAGACACTCAAGAGACGACAACTATGAGTACACACACAATTCAAAAGTACATTTTCCATATTGTGTCCTCTTTAAAAAAAAAATTCCCCCTCTTCAAATTAGATGCAATCGCTTATAGAGTTCTTTTTTGAAAAGAAAAGTATGACGCAAACTTTATCAGCATGTGGCTTAGTGAATGCTGTGAGCTGTTTTCCTCCCCAATCTTTTCCCCTCCTCTTCATTTATGTGAACCTTACGGAACAAGCCAAACAAGATCTAAGACCTCACCCCCTAAGACACAAGGCGTGCGGCAACATGTGCGAGGACTCCTCCAGGTGAACACACCGACATGGGCACACTCACTCTGTGTTGACGGAAAACATGATTTATTGGCCTGCTTCCTTGATGCACGCACAATGACAATTAAGTTTAATTTTGGCAAAAAAACTCGGCAACAGGTGAATACGTGATTCAAAATGATGTTCCACGTGATGGGCCGATGGTTCCGGGAGATGTTTTGAGATTAAGGCTGTGAGGATAAAGTCCACAGAGGTGCGGGAAGAGGCACTATGATGTCACCGCATGGTAAACAGTGTGCTCATACTGTGTCAACTGACACAAGGACCTCCGGCCAGCTAATGGAGCACTTTGCCAACATACTGTACCAGGAGTGCATTCATCACTTCGACAGCCTGGGAATTAAAAATAAGAAATCACCAGGGGGGGGGTTTATGTATTTCTACAGAAGTCCAGTTATAAGATTATTATTATTATTATTTGAATTCTTGATATTGTTTAGTATAGAGAATGTTAACACATTTTCAGATTGACGATAATTTTGTAATTTTGTGAAGAATTTGGGTTTTCATTTTAGGATTTTGTGGAACCAGCCCAAGCCTCAATGGTGCCCTGAGCAAAATTCACATTTTGGGTCCTCTATTTTTACCAATGATTGTTGATTTTTTTTCTTCCCCTTGAGGGATTATAATGAGTATAATAAATACAATTTTAAAATACACGACACGAGCAGACTGTGTTCATTTACACATGATTCTAAGTGACAACAACGAGAACAGCAAGAGCAACAACAAATAAAATCACTGAGATTTAAAAAAAACGAAACGTACAAAACCAAAACGTACAAAACCAGAGTTCAATAAAATAAACAATAACGTCAAGCAAATACTTAAATAATGATGTAACTGAACAAAGGTACCTGAAGGAAGGCAACAAAAATGGTTTAAAAACAAATATGAAGTTGAATAGCTTGGTCTCAAAACTATGAAAACATGTCAAATGCATTAGTTTAAAAAAAAACTAAATAAACTACCTTAATCCAAACATTTACCATTATTTAAAAAAAATATTTTTTTTTTTTACATTTTATACATCACTCTGTTCTTCCCCAATACTATTCCCCCAAAATAAGAATACTACTATTTGGTTCTATTGACTGTTAATTGCTTTGGGACGCCCCCTAGTGGTCACAAGGCCTTTACACCTTTGGTTTGCTTTGAGCCTTTATTAGTATAACATTAAATAATCCACATGACAGAACTTTGAAGCTAGAAATGGAGCATATTATGCAAACTAAACAGAGCAGCAGACTTTTGAAGGGCTTGTACACAAATAGTGAGGTCTATATAGTGGTCCTTTGTAGTCGCACGTCTTTTCTTAGTGCGACGTTTGCGTGTGTGTTTATAAATAACAAAAAGGTTCCTGCAATCCTCCTTTCCAGCCACAAGATGACGCAAACGCTTTATAGTGGATTAAACAAATTTGCATGGTTACCGCCACTGAAAACGCTCATGTAATATCAAGCCAGTAGAGGGCTCTTGGTTAATTAGAAACACACCCGTAATGAGCATCGCTACGTTTGGAGGAAAAAAGGGGACGCTTGCAAGTCTGAGAACACCATCCCAACTTTGAAATATGGGGATGGCAGGATCATGTTTTTTTTGTTTTGTTTTTTTTCTGCAGGAGGGACTTGTCCACTTCACAAAATAGATGGCATCATGAGGAAAGAATATTATGTGGGAATACTTAAGCAACCTCTCAAGACAAATGGGGTTTTCTAACAGCACAATGACCCCAAGTATACTGCCATATGTAAAATAAAGTTGCTTTGCCTTGAAAAGAGAAAAACTATAACAATGAAACCTATTACCGTATCATTAAAAGAACACTCGTCTACTAGGCATAATAAGCAACCTATTATTATTATGATTATTATTATTAGAATTTGTGCTTAACTTGAGGTCAGTTTAACAGTGACTCCCTCATCAGCATATATGGAAACATGTAAAGTGACGACAACCGGACGGCATAACATACTGCATTTGTGGGGGTGTATTAAAATTAGGACAGGGGGCAGTAAGTAAAACAAAATTAATGTACCTGTATGTTCATATGCAGGTTATTCATTGTGTCTGTAACCATTCTTTTAAAATGTACTGGTGTTAAAGATTGTTGTGGGGAAACTTTTGTCTTTCTTTCACCCCTTAGTTAAAGTAGTGGAACATTCCGGTGGGAGGCAGGAGGTTTCTTTCTGCTAAGTGTTGTGGGATTTGCTCGTTATCCGATGTTTGGGTTCCTTCCCGAGCGAAAGGCAACCGTCGTGTGGCCCGACCGAAGCGACAACAAGTCCGAGGACAGTTCCTTGAAGATAAGGGGGAGTTGGCGACACTTGCTGGGTAAGTCCAATTTGTGCTCGTCAACGCCGAATAACGGTCACGAATCATCCAGATGAAACCACTCAGGGGGTTTGCTAGTTTAGCTACTGTTACTAGCTTAACTTATTGTTAGCTAGAATTTGTGCGAACCGGTATGGTAACATACAATACAACGATAGTACTGTTTATTCACTAACCAACTAACATCCTGCAGTCTGACGTGATGTTGATTAACATGACCAACGTAACTCGTTTCGCTGCTTAATGCGAATGCAACGTAGTTGGTATTAAAAGGGCAACGTGTAGCGTTCGTTGAAACAACCAATGTGGATGAAACAATGTAAGTGTGTTACGTCAGAGGCTAAACTTTTTTTAGCTAATATTTATTTTAGGTGAAGCGAAAGTTGGAAAGTATGTAGTACACGCTTAATCAACTCTCGATTGTTCTTTTTCTTTCTTTTTTGTTTTGTTTTGACCCCGTTCTTTAAACCCGGCCCATCAAGAGTCCTGTAATATCTGTTGCATTAATTTTGCCATTTTTCCAAATGAATTGAAATGTATTCATTTATTTTTTCCCATTTATATTATTAAATACTATACTAAATAAAAAGGAGCATTATGAAAAGAAAAATATGTATGTTGTACTCTTGTCCATTTAATTGATTTTAAGTTTATAATTGGTAAATTATGTTACATTTATCATAAATGATAAAGTAAACATGAATAATTATTTTATTATTAAAATAATCTATTGACCTTCATGTCTTTATTTAGCACATCCACCTCCCAGTTCTGGGGTTGGGTGTTTGAATTTTCCAGCTTCTTTCCACATTGCAAAAACATGCATCCTACGCTCTAATGCAAACCTAATGAGGATTAGCGCTTTAGAAAATGGATTTCATACACACTTATTTATTTTATCTCACTGATCTATTTGTTTTAAAAACCAAATTTGGCCCTTGAGCGTGAAAGTTTGCCACCCCTGCTCTGAGAGAAGAACGAGTGGTCAAACATCAATGGGTGCAAAGGCGACCTCATTGATGTTCACACTATCCTAATATAGCCTCTCCCTCTGTACATTGTGACAATGTGTTTTAACTAAAAACAATGAATGTAATGGAGCTTAGTGTACATTTTCACTCTTTTCTCTGGATAATTAACAGTTTTCTGTGAAATTTTGATTGTGAATTACTTATAGTGAGCGTGAAGAGTTGATTGTCTATGTGGCCAGCGAATGGCTGACAACCAATACAGGTGTACTACACCGCCTCCAGCCCAAAGACAGCTCATCCACGAGTTTAATGAGGATAAGCGGTATACAAAATGGATGGATGGATGGGCTAAAGGGACACAATTCAAAATTTTCTTGCTCTCAAGTGGCACAGTCAAAGTTTGATTTAATCAGAATACAACAATCTAAATTATAGTCAATTAAATATGGTTCAAATATGTTACATTAGTGTCAATCATAAAAAGTGGAATGTGTAAATCCAGCCTTAGTCCCTCATATTCTTTCTTTCAAATTTATTTATAATTATCTGTAACCATCTTTGTAAAAGCTATCCTCTGACTGTATTGCTCCCCACAAAACAAAAGAGGATTCTCTCCAGTGACACAAACAAAGAAAATGCAATGTTAAAAAAACAACTAAACAAACGAAAAACTTTAAGGTTTGCAAGCTTCTTGTATTGAGCCATGCGATCCATTTCACAGCTGTGTCGCCGGAAGCGCCATGGATGAGGAGGAGCAGTTTGTGAACATTGATCTGAATGACGACAATATCTGCAGTGTCTGCAAGATGGAGACAGATACAGGGACCTTATCTTTCTGCCATGTGTGCTTTGAACTCAGCATTGAAGGTAGGACGACTATTGTTTTGTCTTTATCAGCTGCTCACGTTCACGGACTGATACCCATTAAGGACCTCCTCGTTGTAGACATACACTATATTGCCAAAAGTATTCTATCGCCTTCCTTGACTCAGGTATGAATTTAAGTTTCATCCCATTTTTAATCCATAGGGCTTAATATGACATCGGTCCTCCCTCTGCAGTTGTAACAGCTTAAACTCTTCTGGGAAGATTTTCCCCAAGGTTTAAGAGTGTGTCCATGGGAATTTATAACCATTTTTCCAGAAGCGCATTTGTGACGTTTCACACTGATGTTGGATGAGAAGGCCTGGCTCTCAGTGTCCGCTCTAATTCATCCAAAAGTGTTCTATAGGGTTGAGGTCTGGATTGTGCAGGCAAGTCAAGTTCATCCACATCAAACTCTCTCATCCATGTCTCAATGAACCTTGATATGTGCACTGATGCACAGTCCTGTTGGGTCAGGAAGCGGCCATCTCCAAACTGTTCCCACAAAGTTGGAAATGTCCAAAATATTAGCTCCTGAGCTCCAGTGAAAGAAACTCTGAATGCCTCAGCATACCAAGACATTTTGGACAGTCAAACAGTTTGGCCTTCCTGTTCCAACATGTCTGTGCATCAGTGCTCAAAGTAAGGTCCATAAAGACATGCATAAGAGAATTTTGTATGGATGAACTTGACTGGTCTGCCCTCAACCCGATAGATCACCTTTGTTACAGCTGCAAAGAGTAGACCGACATCATATTAAAGGTCAGAAGACAAAGATGTTATGGGGTCAGTTAAAATTCATATTTGCAATGTTTATGTTATGTAATACATGCATGTAACTTCCAGCAAGTTTTCAACCATAGTTTAGCTAAAAATGAGGTTTTTATGACGCATATTGAGTCCTCCCCGAACATACCCGAAGCTCAAGACACCGGGGTGTTGTTACTCTATCCACCGCAAGGGCTACCGGAAGCGACGTTGCAATTGCCAAACACAGCACGCTACACTCTATACGCAATGGCGAGCAACGTGCTGGAATATGTGGAGGAGGAGGATTTCGACGTACAGGAGCACCCAACTGAACTTGGCATCGTCAAAGCGTACATGTTTGAGCCGATCGGACAGTGACGACGACGAGCCGCCAAGTAGCAGCTGTACAACAGAAAAAGAGAGTGGCCACTGGCTCGGTGTGACGGTATGTCAAAAGCATGTCTTTTTATACACTCGTGGCTTGAAATAATGCCACCCCAGGGGTGCCAATATTTTTGAGCACAACTATACGTATTATATATTCATATATGTTTCAGTGACCCGGCACAAGCTTTTACATAGGATGCAGTATTCCTATATTTTGTGTGGCCCTCGCTCGAGTTGCGTTATAACACGCCGCACACAAAGTCTTTGTGTCTGGTGGCTTGTCATATAGGCAAAATAACAGACGACAATACTAAAAAGTACTGTGTGGGTCTTTTTTCCCTACTCCCCAGTGCATAGTAACTATAATAGTCGTAGGTATATACAAGGAAATGCTCACCTCTTGTCTGCGCCGCTTCGCCAGTTCATCGTGGCGGCTGCGAGATTTATTTCTCTTGCTGGCAGTGGAGGTCCCGATGGCCGTAGGAAAAATAGTTGGCACCACAGCTGGTTCCAGCCTCTCCCTAACGACACCTGTGTATCCAATGCTTTCTAAAAACACGCCGGTTCGAAGTGATGGGCACAGTTTGGAATGCTCGCTAGGCACCCATAGCTGACCACATTTCTTCCCCTGTCGAGTGACTTTCACTATCCACTGGTCACGTATTCCTTCTTCACTTGGAAAGCCAAAAAAAATAAAATAACTCTTGCCGCTGCCTGAACCATTTGTACAACCAAATGTCACACAATAAACCATCGTAAGATCGTTAAATC
Organism: Phyllopteryx taeniolatus; assembly: GCF_024500385.1. Lineage (NCBI taxonomy): Eukaryota > Metazoa > Chordata > Actinopteri > Syngnathiformes > Syngnathidae > Phyllopteryx > Phyllopteryx taeniolatus. The sequence goes on along the minus strand of NC_084518.1, from coordinate 4,537,862 downwards.
ATACGACAACAAATATACAAGGACTGGAACAACAGCATGGAACAATTGCACACGCCGAACGAACAGGATGTATGGCTCATGTGACATCACAGCGCCAGAAAGAGAAGAAGACCCGAAGACGCGGCATCATATTTATCGATGTTATTTTATTTATTTATTTATTTAATATGCTGTATATCTGCCATATAATCACTTCGAAATGGCAGATGTGGTTTTTAAAGGGGTCCTAGAGTTATCAAAAAATGTAAAAATCTTTGTCCTCTGACCTTTAAACCAAATGGGGTCCTAGAGTTATCAAAAAATGTAAAAATCTTTGTCCTCTGACCTTTAAACCAAATGGATTTAGAGTTGGATATCACTTAAAATCATATGTGAGTCAAGGCAGGTGAGCAAATACCTTTGGTAATATAGTGCACATTGACCGGACACTTCATTAGGTCCACCCAAACTGTCCACTCTTGTAAGCTCAAATACAAGACCATCTCCAAAGATTGTGAGGTTCAGTTTTGACTCAGTCTCTGTGTTAGCATTTCATTAATTCAAAAGGTTTGTTGAGTTCTTATCTGGTTGGCTTTGTCAAACATGTCTTTTATCTGCCTGAGTAAAGTTGGCCTTGCATTGAAATAAGTGTCATGTCCCGGAAAGCTTAAACCCTTCTCTACAAACACAGTCATTCAACCGTTTGATGTGCCAGTCAAACTCAAGAGTGTGTGTTTGAAGTCTCCTTATCTTAATGAGTTTGAAGAAGTAAAAAATGTGCAATCAGAAGGGATTATACTCTCTCTTGGCTCTGATCGTCAGCATCTCTCAAGGCCCTTTTCTGCACTCTAGAATTACGGTGGACATTCCTCATCAATGTCACATCGCTGATTAACAGTTCCCAGAATTGTACAATATCATTCTTTTTATCAGCAGCCCGAATGTATACATGTATATTTATAGGCGGCATGGTGGCCGACTGTTTAGCACATCTGCCTCACAGTTCTGAGGTCCAGGGTTCAAATCCGTCCTCGCCTGTGTGGAGTTTTCATGTTCTCTCCGTGCCTCAGTGAATTTTCTCCCGGTACTCCGGTTTCTTCCCACATTCCAAAAACATGCATGGTATGTTGATTCAAGACTCTAAATCAGTGATTGTGAGTGCGCATGGTTGTTTCTCTATATGTGGCCTGCGATTGGCTGGCGACCAGTTTAGGGTGTATCCCGCCTCTCGCCCAGGGTCAGCTGGGTTAGGCACCTGTACACCTGCAACCCTAGTGAGGATAAGTGGTTCTGAAAATGGATGGATGGATTTATAGCTCCCCTGTTAAGAGACTGGGAAGTTAAATGTGGTGGTCTGGATAATTTGCTCTTCTGATTAAGAGCTTTTCTGAGCCACAGCTGTGTCTTCTAGCATTTCTATGTAATAGTAATAATATCAGATCCAGTAATACACAACCCTCCTTGAGCTGTCACCCTATCGTGGTGGAGGGGTTTGTGTGTCCCAATGATCCGAGGAGCTTAGTTGTCTGGGGCTTTATGCCCATGGCAGAGTCACCCATGGCAAACGGGTCCTAGGTGAGGGACCAGACAAAGCACAGCTCCAAAAAACCCTATGATGACAAACAATTCAGGAAGACGTTTTCCTTTCCCGGACACGGGTCACCGGGGCCCCCCTCTGGAGCCAGGCCTGGAGGTGGGGCACGAAGCCGAGTGCCTGGTGGCGGGGCCTGCACCCATGGGGCCCGGCCGGGCACAGCCCGAAAGGGTAACGTGAGTCCCCTTCCCATGGGCTCACCACCTGTGGGAGGGGCCATAGGGGTCAGGTCCAGTGTGAGCTGGGCGGTGGCCAAAGGCAGGGACCTTGGCGATCCGATCCCCGGCTACAGAAGCTGGCTCTAGGTACGTGGAATGTCACCTAACTGGCAGGGAAGGAGCCCGAGCTGGTGCGTGAGGTCGAGAAGTTCCGACTAGATATAGTCGGGCTCGCCTCCACGCACAGCTTGGGCTCTCTCTCGAGAGTGGTTGGGGACTCTCTTCCACTCTGGAGTTGCCTATGGCGAGCGGCGCCGAGCAGGTCTGGGTATACTTATTGCCCCCCCGGCTCGGCGCCTGTACGTTGGGGTTCACCCCGGTGGACGAGTGGGTAGCCTCCCTCCGCCTTCGGGTGGGGGGGACGGGTCCTGACTGTTGTTTGTGCCTATGCACCAAACAGCAGTTCAGAGTACCCACCTTTTTTGGAGTCCTTGGAGGGGGTGCTGGAGAACACTCCTGCTGGGGACTCCATCGTTCTGCTGAGGGACTTCAATGCTCACGTGAGCAATGACAGTGAGACCTGGAAGGGCGCGATTGGGAGGAACGGCGTCCCCGATCAGAACTTGAGGGGTGTTCTGTTATTGGACTTCTGTGGTCATCACGGATTATCCATAACGAACACCATGTTCAAGCATAAGGGTGTCCACACGTGCACTTGGCACCAGGATAACCAAGGTCGCAGTTCGATGATCGACTTTGTGGTCATGTCATCGGACTTGCGGCCGCATGTATTGGACACTCGGGTGAATAGAGGGGCGGAGCTGTCAACTGATCACCACCTGGTGGTGAGTTGGCTCCGAAGGTGGGGGAAGATGCCGGTCCGACCTGGCAGGCCCAAACGTATTGTGAGGGTCTGCTGGGAACGTCTGGCAGAATCCCCTGTCAGAAGGAGTTTCAACCGAAAGAACAATATCCCGGATACAAGCGGCCGAAATGAGTTCCCTCCGCAGGGTGTCCGGGCTCTCCCTTAAAGAGAGTGTGAGAAGCCATCCGGGAGGAGCTCAGAGTAGGGCCGCTGCTCCTCCACATCGAGAGGAGCCAGATGAGGTGGGTGGGGCATCTGTTTAGGATGCCTCCCGGTCGCCTCCCTGGTGAGGTGTTCCGGGCACGTCCCACCGGGAGGAGACCCCGAGGACAACCCAGGACACGCTGGAGAGACTACGTCTCTCGGCTGGCCTGGGAATGCCTCGGGATCCCGCCGGAAGAGCTGGAGGAAGTGGCTGGGGAGAGGGAAGTCTGGGCGTCCCTGCCAAAGCGACTACCCCACGACCCGACCTCGGATAAGCGGTAGAAAATGGATGGATGGATGGATGGAGTAATACACAGTTGATGTTTTGTGTAGCATGTATCATGTAGTCAGTTGTCCAGGCTTACTCATCTAACTCAGTTTGATGGACTTTGACTGATATCCTTCTTGAACATTGGACAAGGCTACTTTATTACCTTTCACCAGGGGTCGTGAACCTGTGAGTCGCGAGCCACATATGGCTGTTTTGAGAACTGCATCTGCCTCGCAGACAAATCGTAGCGGACAATTCTTATAATGAAGGAATAATTCCGCTGACATTTTAAAGTAAAACAGAAATGACTGTTAAAAACATACTTTTGCCTTTTAATCCAGCCATCCATTTTCTACCACAATATGGGTGGCTGGAGCCAGTGCCAGCTCTCCTTCCAGGTACAGTTGAGTCAGACACCAAAACTCTAAATAAAATGGAAAATTGATGAAAACGGGCAAATACAAAGCGGCACTTTAACACACGTCATGCTACATTTGCTCAACAAAAATTGTGTTCCCCAGTGTATGTCGTCGAGTTCTCGAGTTACCGGGCTTCTATCAGGTTAATATAATGCAGTTTAATAAGGTAGATATCGTTTTCCACATGCATACTTTTTTACCTGGTTGTTTTTGTCTCACACAAATAAAACCGTCTTCTACTCCTCGTTGGACAACAACAGATTGGATGATTCATTGAAACACGGCGGCTATTAGAGCAGAGGTCACTATTTGTATTCTGACTGTCTGAAAAGCAAAAATGCATGTATCTATTTTCTTGTTAATTTGCAAAAGGCAAGGGTCAAGTGGGGCGGGGGAGTTCCACTAGACTGCTGTGTTATTAGTGTTTGTCAAGGAGCAAGATAAGACTCTGAACTGTACCAGCCTCGGTGTGCTTCTCGGGGTTCCTCAAGTGGCTGTTACATAACTTCTTCCAGGGAGTGTTTGCAGAAAGGAGTTTGTGAGTCATTCAAGCATGTCGTTGATGTGAAACAACGGGGATTGCCAAACTACAAGAAATGTGACTTATGCCATTTCTGTACTCGTACTAAACTTTGTGCCTAAAGCCTCACACTGAGATCCTGGAAAATTGCCTTATTGGAATTGTAACAAAAGAGCTGGAATTTCGTCACTGTTACCTTTTACACAGAACCCAGCAAAGGCGATATCGTAGCACAACTGTGCACAGCGATCTGATAATTAGAAATGTGACAACGGTACAAGCGTCTGTTGTGAGTTTATAAAATACTTTGCGGACAGTGACGTTGCTTTCAACACAGCCGGGTGGGTAAAAGTAAGTGCCATATGTTACACTGTATTCTTTTTTTGCTTACACACAGCCACCGTCTTAATTTGTGTCAGTGCCATTTAATCTAAACAAAGGCTGTCTTTTGCAGGCAGTATAAAAGGGGCTTAATCCACCAATAGTGTATTAAAATCACCAAAGCTCTTCATGCGTCACTTTACATATTTGTGTGGTTTCTAATTAGTCAAAAAGATCCCACGGTTGAGGACAGTTTCTTTGTTTGAACCTGAACTTGTACTCAAAGTATTAGTTCCACCCACAGCCTCTCCACACTCCCTGCTACTTTTGAGTTTGCATGAAATGTTGAGACTTGTTGACGCCACTTAGTGACGTGCACAGTGCTTGAATCTGCTCTGATACATCACCCCAACAAGACCCATGAATAAGCTCCATGTCAATGCCACGCTCCAATGGATCACTAATGTTTAAGATTTGACACCGTTTGTAACTCGGATTTCTCCTCTGTTCCCATTGAGCGTCGAAATGTGTATATTTAGTTGTACAGACTCTCTATGGAAGAAAAACATTGGTTTCACTTTAGTTCTGGGTAATGTTGAAGATCCAAGTAGGTGTTTCCTGAGGAAACTCCTTTGGCCTATTTATCCAGCGCCTTTAGAAATAACACCATTGTAATTGTCTCCATCTACAATACACTTCGAAGCCTGTTCTTCAATAAGAATTTCCAACTGTGAGAAACATTGTTTTGTTTCACTGCACCATGTGAGCTGTGACAAGTACATGGTTACGTAGCCTGAATCGTCAGCCCAGCAGAGAACAAGGCAGCTGCTGCGGTCTCAAAGAATAACAAAACAAAAAACATCAGGGCTAGTGGAACCCATATTGTGTGTGTATTAGATGAATACATATTTATAGTATGAGAAATATTGTTATTTTCTTGAATTATAATTGGGGCATACTTCAATGCAGAGTCAAAAAGGTATGAAAATCATTGAAAGTCAAGAAGGTATTAAAATACTCTTGACACTTTTTGCTTGCATGTACTGTTACTGGTTATCTCTAAATCTTCCAACGAAACCTGTTGTGAGTCATATGATTCAAACCAATATTCAAATGGAAAACACCCAAACTTCCTGGAATGGGTGATGCTCAGTATAGAGCAGAATGTCACATTATTTCAGCTCTTGTTCTTTGAAGTGGAATACAGGAAACAAACACTTTTCATCTACAGTGAGAAGAAAATGAATGTGAAAGTCTTTGGAGTTTCTTAAACCAATACTCAAATGGCAAACAAGCAAACCTCCCGTAATGGGAAATGCACAGTAAAGAGCAGAATGTCACGTGATTTCGGTTCTGGTTCTCTGAAGTGGAATATAGGAAACAAGCCATTTCATCTACGGTATCTGATGGTCGACAAAAACTGTCCATTTCCCCCTCACCAGGCAACATGGCTGAGCCTCCTGGTTCAGCTAATCACAGCAGCGTTCCTTTATCAGCTTACATAAATATATTTCTGCTGAGGCCTGCTCATGTTACCAGCTGGGCCTTGTGTTGTCAGAATGATGCAGCTGATTCTCATTTGCTGCCCAACAGTGGCTATTGTGACATACCCCTACAAACAGCCCATTCATTGGCAGTAAACTCTTAACCCTGCAGTTAAAGCTGCTGCCAGGTGCTGGTAATTGTATATTTGATCTCTCAAATGTTCCAGAACATCCTCTGGGGTCTTCAAACACATTCCAATTAACTAGTGAATTACAGCACATGTTATATGGTACTTTAAGTAACAGCGTTAGGAGAAAATAGTAACCTACAATGGCATCGCTTTGTCATAAAAATGTCAATACCAGGTCAAATGTTCGGCCCTCTGGAAAGATGAATGACTTTTATATCCAATGCATCCTTGTGGGATACTATCAGACCAAACTTTATTCTCACTTAGGCTTAGTGTGAATTAAGACAGTGGTCCCCAAGCCTCAAAGCTTGATGCCCCAGACTGATTTCAACAAATATCTCACATCAAATAATTAATTCAAACCTCTTGGAAGAAGCTAATAATGATATTCACCCCCACCCCCATTTTTGACTTTCACTTTCTTAGTTGAGCCAGTTGCAGTTACACCTGATGAATCTGTTGCATTGCACATACACAATGACTCATCAGCCAAAGGAAAATAAACCTGTCTTGCATTCTCAATTGATGGTAAGTTAACTTATAGGATTTAAAGGACAGGCGGCACGGTGGCCGACTGGTTAGAGCGTTAGCCTCACAGTTCTGAGGTGCGGGGTTCAATCCCCGTCCCCGCCTGTGTGGAGTTTGCATCTTCTCCCCGTGCCTGCGTGGGTTTTCTCCGGGCACTCCGGTTTCCTCCCACATCCCAAAAACATGCATTAATTGGAGACTCTAAATTGCCCGTAGGCATGACTGTGAGTGCGAATGGTTGTTAGTTTCTATGTGCCCTGCAATTGGCTGGCAACCAGTTCAGGGTGTACCCCGCCTCCTGCCCGATGACAGCTGGGATAGGCTCCAGCACGCCCGCGACCCTAGTGAGGAGAAGCGGCTCAGAAAATGGATGGATGGATTTAAAGGACATTGTCTTCTGGCGAGCTTCTTTTTTTTTTTTTTTTTTTTTTTTTATAAATACTTGTTAGTACATTGCTGCTGCTTGCATGAGGTCAATGTTGTTGTCTATTTAGGCCACATAGCTGCTGACTACAAATACTTCCATGTGTTGCCATGCAGCTCTGTTTGACACCTTTGCACCAATGACCTTTGTCCCACGTCTCCAAAAGTGACTTTCAGCACCTCTCAAGTGTGTCACTATTACGAGTGCCTTTGCAGTACTTGGTTTTAAAGTTCTAAAGTTAAGTGGACAACTGCAGAAGGTCGTTCCGTACATGAGAAACATATTGGCTTTTGTATATTTATGTTAAACAGAGCATATGGAAACATTCCTAACTGCCCCATATAGTCATAAACCAAGACATTAAACGGAGGAGGCCAACAGACTATACATGTTCATTTTTCAAATGTGTTGCTTCTTTGGGTACAATACAGCTGAAACGTAACACGAAGCTATATCTGTGATGTTTTTGTAATAATGTTACCCCCCTCGCTGGAAAATCCTTTTGCGGGCACACAGGTATATTAATGATTAGCTTACTAACACAATGAAAACAAATAATGTAGTACTGCTACACAAATCCTCTTAATTCCTACTATGCTAGCTTTCTGTTTGCAGATATTTACAGTACTGACATATTGGGAGCTGCACACACCTCACCGCACTTTTTCAATGCTGACTGCACAAACAAGTTGCCACGTAACTGTAGATAATTCCAATCGTAGTCAGCTGGCAAGTCTTACTACAGCTAACCAGTGGAATTTTGCTTATCTGGACGGTAAGCTATGGAGAAAAAAACTTGACGTGCTAGAAAAAAAAACTGACTGCAATTTTGGAATCAACATGCCAATTTTAGTTTGAATCAGCATTAAAATCTAACGCAACAGAATATATATATTTTTTCAAATTGTTCCCGTGTTATTGCATCTTCAACTGTGCCCCACGTGCCTTTAAATAAGGTCACCTTAAAAGTATCAATAGTATGAGTGAGTGCAAAGGCCACCCACAAGAAGGAAAGTACAGTACAGTGCATCTATTTAATCCAATTTTATTTAGTCAAGTAAGAATTCCCATAAACAATAATTTAGACAATGTTCTAAACATCGTAATCAAAGAATGCGTTAATGATGGCCTCAATTAATGAGTGATTTGTACTTAATGCACTTATGAGTCTAGACTTTTAATAGGCATGCAGTAATTATGAGTGGACCTACGTAGTTGTGTCAAATGTTGACACACTTCAGGAGTATTCTGCAATTGTCATTTCTCTGCCTTGGATTGTCACCATGACCACAAGCATGTCTGTTTTGTGTAAATAATTAAAATGATCCGGCATGTATGAGTCGTACAAAACTACAAACTTAGTTGTCACTCTGACCAATTGTCTTGCACCACTTGGCATGTAGCAACAGGCTACTCTTCCTTGTTGAACCCCCACCGTTAAATACGTTGAAAGGAGAATCTTTAGTGTAGCGGAGTTATGCCTGCATCAGACTACAAGATTGTAGCCCCGATATTGGCCCAATTTGCTATCGCAGACTTTTTTTTCCTAATTGGGCCTGACATATTTTGTTGGGAACGACGAAACTCCTTGTGGCGTGACATCATCTAATAATGTATTCTTTGTGTGATTACAGGTGTTCCTGCTGCCACCCTTTTGCATTCAAAGTCTCTACGAGGCCACAGAGACTGCTTTGAGAAATGTCACCTGATCGCCAACCAGAAGCTGTCACACTCAAAGGTCTCCCGAAGTGCCTACGAGGGAATGAAACTGGCCCTCAGCCAAAAACTGAATCGTATCATCCAGTATGCCCAAAACAAAGACAATGTCCCTTCCAACGGCCTCACCAGATGCGGGTCCAGACTTCTCTGTTACAGCCAACAAAGTGACCGCAAGCTGCTGCCTCAGTCGGAAGCCCAGGTGCCCCGCTACGCTCCCTGCTGGGAACCGGGGGGTGCCACGCGGCTACCCGACTACACCGTGGGGATGCTGAAGTGCCACGCAGCCCAGGAATTGAGGATGCTCCAGAACTCTCATGGGGACGTATGGTCCAGTGGCGGCAGGAAAGCTCTGCACATCCGGAATCCACAATCAGTGGGAGTGCAGACTGAGCGCAAACATCAGGGCCACAGCAGAGATGAATGTGAGCAGATGTGGAATTTACCTACAGTGTGAAGCTAACTATAACTATTTAGAATGTGCGATATGGTACCATTTCTGTTTTACATACAGCATCCAATTAACATTTTGATCGGCTTTCTTCTAAATATGAAACCTGTTTGTAACACACTCTAATCCCAGCTAAAGTTTTTCTTTTTCTTTTAGTGACTAAAATGTGTGTGGATGAACTCCATCACTTGAACAACCAGCTTCTCATGAAGATTCAAAGTAAGTGTTTCAAACAAGCGATGAGAACCATATTTTATTTATTGATTTTATTTTTATTATTATTTTTTTAAATTATTTTTTTTTTTTTTAAACAAATGTGTCCAGTCAGAGTTGCAAGGTTGCATTCAGTCAGTGGTGCTGCAGGGCTTTGAAAGCATTCCAAAAGGAGGCGGCAATATAGGACCCCCTATATGCACATCTTGGATGTATGGGTAATTGCAACTTGACAAAAAAATAAAAACAAAACAGGTCCTTCATTTTCCAATGGTGAACAAAAAAAACAAAAATGCTTAACTTTAAAGGCTAAAGGCCTTTTTATACGCTCGCATTGCATTATGTGACCGACGAATTGGCCCGCGCGGTCCCTCTGCGTCGCTTGACGCGCACACGGCAAAAATTGTTGCTTGCGCGTAGAGATCATCTCTCGTGATTGGTCCGTTTTAGTCACATGCTCTGATGATGTAATCAGCGTTCCTCCCGGTTCCACATAGCACCTACGCCGCCGCCTTCTCGATTGATTTTGCGGCATAATTAAACGTATCATCTGGTCATCTAGGTCCATTCCGCGGTCGCCATTGTTGTTGTTTTGTTCCTTGTTACGGAAAGGAAAGTAAAAATGGCAACCGGAAATGGCCACAAAATGCAGTCTCACAGTTCTGAGGACCCGGGTTCAATCCCCGGCCCCGCCTGTGTGGAGTTTGCATGTTCTCCCCGTGCCTGCGTGGGTTTTCTCCGGGCACTCCGGTTTCCTCCCACATCCCAAAAACATGCATTAATTGGAGACTCTAAATTGCCCGTAGGCATGACTGTGAGTGCGAATGGTTGTTTGTTTCTATGTGCCCTGCGATTGGCTGGCAACCAGTTCAGGGTGTACCCCGCCTCCTGCCCGATGACAGCTGGGATAGGCTCCAGCACGCCCGCGACCCTAGTGAGGAGAAGCGGCTCAGAAAATGGATGGATGGATGGATGTTCATGAATATGTATTGTCCCTTTTTAAATAAATGAAATAAATCAATGTAAATCTTCCAATTCATACATAGGGATTTTTTTAATATAGTGAACTGTACAGTTCACCCATCTGTGAAATTAAATATACCGGTAGTTTTCGAACACTGCTCCGGTGTACCGTATTTTCCTTCATTGTGACGCATATTTTCAACATCAGTTGGTGGATCTTCCATAATAAATATTTAACAAATTAATGAATTATAACATTGTTTTAAAATGAGTGTATAGGAAAAAATCCTACAAAGCAGTTTGAGCCAAGCATTTTTAAAGGTTTTCGCATGCAAAAATGTGTTCTCTGCTTTATGCGACTGTGAATTTTTGTGCCTCTTCTTCCACAGAGGTCTTCGAGGAGCTAACTGCGGCCGTGCAGGAGAAAGACTCGCTGGCGTCCGAGCTGCACGTGCGTCATGTAGCCATCGAGCAGCTCTTCAAGAACTGTGCCAAGCTGCCCTGGCTGCACATTAGCAGGGCTGGGGTCAAGACCAGCACCAGCACCACCACCAGCAGCAGCAGCAGCAGCGTCAGAGTCAGTGGACCCGTAGAGTGACAGTGCGTGTGCGACGTGCATGTTTTTGGAATACTTTTATACATGTTTCCTGCAATAAGACTGAGAAAGGAATGCCCTCATTTGCGAGATGCTGAGGGAACTGCACTGTGCTCAGCATTAAGGGCTTGCTTGGTCCTCCTCACAGTTGTCGTGAGAATACAAGGATTCATGTTGGTTTAGAAACAAACTAGTCAAAGTCCAAACTTCTCTGAATGCACTTGGTTCCTCCTGTATTTCATTTTATTTAGTATTATTTTATGTAGATATATATATGTATATAATATATATTTTTTTTTTTTACTGTTTCATATCTTCACACTCGGCATTTTAAAACATGCCTTGCTTGAATTTATGTTCTCTGTTGTTATTGCACTTCTGCAACTTTAACATCCATTTTTGTTGCACACAGGCATTTCAACTGCTTATTTTTTATTTTGTTTGCTCTCTGATATATAACTTTTACATAGACGCACACAAAAAAAAACTGTGTGTGTGAAGATTAGACTATATATGGTATCATAAAGAACCTTACATTATGCAATAAGATGATTTAAGTATAGTCCTCAAAAAAACACAGGTAGATGTGTCCAAAACACAGCCAAAGGCTTTATAAAAGGATAGCTTCTGACCTGTTGGGGTATCCCTTCCAAATAATAATGGGTCTTCATTAGTTCATTCAAGCTCACTCTGAAAACAAGTATTGCTTTAATATGGAGATGCATGAGGAAATGTCAATGATGTCTAATTGTCAAACCAAAGTCTGTCCAAATTATGTGCTTCACGTATGAACTGCAAACACCGTGAACAGATGTTGCAACACTGAACTGTTTCACTTGTGCTTTGGTTAAAAATCAATTCCACATAGTATTATTTTTTATCCTATTAAGAGTTTGTCCAGGCGACACGGTGGTTGACTGGTAAGCATATCTGCCTCACAGTTCTGAGGACGCCGGTTCAAATCCAGCCTCGCCTGTGTGGAGTTTGCATGTTCTCCCCAGCTACTCTGGTTTCCTCCCACATCCCAAAAGCATGTATGGTAGGTTAACCGAAGACTCTGAATTTCCCGTAGGTGTGAACGTGAGTGTCAATGGTTGGTTGTTTATATGTGCCCTGCGATTGGCTGGCGACCAGTCCAGGGTGTACCCTGCCTCTCGCCCAGAGTCAGCTGGAATAGGCTCCAGCACGCTGCCGACCCTAGTGAGGATAAGTGGTATGGAAAATGGATGGCTGGATGGGAGAGTTTGTCCATAAGGATGATTAATTCTTTTCATTTGTGTCCAGGTGAAGTGTTACAAATGTGAGAGAGTTTTATATTCATGCAATACATGATACAATGTTTTGGTTAGTTTGTGAAATAAGAACGCTACGCAAGAGATGTATCTAATACAAATATTTGTCTTCTGAGGAGGTCACTTGGCTGCAGAATCAAATTCCCGGTTAGAAATATTCTAAAAATGTTGGTGTATTGCTTTCATTCTCTCTTTGTAAGAGATCCCATTGATTTGACCCTTTTGGGGGGTTTAGCTCCATTCTAAATGTCATTTTTGTGTGTTTTTAAGATTTGTTTTTAATGTAGCCTGTGTGTCTAAAGTTGGTTTTAAATATGGACGCTGTGTATTTTTGTATCGTGTGGAAAAATGGCTATATCCATATATGCCTTCGTCAGTAGAAATCCTCAACTGGAAACTTTTTTTCGTTTGACTTTATTTTGATCAAAGCTTTATTTGTGTCATACGATCTTTTTTACTTACTATTTATTTTGTGTGTGTATCATGGTGGACAGTACAGAGTTTGTGTAATTTGTGCTTTTTCATTTTTAATAAAATTATATTTTTTGGTACAGTATTCAGTGTTACATTTTTGCATTGGCAAGGTGAGCTTTCATTGATGCACATGTAACATCGTCTATTTTTATATGTACAATATATACTATATTAATCCAAAACGGATGATAATTCATGTTCTAACTTAAATTAGTCAAATTTGAAAAGGATATTTGGTTGATAACAGCAGATCTGAGACAAATGCGAACATGTGATAGTGGCTTCGAAGTGATGAAATGAGAGATGCATTTTTTGGGGGTCCAAATTTCAAACTTTTTTCTAGGTTTCGATGGATGGAGAGTGAGTGTGCATGCTGCTATCTAGTGGACAAATGACACAATTACAGCTCCTCTTATGGTTCTGGACGCAAACAAATATACTGTATCTACTATAGGTGACGCAGTAAGTGAAGAAAACATTTGTGCTCTATTTTCAGTGGCATTTACTGTAGCTTGCTTAGTGAAGGCCGCAGCAGATTTCAATCTAGATTAAACCCTATGGATTAAGAATGGGATGTCACTTAAAGGGGACATATTTTGCCCAACCAACTTTTTCTAGTATTTGAGATGTAATATTGTCTCTATGGTACCTCAATATAATGTTTAGCATTTTTATTTTTTTTGCAAGGGCCTTAAAAATAAATCCATAACGTAAATGCATGTAAAATCAGGGTACAATATATATGCACTTTCAAATTCTTCATTTCCACAGAAAATTTCCTGTTCTGCTAACGTCCGACTCCAGCTAGCATATGAACAGCGACAGGCAAGACGGTTAAACCTCGTTTTCGCCAATATGGAATGAAACGTCACAATACATTCGCTTCACTATAGTCGCTTCCGTGCCATTGCACATTGTGGCTTGAAGACAGAGGGCAATGTCCCCTGGGGCACACTCATGGGTACCGTACGTATTGCGTTACCGTGACCTTGGGGTGGTGCCCCGGGGATCGAAGGCACGCCGGCGTCTTCTTCTTGGGAAAGATGGAGCCCAGAATGTGGATGAAAAGAAGCTCCGGTAAAGACAACAAAAGCATTTTCACTTGTGGAGTCAGCACTTCATCACCAACAAGTGGCTGAATTACATTTTTCAAATAATGCGTGGATCTGTGCGTGTGGACACATTGCCAAACACAAATATCCCCCATAAACAATATAAACTGCGCTTATTTAAAAAGGTAAGGCAATTGACTATAGCGAATTATTTACAATGTTGACCTGGAGGCAATTTAGGATTCCCTGTCTTGCCCAGCGACACTTTGGCAGTGGACAGCCAGAGCCAGGATTTGAACTGACAACCTTTCAGTCAGTGGAGAACCTGCTCAGCCAACAGAGCCGCTGACGCTTACCTGTATGCGTTACATCACTCAATGCACCTTTGCTTGCCTTCTGGTTTTGAGTCAGCTTGAAAGTAGTTCTGGATCACCTATCCCAGCTCCAAATGCATAACAGTGAGACAGTTTAGACCGACACATTTTCAGAAATAAGACAGATAATAAAAGATGTACGAGTCACAGGGTGCGGTGTGGCGGAGTGAAGGGGGAGACAGGTGGACCCAAAGCCAGGGAATTGGCAAGGCAGAGCACGAGTGCAGTTTATGCAAAACATTGATCCAATTGAACAAAGAAAGGCAATCTGTCATGTTCAAATAAAAACAGATACACCCAGAATATCACTAAAAATAGACCTTGGACTTATTTTAGCGGAATTTTATTTGAAATGCAATGCACCGAATGTAAAAGACATTCATAGAAATTGAGTTTTGTGAATAATTAGCTCCTAAAAAGAATAATAATGTGAATGAGTTTCCAGTCAGTAAACTATTGAGCAGCGCCTTGGCTTAAAATCAAAGCAAAAGACACAACAACAAAACTTCTCTCTCCATCCAATTCAAACAGAGGACAGTGGGTACGTTTTAACCACCTGAAACATTTCCGACCTAGAAAAACATCTCAGCTAACACCTACCAAATAACATAAACACTGACCTACAATCGGGCAGCAAAAATGAGGACTGATAATAATAATAATAATAATAATAATAATAGTGTATATTAAGTGGTTGAAGTTCAGAAATGCGCCACATATTGGGGTGGAACAAACCATTTTTGAGGCAGTGGGGAGAAAGTCTACGCCTTGCCGGCCGAGCAATGGCGACCCTCGCTAAAACTCGTGCTTGGCAATAATGTCGCCTTCCGCCAGATGGCAGCACCGCCTCTCGTGGAGGTGGGCCGCGGGTCACGTGACACCCTGCGGCTCCCTGTGCACCTGCAGCGAGGAGGAGGGGCGGGCCGGTCTGGATGCTCGGCGAGCGCCGCGACCGCCTTCCTCTCGCTTTCTCGCCACAAGTTTCGCCGAAAGGACTTTAGACTGAGCGGGGATGGAGGTACCGAACGCCTGCTTGTGCTGTTTGCTGCTGAGCATTTTGGGAGGTAAGTTTTGCTTCCGACGACATATATATATATATTTTAATTATTATTATTTCTTTTAATTATTATTTTTTTCTTTCGGTCAAGCCCTCGTCGCGTAATTAGAACGCCGAACCCGTGGCGACAAACCGGACACTCGCTTTTTGTTTCAAGGCATTCAAAGTGCTGCTAACTTTTGTTGTAATTCTCGCGACCTTCGCGAGGAGCAACGTTGACGCACAACTCGCTCAGTCTGTGTTTCAAAAAATAAATAAATAAATAAATAAAAATAAAAACAAAAAACACGTGAAAGAAATTGCCCAACTGAGGGCAATTCCTACCCAAGGTCAGTTTTAGAAAGCTCGCGCAGCGGAAACAAACGTCGAAACCACACTTGACTCAAACGGCCCAAAGATCTCACGACGGGATTTCGAGCCAAATGAAAAGATCCACAAATGTCCACGTTGGCGAACACGACGGCCGCGGGGGCTTTGGAACCTGTGGCTGCAGAGCTTCCAAGTGCCAAATCAAACTCCATCGAATGTAATATAAACTGGGATTTACTTGCATTGGATACTAGTTATTATTCAGCACTAGTGACCTTTGCTATAGAGTGCTAACGGGGGCTGTGGAGCCTAAAAGTCTGCTTTTTATTTGATTCAATAACCACTTTGTTATATATATAAAAAGCTTCTCTTTGAACATTTGAGTGGCGATTGTCAATTTCCACACCTTTTGTTATGTTTGTAAATACCTCCATAAATTTGTTTTAAAACTACTTCATGTGTCGCTGACAAGTACATGGGTGTGTTTAATGTCCAGGAATTTACTTTGAAACTCACAATACTAACTCCTCCCACTCTAAACAATAGCTGAAGCTGTGTTGTGTTTTTTTTGTTTCACTCCGTTTGCCGTTATATTGCAATTTGTTGAAATGTGTGTTGATTTTAAAGGGATGCCACAGGGCAGTGGCGTTTGGGTTCGAGCCGCCATGTAATAAAGAAATGCTTTAAGACTGTGTGGCATAGAGTGAATGTAATACAATGTTTAGATTTAGACCCTGTTTTTTTTTGCACTTCTTTTGTCTCATGGCTTACATTGTGTCTGTGTGTGTGTGTGTGTGGGGTGGGGGGGCTCATTACCGCCCTAATGGCAGCGTGGCCTCATCATTTGGGCGATGTTCCACTTCAGCAGACAAGAACAAGTGTCTGTCGAACTGGTAGCATTCTTTTGACAGTTTTGTCTCCAGGAGTAAATAATATCTGCAAACTGTGCTTAAAATGGCAAAAGAACAAGTGAGGGCATTTCTGCTGCGTTTTCTTTTTGCAGTACGACTGGTGCAATGCACGCGACTGTATATTTTTGACGAAACAAAACCAATATTACCAACAGGGTTGGGCCTTTTCAGTTTTTCTTCATGGGCTATAGGTGAAAGGCAGTGGTTAGTTCATCTGTCTCACAGTTAGGTTCTTGGTAATGAAGACAGTTAGGTTATTGGTAATGAAGACAAGCGTCGTATATTATGGCTGGACAGACAAAAAGTAAAGTATTTCTGGGTCATTTTAGCTGGCAGATCATACTTAGGAACGTTTGTTTTTCCATATCCATTATTTAAGATTGCAACAAAATAAACAGAACAGCTGGTCAAAAGAATTGAGAACCAACTGTACCTCAGCACTAAACAGGGACCCCACAATAATGCTAAAACTAAATCCGGGGGTAGAGTTAGCCGGTAATAGCGCTAAATTGAAATTATTTGAATTCGTTTTTAGTAACAGATTTTCAGGCGGTGTTCACTTTGTTTAATGTAGTAAAGATCAAAGCATTTGCTAAGCTTTGCATTGCACATCTCGTAGGCTTTACACGATCGGGATTTTTGGGACCGATCAGCGAGTTAAAAAAAAAAAAAACGATAACTGATCACCGATCCGATCACAAGATGGAGGAATGTGTCTATTTAAATGACCTGTTCATTTACTGTATATACTTGTGTACTTAATTGCTTGGTTTTGTTTGTTGGTGTGCTGTGAGATTTTTTAATTGTAAAATATGTTCCTCGGCTCCATAAAGGTTGGAAATCACTGCTCTAGTCAGGTCGTGTATTCTAATCAGTCAGGTCAAACCAACATTACAACATGACAGAAATAATGGGTGCTAACTTACTGTAGTTAAATTACTTAATTTTTAATTAAATGACTTCACCCACACCGAAACCTTAGAGCATGATTCAACAGAACAGCGTCATGTTTATGTCCAACTGTTTGTGATACCACTAGCTTGCTAGCTACATAAAATTTTATTGCCTGCTTGTGAGCATTATTAAAAGTATTAAAAGTACGTGAACATACCTCAAGCAAGCCTTAAACGAACGTCCTGTCCTGTCCTGAGCACCGGTGACCACCAACACACGTTTTCCCCCATTTTGTCCTTATAATACAGTCTGCTCGCTCCACTCTTGTTGTTGTTGTCACGGTAACAAGTGTATCCGGTCGAATTTGAGTTGGCAAGATAAAGTCCAATGATCGTAAAAAACGGGATGCGGTGGTATCGGAATACAAGATTTTATTGCAGTAGTCTGACATAGTGCAATCGTGAAAGAGCAAATTTGTCTTGTAGTCTGATCCGGGCATTACTTGTTGTCTGTCTCAGACGTGTTGTCTGTTCCACACCGCCGGCATGTTTTTTATTGTTTTAAAAAAAAAAAAAAAAAACTTTATTGGCCGTGAGATATTTCCAATACGACGTGACAAGGCTAAAAAATAAACTAGCTTTTGATTCAAATATACTGTGCATGCGGCGATGCGGAGTAAATGTCTTTTGCGGAGCCGATCAATCGGTGAATTATGAGATTAAAGCCGATCAGCCGATCAGCATAAATTGCTAAATATCGGCCGATACCGATCAGCCCGATAAAATCGGTGTGAAGTCTAACATCTAGTCCCAGTTCACTTCTGGCGAGCAAACTGACATCTCGGTGCACTTGTTTGGCGTGGACCGCAGTTTGGAAAATGGTGTTCAAAGTTGACCAAATGAACCACCCTCCAGTATCATAGGAATCACACGAATGATATGTTTACGTATCTGTTTTTTGGCCATAGAGCTGAATCAGTGAGTCTCTTAACCTCTGCTGGTGCTGTCATCCACCTCACACAGCATCTCGAGTGCTATCAGTAGCTGTGACAACACCGAATGCTAGCAGTCAGGCATTTCTTCCCACCTATTTGAAACTCCCCACTTCTAGCTGACCTTCATTTTACCTGCTACAGTATCTGTTGTCCCCTCGATGTCTACCACTGGCTCTTGAGGTCAATATTAGAACAATGTCACTGACCTCGGAAAAACAGAAACCTGAGGAAACAGAGCAAGCGCAGAGTGCAGTTACCTGATAAGAGTATAACAGAAGGCTGTGGCCAAGAGCCGGTTGCTTAGTTACCTTTTGAAAACACACTCACACTGATCCTGTGCTTGCACTTTGTGTGCGTGTACATGTTTGTTTCGAAAAGCTACCCTCCCCCTTTACATGCATGTTCTCCTTAGCTACTTTTACAGGAGGAAAAAAACAACTCTGTTGTTTTAAAAACTGAACATTGTGGCTGCTGTGACTAGTTTAACATAGCATATGTGTCATCAGGATTTTTTTATTTTTTCTCTTTACTAGCAAAATAACTGTAGCCATGTTTGAAAATGACAGTGAATTTGTAATGTAATACAGCCCATCAAGGTTCATAGGTGTGAGAAGAAAGATTAGTTGAAGCCTGAAGAGGACAGCGCTAGCCATCGTCATTTGCCCCGCACAGCTCGTAATGACTTCAGGTCACATTCAGCGGTCGTGACCCAGCCGTCCATTGCCATTACTTGCCTCCTGAAACAGGTTGCACATAAGCAGCCCCTCACTCCGTCCTTGAAAATGAAGCAGGAACATGTGGAATTAGATTACACTCAGGAGCACTACTTTGTCCTCCACAATCTGAGGATGGGGAGGATCGCACATGAATATTCACAGTCCCTGGGCCTTTATAGTTTAGCATGCTTGCGCCTCACGAGCCCAGTGCCAACTCCTGTTAAGCGATATGGGAATGTGAAATCCTGCTGATTGTGCCAACACCTCCCCATCCTCTCTCTTCCCTTTCTTTTCCCTCCATTTCATTTAAGAATTACTGAATGAAAAAATTGCTGCCTACGACAAAATGAATTTAAATGATTAATAGTAGTGCTTGTTTCTTGGTCCAGTTAATGGCTGAGCAGGCAATCTGTATTCACAGCCCATTTCTTTCTAATAGGTAAGGAGTAAAACTTCCTTCTGGGATGCATTCTCGTGGGACTATATTGGAAAGATTTTATTAAAATACCTTGGTCACATAGTCAGTGTCAGTGACAGATCTCAAATGTATGTTTTCTGACATTTAGACCAAAACACTCTGCTGACAGTATTGTGTTTAGTAGTATGTAAATCCATGTGTTTTATTTTATAATTTATTTAAAAATTTCACCCTGGTGACACACATTTTTTGATGTTTAATTTAAATTTAGGGTGAGTGACACTGGACAACATCAATCACAATTAGGCCTGTCACAAGAAATAGTATATCGACTTATGCTTATGATAAATAAAATGGACAACGATAGTTTTTCCCCAGACTCGATAAGTGGTCATTGTTGTGGTGAGCGAGCTTACGGGTCACACAGTGAGCCGACAGATTTGGACAGCTGCGCCATTTGCAGCTAGTGGGCTCACGGTAGCCGGCGGACCGGCACACTCTTGCCGGATTTGGCTTCGTCCAATACCTCCCAGCCTTGCTCCATATGCAGCGCATAGATTCACACAACAGCGACACTTAAGGGATATTGAGCTGTTTGTTGTGTTCGCTAGGCTGGCCGCGAGCTAACGAGCAAGCAAGTTAAGGAGCTAAACAGCGCGCTACACCGTGGCGAATTCGTTTAAAATGTCAGTGCCTCTCAGAGTTTTTGTGTGTGTTAGTCCCCAATTAACACAAACATGGGAATGTTAACTGTTTATTAAGCATAACTTCAGTGGCACACGTTATTCAGCAAGTAGTTGACTACAGCGAACGTCAATGTATATTCGATTGGCAGATGAAAGGCTCTTCGGCAGTGGACCAACCACACAGTAGCCGAGTTTACATGGGGACGTTTTTGATGTGCACTACATTTAATCGGAACGGCCGTGTGACATGCGCACCTCGTCGTGAACGTCAAATCATTTATCAAGAAGGAGGTCCGTTGTCTGTTCAGCAAAGTAAATGGGATTGTTTTTAGACATTTATTTAAAAAAAAACAAAAAACGCTTGATTAAAAAACACTTATTTAAAAACAAGATCTCCATCGCATACGAGCTCTGTTGGGAGCCGCCATGTTTAGGCTTTGTGTAAACGGATTTATGTTGAGACAAAGTGTGATGTATGCGCTATCCTGAATGATGGTATACTAGACTTTACACCGATCTGATCGGCCTCATCGGTATCGGCCGATATTTAGCATTTTATGCTGATCGGCTTTAATGTCATAATTCGCCGATCCGATCTATGACTCCGCAAAAGACATTTACTCCGCGTCACCATCGTGCACAGTATATTTGAATCCAAAAGCTAGTTTATTTTTAGCCTTGTCGCATGTCTTTTGACATAGTACTGTAAATATCTGACAGCCAATAGTTTTTTTTTTTAAAAAGGTGTGGAACTGACAAAACGCCCAGATCAGACTGCAAGACAAATTTGCTCTTTCACGATTGCACTATGATGTTAGACTACTGCAATAAAATCTTGTATTCCGATACCACCGCATCCCGTTTTTTACGATCATTGGGCTTTATCTTGTCAACACAAATGCGACCGGATATACTCGTTACCGTGGCGACAACGGCAAGAGTGGGTCGCGCCGACTGCAGTATAAGGACAAAATGGGGAAAATGTGTGTTGGTGGTCACCGGTGCTCGGGAGAGCGGACGTTCGTTTAAGGCTTGCTTGAGGTATGTTCACATACTTAATTTAATAAGATACGGCTCGCAAGCAGGCAACAAAACGTTATGTAGCATAGCAAGCTGTTGTCAAATTGTAATTTCCAAGAGACCGTGTAAAACCTAAATGTATGTTCAGTAAGAGAGATGGGTATTTGACAAAAATGCTTTGGGTAGCGAACCTCAGTTGTAAAATTTTGTCATCTACTGGATCAATAGGAGGAGTTTTCCTCTGCTTTTCCTTGTAACATATCCGTTTCTACAAGGTCATTGCAGCGCTGAACCTGCCAACGCTCCTGAGTCCAGCGGTTATCTTGCCACGGTTCTGCAAGGGTGATGAATACCCGCAAAGCACATTCATCACTTAGCCACTTGATGCCCAGCTTCTCCAACCCCCTCAGCACACTTTGCTCGTAATGGGAAATAATAATGAGCTCAGGGACAAATAAGATGTAGCTGTGATGATGATTATAAGAGTTTTGCACACCGATTTCTTTAAATGACCATGTCAGAGCATACCAGAATATTTTTTTCTCAAGACGACTCACACAGATAGATCTCACTAAATAAGTGTCCTGATTAGGATCATGTGTGTACGTTTAATGTATACCTTTATTCAAACTTTTCGATATGCAGTAGGTAGGACGTGATTTGCTGTTAAACTATGTTCACATGGTGTGTATTACAGTTTCAACTTTGAATTATTTTGACTCCAATTTAGCATCTCTGAACATAGTACCGGTAGTTGTTTTTAGGCTTCTCCAATTTTTAACATGTCCCTTATACATGTTAACTGCTTTATCACAGAAGTATAAAAAAAAAAATATGACACCAGTGGGGTGATCGTCATTAAGACTAAATATAACCCAGCTGACTTTTACAGGGGTTTTACTGGGCAAAATTGAGGTAGAGGTGGTACAATTTTGACCATCGCACAAGTGTTTGTCACGCCTCCCACCGGTTCAAGCCCTTTTTCAGTGCAGTCTTCACATATGTTTTTATTAGAGCTCAGACACACCGTCTAAATCCCCAATCGCAATTCACATTGACAGTAATGAATGAATAGCCAATCACTATCCAATTGTTACACCTTGCACTATTTTGAAATAAATGAAAAATCAAATTTCATTATTTGAAAACTATCTATAGCCCCCCCGGCTCAAAGTTTTTTTGGGGTTGGAAATTTTGTCACAAGACAAGAAAAGACGCATTCTAGCTGGCGCGAGCAAACGTTTTTCCCTCCGGAAAAAGCTGTTGCCAAAACGCTTCTTTTTAGTTCAAAATGGCTTACTTTAACCAGGATCCCTCTCCCCATCGTGGCCACAGTCTGTTTTGCCGGCCTCTGTGCTGTAAAATGCGTAAATCCATGCTGGCTGGCAACATCTGCCTCGACTAAGCCAGCCAGTTAGCTTAGCTGCTAGTTAGCGGTAGCTCTCGTCACTCATCTGCCAGGATGTGGTGAATGAATCTTACCTAACCTTTTCCAATTCATCTGTCGCGGTCCTAGTCTGCCATGAACATTCGTGTAGCTCCTCCGCATCGGATGCTTGCTTCCGCAGAGATGATCATCTCAGGGGGCTCTGTGATGCTTATGATCACCTAGTGGCTACTGTACAAATGCATACCTTGATTTGTTTTCATTTGGATATGAAAATTATGGTTGATTCGAGATTCGTTTTTTTTCAAGCAGATTCGCCAGTGATCTGAATCGGCCACTCATTCTTTCCTAGCACTAATTTTAGTTAAATTTTGCTTCCTTTTAAAAAAATAAAAAAAATAATAATAATAATAATTATTATTTTTTTACTAGACTTGTCACGGTCGTGCTGGAGCCCATCCCAGCTATCTTCGGGCAAGAGGCGGGGTACACCCTGAACTGGTCGCCAGCCAATCGCAGGGCACATATAAACAAACAACCATTCGCACTCACATTCACTGTTTTATATGACATTAAATTGTTAATGATAACACAAGTCAACTGTGTGTACAAACTGTCATTCTACATTAATTACATTGGAGGAGCACTGGTGTATTCTAGGTTTATTGTTTGGAGTCTTAATTTTACAATCTCACAGATTATTGAGGTATTTATCATAGGTTAAAGCACACTTGGTTAATGGTGTTTCATGGAAAAGATGTGTGGTTGTATTGAGATTTTATGGCAATAATGAGGGTGGTTAACTCTTCTTTTACTGAATCTGATGGCACCTGTGAGGTTGATGGTGGCGCAGCCCTGCACAGTCTCAAATCTGTCAGTTTAGCTGTCATGCTCTGTTTTAAAAACTGGGTTTAGCCTTTAGAGAGAGAGATGCCATTATCGTATGCTACTGTCTTGAAAATGTGTTATGACAGCCTATCTTTTGTTGCTGGTTCCAACTCTCATTGGACAAATTTTGCAGACAAGCCATACATATTGTGTTGTCCATGTCACATTATCAGCGAATGTCCAGGCATTCCTTCTCAGAGCCGAGTTGTGGGAAGATAATTGCATTGTGTCCTCCAGCAGTAAACCTTAGCTCTCCCGTCTAAGAACATTAGAGTTAATTGTTTGTCTAATCTTGAAAAATATTATGGCTCTGAAATGGCTGTGAGAAGGTTGGGGCGTTTGAAAGGATGAGAATGAGGAGGAGGAGGAGGAGTGGATAAAGCAGATGTTGATGGAGACATTTTTAGCGCACCTAGCTCATTAAAACACATGACACATTGTCAACTATGCATGTGGAAAAAGGCTAATCATGTCTGTTGAGTCCCACCTTAATTTGTCTCACGGGATGTTTTTTTTGGTTTGTTTTTTCAAATCACCAAGTCATATGATATACACTGGACAAAAGTATTGAGACTAATAAGCCCTTAAGATCTGTGTGTGTTGGCTGAAATTTTTATTTGATTTGCAGTCAGTTGTTTTGTTTTATTTTGTTCATTTCATATTGTTGACGTAACCTTCATAGTGATATTGCACTGACCTTTTTACCTGCTATCTTTCTGAAATGTCCTTTTTTTTTGTTAATGTTTTAATATTTCCGGGTGTACAGACGCCCATATGGAAGCCCATATTGTTTCTAAAGGCTGGACTGACTTGTATTAATAAAGTAATAAACTACATGAAAAGGTTTTGTTGTCAAATTTATACCAATAATAGATTGCCGCCAATGAATGCTTTGCCCGTCCGTCATCAGAGTCTCAAGCAAGGAGAATTATTCAGTATGTATGTAAATCTTTCCTTTGGTGAAATCTCAGTTATTGAGCTTTTTAGCAAAGTAATCCTGTCACATTGGAGCCGACTTGCTCAGTCTAGGACAACTCAGGATTGTGGCGCTCCAGGCATTGTTGCCTTTTCAGCATCAGCCAGGTTTGCATGTGTGTGTATTGACCCTGTTGACCACAATAAATATGCCAATATATGTTTTCATCTTTTTTTGGCAGCTGAAGGAGGAGTCAGTCACTATTAGCTGTTTCAGAGGAATAAAGCAAGACTTAATAAAGCTGGCCATTCGAGCCTTTCTACCTCCATGTGCCTGTCAGTATTATATGCAGTCCAGGTCTTTGTAATTGGATGACTCAGCAGTCTGTTGCCCATCATTAACCCAAGTATAATACGAATCCTACACCATTAAAAACACCCAGGAGTCTGAGCCTTTTATCACATTAAAAAAATATTTCCAACATTCAAGCAAAGTACACTCACTGTTGTTAGTCAGTCAATAAATACCTATTAAAAAATGACAAAATGATGCATGCGTCTAAGCCATTGCAGCCTTAGAAATTGTAAACCGTAGCAACCAAAATATATTTTGATGCATGCCAGACCCCTACAAAATGATTTAAATGACAGTAATAGTGATCATGGAGAGAAATTTTCTACATTGCATATTATTTATCTCGATTTAAGTTTTCATCTGCATAAAAAATGTAATATGACCCCACCTCTCCTCTAGTCCATTTCGTTGGTGAAAAAATATCGTACTCACCTGGGCTGCCTTCCGCCATGTTTCACAGCACCATAACGTATGCATTGTTTTCTTTTTCTGTCTGAGGCAAGGCCTCTTCTTCATCCTGTTCCATTGTTTGTAATTTCTTCTTTCTCCCTTTGCTGCTCCATAGTAGTAACGATTATTAAAATAGGAAACGGCAATACTTACTGCCTTACGGTTTATCATTAACACATAAACAGGTTCTTCTCTAGTTGGATTTAAAAATAATGGAATGACAAATATAGATTTGGCATTACGTGCACACACTTTTCTCTCCATTTTAATGACAGTTCCTTGGAACTGTAACAAAATATGCTTCAAGTTTGTTTCTTTCGGTTTTAGTGCCATTTGGAGGCACTCCAGTAGTGGAAACAGTGTTTTTTTTATGAATTCATTTTGTGGCTATGGGTTTGCAACCAGGTGGACACGATCGCTTGTACTTGTGCCCGTGCTGCTGTTATGCTCATGCTGTCAGTGGAGCTATACTGTAGCTATGATGATTGAGACATCTGCTTGAGTTGGGAGTTGTTATGGCCCTGTGCCTGAACCACAACAACTTAAATGCAACACTTAATCTTTATAGGAAAATCAGCATAATGTTGAGAGAGATTACTTAACCAGAAAACATTTGTGAGATTCTTGTTTCTACAAATTTGCACAATATCATAAATGTGCTTGTGTTCTAATACGTAGGTGGGCACAATTTGGCCATTCTGCTGCAGTGGTTACTGATAGGTTCTTGGGACACCAGCTGTTAAGTTTATTAATGGAAGTCATATAAAATTCAGGCTCTTAACTGTGTCTGGCTTTCTCCTAGAGGCTAGCAGTTGAATGAGACCTCTTTTACCTTCTTCAGCTGAAATGGTATGGGCATGACAGCCATACATTGAATCCATCTGTGCCTGGCATCTATATGATGAAAGTAAGGAGGGGATTTAGTGGTAACTGCTCTTAAACATCTGTCGAGCTGTAGTAATACAGTGATGACTTATAGGCATACAGAGAGACTACCCACAATTACATCCTGCGATTAATATACATCTGCTTGTATTATAGCAAACCACTTATTCATTTTTGTGCAAATATTTTGAATGGGGAAAAATGTCACTGTATGACAACAACCTTCAGGGTCCGAAATACTCAAATAATTTTGTATAGCATTTCTTGCGCTATACAATTAGTATTTTATGTTGATCGGCTGATTGGCTTTAATGTCAGAATTCCCCAATCTGATCAATGACGTCATTGATCGGCTCCGCAAAAGACATTTACTTCATCGTGTACACTATATTTGAATCCAAAAGCTAGTTTATTTTTAGCCTTGTCGCATGTTTTTTGACGTACTACTGTAAATATCTGACAGGCAATAAAGTTATTTAAAAAAAAAAAAAAAAAAAAATCATGTCAGCGGTGTGGGACAGACGACACGTCTGAGAGAGACGACACGTAATGCGTGGATCAGACCACAAGACAAATTTGTTCTTTCACGATTACACTATGTCAGACTACTGCAATATCGGT
This sequence comes from Phyllopteryx taeniolatus, assembly GCF_024500385.1. Lineage (NCBI taxonomy): Eukaryota > Metazoa > Chordata > Actinopteri > Syngnathiformes > Syngnathidae > Phyllopteryx > Phyllopteryx taeniolatus. Next base: position 4,511,268 of record NC_084518.1, on the reverse strand, counting down.
ATTCCGATACCACCGCATCCCATCTTTTACGATTACTGGGCTTTATCTTGTCAACTCAAACCCGACCGGATACACACGTTACCATGGCGACGACGACAACAATGGCTCGTGCCATGTGTGTTATAAGAACAAAATGGGGTACGTGAACATGCTGGCGTTCTGTCGAATCATGCTCTAATGTTTTGGTGTGTGTGAAGTAATTACAATAAAGTAATTTCATTACAGTAAGTTAGCACCCATTATTTCTGTCATGTTGTAATGTTGGTTTCACCTGACTCATTAGAATACATGAACTGAATAGAGAATACTTAGGAACAAGTCATTTAAATAGACACATTGCTCCATCTTGTGATTGGATCGGTGATCAGTTATCAGTTTTTTAAACTCGCTGATCGGTGATCAGCCCCAAAAATCCTGATCCTGTAAAGCCTAATTATAAACTTATTTTAATTAAGGGATATAACTTATTTAACAAAAATCAGATTCATTGAATAATCGAAAAACTAATCGACCAATTAATCGATTATTAAAATAATCGTTAGTTGCTGCCCTAGTTCTTTCACACCTATAATTCACTCTCTCTGTTCCAAATCATTTGATACATTTGTGAAGTTATTTTCCCCCCTGTTCCAGTTTCTTTTCATGCAATAAAAAAATCCAATAAAACTACAACAAACCATGTGACACACTGTCCCTTATTGGACAGTGGTGGGCACAAGAATATAAACTGTAAGTAAGTTTGCTTGGCAGAGTAGTGAATAAAACACAGCTAATACAGCAGATTCTTTTTCGATTACAATAATAATTTGGTAGTCTCCCAGGCTACGATACAGCAGCCAATAGCTGAGTGCACTTGAACGGTACGTCGCAAGCACATTGCCCTCATGTGAAACGATGTGCTGCTTGAGCATGTACAGTTAACCCCAGCATGTTCACAGTTTGGCATTCACAAATTCACCTATTCATAGATTTCTTTTGGCAATTTTCTTGAACGTGGCAAAAAAAATTCCCAAAATAATGTTTGTTATTTTTGTCCCAAAAATAAGCATAGTAGTTTCATTGAAAACTCTAAATTGCCCGTAGGTGTGAATATGATGCCATTATAGCCATCTGGTGGTTGACTTGTGTGGCAGGCCATAATGTTGGCTCTGTTTTCTTTTGTTTTGTTTCTGTTGTATTTCCTCTTGAGATTGAAAATGAGAGATTTTCTTCTGCTTACCTGAGGTCAGGTCACAGGGCAGCAGCCTAAGCAAGGAAGCCCAGACTTGCCTTTCCCCAGCCACATTGTCCACTGATAATTTAAATAAAGGTTTGGATTTGTATTGAGTCTTTGATTTATTGTTCAGCCCTGATGATTGGCCACTTTCATGATTTATTAGCAGTACATAAATAATATCATGTTGATGTACAATGTTATTCATTCCTATAATTCCCATTATTTATGAACAGCCTGCTCTTCATAATACTATTTACAGATGTTTGGGTTGGATAGTTGGCTGTTAGGATAAAATGACCCAAATACACAAACTGACAAGTGTTGAAATTCGGAAGGATCAGGGCTCTGCATCTTAATGGGATTATTGCATTTATCTCAACTTTCCAGACTTCTCTTCCTCGTCCTTATTTCTTTTAAACAAATCATCTCATGCATATCTGAGTAGGGTGTAGAATACATGTCTTCATAGTGTGTCATGGCTTACTGGATTGTCACTTTGTTGGGGATATCTTAACTAGTTCAGCAGGGTTATTTTTAACATTCCCAATTGCATCTTGTCACTTAACATTGTATGTGGAGTATTTGTTTTGTGCATCCTTCTTGTGTCTGTGCTGAGTGTGTGTGAGCTGGAGCCCTGAATAAAACCAGGGGCCTCTGTTAAGCTGTAACAACAACTGACAGTCTTCGCCTGTGGCGTCCTACAGGGTTCATCACCCAGGTGTGTTTACTACTTTGGCCTTCAAGAACCTCTGAGTGAAGAAGAGACCCCAGCTTTGGAACATCTGGTCTGGCTGTCTGTCTGTACCGAGATAAAATGGAGAAGACAAAAAGGGATTATCCATTTTATCTGTTAACGGCATTCTTATCTTGATGTCCTGTTGGAGTGTCTCCTCCTTCACACAGAGGACAGGAAGGGACAGTCTGTTGAAACATTCTCACCAAGTCCTCACTCTTGCTAGTGGGAATGCTTTTGGCAGAATTAGAGCATTTAGAAAGAAGGGATGCCATGAATATATTTGAAAAAGAATGGATGTTTTAGTAGATTTTACAAAGTACACACCATCTCTGCTCATATCCTCAGGGGATTTCAGCAGTATACAGATATTTTCATTGAAATAATGTTAATGCGGTACTGCCTTTTGACAGAATGATTTGGGCATAAAATGAACACAGTATAACAAACGTTGAAACTACAGCCTTTGAGGGGACACATAAATTCTTACATACAGAGCCTTTACAACAAAATTAGAATCTCATGGAAAGGTTTATTTAATTCCATAATTCCATTAAAAAAGTTAAACTTTCATAGATTATAGGTTCAGGGCCCACATTTTAAAAAAATTTAAGTATTTGTTTATTTTTACATATGGGCTTCCAGCTCATAAAACCCATAAAATCAGGAATTAAAAAAAATAGAATACTGTGAAGAAATTACCATTTATTTCTCAATTTTTGTAGAATAAAAGAGAGAAATTAGGGTGACATTAAATCAATCAAAATATGGTACTTTCAAAACAATATGTTAATCTTCAATACTTGGTTGGGAATCCCTTTGCTTTAATCACTGCCTCGATGCGCCGTGGCATTGCCTGGGAGTTATGGAAGCCCAGATTTCCTTGATGCTTGCTGTCAGTTCTTTGGTTTTGCATCTGGTGCCCCTCATTTTCCTCTTGATAATACCCCATAGATTCTTAGTGGGGTTTAGATCCGGCGTGTTGGCTGGCCAGTCAAGCACTGTGATGGCACGGTGCTTCTGGCGGTATGGGCAGGGGCCAGTTCCTGCTGGAAGTTGAAATCTGCATCTCTGTACAGATCCTCACCAGAAGGAATCATGAAGTCCTCTGAAGCATTCTGGTCGACTGTTGCGGTGACCTTGGATTTAAGATAGCAGAGTTTACCAACACCTGCATTGGACCTTGCACCCCAAATCATGACTGAATGTGGATATTTCACACTGGACCTCAAGCAGCTTGGGTTCTGTTCTTCACCAGTCTTCCTCCAAACCCTTGGACCTTGATTCTCGAATGAACGGCACACTTTACTTTCATCGGAAAAGAGGCCAAAGTTTAACTTTTTGAATGGAATTATGGAAATAAACTTTTCCATGATATTAAAGTTTTTTTGGAAAGGGTCTGTACATCCTAATGCAGATGTTGAACAAAAAAGTCAATGTGGAACACACAAGAACAGTCATTGTGGAGCACAGCGCAAGTAAATGATCAGGCTGTGCCATATCATACTATCCATGATAATACCAGTATTTTTTCTTAAACACATTACAGAAATATAATGTCACGATACTGACAGTATTGTGGTGAGCCCGCTAGCCTTTATCCATGATTAACACCAACAAACGATTGAGTAAAAAAAGTGTTCTCTTTAAAAATGGGCATACACGATCTTGTCTTTCAAATTCCAACTCACACAGGTGATTGTTCTCACTGTATGGACTAATTTTAGAGCCAGGACTGGCATGTAGACTACGTATATAATATATAATACATTTATATATATATATATACATGTAATATATAATAAATGTAATATATAATACATGCATATATATAATACATTTATATATATATATATATAATACATTTCAGTCTGTAGACACACAACAGCTCCCGTCCACCCCCAAATTTCTCCAAAAGCAAGTTGTCCAACTTTCGAAGAGTTAATGTCCAGTTTAAGACTGTTTATCTACCGTCTACAAGACTAGCATCATGCAATGTCCCACAGGCAGAGACCCTAATTTTAGACTAGAAACTTTAGGTCACAGCATGAGCAAGAGAGAGTCCCTTAATGCCTCCAGTAATTCCAGGTAGGCATATTTGGCACTCCATGGAAAATAGATAACTTTGTGAATGAACCTTGACTTAAGAACTTATTTAGGTCAATCAAAAGGCTAATAACACGATATACTCAAATCAAATCAACTTACTCATATCAAACCAATTTTCAACAACTTTTGGTGTTGTATGTGTGCCTTTTAAGGAGTGTAGCGTAGTGAGTCATGTCAGGAGCGGCAGTCGAGTTGGCAAGTTAGGCTACGTGTGACCGTCTGTGTGAGGTTTGGCCTACCGTAGCGCCTTGTGAGTGTTCTCGTTTTGTCTTTGTGTGTTTGACTGTTTGTCTCGTTCAACAAACGGCTCAAAGTGAATTTGTGACTGAGGCTTTTTCACTCGAGTGGCGGCGTAGCTGAAGCCCACGCTGACTTAAATTCTGGCTCACATCTAAAAACAAAAAATCGACTAAACGACGGCTCGTAACTCAAACAACTCTTAAGTTGAGGCACTCTTAAGTCAAGGTGTACCAGTGGACACCCTGCATGTTCACAGTACGGCATTCACCTATTCACGGATAAACAAACCAAAACAAATCTTAAAATTATTTTGATTTTTGTGGCAAAGTATTGGCCACAGTATGTATGTATGTATGTACTTTGGGAGAACCGTTCTGAGGTAACTGGTAAAAATCTTCCCCTACAGCAAACACGGCATCTGGTTGTGGAGTCTCGTGTTTGTAATGTCATTCATTAGAGCTAACGCTCTCGTTTTGTGGGCCGGTGTTGCGATGTAAACGGCCAGCATGGAGACAGTACTGAACTCTATGTCATTTGAGCAGTATTTCTCCATCACCTGAACGTCCACACACCATCTGTTATTAAGTAAGACGCACAATCCGCCATGTTTGCGCAGTAGACTGAGAGGATCTGTAGCTGGATGGCTGAGTCTGGCACGTTGTTAGTGGTCCAGGTTTTCCTAAAAATCAGAACACAGAATTAACTGATTTCACAGTGAGATGCTATCCATGGCTAAGTTGCCTGCACACCTGTATTTTTCAGAAAACAAGTAGCTACCTTTCTCTGTGAAGTAACGTCAGATCGGAAACAAGCTGATTTAGGCATGCTAGTTATCTAGTTAGTCACCTCTGTAGCGAGTCTATAGTATTTATTTCACCAATTGTAGACACAATAACCTTCGTAGCTTGTTGCAAACATTCATTTCAAGAGAGCGTAACAGTGTTATATAAACCTTACCTTCAATTTGTCAGAGTGATGGGTGGTAATGTGATCTCCTTCCTCTACCAGGCCGCGGTGCCCTCACTGATTCATTATTAAGAATCACACGAGACTGTTTTAGCCAATCACATTGCAGTAGGGCATGCCCTCTTCAGAACTGCAGTGGGATTCATAATAATGCTCCTGTAAGGAAAGGGGGATGTCACCTCTTACAGTTAAAAAAAACAAAAAACCATCTCATATGATGGAAGACTGTTTTGAAAACTGACTTAAAACCGCAGTATACCTTGAAACCAGTAACTGCTAATTTCAGTAAAACTTATCCAAGCTTGGAAACAAAATAATGGCTATTTTACCATGCAAATCTAATTAGGCAATTATTCATATTAAAAGAAGACATTTTATTTATTAATGGCCATTAATTTTCTTTGTTTCTCTAAGTTTCTTATCACTTGGTCATCTTCAATAAAACTTTCTGATGAGCCAAAGCTACTTTGTTGTTGTCCATCACGAGTCTGGATGAAGAAGTTTTGCTGTTCTGTATTTAAGTCTGTTTGATCATTCTTGCTGCCTCCTAATCACAGTTGTCATTGTGCCCTGGGGTCCTGACAAAGGATAGGGTTGGGGCGCCAGCAGGGGCTCGGTCTGTATCAGGCCCACTCTATTTGTATTTGGGGGGTGGGCGGGTATTTTAGAGTCGGTAGCATAGTCGCGCCCCCCCCCCCCCCCCCCCCCGCCTCATTTACATAGAGAAAGCCCTGTATCAGGAGAGACGGAGAGACACCCAATGACTGCACCCCATTGAGCGTTGTGGCTTTCATGTTTTCGCTTTTCAGTGCTTTTTAAGTAATTTTGTAATTTGTTGAGTTTTAAGGCTGGATTTACACTGCAGGTCTGACTGCCTAGTGGATGGCCCCATTTGAGCAGATATCTGGCTGTCTATATAGGCTACATGTTCATTTCAAGTGACCGATATGGCATTGGTAACATTTAGGCTTTACACAATCAGGATTTTTGGGGCTGATCCCTGATCAGCGAGTTTAAAAAAAAAAAGATAAATCGATCACTGATTTATTTAAATGACCTGTTCATTTACTGTATATACTTGTGTACTCAATTGCATTTATTTACAATAATGTATCTTTGTTCCTCCAAAGTGAGTTGAGGCCAGTGAGCCATAGTGACAGACAGAACAAATGAATGGTCTTCTATTAGATGGCAGGAAGTATCCATCCATCCATCCATTTTCTGAGCCGCTTCCCCTCACTAGGGTCGCGGGAGTGCTGGAGCCTATCCCAGCTATCTTCGGGCAGGAGGGGGGGTATATCCTGAACTGGTTGCCAGCCAATCGCAGGGCACACATAAAACAAAAACAATCATTCGTACTCACATCCACACCTAGGGGCAATTCAGAGTCTTCAATCAACCTACTACGCATGTTTTTGGGATGTGGGAGGAAACCGGAGTGCCTGGAGAAAACCCACGCAGGCACGGGGAGAACATGCAAACTCCACACAGGCGGGGCCGGGGATTGAACCCCGGTCCTCGCCTGCTTGGGTTTTCTCCGGATACTCTGGTTTCCTCCCACGTCCCAAAAACACGCATTGTAGGTTATTGAAGACTAAATGTTTCTATGTGCTCTGCGATTGGCTGCCGACCAGTTCAGGGTGTACACCGCCTCTCGCCCGAAGATAGCAAGGATAGGCTCCAGCACGCCCATTGCCCTTGTAAGGAGAAGCGGTACGCAAAATGGATGGATGGACATCTAGTTTGGACCACTCCTCAAGTCATGCAAACTAATTTGACATGGTGTCTAAATTGCTCCCTGGGAATTTTGTTCTCCCCTGCAAAATTTGGAGGACATGATTTTGTACTTCCAGCATTTCTGACTGAAGAGTGAATGTTCCCTATAGTATATTCTCATCTCCCTTATTGGCCAGCTACAGTATATCATTAAATGTTATTGAACTAATTGTTAAAATTCCACACCTTTATGTTCCATTTACACCTGTTGCTGTTTAATTTCCTTACGGACCATATTGGTACATTTGCTGTTTTTTTCCTCATGAGGATGTTATCTGTGGCTTAGCGCCATGCCTATCAGATTTACAGCACAGCCAGCCATCATATTGTCACTACTGTGTGTGTGTGTGTGTTTGCGTGAGAGAGAGAGCGAGCGAGAGAGAGAGAGACAAAGCCCTCGTCTTATGGATGCGTATGTCATCTGTTCCTGTGGGTCCTTATGGAATCAGATTTTTACCAAAAAGAATCACAAAACTTTTTAAATCGCAACCCAAAAAAAACCCAACACTTTCAAACAAAACTTCTGCGCGCTTCTTCCTAGTACCGCATTGACAACATATATGATCGATACACTTCCTTCGGGTGATCGAAATTTGAATCTTGCATTCTGGTTTCTGGCTTTGCTCAGTGTGACACGAAAAAAGAAAAAAATCACATCCCGGGGCATTAGCTGTCACTCAAAATTAATTAGCCAATGAGGACGTATTCCTCATAAAGCCCACCCACCCCAGAGATTTGTGCCAAAAAGAAACCGCAAAACGACAGGCATGCACGCACAAAGATTGGAAGTTTGGAAGTGAGCACAAAGTCAGGGAACGCACACCCGCAGAGATTGGAACATGAGCAAAAGTCAGGGAGCGCACACGCGACTATCGTCATCGCAGGCAAAACATATTTTAATGGCAAGTAATAACATTATTTTTTTGCTTGAGTTAGATTTTTCTCTCAATGTCTTTTTGCTTGCAATTCAAGAAGTTTTGGTTTGGGATTTTAAAAGTTTTGTCATTCTTTTTGGCACAAATCGGATTCCATCGGTCCTCTGCTGCACTGTGGTCACTCCTACTTAATTCTGGAACAAAGGTTCAGCTAAAATATATTTACATATGATAGAAAACAGCCTTTTTAATTACTTGAGTTTGTGTGTGTGTGTGTGTGTGTAAATATATATCTTTATCTTTGGGTGTCTGCAGTGTCTGCCCACCCATCAAGTGTAAAAGCAACCAACTAAATAAAGTTTTTTTGTAAGCTGCCCATTATAGACATAAAAATGTCATGCCATGATTATAATGGCCCTATTTATCAGGGTTATCAGTAGGGGTGTAACGGTAAGTCAAAAATCACAATTCAATACTTTCCTTGGTTTTAAGGTCATGGTTCGATTCACATTCGGTATAGTAAGGTGACATAATGCAAAACATAAAACTGCTGACAGGACAGCACCACGAAATCGGTTGATTTCAGCAGAGCTGTTGAAAGAGGGTGATGTGTCGTGATCCTTGGGGGATTTTGACCAAAGCAAGACATTTTATCTTTGATTTGTGGAAATATGGCATAATACACTTCTTCACTGAACCATTTTGCATTGTTTCTATTTTATTTGCTTCAATTGATTTGTTGAATTTGTGCAATGAATGTGGACATGTTTTTTTCCCCCCCAAGCAAAATACAGTGGAACCTCTAATGATTAACTCAATTGCAAACTGTCTGTTTTGTGTGACTTTTAGTGTATTTGTTTTGTTTTGATGATGCTGGTTGAATTCCAAATCGCGCAAATATTGGGCCGTTTTATGTTTTAGATTCTACTGTATAATTTATTCTTATTTTTTCTCATGGATCTTAGCTTCACTGGAAATGGTGCACATTCTTATCTGACCTTTCACACCATAGTTAAATATGCACCTTGTCTCACATGGGGTGGGGGTTATAGGGAGGGAGGTTAGTTGTTTGCTGTTGAACAACCCCTGGTGGCAGAAATGTTAGGAAACCTTCTTGTGAAATGATAATACTTAAAATGCTTAAAATTAAAAGTGTACATCCCGTGACTATGATGTAGCAAGTGCAATTAAGACTTGCTGACTTTTTCATTGTCTGACCATGAAAACAAACACCACGGGGAATTCCCGCTCTACCTTCTTTCTGCTTCCCTCCCTCCTGTCTGTAGTTCCTTTGTTGCCTCAATTGTTCAGCACCATCATGTGTTTCTGACTCATTTAAATTGAGGAATTATAATTAAGCCACCACCTTTTTAATGATAGTTTATCATAGCAGCAGCTGCAGTCAAGTCAGGAATTGTTACATAAAGTCCGGGGCCTTCATAATTGTTACGATAGCTGACAATGTGTTTATACAGTCAACAATCTCTTCTGTGGATGTCCACTGCAATGACATCAAAACATCACCCACAGGCCCCCTTTAGAAGCTGTCAAATGCCCATGCAGCAAAGTAAAGTTTGTGCCATTTGTCACCCCTTCATGATTTAATGTCCAATTATGTCAAAATAGCCTTTAGGTCATACTCACTGGGAATTGATGGCTGCGCTGTATGGTAAGTGGAGCTTTCAGGCTGCATTACAGCACAATCGGAATGGTTCAACATTCCCAGCCCTGTGCACCACTAGATAAACGTCACTACCAAAGCACACAGGGCACACACATCGCTTTAAATTCCACTGGGTACACTTGGGCAAGTATTCAGAGGCTTCCTTCTGAGCGGCAACCAAGTTAAGAAGTTATCTTGTGCTGTGAGCAAGATAATTGATGTTCTCTCCGGCACAGTCACAGGGGGACTGGCTTAACTGTTTGTGATGGCAAGAGTGTCTAAGCTATTTAATTTACTCATTCCACTTCCCCATAGACTGCGATTTTACAATCATGAATCACTAATGTAGTGTTTATTCCATCATCATGTCAGGAAAATGTTTGCGGATTGTTTGTATCCTCATGAGTGTTTTTCATGTACATCATACACATTGTATAAATTAGCTCAAATCATTTAAAAAACTAATATTTTCCACTGGGAGCACACCTTAAATTTAGAAGGGTTAAAGGTAACTAAATCACATTATATTATCAGTAGCTGAGCTTTTTCCTATTATTGTTGACCTGACCCCCACCCCTGGGAGCCTGAAATATTTATTTACCCCCTCCCAATGTTAAGATGTACGCTTCAGACTTAATTCACGTTCATCTCAAAGGGTATAGGAAACTAGTAATATTGACAATTACATCACTTTATCAAAACGGCAGATTTTAATGGCTGCAGTTTTGTGTTTAAAGCATTGAAAAAAAAAACGATGGAAAATTAATGACAATTTCTATGGCTCAAACTCCTGGCAGCATTATGCCGCTTAACACCCAAAACAGCTCAGATGACAAATTCAGAGAGAGAAATAATGCTGTATGTCTGCAACATCCCATTAAAATTAATTTTCTCCATAGTCGATGGAAATGTAGTCAAATAACCATAGTCCCCTTTCCACTGTATATGTAAATATGTAACGTAAATATAGAAATATACAGTAAATATATTTTGAAGGGGTAACTCAAATAGTAACTCTCACTTCCATTAAACCTGCCACATCTTCACCTACTTAACCTGTCTTTTGCACTGCCCCTTGTCAATCAAGCGCTCCTTTTTCTCCTTCCCTCTCTTAATGCCGTCTCTCGATCGGCCACAGCAACCCACCCTTCCCTGAGGGATTGGTTGCCAGGAGACAGAATTCACTCCCCATTGTATGCCAACAAAGATGGAGGGGGTGAACACAGTTACAATCAGTAACACCAGAGCGATTTGGAGGTTTGGGGGTAGGCTCTCCACAGTCACTTGGTCCGCAAGTAGGAGGGCAGAAATGGAGAACGACAGTGCTGACAAGATCGGTGAATGAAAGTAGGTGAGTGGAAGTGGGAGTATTGAATGGGGCACGCTGACACCATGAATTCCTTGTGCTCCTTTCCGGTCTCTCAGTAACCATGCTTGGGTTGTAGAATCAGGACGGAGTGCGGCACTGAAAGACACATGGTGCTGTGGATAGTTATTGAGAATGACTTTTTAATTAGCCAGCGTTTACTCCCCCTGACATATGTAGCCTCCCTACTACGTTGACACATAAGCCTTCTCTTACTGTATAAATCCTTGACTCTAATGAACTACTATGTACATCTGGCGTATACCTGTATTTTCTACTAGTGGAGTAAAGTCCTCTCATCTGACTGGTACGGTATATTACCCTAGAAAACAAAGGTCAGTTTACTTTTGCTTTGTTGCCGTCATACAAAATGAAGACCGATTTCTGATATGTGTCACGGACGTCTTGTGCAATACTTTACCCACAGTATGTACAGTATGCCTTGTATTTGTTGAGGGTATTTTTCAGACATCAATGATGCTACCTCAACATACTTAGAGACATAACTTATGCCATACAGTGACAATTCCAGAAACTGTGGTTTTGCAAATATTTGAAAAATTTTTGACTACCGGGATGAAAATTATTTATTGCAAGTGAACGAGAGGCTTCAGGTTTCACAATTCAATTTGTTGCAAATTGTGTGGTGTTGTAACACGCATATACTGTCAATGTATGCTTTACTTTAGCTATCTTCATCAATGGAAAGTAACAATGTTTGGGGGACATTTTATTAATTACAATTCAAATCACTCATTTTCACGATTCTCATATTCAAGATAAAGTCCATAAATTATGTAGGACTAATTAGTTTTCACCAAAAATATCAATTAGAATGTTGCTTTATTTGAGTGGAGGCGCCATAGAATTAATTAAACTTAAGTGTATGTGTGTATATATATATATATATATATATATATATATATATATATATATATTAGACTTTACACTGATTTTATCGGCCTGATCGGTATCGGCCGATAATTAGCATTTTATGATGATCGGCTTTACTATCATAATTCGCCGATCTGATCAATGACTTCATTGATCGGCACCGCAAAAGACATTTACTCGCGTCGCCATCGTGCACAGTATATTTTAATCCAAAAGATAGCTTATTTTTAACCTTGTCGCGTGTCTTTTGACGTAGTACTGTAAATATCTGAAGGCCAATGAAGTTATTTAAAAAAATTAAATAAAAATAACCTCGGTGGTGTGGGACAGATGACACGTAATGCGCGTATCAGACTACAAGACAAATTTGCTCTTTCACGATTGCACTACGTCAGACTACTGCAATAAAATCTTGTATTCTGATACCACCAAATCCCCTTTTTTACGATCATTGGGCTTTATCTCCTCAACTCAAATGCGACCGGATACACTCGTTACCGCGGCGACGACGGCAAGAGTGGATCGTGCTGACTGTAAGGGACAAAATGGGGGAAAACGTGTTTGTGGTCACCGGTGCTCAGGAGAGGACGTTCGTTTAAGGCTTGCTTGAGGTATGTTCACGTACTTTGATTACGATACGGCTCGCAAGCAGGCAACAAAACGTTATGTAGCCTAGCAAGCTACTGCTAGCACTGACGGTTGTACGTCAACATGCCGCCGTTCTGTCGAATCATGCTCTAAAGTTTCGGTGTGGGTGAAGTCATTTAATTACAGTAAGTTAGCACCCATTATTTCTGTCATGTTGTAATGTTGGTTTGACCTGACTGATTAGAATACACGACCTCACTAGAGCAGTGATTTCCAACCTTTATGGAGCCAAGGAACATATTTTACAATGGAAAAAATCTCACGGCACACCAACAAACAAAAATGGCACAAAAAGCGGATAATTTAATTACTGTATTTAATTCCTGCCAACTAATAGAAGACCATTCATTTGTTCTGTCTGTCACTATGCCTCACTGGCATAAATAGATATACAAAGAGACACTATTTATTGTAAATATAATTTTTTTGAGCACTGCATTTTAAAACTGTTCATCCATTCCATTCTGAGAGAGACAGTTTTCTCTATTGCTTCGCTCGTCTTTGGCCGAAGGCAATGGCTTGCACCCGTGAAAGCTGTCTCATAATGTTCAACCGACCAGCTGGAGCACCGGCGGCTAGGATGTAAAAAGTATGTTTGTGCAAATGCTCGACGGGATTAAGCCTCAACGTCAGTGCTTGTGACTGTACACTTGTGCGGTGTATTTTAATTCAGTTGTGTAAATATGGCCCAATTGCAGCTTGAAATTGAGCTGATGGTTGTGAAATGAGGCAGAGAGCTCAACCTGTAGCTGCCGCTGTTCATACCCACAGGGCAAGGATCCTTGGACCTTATGTTATGCAAGTCTCTAGTATTACAATAACTAAAAAAAAAAAAAAAAAAGAACTCCTCAAGAGGAATTATTTCATTCATAATTACATTTGCATTTTTGATATGCTGAGAGTCACCTTGACCTTGCGCATGCTGTGCTATGTAAATGTGAATGAAAACAACCAACAGCGCTGCCTGCTGCCACGCTGAGGCACCCACACACCCTTGTGTCTGTCACATTAATAAAACCGACGTAGTGGTTCAATAGCTTGGGAGAAGGTGTTGCAAGTATAGAGTTTTAAAGGATGTTGATTGCTACAGTGCAAACTAGATCTGCTTATGTCTCCTAATTATTGAGAACCGTCCAGAAAGAATATGCAAATGTTGCTGTTAATGAAGCGCTCACATTTGCACTGTTTGGCTCCTGTTGCAATTACTTTAATTGCCTTCGCAAGTTAGTCAGCTCCATTTCTTTGTGTAAGAGCTCAATAAGATAGAAATGCGACTTGAATTGATACGTTGTTTTGTTTATAATCCTTCAGTAAGGCTAAAGAAGAAATACTCTTTTTATCTGCAGGAAATGTAACTGACATCTCTCCATGTTTTCTCTTTGACATTATGTTTGTTACACCTTCAGCGCACTTCAGCAGTGACATATGGTGGTGGTTTCATTTTTTTAAGCCCCCACTGGCTGACTCAAAGGTGGATGTTATCGGATGGATTTTAATGTGTTGAGACAGCATGTGACAACTCCATTCTCTATGCACCCTTCCTTACTGGCATTTAAATCCCTTATTGAATGGAGAATATTAGCCCAGTTGATGTCCCCAGGAAATTATGCTTATTCGTTCTAAGAATAAATGCTTACGAGTCTTCTCAGTCTGAAAAAGGCTACAACATGCATTGGTTATCAACCTTCTCTCCGTGAAGCTATGCTCTACTCTATTACTGTGTTTTTCACTGTGTGTTTTACATTATGCATATTTTAAGAGGTACTTCGCTGCTACAACTGGATGTAGCCATAGTTATTTTATGAGTGCAACATTCATTGAACCAAAACATTTGACAGCTTACCGGTCTTCATTTTTTTGTCTGCCGTCCAACTCCGTGCAGATTTCTTCAGTGACAAAAAGTTATTGCAGACAACTAATTTTGCTCCAGTTAAAATAGTTTACAATCATGTGCTGGCATTGCACTGTATACAATTGTTGACACTCATTCTCCGTTTGTGTTGCCGTACAGGATCGACCGTTGGATTGGAGATAACATCCACAGGGCTGACATCTATTGAGAAAGCCAGTGGTGAAAGCGTAAAACTGGTTTGCATGTTCAATTTAAGCCCTGTGGATTCTGGCCCGCTGGATATTGAATGGAGCCTGCTCTCCTCTGACAACCAGAAGGAAGACAAAGTGGTATGTGTAAACCTTTCCCCCAAACCTGGACATTTGTTGTTTTAGAGCTTTTGAACAAGAAACATTGGTTTTCTATTTTTGTGTGATTGTTGTTTTTTTCACTTTTTTAATGTTTTTATTTGTATTTGTATTTATTTTAAAAAATTATTATTATTATTTTGTATAATTATTATTATTATTACAGTCCAACATGAGCTTCTGTAGTTGGTTTGCTACTGCACATTTTCATCAACGAGACACACAGACAAAATGTTTGTAGGAGCTGAAATATACAGTCTGAAGAAAGCACCCTTCAAACCTGAGACAGCTTAAGCAGTTTGTGCCCAAGAACTGGGCCAAAATACCTGTCCAGAAATGGTTTGATTGCAGTGACTGCCTCAAAAGGGCTGTCCAACAAAATATTACGTTCAAGGTACCATTATTTTTGTCCAGGCCAAGTTTCATGAGTTTTATTTTTTTAAATAATTCCATCAGACCACACAAAAAAGCAATACCTGATTATTTTAAATTGTTTTGTTTTTTCTGTAGTTTTGTTTATTAGAACGTTTTTCAGCTTCAAGCTTTTTCAGTGACTATCTTAGGTTTTTCTTTCTTTAACTGGAGGTCATCAATAATGTTATCACATGTGCACCTCACAAAGTGAAATAAGCACTGTAGGTGTGATTTTTATTGCTAGTGTGTGGGTTTTGGCGTCTATTTGCCGTGCCTACATGGTTTATTAAACAAGAGATAAAATGTAATGCAGGCCAAACACGAGTTGTGTATTTTTATAAGGGCTTTCAATATATGCAGTATGTATGAGTGCATGTAATTTGAGCCACATTCATTTCCAGTGAGTTTATTCTCTCACCTTTTTCTTTGTCTTGCACACACAGTAGGAGTTATTGAGGGTCTTTTTATTCCAGCCAGTGTCTTTCCTTTCCAGCATGGCACACAGCCACATAAAGGGAAAACTACACAACTCCAGGCCTCCAATGGATCCCCACATACCGTCAAGGCTGTTAGGGCCATAGAAAACAGTTTTGTTACTGTTCAGCATATTGTTGTGGTCTTCTATTATTGCTTTATTGTGACACCTCACAGCTCTCACAAAGCTTTCTCATCATTCTCTATATTTTGTCTTGTGGCCGATAGCTCGTTTGTATGTGCTGCAAAAAAGTTACATTTCCCTCGCCATTTGTTAGCAGTATTACACAATTATTTCATAACCAATCTCTTTTTGAAACGTACATTGTATGAGTGAATCACCTGCGATCGAAAGCCAAAGCTTATGATTGAAGTGCTTTGTCTCAGAGTTTGGGGAAATCGAGTGGTAACTCCTCTTCAACTGTGTGTCGGCATTGCAAATCCTGGATAAATAAATGTGAAACAATAAATAGATCATCCCTTTGTTGTATAATTCATTTATATTGCTAAAACTTTTCAGATATTTTGAATTGGTTAAAAACAGATTTGTTTTCCTTGACCCATAAAATTTCACTCACCACTAATGCTCCTTCTGGTATCGCCCTTAACCTATATGAGTTCATTCACATTGTAAACTCTATCATAAGCAATATGTTAATACCAAAGGCCTGTTAAAACATGCTTAAATGTTCAGGTAGATTTGACAAAAACTGCTTGGACAAAGGCTACCAGGTCAGTTCTGAAAATAAGAATAAAGTGTATGAATCATGGCCAGAAGGCTATTGCACGCTAGACTTTTTGAAGTCGACTATAATATGATGAAAGTTGAGTCAACGTTGATTAATCCATGACGGTTATTTATACATATTTTTTTAGCACAGTACAGCGGTCCTAGCCTTTTTTGCACCACGGACCAATTTCACGTAAAGACATTTCGATGGACAGGCATAGAAACAAATGAAAACAAATGATTAATGATTAATACAACTCACCATTACACTGAATGTAGTTGTTATAATTAGTGGGAGCCTGTGTATGTTTCTCTTTCGCTCTCATCTTGCCCTCCATAGCATAGCGTGTTTTAAGACATCATCATAGCAAGGCTCTAAGAAAAATTAAGCATTTCTTTGTTTCACTGTTTCTATTTCACTTGCGCTTTTATTGTATTTGAGGATAGTCTTGCATTTTTGCAAGTGAAAGTGCTACCTGTCTTGTTTTTGGTCAAATATTTCCACAAGCTTGTAGCATGCCATACTGCGACGTGTTATGACACAGTGTCGTTGTAAACCCACACGAATTGGGATGTTGGTGCGTGTTGTGTGATGAATAAAGTTCTCGTTAGCACACAGTTGTTGTCCGTGCATTATTGAACATAACATTTTGGTGACGAAGATGGAGCTGGCTTTGCGCCGCTGCCTTCGTTCCTTGCCGCCAGTCTCATGGTCCCGCTGGTATGAATATTTTAAGACTAGAAGCAATTAGAATAGCCAAAGCTAGCGAGGCTAACCCTTATTCTCATCCACAAACAGCTTCTTTTTGTACTCTCGGATCAGCGCAGTATGAAGACTGTATCGCCTTGTTGGCTGGACATTTCGCTGCTCCAAAGAGCATCATAGTCCAGCAGTGGCAGCAGACAGATGAGTCAAAGGTCCTCTGTAAATTAGCCAATTGGAAGATGAGATGCCAAAACCGTGGTTAGCGATTAGTCAACTTCTAGCTCGATGCGGAGGAGTAAAGTCAACTCTTCGACTAGTCGACTAATTGGTTCAACAACTCCTAAGAGCTTCATAAACACAGTCTGACTTGTTGAGTTGAAACCACCACGTTTAGAGGAAACTGTTGTGCCCCTGATTGAGTTCACAATGCTCTAAACCTAAGCGAATAGGAATTTTGTGCTATGTGGTCTTTGGCAAACAGACCTGCTCCAATTTAACAACACATCTGGTTGAAGAGTGTAGCCCTTTGAAAATATAATATCCTTATATCTCTATGTTCTCTGGGAGCAGGAATATTGGCTTGTACAAAGGTTAAAGCTGTAGGATGCATGATTTGAATTCTGTGACATCTTTAAATTACCATATGATTTAATCTTCCCAGTGTGATGTGTGATTCAGATGGTCGCAAATATACTTCATACCAGTGAACCATATTTTTCAGCTGTTTAGTTCCCAGTGTTGTCAGGAATGATCCCCCCTTCATCCGACATAACCCACATATCATCAAGGTCTTTTGGTGGGTGGTGAAGCGTAGTTAACGCATGTAGCTTTGTTGGGCTTGAACGAGAGATGCCAGGCATGCTTTCAGTAGCACCCATGTGCATTTCAGCTCTTCTTGCCAGCCTACAGAATAAATGGAAAACGGTTGGCAATGACTGGTTAACACCTGTGAGAATAACAAGGAGAACAGTTGTGGGGGTGGGGGGTGGGAAGCATGACAAGAGGGCAATTATCTCAGAAAAAATGACTTCCTTGCATGACTATATTCTACAAACAAGGTTTTTACATTTTAGCAAAGTATGTCTTTTTATAGCTTCTTTTTAAAATTTATTAAAGCTTTTAAAGTATTCTCAAGTATGGCTGCTTTCCATTGAACAGTACCACTTCTGTTTGAAAACCGGGCCACATTAACCATGTCAGTCGAAACGAAATGCGCTAACAAACAACAATGGGGGAAACCAAGTTCTCCTTCATTTCGTTTTTTGGTGTGACAGTGACTTTTAGGTTTTGGCCATGTTAAGGAGACAATAACTGCTGTGGCAAAATGGAGGCTGTATTTTACCACTGCTTTCAAACCCATTATTTCTGTCATATTGTAATGTTGGTTTGACCTGACTGATTAGAATACATGACCTGACGAGAGAATATTTTTGAAGATACTCTCTATTCAGTACACAAGTATATACAGTAAATAAAAAGTCATTTAAATAGACACAGTGCTCCATCTTGTGATTGGATCAGTTTTTTAAAACTCTCTGATCAGTGGTCGGCCCCAAAAATCCTGATCGTGTAAAGCCTAGTAGCTAACAGGAGACACCAATGTGTAATATCCTCCCAACATGCAAACGAATTATGTTGATGTAACTACAGGTGGCATTTAAACAGATTAGACTGCTGACTTAATGGACTGTTAGCAACATGGCTTCTTTACCTTGCATGAATAAGGATAAGTTTGATAATTGTTTGCTTATATTTCTTTTTTACCTCAACGCTGTCAGCTGTGAGATGCCTGACTGATTTTTATTTCTCCTCTGACAATGACAATATAGTTATATTCAATTGTATTTTGTTCTATAAAGCGCTTGAGTTGTGCCTTTAAAGTAGACTCGAGAACATTCATCTTGTCTCCCTCTTTTCAATGGTTTTTGGATTTTTTTCCAGTTAAGAGGAAACTCTTGCGTTGCTCACATTTTCGACTGTCACTACAGCCTTCGTCAGAGCTGTCACTGCTTCCTGGTGTGTTGTGTCTTTTAAAACAGCTGGTCGGGTCAGGAAACCTTCAAAATAAAGTTCCCCGACCCGATCAAGTCTGCGCATCAACCCCCCGCCGCCGCTGAAGGCTGGTGTCACAGGTGTGGGGGAGCATGAATGCTCCCTCATCCCTGTTGATGGTGTTGCTTCTGTATTTCTGTTGACTCTTTCCTCCACTGTTTGTATTTATTGGTTTCTGAGTAGATGATCTTCCCATTTTCCCAGTCCATGATGTGGTTACCGTAATTTCTCACGCGTAATGCACATTTGCAATTTGTCAAAAGTCAATAGTGCGCATTATATATACTTATAGGGGAAAATGAAAAAAACTTTCACATTTTATAAATGTATGCTGCCATCTAGAGGTTATGAAAAAGCTGTACACGTCATTCCAATATGCCACCGCCACTTAGAGGTTATGAGAAAGGTGTACACTTTCATTCTAGTATGCCACCGCCACCCAGAGGTTATGAAAAAGGTGTAGCCTACACTTCCATTCCATTAGGACAGGTACGTATGACTCAATATATGTAGAGTTGTGCTCATAAATGTACATAGCCTGGCAGAATTTGTGAAATATTGTTTTTTTAAATACGACTGATGACTGAACACCAACCATCATTAATTTCTTCATGGTTATGTTTTGTTTAATGATAATGATTTTCTGAAATGCTTAACAGTTTAATTTGAAACACATTCAAATTAAATGTGTTTCGCCTGGCCCTACATGTTTTCTGTAAAGAATTGTACCCATCTTACAAATTCTGCGTGGGTAATCAAACATATGAGCACAGCTGTGTTTTATTTTCTCATTTACTAAATAAAAGTAGGGCTGTGAATTTCAAAATACGTTTAGTCAATATAATAAGTGCATCAGAATAATTCTTTGAAAAAACTAACAAAATACAGATAATACTTTGTTTTGATCATATGGGTAGAACCAAAATTGGGGATGCGTATGATACATGGGTGTGCATTATATACGAGAAATTACGGTAGTCCTCCTGCAGTAATCTGTTATGGCTGAATGTATTTATTTTATTTATTTTTCTTGTTCTGCTGTCTGTCTTTGTGTCAGAAACTGACACAAAGACTGTTAGCAAGGTAACCAATTCCTCTTAAATGGAAAAAAAAATTATCTGAACAAAAAGAAGTGCTAGCATGGTGGGTGAGTGGTTAGCACATCTGCCACACATTTCTGAGGACCGGGGTTCAAATCCCGGCCCCGCCTGTGCGGAGTTTGCATGTTCTCCACGTGCCTGGGTGGGTTTTCTCTGGGCACTCCGGTTTCCTCCCACATCCCAAAAACATGCATGGTAGGTTGATTGAAGACTCTAAATTGCCTGTAGGTGTGAATGTGAGTGCGAATGGTTGTTTCTATGTGCCCTGCGATCGGCTGGCGACCGGTTCAGCGTGTACCCCGCCTCCTGCCCAAAGATAGCTGAGATAAGCTCCAGCAGCCCGCGACCCTAGTGAGGATAAGCGGTAAAAGAAAATGGATGGATGGATGAACAAAAGAAACCCAAAAACCCTTTAAATGGCAAGTTTTGCTCCATTTGTTGTTAACTTGTTGTTCAATCATCTTCAGAATTTTGACTGTCAACACAAACATTGTTTACAAACCCATGAACTAATTCAGACCGGGCACAGTGAATAGCTGTGAAAGTATCCTCTGGCGCAGAGAGAACCGTGTCGAGCCAAGAGGCATATTGTTAGCGTAATACCATAGTTGTCTAAGAGACTCATATTTGAACATTTTCGGAAAACGAAAAAAAAAAATTTTTTAGCAAGCACAGCTTGGGTCTCTGTGTGAGCTACATGTACATCAATTTTAGGGCATTATTATGTGCCAGTGAAACGGTGTCTAGTATTTCACCAATACATTTTTTAAAAAAAAGAAGAGACGACAATACAATAAACTTGACAAAAACTTTAAACTTGACTTACTGGCAGTACCAATTAACAGGAAAACGGCTTCCATTTTACCCCCCATTCTATTCATTCCACTGTAAAACGCAATAAGTCAGACAACTCTCTGTCCACCAATCAATGGACAGCTGTGTGTTTTGCAAGACCCTACCCAAACGTACTACTCATACAAAAAGTGTGGCGGTTCGGATTATTTGCAACGCTTTACAATGGGTTGTCTGTTTTGAAATTGGCACCCAGCGCATGCTCCATGTCATCTAGTTTTCTGGTTATTTTTTTGGCATTATTACAGCGTAACACATAGGCTTGACTTTTATACCGTATCATTTAGAGCCATGTTAAGTGGTTTTGTGTTGACAAGAGTTTTCTGATATAGTCTTCAGATAAAGGGAAAGGGAAAAGGTTATGTATTGGAATCGTTACATTTTGCTTTCAACAGGGAATAACATTACAGAGAACTTTGTAAGCACAGTCGCTCAGTTTGGAAGCCTCTCAGCTGTAAAATTAGTCTTGTGTGTGTATTCTAGCCTTTGACCTTTGATTTGCCTCTCAAATGATGAGCCCCTCTTCCTTTTTCCTCACCAAGCAACGATATCACCTTATATTTTCACATGCCTATTGAAACCACACCTTTTTTTTTTTTTTTTTTTTAAACCTCTGCAGCACGAGATGTCCACAGAAAAAGTCCTGTTGGGTGGTGATTCTATCTTTGTTTCCTGTGTGTTATGCGCATAAGTGCCATGGTGCTCCTCTGTCCATTGCCGCCCCACCAGCTTGTCTTGTCATGTGCTTTTCATTTTCATTTCCCAATGCTCTTTATAGGAATTCATCATTCTCAAGGTCAAAGTGTTGTTCAGATTTTTTTTTTATTCAGCTAGAGGTGTGTAAAAACACTCCCATCTGTGCACCTGTAAGTATTTGTGTCTGACTGAGCTTGGGGCCATTTCATTTCCTCTCTTCTGTGGTCTCATCTCACATATTGCTGTTATTACTGCCCACATTTTGTTCCCCAGTGATAGTTGAAGCATTTAATTCCCTTCCCCTGAGGACCTGGTGGAATTTTAATAGATTTACCTGTTTAGGTAATATGTACAAGATGAGCACTCTCCCCCAGACACATGCACACACTGTTCCATACTAGCAGATCCACAAACTATTCATCGGTTAGAAATGGGTCAAACTGGAGCGTCATTGACTTGTTTTCCTCTATACTTCCTCTGGGGGTTTTGACTGCACCAATAACTTCACTATTCTCTCTCTCATGCCATGTTTAGTTTTTCCTTCTCTCCACCCTGGGGTATTGCTGTGAATATGTCTGGTGCTTATCATGGCAGAGAAAAGCCAGTTGTTGTCTCACTCAGTGGAGTTGTGACAGAAAATGTTCCAGGCTACAAGCCTTCTTTTTGGCTCCACCTGGCCTTCATTTCTCTGAATCTTTTCAGAGTGTGGGTGTGTTTGCTTAGGAGGATGGGGGAGTGGACATAATTGTGGTCTCCTGTCCTCTGTTAACACAGCAGGTGTTGATTTGACTCCACACTGGCCGCTTTGTTTGTTCCACTTTGGTCCCAGTATGGCAGACTGAAGGACACTGTGAGGAAAAAAGAGCTTACTTTTACTCCTCTGGATATCGTTCTCAATTCACTGACCACCTAATTCTCGACATTGTGCAAAAAATCAATGATGCATGTTAACATAATACTATACACTGTTTATATGACTATCCATATTTGTACCTCTCAATTTGTACTCATTGTTCACATTTGACTTCCATTGTGCAATATTATCTAGTCATATGCATATCGCTGGCGCCGGGGCCGAAACCTGCTGTGTCAAAATTTGGTCAATTTCATATTTTTGTACAAATCGATACTATTGGTCAGTCCCCACGTGGGTGTGATTTTTACAAATTATTGACGAATCTAGAGTGTTGAAAATGACTTGCTCTCTTTGATGATGCAATGTTAATGGCCGTTTTTGTTTTTCTTAAGTGGTGGTTATGGAGATGCGAGGTGTCCGCCCAACGCAAATGATATGCATGTCAAAAATCTCATAGCCTACATATTGGTTTGTATTATAAATCGTCATTGTATCGTTATCACTGTTAATAATACTACCCACTTTTCATCAATATTACTGTAGCTTAGCTATGTGTTACTTTCCACATAGCAACATGCAACATCTTTTTTTCTTCTCGCTTAGATTAGATTTAAAATAATAATTCCACCTCAATGCTACAATTATTTGTTCCTACTTTATTGGGTGTGTCCATATTATTATTACAAGTGTATAAATGTGTCAATATTGCTTCTGTGACAACTTAATTCCCCCATCTGTCTGTCGGTCTATCATCTGTCTCTCTGTTCAAATGCAAATTTTGTGTGATATAAAAAGGTTTTTAGGTTTTTTTTTTTGCAAAATGTAGCAGGGCTTGGATGATTTTCTTTGTAAGATAAGGCTTCTGTTTTACCACTGTAGCCCATAGCCCAGACATATGAAGAAGACTTCACATGTACTAAACAAGCCAGTCCTTGCCAGAAATTCCTACAGCTCCTTCAATGTTGCTGTGGGCTTCTTGGCAGTCTCCCTGACCAATGTTCTTCTCGTCTTTTCATCAATTTTGGAGGGATGTCCAGTTTTCTTGACAATGTCACTGTTGCCATGCTGTCTCCACTCCCTGTCTTCACGGTTTTCCAAGGTATATTTAATGCCTTGGAAATTCATTTGTATCCTTCTCCTGACTGATAGCTTTTGACAATGAGAGCCCTCTGATGCTGTGGAAGTTCTCTGCGCACCCTGGCTTGATGCGACTCAAAACATTTTAAGAAAAGCATACTACAACAGCTGAACTTGCACTTTAAATGGTGGAAAGTGTCTGCTGACTGCCATTCAACATGAGTTTGAATGTTTTTGGTTAATTCTGAACACAGACACTTCCCCAGAGGATGTTAACACTTGTGCAACCACATTATCCAAGTTTTTTTATTATTACGTCCCCTCTCAAAAAAGGTTTTGAAATCATTTATCCTGGTCATTTGAACAGGGGTGTGTAGACTTTTATCTATCCCACTGTATGTTTGCATTTAAAAAGTACATTTTCACAATTACAACAATCATTTTTTTTCTACATTTCACCTGAATAAATGGATATTCCGAATTAACTAACATCTTCATCTCCTCTATTCCCAGGTGATCCTGTACTCGGGTGACAGGGCCTACGAGGACTACTATGCCCCCATGAAGGGTAGAGTTCACTTCAACTCTGCTGACCCCAAAAATGGTGACGCCTCCATCAACCTGACAGACCTGAAGTCATCGGACTCTGGCACCTACCAGTGTAAAGTGAAGAAGGCTCCTGGCATTCGCAGCAGAAAGATGCTGCTGATTGTCATGGGTGAGTGAAGCAAAAGCAAAAAAGATAGCCACCGAAGGTACCTTCAACATTTTTTTTTCTCACCGGGCACGGCCCCTCCTCTACATGCAGTAGAAATGTTCCAAGTCACACGCTCTTTGCCTCGCTTGGCTGTTTTGATTTAATCCCTCCTAAAATTGAGAACATACCCTTCCCAGAGGCTTTAGACCATTGACCTCCTCGCGCTACAATTCTGTTCACCCACGCTGATTGTCAAAAGTGATAATCTTTTACCTCAATATTGAGGTCATTATTTATTATTTATCATGTGTATCTGTCTTGAGTAAAAAATTTTTTTTTTAGATTGAATTTAGAATGTAACTGTTCATACAATGTTGAAGTTCATCTGTAATCGACAATATTACTGGTATGACTACATTTGGTATATTTTTCTTTAACAATTACACATTCAAATTGTATTGTATTGTTAGTTGTTGTTTTGATACAAACTATTTATTGCACAGGCTAAAATGACTGACCCATCCCAGATGTATAAGTTAGATGACTCACTCTTTCAGCAAACAACACACACGTTAGTGTGGCTGGTTGGTTCACTGACCAAATGACGTCAAAAGTGAAATGCCTCCCGAAACTGGCCTGCTACGCATTTTGTGTATGGGGAAAAAGAAACCTACATGCACCACTCTTGTGAGATAAGCTCTGCATTGTGCCCTTATCGTGGCCATGCTATCTGGGCTTTTTCAATAGGCAGCTTCCAAAAATGGCTGCTCTTTTCCCACACAAATGTAATTGCACTGCTCCCACCAGTTCACCCAGTACTACCCAGTTCACTTTTGTGCAAAGCTACAGCAGACCTCAGAACTGTTGACAAAGTTGTAATGAAAGCTGTTACTGTACACATAGACAGTTAATGAGTTTGCTGCGACCGTTTGTATTCATCGCCGAAGCTGTTAAACTACTTTCCAGTAAGTTACAGTAGTTTAGCAAACTAGGGAAGAAATGGTCTTCATTGATGTTTGGGGAAAATTTATTCATATTAACTTGAAGCAGATTCAATTTGATGGATGAACAGATGCCTTGAAGCTAGTGATGCATCGAAATTTTGGCTGCCGGAATGTCTCTGCTGAAAAGAGCCCAAAAGTGCATTTTCGGTTTCGGACCCAAAGACTTTTTACACCGAAATAAAACTCCCGAAATAACATGTCTCATGCATAACGTCACATGTTGATCACTGACAGCTGCTGCGCGGGTGTGTACACATCAGAGTAGAGAATCCTACTAGAGAATACTATTGATCCTGTAGAGCTTTGCTGACTATCCATTTGAATTGACATGGGGGTCTCTTTAGTACACACCCTAAACTCACGCTTTGATAGTGCCATAAATCAACCATAAATGTGAAATAAGCGTAAATCTTAAATAACACATACATTCAACAAACTACAAGCAACATAAACAAACATTAATAACAAAGATGACCTTTTTTACTGTACTAATTCAAATTTGCACGTCCCAATGTCATCATGCTTGTGGCTACTAGCCCAAAGGCAGCATCCCTATTGTCGCCCAACCTCGCTGCCTTCCGCTGTTCAGGGGTGGAATGCTTGTTGTATGCTATTTAACGCTGCCCCAGCTATCTACGGGCTACAGCTAACGCGGCTAATACGATGCCGAGATGTCTGGAGGTAATCAGATTTGGGTGTGATCAGAGAAAATTAACCAAATATTTTTATTAGACACAGTTAATTCATGATTTAACAAGGGGGGTAATTACTGTTTCACAGAGGGCCAGGTAATTTTTTCTTAATTAAATTACGATTTAAAACAGCTTTTTAAGTTCATTTGGGTTATATTTACATTTGTTTGATGGTTCTAAACATTAAAATGGGGCAGCTATGCAAAAATATAATTTGAGTAGGGGGCCAATATTTTTTTCACAGCACTGTAATTTTAAAAATATGGAAATTCAGACAAATTGTTCTGGAAGTGAAAAATCTATAGGTTGGCAGCTATGCAGTCGTAGCCATAAATGCAATTTTGCTAATAATTGGCATAATTTTATAATTTATAATTCCGGGTTGTTGCATTCCATTTTATTTTTTTTTTGTATGAAAAGCGCTTGCAAATAAAGTTTGCAGCCTTGGAGTTTCCAGTTTCGGTTTTCGGTTTCTGTCAAAAATGTTCATTTCGGTGCATCACTACTTGAAATGTTTCTCATATAGGCTGCTGGTCCTCAGGCTCCGAACTCAAATATTAGGGCAGGTAGAGGAGCAGCTTCAGTGACAGGGTGCTGTCACTGCCCTGCTCCACTGACAGACAGAGGAAATCCTTCCTCCCCCATGCCATGGGGCTTTTTAATTCCACCCTGGAAGGAAACACCAATATCACATTCCCTCAACTCTGTACTGTACTGTCGACTTCTTGCACACTGATCACCATGCGCAGTATGCATTAGAATTATGTATGTAAAAAAACAAAAAGGGAAACAACACAGGTAGATATGTTTAATATTTTTCCTCATTTTTAACAACCCGTGCCGCTGTACTTTAATCGTTTTTCTTTGATTATAATGCTTATATATTATAACAAGAACCCTGGAAATAATATCCAGCAGGCTTTTTCAATTTTATTTTATTCATTTAATTGTTTTTTTTTTAATCTACTTTATTTAAAGTCCCCTGGAGGTTTTTTTTTCTCCCCCAAGCTCCAAATTTGCGAATCGATAAGGAATCGAATCGCGAAAATAGAATCTGAATCGTAAAATTCTTATCAATTCCCACCCGTATTTAAAACTTTGTTGATTTTAAAGGGTCCTGCAACACTTACTTCCTGTTTTGAATTCTATGGCAGCCCTTTTTGACAGCCCAGAATTATTCTGCGAAATCTTGGGACATGACTGTATGTACAACTGCAGATTTACTCAAGTACAGTATTTGGGAGACTTTAGGGGTGTTTATTTCTTGAAAATTTTAGTTGAACTCTGAATTGTACAACCTCAGGGGAAATTAACTTTCGAGTTTCTACTGCATTTAGTTTCACAATATATTGTTCCTGAAGCAGTACAACAGAGCATTCAAGGTTATTATGGTAATTTTGAGCTTGGAGAGTCTTCATTTTTAGAAACACTTTTACTATTACAATATTCTGGTATGGTATTTGCAGTGCTTACTTCGTCAGTGCTTCTGGTCTGCCATTGGATTTAGTTAGATGCTGTGGCAGAAAATACCAGCTAACAGACTATTTGTGGTGTGATCAGCTATGATCATGGTTAATATGCTGACATCTCAAGCTATTGTGTGTGTGTGTGTGTGTGTGTGTGAGTGTGAGTGAGAGGGAAATAGCTGGAGCTACGTATCTGACAGGTTGCTAGCTGTTGACGCCAGGGCCAGGGATGTTCTTAGCAAAGATGCATTGACAAGGAGAAGGGAGGACAAGTTGCTGCCTGCTCTGCATTTTACCTTTAAGTTGATCTTGTCGCAGTGTGGCTTGTGCCAGGAACACAAACACACGGCTATACTAATATATACAGCAGGCCAGGTGTTGCTTTGCCCTGTCATGTACACTGCTATGTTCAGGAATACACACGTGCTGACAACAATTGAGCACACTGTGTAATGTCTTCAGCTACTTTACAGGAGGTAGCATCCATTGTGTTCTCCTTAGCTTGTAGCTGGACATTGTAGTTGAAGAGTATACACCTGCAGCTCTTTGTTTTCTCTGATGCCGCCGCCTCTACACTGTACAGCAGTGCATCGGGAAAGTATTCACAGCGCTTCACCTTTTCCACATTTTCCAAAATGGATGAAATGATCCCCCCCTCTTAAAATTGTAGACTCCTCTCCCCAATCACATACAAAATCACATGTACATAAGTATTCACAGCCTTTTCCATGAAAGGATGTTTGTGAATGTTTCTTGTGATCATCTTTGAGATGTTTCTACAGCTTAATTGGAGTCCACCTGTGGTAAATTCAGTTGATTGGACATGCTTTATAAAGGTCTATATAAGGTCACACAGTTGACCGTGTCAGAGCACAAACCAAACCAAACCAAGCATGACATAAAATAAATCGTCTGTAAACCTCAGAGACAGGATTATTTCGATGCACAGACGTGGGGAAGGGTGCAGGGGAAAAAAATCTGCTGCTTTGATGCTCCCAATGAGCACATTGGCTTTCCATCATTGAAGATCTGAACCACCAGGAGTCTTTCTTAGAGCTGGCCACATGTCTAAACTATGAAAGAAGACTAAACTAAGCTATGGAGAAGGGGCTTTAGTCAGGGAGGTGACCTAATGGTCATTATGTCAGAGCTTCAGCGTTCCTTTGTGAAAACAGGAGTACTTTCTAGAAGGACGACCATCTCTGCAGGAATCTATCAATCAGGTCTGCATGGTATTGTGGCCAGACAGAAGCCACTCCTTAGGAAAAGGTATGTTAGCCTGCCTGGAGTTCGCCCAAAGGCACCTGCAAGACTCTCAGACCATGAGTAACAAAATTCTCTGGTATGATGAAACCAAGATTGACCTCTTTGGCGTGAATGCAAGACATCTTGTTTGGTGAAACGAGGCACCAGTCATCTCCTGGCCAATACCATCCCAACAGTGAAGCAAAACACACCCACAGCATGATGCTGCTGGGAATGTTTTTCAGCGGCAGGAACTGGGAGAGGATTGAGGGAAAGATGAATGCAACAATGTACAGAGACATCCTGGATAAAACCTTGACCTTAGACTCGGGCAACGGTTCATCTTTCAGCAGGACAACGACCCTAAGCACACAGCCAAGGTATCAAAGGAGTGGCTTCAGGACAACTCTGAATGTCCTTGAGTGGCTCAGCCAGTATCCAATCCAATTCATCAGCTGTGGAAAGATCTGAAAATGGCTGTGCATCGACGCTCCCCATGCAAACTAATGGATCTTGAGAAGTACTGCAAAGAGGAATGGGCAAAACCGCCCAAAGAGAGCTGTGGCAAACTTGTAACATCATATTCAAAAAGACTTCAGGTTGTAATTGCAGCCACAGTTGGCTCAACTGAGTATTGAGCAAAGCCATCGCCTACTTAAGTAGTGTACATGTGATTTCTTAGTTTCTTATTTTCAATAAATTTGGAGGGAGGGGCAGGGGGGACATTTTTCACGTTGTCATTATGGGGTGTTGTACTGCATGTAGAATTTTGTGGGGGGGAAATGTATTCATTCCTTTTTAAATAAGGCTTACTACTACTACGACTAAATGTTGAAAAAGTGAAGCGCTGTGAATACTTTCCAGATGTTTCATATCCAGCCGTTAAACCTAACATTTGGGAAAAGTCAACTGTTATTGATTTGCTCTACCTGGCTTCTGTTTTAACTCTTGGATATATTTTTTATTTTTTAACTATTCAATAATAGCCCTTTGAAGTCCTGACAACCATGTGGATCTTTTTTTTATTTATTTTATTATTATTATTTTGCTTACGCATCCCACACGATAGCCTTGAGCAACTCATAAATCTGAGCTCATTATTCATTTTACAGAGCCAGGTTAGCTGTGTGACGATGCTCTTTTATTGCTGCACGGCCCCCCCAGCCGCTCTCACCTTCTCCTTTAACCTCATCTTTCAAACAAATAAATCTACTCGTTGGGACCGCATTCCTAATGTGAGATATGCTGTGTGTTACAACCCTTTGACGCATCCACTCTCACCCTTTAAAAGATGTGTTCTGAATGTCATCACTCGCTGACATTAACTGTGTGTAGTCTACGTGTGTGTGTCTGTGTGTGTGTGTGTGTGTGTGTGTGTGTGTGTGTGTGTGTAGGTAGGTACAACACAACAGCAGCAAGAGCAGCCAGATAGGCATAGCTCAGCCTTGGCCCCCTCACACTACCATCTGTCCATCAGTGCTCGCTTATTTATTTCCCTTTGCTCTGATCTAATGTGTGTTTATAATGTTACTATGAGCACTTAAGCACTATCAGTCTACTGTTAATCCTGGCAGCGAGGCTCCACCCTTCCGCTTGGCACCTGGTTCTCATCTGGAGAGTCCCATTTCATGCTCTTGTTGAACCCATTACAACACCATGATGTCAGAGAATACTGGACAGGCTTGGATCGTGGCCCTCATGTGCTGTTTCGCTCTCCCTTTCGCTCCCCACCCCCAAAGCCTGGCTGACAGTGTGTCTGGGTTTCACCGGAGTTGGTCTGCTTTTAATTTGGAGCGGTGTTTGTTTTTGAATTCTCCCCCCCCCCATCTCATCTCCTGCCAACACTCTTGACTGACCGAGGAGTGTTTGCACACATTCTCCTTTAAGATGGAAACGCTGTGCCTCTATCCTAAACTGAAGTGTAGGCACACGTGTGTTTGTTTGTCCAATGTCAAACGGCTCCTTTCTTCATCACCATTATCCTGAGTGACATCTCCTGTAATGACAACAGCTGTATCAATTACTCTGATTACGACTTTCATTATGCTGATGACTGCTGCTTTGACTGATGGAACAAATCAACTTACTGTAAGAATGCATTATTCAGGCACACGCAAGTTAGCCAATTTACAAGTTTTAGTGATTTTTACTTCCCTTTCCCCCATAGTGAAGCCATCCAAGCCCAGGTGCTATGCTGAAGGACTCACACAGGAGGGTAAAGACGTTGTCCTAAGGTGTGCTTCAAACGAGGGCACCAAACCCATGCAATACAGCTGGGAGAAGACCAGTGACGGAAAGGTGCTGCCTGCTTCCGCTGTGATGGGTAATGCTTTTGTGACTAAAGCCATCCAACCAATAGAAACTCCATTTACTCAATTTAGCTTCCTGTTACGGCTGTCTTTCTGGAATTGTATGTCATTTGCCCTTGCTACAGACCCAATGGGAGGTACCATAAATGTGAGAAACGCATCTGCCAGCGCATCTGGCACATACCGCTGCACTGCCACCAACCGGGTCGGGACTGAAGAATGTATACTCTATCTCAATGTCACACCTCGTAAGTATCCAGTATCACCCATAGTTTTATATGCTGTCATCTGTCTTTTAAAAAGGTGGTTAACAATAGAGCAGAATTGCAGTGTTGGCATGGAAATGCTAGTTTCTCTAACTGCATATTAATAGTTTTTTGTAAGTGTACAAAGTTCCATAGGTCTGTCTTGATAATTACTATATGGACTTAACGTTCGATAAATAAAATGGATACAATAGTTTTTCCGGACTCCAATAAATCGTCATTGTTGTGGTGAAACGGCACGCGGATCAGACAGTGAGCCGACAGAGTTGGACGGCTGTGTCAGTAGCCGCTGATGGAAGGCCGGCAGACCGGTACACTCTTGTCCAATACTCCATAGCCTTGCTCCATGTGTAGCAAGTAGATTCACACAACAGAGACACTTAAGGGAAAGTCAACGGTTTATGGTTTTTGCAAGCCCGCGAGCTAACAGCTAGCCGGCGAGCTAGCGAGTGAAGAAGCTAAACAGCTCGCTCCACCGTGGCGATGTCGTTTAAAACGTCAGTGCTTCGCTCCAAGTTGTTCTGTGTGTGAGTCCTCAATTACCACACACAGGAACGTTAACTGTTTATTATGTTCGCTAGCCCGTGAGCTAACGAGCTAAAAAGCGCACTACACTGCGTCAAAGTCGGTTAAAACGTCACTGCCTCTTTCAGAGTTGTTGTATGTGTTGGTTCCTAATTAACGCAAACACAGGAAAGTTAATCGTTTATGAAGCATAACCTCATTGGCACACGTTATTCAGCCAATTTTTGACTACAGCGAACACAGATATGTATTGGTAGATATGACACACCCATTTTGAGCTCTGCGGCAACTGTGACGCTAAGCTAGGGAGGTCAGTTTTTTTTTTGTTAGTTTTTTCAAATAATTATTCTGAAATTAAGCACTTTATTTGAGCACATAATACTTTTTTTTTTTTACTTGCTCTTATTTTGAAATTCACAGCCCTTCTTTTATTTAGTAAATGAGAAAACACTCCATTTTGCTCATCTGTTTGATTACCCAGGCAGAATTTGTAAGATGGGTAGAATTTTGTAAAGAAAACATGAAAGGCCAGTCGAAACTCATTTAGTTTTATTTTAATGGGATTCAAATTAAACTGTCAAGCATTTCAGAAAAGCATTATCATAAAAAAAACATAAACATAAAGAAATTAATGATGGTTGTTGTTCAGTCATCAGTCGTATTAAAAAATAATAAAATAAATATAAATAATTTTACAAATTCTGCCAGGGTATGTAAACTTATGACCACAACTGTACAGATTATGCAGTCATACGTACCCCTGTCATATTGGAATGAAAGTGTAGGCTACCCCTTTTTCAGGGCTTCTAGGTGGCGCTGGCATATTAAAATGAAAGTGTCCACCTTTCTCATAACCTCTAGGTGGCAGTGGTATATTGGAATGAACGTGTACCACTTTTTCATAACTTTCAGATGGTAGCATACATTTATTAAATGGCAAAGTTTTTTTTTTCATTTTCCCCTATACCCATGTATAATGCACACCATTGATTTTTGACTTTTTTTTGGGGGGGGGTGCATTATACACGAGAAATTATGGTATATGTAAGTGAGTGAGTTTCTACCCCATAGTTGTGTAGTGTCTTTAAAGTATTTTAAGATTTACTATTGTGGTGCTATTGCTGAAGAAATTATATAGAATAGACGAAAGCTCAGTGTTTTAGAATGAACCCAATAACATAAAAATGTCCTATTAATATCTTGATTAACTAAGAACACCACCAAGAACACAGTTCCTTTTTCTTAATCAAACACTTTGAACTCCTTCTCACCTTTGTGCACAGCTCCCAATACTGCTGGCATCATTGCAGGAGCCATAATTGCTGTACTGCTGATCCTCATCATTATTGCCATCATACTCTTCTGCTGTTGCCGTGCCCGACACAGGAAGAAGTATGAGAAGGAAATCTGCAATGAGATAAGGTACCCACACTTTCATATGGGATTTGGCTCACTGGTAAGGATAAAGAATTAATAGATAATCTCATATATTGCTGTAGTCTGTAAAACTGCAGATGAGGGGGGAAAAAAAATACATGCTAAAAATGTAAATGCATATCTGATCCGAAATATAAATCTCAGCGATTAAATGGAATTTCATGTCTTCAATCTAGTATAACATTAAATATGCAAAAGCTTCCGATGCAAATGTGTTGTGAAAATGACAAGGGAACATGAAAGAATGATGAGCAAATATTGGGATAAAGTAAAATGAAAGGAAATATGTGCCATGAAGTGACATAAATCACACACTAACATGACAAACATCATTTGTCATATTACGTGACTAGTAATTTCTTTCCAGTTGTACTATATCACATATTTCCCTGGTTGGATTTCAGTCTTTATATAGCATCTCCTAATACATAAGGCTTCTGGTCAACACACATAGAAGTACACACAAACACGCTTCCACCCACCATGAAAATGTTATTTTTTTTCTCCATCAGCAGTTTTCTTTCTTTCTTTTTTTTTTTTTTTTTTTTTTTTAACCACTCCTCAAATAAACAGCTGTGGTAATCAGTTTAAAAGCTTTGTTTGCTCGGTGGTTCCTGTGTCATGTCTGCCCCCCCCCCACACACACACATATACACACACTCACCATCCACCTCTCCATCCGGTCCTCGGGCTCTGTGCAACCAGCGAGCTTACTATCACTCTGCTGCGGACTGAATCTGTCTAAGACCACAATGTGACACTGCTCACGCTGTAGGACAAAGAGGATTAGTAGACCACTGGTCCTGTCTAGAACACACAGGCGCACATTTGCTGAAACACCACCCCATGATGCAATGGAAAACACAAGCTCTGGCCCCTCCGGCTCTGTTTGGTCGAGCATTTAACTGGATTAATGCTGCTTATTAGCTGTTAATGTGGCTGCAGAGGGAGGAGAGGGCATTGTTGAATTTGGTTGCTCGCCTCATAGTCCACAGGCTATTATAGTCAGCACGGCTAAGCAGTGCAGACGTTGCCCCCCAACCAAATGTACTCATCAACTAATTATTTAATCAATGATTTGTTCTTTGTCTCAAATGAGTCAAGCTGTGGTGTTCTTGAAATGACCCATCTGCTTGAGTCTTCGTTGTTGTCCTTATTATGAAAGTAGATCTGCGGTGCACACCTAGCAGCGGTGTCAAACTCATTCTCATCGCGGACGCATAAGCATTATGGTTGCTGTTGATTGTCTTTGTGGAAAACTAAACTCAATGTTATTTAAGATTTCTCTTAATATATAAATTGTCCATCAGATGTTCTACTGCTTGTCCAGTTTGTCGTCACACAGTGTGTTCTTCACAAAAAATGAAATAAAATCATCAAAAAGATGTTCGATAATGCCGAACTGAGAATACGCAGGGTTCACTAGTTAAAATGTATGTACATTTATATTAATACATGTGTTAAATCTGTCACTTAAACATTAAATGCCTCGTAACAAAAGAACAAAACCTCACCGCTGCTTTATATCACATTGTCATTTTCTCCGATTAGACAAATTGTTTGTCGACTTGTTTCATTGTTTTCAATGCTCTGCTAAATTGTTCCCCCTCAGAGAGGACGTGCCACCTCCCAAGAGTCGCGTTTCAACAGCGCGCAGTTTCACCGTGGGCAGCCAGCGCTCCTCTCTGGGCTCCATGTCACCTTCCAACCTGCACGAGTACGCCCTCAAGCCCCAGTACGACAAGATTCCCTCGTCGGAAGAAGACAGACCCCCGAGCCACACGCCTTTGCCCCCGCCGACCGCTCCCAGGATGGCGGGGCCCAACCTCAGTCGCATGGGGGCCATCCCCGTCATGATCCCTGCCCAGAACAGGGACGGCTCAATCGTTTAACGTGGCCTCCTCTTGCGAAGGGACTGTACAACAAAGGGGAGGGAAGAGATGAAGGGAGCGGGTCAAAAACCACTGAAGATGAAGCTGGAGCTTGCCTGACTTGCTCTTGCATACAAATGAGAACTTGCTCCTCCAATGAAGACCTGACTGCTGTGGTGCTGAGAAGAGAATTGAATTTTACTGAAATCACACCAGAGCACATAGACTTTTTTGAATCAATCACAATTTAGAAACATTTATGAATTTTACTTCCTGGACTTTCTCGCTGAAACATGAACTGTAGCACAGTGGTCAATATAGAAATGTATTGTGTGATGATGGATTTTTTAATTTTATTTTTATTCCCCCCCCCCACCCCCCCCCCCCCCACCCCCGTAATGTAGTTGTCCCTTGATTTAAACATACTGTATGTTCAGAACAGATCCGGAGCGTCTGCGCATCATTATGAGTGCGTGTGTGTGCATATCGAACGTGTGTCTGTGTGGATAAATGAACAGTTCAGCCCGACAGGATTCATACCCTGGCCAAATTTATTTGGAGAATGGGATCTTCTGGCTGTAAATGACAAGGATTTGACAAAATATAAAAGATCAATTTTATACAACAACGGAAATGAAAATGTTTAATATCTCTACCGCAACTTGCAGGCTTTTGGCTCATTTTTGTGTAATTTCCAGCCAAAAGATAACATGTTCTTGGGTGTGAATAATTTTGGGATTAACTGTTGTATGTACAGTATGTATGTCTGAATTTGTAAAATGTATAGCCTATTTTTTTTTGTTTTACTGCCTTCATAATTTTGTGACTTTATTTTTTTATTTAATTTTTTTTAGCAAAAGAGTCTTTACTAGCTTCCGGCTAACTTTCAATTAAAATGAAGAATAAATGAGATACTATGAGCTTTGGAAAATTACAAACACGAATACAAAGGATCCCACTCCGTTCTAGGTTACTATGTTTTTTTTGTGGTTTTTTTTAAATGGCCGATCTGAAAAGGGAAGGGTCGCAATTGGCTCTCGGTGAGTGGGGGTTCAAGCGTCCTTACTCTGTGATTGGTTGGATTACTGCGTCTTGAACAAGCTTAAAAAACAATACTGTTTTCAGGCCCCCCAACACAAGCACACACACATTTACCTCCTCCAGAACCTTCAGAGAAGGGGGCAGCTGGACAACGAGGTTCACTGAGCAATTAGCTTTGAATGTGTTTGATGACCAAAGGACCCTAACCCCTCTGGCCAGCAGCACAGACACACACACACACACAGGCCGTGTGTATTAACAGACCCGTCTTCATTTGTTGCAGTAGCAGCCCCCCAATCTGTGTAATCCTCCTTATGCGCAGTTGCACTCCAAAGAGCGAGGGTCTTGATTAACCTTCTCGCCACGCTCAATATGTAACCAGTCATGGCTTCTGTAGCGTGAATTGAGCTATTTTAATGAAGCATGCGCACCCTCGGAACGCTCACACTAAGAGAGGAAAACCCGTGGTAAGATTACAGCAGGATTTGTATCCACTTTGGTTTAAGCCCACATGCAACAATATATATGAATGCCAGATGAATATAAGTGGCCGTTCTGGTAGGAAAGTTGGAATGCTTAAGAGGGCAAATAGTTTACTTTCTGCTCCAGAGCCTTATTGTGTTCCTTCTTTTAAGAACCTTCTGCTTTGCACAGCCCTGACAGCCGGCTTCTGTTGTGCCTTGTTGTCCCAGTTGTAGCACATCCACACCACTGTGGTCACTTACGTGTACTAGCATCGTCCTCAACGGCCGCTGTGGTCCACAATATAATATTCTCTCCACCGCTCATGCTGCTCAAGTGTAGCATTTCTAATGTCCACTCCGTGCATACAACATTAAACAGGTTTCTCATTTTTACTTTCCCAAATGTGTTTTTATTGTATTTTTTTTAAGTCCCCCAACCCCCCCCCCCCCCCCCCCCCCCCGTTATGACTGTATTTTGCAAAGTATTTGTCTAATCCCAATTGCTCCCAATGCTTGACGAATCGATATAGTGCAAATGTGCGCGAGTGTATTGTGAGGGGATTTTGCAGTCTGATTGTGGCGCCATGTAGGATTCTAGTTTCAGCTGCTGACAAACTATGGAGGTCTTAGTGGGTAGTCATGTTACTCTCCCTACGCTTTCATGACAACTAATATTAACAATATTAACTGTAGGGTTTTTGTAATCGGCGTACTCATATTGTATGAAGATCTCCGTTTGAGTTTCGCACTCTGTATGAAAAACAATTATCCATTTTTGTGTGTATTTTTGTGCTGTATTTTTTTAATAAATAAAGTCCTCCAGACACACGCAAAAAAAAAAAAAAAAACCCCGAAGAGCTTTGTTGAATGTTTGCACGCAGAACCGGCAGCATCTGTGTGCTTAATTTCTCAAGACACGTGCTTGCCCGTGTGTCGGCCTTCCACAGGTTCATTCTAACGGCTGAGTGAATTCCACTTCCAGACGCTAGGTGAGGTACTGAATGACTAATTCATCAATGGCGGGACAGGCTTCTTTTAACGGTCCCCACTCAGCTTCCGCGTAAATACACTATAGATTCTGTTTGCCAACCACCACCGTCAAGCCAGCCACTCAATATGTCTATTATTGATTCTTTGTCAGTCACCTGCTGGAGTGGAAGGCTGGCTGATTGTTTTTGCTGTTGGCTTTACTTTTTTTTCCAATTACAGCGTATTTGCTCGGTTAATTAATGCACTGGCTAATTATTGTTATTGCCGGCCAGCACTAATCAAAGCCACGCTAAATTAAGCATCTCATTAAAGATTCCGAATTGTACGATATGCCTCATTAAAGTGTGGAATCGTTTATGCGCGTGTTAAGTCTCACTTTTGTGAGCCCCGATGCTCTCGTAGCACTCTTAACAGCATGCCGGTCATTTGGATCGATAGCATATTATTAGCCAATAGCTCCAGCGGGTGCGTGCCGTTGACAGGTTGTCAATAAAGAGATGAAAGCACTTAGTAGCAGTGCAAAGTGGACATCTTTTGGTATAATTGGATGTGAGTAAT
This sequence comes from Phyllopteryx taeniolatus, assembly GCF_024500385.1. Lineage (NCBI taxonomy): Eukaryota > Metazoa > Chordata > Actinopteri > Syngnathiformes > Syngnathidae > Phyllopteryx > Phyllopteryx taeniolatus. Next base: position 4,473,061 of record NC_084518.1, on the reverse strand, counting down.
GGATAGGGCCCTGGAGCATTGATCTGCGGCTCGCCGAAGTCACTCGTGGAGTTGAATGGCTCCCCGGCAGTTGTGTGTCAGGTTGGCTAAGCTACACAGCACTGTCCCGCAAACGGATATGTTGGGTTGGAATGGTATTTTGATGGCCGCGTGTTCCCAACATCCATTAAGAAGACGTTAGCGGTGTATGCAGCGGCACGTGTACACATTTAGATTGACAAACCAAATGCTGTTCTGTAATTGAATGAGTCCTGCAGCCTCGTATCCATCTGTGTCCCTTTTTTTTTATTCGCCACCTCATGTCCCCCTTCGCTTAGTGTTTTTCAATGCACCTGGGATTTGTGTTTACCTCACTCAGTTTTGCCTGTGGAAGGAATTAATTGTTTGCGCAGATCAAGGAGACGACTGTGGCAGAAGAAGGGGATGAAAACGGTGGTTCTCCAGGAGGGTTTCCTTGGCAACCTCATCCGGTTGTACACAGATTAAGCCGCCTGCTCGCGGGATGATTTATCTTGTAAAGTGTGATTCCCTCTCGCGCGAACAAAAGAGGCCTCTAAAAGCACAGGTCTCGTCAAAGTCGCTCTCCTCCGGCGTGACGTCGGCTGTCACGGGGCGTTAAGCCTTTTGCCATTTTTAGAAACCTCAGTCAGGTTTGGAGAGGGGTTGCGGGGGGAATTCTGGGTAGGGATCGTGGAATATGCATATGCATGAAGATTGAGCTTCATCGGATCCAGTGGCACAGCAGTGCATTAACATTTTGCTTCCGCTCTCTTCGCACTCTGAGACAGATTATTCTGGGACTTAAATTTTTACAGAAATGGTATAGCACACTGGGTCAGTGTCTGGTATGTCATAGCCATTTTTGCACCTCTAATCGTCTCGTATTAATAGTAAATGCTTGCACGTTATGAATGTTTCTTAATCAAATGAAGGGAAAAAAAGCGTGTGTGACGTCGACCTCCGGAGAAGTTTGAGAAGCTTTACGGTCGTCGCACTGTTCCGGAAAGACCTTCGCCGGCTCTGGATGTTCGGTGTTTTCATTAGTGGTGGTGCAAGTATTAGGTCTTCCAATGCATGATTTGTTGAGAACAGATCCCGTTTTGATCAATTTGCCATGGGCAGCGTAAATTGTACGACACATTGGAGGAGCAGTGCGGGGCCCATAAAGCTCAAACTGGTGCCGAACCGCAGTCGGCGACAGGCGAACGGCATAGTAAACTATTAAAAAACTCTTGCATTGAGTGTCTAATTCTCATTGGAGTTTCCGTGATGATAATGAAATGTGAGGGAATGGGGGGTGTATCGAGTAGTTGCCTGTAGCAGCCTGAGAAAAACGTCAAATCAAAGCTGACAGTCTGAACTTTAACGGCAATGGGAATAGCGTTGTGTCACCGTGCGAGCGCTCGTGGCGCTCAACCGTATGTTACCTCAAACAACCTGCATGGGTAATTCTGGAGCGAGCGAGTCCAAAAGTGATCTAATCATCCTCGCTTCCCTCGTGAGGCTTGCTGCTGCTCTCTCATTTGTCGCTCGTCCTCAACTCTCGGTTGGAGAGCACGACGAGCTGTTAACAAGCTTCTTACCTCTACCACCTCCACCCGATCGATCGATCGATCGATATCGAGTTAGGTGTTAAGGGCGGACCTCTTTGCCTGCCGTGTCAAAGTTGGCAACTCTATCGCCCTCGCCCCCCCCCAAAAAAAGAAAACACACACACTCTGCGATTACTAATATGTGACTTTTGATGAATGACCTTCCCCTCTGTGCTCCAGGGAGAAGTGTGGAGCAGCATGCTGAGATTCGACTCAGCCCAAGCGCATCCCGTTATTTCGAGATCCCCCGCTGACTCCGGGGGCGGGGACGACTTAGTCTGGTGAATTTCATGGATCAGTGAGGTGATGCTCATCAGTGGATGTGACATTTCATTCACTGGCGGGTACATCGTGTGTGTGCGTGCGTGTGTGAAAGAGACCCGTGAGACGCTCGTGTCATGTCAGGGCAAATCGGCAGAGGTAGAAGGAGAAAATAGTGCGGCGAACATGCGATGGCTTGGACGCTGTCGTATGCTCGGTCACACAGAGCAGCCTCTGAGCAGCGACTAAGCCGAAGCTTTTCTCTCTTTCTGGAACTTATAATAGTAATAATAACAATAATGCATTCCATTTATGTAGCGTTTGGGGGGCCTCCGTTACAACCACTGACTCAGTTTATAGTGAAACAAATTACAATGGCTGATACTGCGATTGACTGGCGACCAGTCCAGGGCGTGACACAAAAACGGGCAAGCGGAATCGAAAATGGATGTTGCTTACGCTTCATAATTGTGCTGACCACGTTAAAAACCTCAATGTAATAATACATATAGTTTTGAGGTTGAGGGTTCAAATCTGGGCTTGGACCTTCCCGTGTGGAGTTGAGGTCAGCGCTAGTTAATGACTTTCCCACCACTCGAAAGTATCCTGACGCTTTCTGGAATGCTCTCTACGAGCCATTCAAAAGATTGACATCCACAGACATGAAATGACGGCAGGCGAGGTGCCAGCGTCATCGTCCATGTTCTGCTGTTAAGGTTGTTCTGGCAATCGTGTTGCTGCTTGTGTCCAATCAGGAGGACAGAACATTACGGCACATGCAGTGTTGCGCTCAACCGGGCACCTTTTCTCTTATCGTTCTGGTTATCTACGCGGATTCAAGTAGAGACATTGTAACGCGCGCGCTTCAGCCAGACGGAGGTTCCACAGTGGAGTCGAGCGGCGTTGTTTTGCGCAACGTGATTTGCGCTCGTAATCTGCGCTCGGGCACGACTCCATTCCAGGCAGTCGGCCTCGATGCCGTCTCATCAGAAGTGTCCAACTCGCACAACGGAGGCCGGCGATCAAACGTAACCTTGGCTAAGGAATGGGGTCCAGTTTCGCTTTTTCGCTCCCTCTGATGATTGGGGTCATCTTATCTTATTACCACAGCGATGTCAGTGATACATGGCGTGCGCGTGTGCGTGAGCACGCCCGCGTTCATACAGTATGTATTAGCACTGGCCGTGTGCATCCGTGTGCAATAGAATCACTCTGAGTGGCCACAGCGAGGGCGTAGGTCAGGGTGGTGATTTAACAGGATCGGGCAATCCTACTCCAACACGGTCACACGGAGACGCACACACATTACACACACGACCTTAGGCTATTCCTAGCTAAGCAATTAGTGTCTCTTCTCCATTCTGGACACGTAGCCTGGCCTAGGCCGCCTTCACAGAAGTGAAAGCTCCTCTCCTCGCTTAACATTACAGGTACTAAAAGACATCCAGGCTCTCCAAAGGGCTGTAGGGGCTGCTCTATATTTACTCCAGAAAAGGCAATTTCCTTGGGTAGCAGTTTGTACTCAACAGGGTAATAGAACTCACACAGGACACAATATCGATTCCAATTACCTTTGTCAGACTGTGCCGCAGAGAGGGTCCTGGAGATAATATTCATAAAGGTTACGACGCACAGATTGGATAACGGGAGGTGTTATAAATTATAGTGCACTACAAATAATGGCTGTTCAAATTACGCTGGCATTACCGTAAGCGGTGGAACGCTGCCATGACAATTCTTCAAGAACGCTAATGTTCGAACAATAGCAGTGAAAGCAGCCGCCTGCCGTCACCTTTGATCAGATCCAACACAGTTTGATTTAGGAAACATTGTGCAAGAGCTTTAGTTTCATGGTCTATGTTTTGTTTTCGGTGTTTTTCGTGTCTTGTGTGCTCATTGAGTTATTGTCCACCTGTTCTCGTCTACCAATCGGCTCCCTCCGGGTGTTCCTCGTTGCTGGTTTCTTTCAGTTCTTGTCGGTTCGTCATTGGTCAGGTGTCGTTGTCTGTCTGTGCCACGTCTTAGTTACCAGTTTTGTTTTAGTTTTATTCAAGTGTTACTTTGGTTATCTTTTTCCATGTTCGTTGTTTGCCTTTTTTTTGGGGGGGGGGGGAATTAGTTTCATCTCTTGTTGTTGTGCTGTGACTTCCATGTAAGCAACAATCTCTCGTATCCGTCATACGGCTGAAATTTGGGATGGCGCCGTGAGACGTCAGCCTCTTCTTATGAAGAAAAACAAATTCCCTCAAAGAAAATAATGCTCAGTTTTGATTGACGTTCTCCAAAATACATTTGAACAATGTGTTTATTAGTGCAGCTGTCGTGTGCAGTGGTGTAGAACTGCACTAAATCATAATGACAGCGGTTTCTGATACGTGGGCCCGCTACTGCGGCTAAATAAGGTAATCACAATTTTATAAACGCCTGTCAGCATGATGTCGTGACACACCTCTTGTATTTGATCTCGTCATAGTGTGCTGATGCAATGTTGTGGCCGGCGAACGCGTTTGTGTTGAGACGACAGCAATGTCAAGATGAGCTTGGCTGCACGAACTACGACGACTTCTATTCATGAAGAATTTGTGAAAGCTTTTATTGTTCAACGAACAATGCCATAAAATGTATTATGTAGCGCAACTTTAAGCAGGAAGGCCAAAGCCCGGATTCGAACCCCCGGACCGGAACTGTTCACTCGGCAAGTTGAAACATAAAAAGAGCAACGGCCACACAAAATAAGAGCTGAGCTCTCTGTATTTCTCGCAGACGCTGTTAACACTGCGTTCGCTCCCCCAGTCGCTTCTGTCTCAGGAGCTGTTTGAGAAGGTCAGAACTCGCACACCGAATGTCGACTTGGTACACACGAGCTCATTCTCATAACGGCCGGATCCACGTGAGTGGGCTGGCTAGTTGTGAGGGCAGAAAAAAAGCCCCCCCCCCCCCAAAGAAAAGTGCCGCTGCAGTAATTACAGCTCATTTGTCTGCTCTGTTTGAGCTGAAACTCGGAACTAATGAGGCTCGGTGAAGGTCATTCCAACGAAACCGTGCGGATGGCTCGAAAGCAACGAGAGCAAAAACCTGTAGGATTAAGCTGCATCTCATTGTCGGATAATATCTGGGGCAGCCCGCTGCACGTTTAATACCTCGTTTCGCAGGAGGAGAACAACAAGTCGTCGTAAAACAGCATATCTGAAGAGACACGCCGAGTGAAAAGGTTACAGTCATCAACTGTGATAAACAGTGAATCCAATTATCATCCGCTGACTCCTATCACATTGCAGCTGTGCATGCGCGTGCCTCTGAAGGTCGCAGCTTTGTGAGAACGTCCCCCTTTTCATTCTTGCCAACACGGCGGACACGCCCGTGTTATTCTTCCTCAGGTGCACACGTGCCGGTACGTAGTTTCAGGGTGCGGGTTTTTGTTTCAGGACATCCCGGAACACCGCACGCGCGCACTATGCAGGAGGTTCTCGGTTTACGACGGTTTTTTTGTGCTCTAGAAGTGTTTTTTATACCAATATTTGGTAAGAGCTCATCGACCGATCTTAATAGTAGACTACAATAGCGATAGCTCTACTTTTAGTCAAGCTGTTTATGGTAAGGCGGACATGCTAACCGCGAGTCTGCCGTGCCGCTGGGTTGGACGTCATGTAATGCGTTTGAACCTTAAATGTGTAGCATTAGTTGTACAACGTGAAATATACCGCAGTGTGTTTTCTTGCTTTGTTAAAAACATTTCATCAGTTAAAAGTTTAAATGAATGTGTCTGTTCTACTCCTTTAAAAAGGTGAGTTTTGTTCATGCCAAAGAGGAATACTGTATACTTTATCATTCATACAAATTAATCAAAAACTTGGATGGAGACGGCCTTGAATTGAACGCTTCATGGACAAAAGTTAGAGACGCACCTCTTCGAGAAATAGCCTTCATGAAAAAAGCAAAGGCTATAAAGGCAAACTTGGGTGAGTTTATTTTATTTTATTTTTTAGAGGAACGGGCCCTGACTTTAAAAGTCCATCAAACACCTTTGGGATGAACTAGAAAAGAGGTTGTGATTTGCATGATCACAGAAGTTCTTCCATAGATGAAGAAACCCAAATCTCAGCCACACTCCAACCAAGGTGTTGACATTCAAGTGGGAGCGAGGAGGAGACCATCTGCATATTTCCCCGCGTTTTCATTTCCACTTCATTCATCGGCAGCGAAATCTTTTAGCGTGCAAAGACACGCGCCGTTGCAGCCTCCCAGACGTTGCGCGAAATACGTTACACCGGCATTCGCGTGGGAGGATCAAAAACGATTCTGGGAATTCTCACTCTGGAAGAAAGTGTCGAGCTCACAGTCTGTTTCCACTGTGCTGACGGCCAACAGATAAAGGCTTATCGGCCGCTTAACTTCTCCTCGGCTATGATTTGTGATGGAATGCATCTTATTCTCGTCCACTCGGTGCTGTGATTGTAATAAATTGTTTCCTACGTGGTGTGCAGTTGTTTGGCTTCAGCAGGGGATTTGGAATGTGTTATTTCATCTCATCCTTTCCCAGAATCGAGCCCCTCCCCCAACCCTCCGCCTCTTAGATGTTTCTCAACTATTCAACTAGCGATGAACTCGGCTTGAGAGGCCCGAGCGTAATCCTGCTATAGGGGAACCAGAAGCGCTTGTGTGTGTGTGTAGATGAGTTTCAGGGCAATTTTACTGCTCATTTATATCCAACTTGAAAGTGTTTTAAGAGCATATTTGTTTGGATGTGATTAGCCTTATTGTTGGGGGGGGGTTGTACTGCAGGCATTCGTTCATAATTGCTTTCCCCCCCCCCCCCCCCCCCCAAACTAAGAGGCAGTGTGTTGCTGATGCATACTAACTATGAAGGTGGTAAACTATGCATATTTATCTAAGGATTCCTTTCGTGATGCATGATGCAAGTTTTGTTTACAATGCCTCCCAAGCATGACATGTTCTTGTTTGCTCATATCATGTGCTGCAGGCAGCGTAGACCGATGACGTCTAGCGTGTCAAAGCAAATACATGTGAGGCTGCACGGTCGATGGGGCCAGCGAGAAACCAAGCCTTTGTTTCCTCCCTTTGAGCTCCGGCCCAAGAACAAGGAGAGTCCGCTCCACATCACGCCGTTCTTCCAGTCGGACCGCATGTGTGTTGTTCTGTCAATAGCGAGCATTGCACTGATTGGTCACAGCGAGCTAACCCGTCAGACTGGTTGTCCTCAGGTCAGGTGACATGACAGGCCTACCTGCTGGAATATCCACTGACACCCTCTCCCGCTAACTCGCCTCCATCGTGCACTTACGCCACCCGGTGTTTGAAATGATAACTACAACAAGAGCAGCAGTGAAGGACAGTATCTAGAAAAATAGAATAGACTCTTATATATGAGGACAAATATACAAAAAAAACCAAAACTAACGCAGTTAAGGCTGACACTTGAAAATTCTATTTAGATTAGACCAACGGCGAAAGTCTATCCATCCGTTTTCTGTAATGGAGCCTATCAAGACTTAAGGGACCGTCCCTGCACTCGGTCACCAGCCGACAGTTAGCAATAGCTCGTATCTGGCCTTAATTGCTGAACAGTACACATTTTGCAATATGAGAAAAAAGTGCTTATATTAATCAAGCAAAGTTGTCCCACATCTTGAAGTCTTACTTAAGCGTCCCCCCAAATCATCAATGGGGGTCACCTATTGATTGTTCTGGACTCCACTGATTGATTTTGGGGCCACAGAATGCAGCTGGGCATGCAGTGTACCTGACCAACCAATGTAAACCAGGATTGAAACAATCCGCAGATGTGTACAGCATGCGCACGGCCTCCTCTCTATCCCATAACCCGGGAACTCAGAACATTATCATTTCCTTCCATTAGCATTCAATTCTCTTGTTTCATTCATTTGACCTATATGTCGTTGTTTTTTTTAACAAATACAAAACTACGCACTACGTATAGGCTGAACTTATTGCCAGCTGACACCTCTGAACTGCATATGTTCTCACTGAAATCCAGTCGGTTGTATTCTTTTCGCCAGCAGCTTCGATAATACAACCCCAATTCCAATGAAGTTGGGACGTTGTGTTAAACATAAATAAAAACAGAATACAATGATTTGCAAATCATGTTCAACCTATATTTAATTGAATCCACTACAAGAACAAGATATTTAATGTTCAAAATGATCAACTTGATAGTTTTTAGCAAATAATCATTAACTTAGAATCTTATGGCTGCAACATTGAATGCCTGTGACCTTCGATCCTTCAGACAGCATCAATGTGTAAAGGATATCACCGCACGGGCTCAGGAACACTTCAGAAAACCAATGTCAATAAATACAGTTCGGCGCTACATCCGTAAGTGCAACTTGAAACTCTACTATGCAAAGCAAAAGCCATTTATCAACAACACCCAGAAACGCCGCCGGCTTCTCTGGGCCCGAGCTCATCTAAGATGGACCGATGCACAGTGGAAAAGTGTTCTGTGGTCCGATGAGTCCGCATTTAAAATTGTTTTTGGAAATTGCAGACGTCGTGTCCTCCGGGCCAAAGAGGAAAAGAATCATCCGGACTGTTATGGACGCCAAGTTCTAAAGCCAGCATCTGTGATGGTATGGGGCTGTGTTAGTGCCAATGGCATGGGTAACTTACACATCTGTGAAGGCACCATTAATGCTGAAAGGTACATACAGGTTTTGGAGAAACATATGCTGCCATCCAAGCAACGTCTTTTTCATGGACGCTCCTGCTTATTTCAGCAAGACAATGCCAAACCACATTCTGCACGCGTTACAACAACGTGGCTTTGTAGTAAAAGAGTGCGGGTACTAGACTGGCCTGCCTGTAGTCCAGATCTGTCTCCCATTGAAAATGTGTGGCGCATTATGAAGCGTAAAATATGACAACGGAGACCCCGGACTGTTGAACAGCTCAAGCTGTACATCGAGCAAGAATGGGAAAAAAATTCACCTACAAAGCTTCAACAATTCGTGTCCTCAGTTCCCAAACGTTTATCGAACGTTGTTCAAAGAAAAGGTGATGTAACACAGTGGGAAACATGACCCTGTCCCGGCTTTTTTGGAACGTGTTGCAGCCATCAAATTCTAAGTTAATGATTATTTGTTATTGTTATTTTTAAAAACAATAACGTTTATCAGTTTGAACATGAAATATGTCTTTGTAGTGTATTCAATTAAATATAGGTTGAACATGATTTGCAAATCCTTGTATTCTGTTTGTATTTATGTTTAACACAACGTCCCAACTTTATTTGGAATTGGGGTTGTCATAGAGTCACCCCAGCCCACCATTGTGAAAGTGTTTAAAAGTGTCTTTAAGACAAAACCCTCTAATGTTGTTTGCAGTACAACGCATCTCTGTAGCACAAAACGCAAGTGACAGTGTAAACCGGAATAACCGCATTCATTTTATTATTCTGATTATTATTGTTGTCATATTGTAAGCTTGCATAATGATATTTTAGCAACATTTTAAAGGTCTCTCTCTCACACACACACACACACACACACACATATATATATATATATATATATATATATATATATATATAAATCATAATGCACATATTCGAATACCTTAAGTAGGTGTCTATAATAACCACCTTAAACTGGCATTGATATTAGTTTAAATGACACGTCTAATTTTGTAGGTGACTTTAGCTATTTGCAGGATTGAGAAACACTTCAAATGCGTCTTCAGCCATAAAATGTTCATTTGACGAGTAATTTGTAGTTTGTGTGTAGAATAATTGAATCCCTCCTCTGGCAGGCGTGAAGGGCACTCGAGGAGCAAAACTCCTCTGTTGTTTTTCTCGTCTCCTAAATCCTACTGAAAATATCAGGAACTGTATGACTTTGAGGAAAATCAGTTGATAGTTACATTTGCATGATTCTTTTTCCGTTTCTTTGCTCAGTGAGTTATTGGCTTTGTTGAGTTTAAAACAAGTTACAGTATTTTCCTCACCCGTTACATTTGTGCACGTGTGCTAGAAAAGCCGAGGGGCTCTTAATTGCCCTTAGTGTGAATGTGAGAGCGAATGGTTGTTTGTTTGCATGTGCCCTGCGATTGCCTGGCGACCAGTTCGGATGTACCCCTCCTCCAGCCCGAAGATAGCTGGGATAGGCTCCGGCACGCCCGTGACCTCGTGAGGAGAAGGGGAACAGAAAATGGATGGATTGACACCATCAAACAGGTAATCACTTCAAGGTCATGTAAGGCAACCAATCAGAGGAAAGGCCAAATATGGACAAACCGGATATAAAACTGGGTCCAACAGAAGTAGCTGTCAGAGGGACCTTTTCTGCACACTAGTATGACAAAACCAAGGTTTTTTGTTTTGTTTTTGTTTTTAAATGAAATTGACATTTTTACACTAAGTCCATGTTAGAGAACCACTCTATAAGGACTAAATAGCCAACATATGGGACCTTTAACAACATGTTGATTTATGACCATGCAGCTTTACCTGTAGTTTTTCGCCAATAATCCATTGAATATGATGAAACTCTTCCAACCCCGATGACGTATTCAGTATTCTAATACATTTGACTTCTCAAATATGATGCATTTTCCCGCTTTCTGCCGTGTGTAGCATAAGGTGTCCAGTTTGATAGCTAGATAGCTGGGTAATGCAGATACTCATCTTGCTCAAGTACGCCTATTGCTAGTATTGTATTTGCGACACGCTGTCACCCCCCAGTGGTCAAAAGTCGAAACTACTGCCTACTGTTTTGATAGCACTTTTAAATACAGCACATACTGATGTTCAGTATGAGTGCAGTTTTTAATATCAACCAGAAAAGCATAATAAGGTTTCTCGGGATAATAATGGAAGAATCAATGCAGATTATTTTTTTTTTCCAACGATGAAACCACAATCACAATATGAGGATTGACCACGTGAAAGCTTTTAATGTGTGAAGTGCTGTTTTTGAATGTTTCCGTCGTGTTAACCGTCACGTCTATTGTCCTATTGCGGAACTACTCGAGTAATAAATGATTTTCTTTTTGAAATTATGTAGAAAAGAACACATTCTTTCCCATTTACAGGGTGTCCCTGAACACACCTCGCCCGTGGAAACATGAATGGCGGCGCACTAAATCGGTTGCCAAATACAAATTATCGCCCGACGTATGAAGGCTCGTATGTAATATATTCAGACTGGTTTTGTCCCGGAAGTCCCGCTTGGATGAAAATGTTTTGCTCCAAAAAAACGTTCACAGACGCCAGAATGAGCGCGTTCTCAACAACGTTCATCGGGCAGAAATGAAATAAGTTCAGTTCACGTTCACCCAAAATATGAACTAGTTGACCAACTTTCATTCGTTGAACTCGGTCAGGTACAACACCGATTATGGGAAGTATATTTTTGAAGAAATACTCGACTAACATTCCAAAGACACATTCAGTACACATTTTTTAATAACATGGCACAATTTACATAACACGTTTAAATGAGGAGCATGCTGAAGATTCAGTCGCTTAATTTTTTTGACAATTTTGTACATGATCTACAAAGACTTTTTTTTTCACCTGTACATGTTAACAGCAAAAAAAAAAAAAAAAAATCTCATTTAACAATCTTTTGCAATACGTAGCTACTAACTTATGTCGAAGTAAAATAACACTGCACGAAATGTTCACCGAATTTGAAGCGCACAACTAAACCTTCGGTGGACTACTAAAATAGATCTCTGCTTGTTACAAATAAAATGTCCATAGTTGGCTTTTTTGTCTTTTGATTTTGTAGGTACCACAAGTCATGAAAGCACTTTGAATACACCAACAGAATCTACTTCCAAAACATGTACTTTACACGCCTTCTATGGAGCAAATTTTGCTGCCTTTGTGTTTACAATGATGCATTCTCCCCACAACGAAAGCGAAGGCAGTCGAGTGGATTATAGGTGGTCTTCACATTTGCACTGCCGCTTCTTCCATACAGAAAGTTCTTCAACTACAATATTGTCTCTCGGCTTTGCCCCATGTGATTCTCAAAACAAACATCAGTTGCGGATAATTTAAAGCTTGTTGTCTGTCTACATTGAGCAAGATGTTTGTATAGTTGTGGAGAGAATACAGCGTTTTTGTTCTCCATTGTTGAAGAGTAGTGGTGACGGAGGGAGGCCAGACTTGTTGCATAGTAGAACACGGGTCTCTGGTACAATGCTTATCAGCTGCGCCAATTTAAAAAAAAAAAAAAAAAAAAAAAAAAAAAAAAAAAAAAAATTGAGCAAAAAGCACATTCTGATTCACTGCCTAAATACTTTTTAATGTACATTTGTCCAAAGTAAAGCTTTCAAATCACCCTTTGCATATTTGTACCATGATCCATACAAAGCGAGCGCAGTGACTGTACATATTTATCTACACACTTTGCTGTCTGTCAGTGCTGAAGTACCTGTACATTCCAAACTCTCACTCCATTTTAATATACAATAAAAGAACTGGACACACACGCACAAGCTGGAGCAACACAGGGATAAAAGGTCTGAAAATTCCGACGTTAGTTTCCGCCATGACTGACAAAATCAATTCCTTGCGTGGGCATGTGTCCGCCCACAAAAGTTATTCACAGCTATGTTACAGTCTTGCTTTGCCCAAAGCTAAGTGCTGGGTGGGAGTTTACTGTGAGCTCTCAGCTCCGCTCACCGTGCCTCAATGTCCTTGTGAGGAGGTCTGTCTCTGATATCGGTGGCCAGGGGAGCAGTCCGTCTGGGCGAGCCTGGCCTCGCGCCGAGTGTGGGGATGAGTGGGGGCGGGGCGCTAAGAGAGGCGGTGGGCGGAGTTTTATTCAGAATGCTGTTCTGATGGGCGGCGGCTGCCGAGGGGCTGACCCTGGAGTAGTGCATGCCCGGCAGTCCTGGGGCCATGAGGCCCTGGGCGTGGTGGGGTAGATGTCCGTCAAGGGCCGGGTGGTGCATGGCGGGGTGAATGCGCCCGTGCTCATAGTCCTCCCTGAGGAGGCGCTCGCGTTCCTCCAAGTGAGCGCGCTCATGCTCCCTCCTCTGCTCCAAGGCGAGAGGATGCATGTGGTCACGATGGAAGTCGTGAGGCTCACGCTCCCTGTACGAACGCTCTGTCTCGTAAAGGCGCGGAGCCGTCAGCCGGTGAAGAGGATCGTTCCTGAGCAACAGATCCCTAGCCAGAGGGTCCCGTCTGTGAATGTCCAATCCCCTGTAAGGGTCCCTCATAGGGTCCCAATGGAAGGCAGGGTAGGGGAAGCGTTCAGCGCCAGGGATTGGGCTGATACCCATGAAGGGTGCCACCACACGAGTTCTCTCAAGACTGCTGATGTTGTTGATTGGATGAACTCCTGCCATGCCCATGGGCATAGGAATTGAGGCGGGAGGGTGGAGGTTTGGCGTGGAGGACGCCAACGGGTGCTCGCTCGTTTTCTCGGCCACTCCATCTGGGTCTTCCTTTCGTTCTTCTTTCACTTTCACCTCACTGTTCTTCTTGTGCTCAAATGGCAGCTCTCCCTTCTTCTCCACAAGCTCCCTGCTCAGGCCACCATTGGGACGTTCGAGGCTGGTCTGTCTGATGTAGGGCGAGGCTGCGCCCCTGTTGGACGCTTTGTCCTCTGATGCTCTCCCCTCATGGATAGCGGGCGTGTCCTTATCGTTGTGCTGGTTGTCTTTGAGCTTGTGGTCGTCTGTGCTGCTATCTTTCCAAGATTCTTGGTGTTCCCTTTCTCTGTCTTTGGCCTTGTTCTCCTTGTCTCTCTGAGGGTCTCCAGAGGAAGGAGGCAGGTGGTTCCTGTGGTGCTCTGGAGGACGACTGTGACCAAGAAGACCAATGGGGTTCACTGGGACCGGGGAGGGGTGGCTCGAGTGACGTTTCTCCACAGAGTCCCTAGAAAGAAAGAACACATTTCTCACTATTACGAGAACATAGACGTGATAACCTCCCCCAAGCACCGATGCAAGCGCTGTTGTTTTGTTTGTGGTTTCTTTCCTCAGCAGGGCACACATGTGATACTGATTATCGGGTTGGAATTGAGGATTTTTCCACCTTTCCAATTGAAACTCCAATCGGCCGAAAGATTATCCTGACCGATTACCCTGTCATGTGAGAAGAGCGAGTTTGGCCAAGCCACGTACAGTGCTACTGCGACCCGAAATGGAACGATAGCCAATCAGGAAGTGACTTGAAGCTCGCACTGTTTCGGACGCAAAATACAAGTACAATACTCGTTGTGTTGGGAGTTCACCACAGTAAAAGTGAAAAGAAAAGTTCAATTAAACAGTTAGCCTAGCTTCTTCTACTACTACTACTACTATTTTCTGGCAGTCTGGGTGCATGGAAAAGAGTTTAAGCCAACAGTTAGCCTAGATTCTTCTATGATTTCTTCTTCTACTACTACGACTACCTTCTTCTGTGTATTTTCCGGCAGTCTAGGTGCTCCATGGCAGTGGCCCCATGCTGCATCTCATATTGTAGGTCAGTCCTGGTACTACAGTCCTGGAGGAGACCCACGAGTGACGGTAAAGATATCATTTTATGATGTTTCTGATGTGTTGTGTTGGCCGCTTGGCTACACCAAATACTATGAGAGAAGTAAGCACACACTTGCCGATTTTTTCCTCGTCATGTATGGGGTATCTCTCAAAATATCAGTTATAATGTTGAGAATTTGGTTTTCGTTGGCTTTACTTTACTGGACAAGCTACAGCAGAAACATGGATTTATCATACTCAGAGATGGAAGAGTCCGTCGGTCCTCATGTCTTTGAATGTCCTGTCAATTCGATGATGCCGTCTAATACACAACAAACGGACCTACAGCACTTACTCACTTTTGTTCGTTGTGGCTTCAGTATAAAAACCATTCATTGCCATCTTATGTCTTGTTCTTGTCAGAGTGCATGATCCCAAAAATGTGGTGGTGGGACAAATACTCTTCATTCCCAACTGCCTTGTCTTAGGTCTGCAGTCTACTGATTGTAAATCTCGGTTCATATGAGTGAAAAACAAAAATCCAGACAAACATTAAATTCACCTGTCTTTGTCATCTTTACTGCTAATCGAGTCCCGTTTGTCGGAATCCCTGTCTCTCTCGTGTGAGCTGACCGAGGCGCTCCTCTCGGAGTCTCCAGGTTTCAGCCAAGGCGGGGGTGTGGGGAAGGAGGGCGGGGTGCGGTGCAGGCGGTTCCAGGGCTCTTGGTGGTTGCTGTTGGCACTGCCGCCGAAGTGCTGCTGCGAGTTGGGGCCATCTTTGTGGCCGAACATCGAGTTGGCCGCTGCCAGGGATTCAACACACGGAAAAGCAGAGCAGGACACAAGTTAAATGCGTATCTCAACTGTTGCCCGGCTATGTTTCTTTTAAAATAAACTTTTGGGAAATGCACATTCATGAGGCTAAAACTCACTTAGTGCTGGATTTCCCAGTCCACCGAACGCTGACGAACTGAGCGCTCCCAGGCCGCCGAAGGAGGGCGGTCTACTGAAAGGTTCTGAAAAGAGAGTAAACACTGGAGCTTGACTGTGACATCATTTGCACATTCTGTCATTTTACATGACCTACCTAAGTGAGGTGCTGGGGTGAGGAAATTTCCGGGGTGGTGGGCTGGATGGCCGAAGGGACTTGCTGATGGGTGTGTTGGACCTCAGGAGGGAAAGAAAGAAGTTTTTTTTTAAATTTTATTTTTTATTATATATATATATTCAAGACTTAACTTCATTTCTCCCAAAAATAATGTATGGATCTTAGGGTGTGTTCACACTGGTATGAATTCTTTGTGTTCATACTTCAAACAAAACACTTTTTTGACTGGACAAATGTGCGTCTCTGTGAATGTGACATTGTCATATAAAACCCATCATGTCCAGGTAATCAGTTTGTTCACAAGTGTAGCTAATATATAAATAATATGCGATTGTATTACCCAAGGCAGTGCTATACACAGTGCGCACCCAGGACTTTTTTTATGTTCTCTGAGGGAAGGCTCACTGAGCCATACTTTGAAAAGCACCATAACGATCCAAAACGGCCCTTTATGAAACGCCAAACGTGGTTTGTTTCGAGACAGCGTGCCCACCTACAGTTTTGTCAGTTGGAGACGCCGACGGGAAAAATGTTTGAAATTCTTGGCATCCTTTGAGAAAGAAGCTTCAAGTCTCTCGTGTTGTGTGATTATGTAAACCAGATGTCTTCAGCTTTACTTCACTTTTCAGTGTGTACCGTTTCCAGCAAAAAAAAATAAATAAATCAACACCATGCCGCATTTGCTTCTATAGCTAAGGCTAATGGGTATTACTGTTTTATGACTTAATTACAGATTGAATTGTGAAGTCTCAACATTTTCCCCCCCGCCAAATAATGTCACGTAACATTTAACATTCGGATAAAAATCAGATGGTGGTTCCACTCATCAAATTTTACGTCTTGTCAAACTGTTTTTTTTCCTTCAGGGAAACCAACTGAATCTTAAAGCATGTAACCATTTCATTGTTTAATTTTTTAGTTTTTTTTCCTTTATTTTATCTTTTGAAAATAAAGTTGAAGATCTTGCCGATACTCGATGTCCACTTGACGCTAACTAATATCTCACCTGCAGCAGAGAAGAGTGTGGCAGGCCGCGCCAGGTCACCGGGGTGATGGATGGCACCGAAGAGGCTCGGGCCCAGAGGTCGACTAAGGAACTCGGGCTTGAGGCCAAAATCTAACTTGTGAGGGTCGACCTGCATCTGCTGCTGGAAGACACCAAAGCCAAAACGGAAGAACACATGTAAAACCCCTCAATGTATAATAGAAATGATTTTATAAACAATCAGTGAGACGCACTATTTTTTTAACTTCTAAGAGCTATATCAAAAAAATCAGAAAAAAAAATCATGAAATCATGACAGAGGGTGGATATTTCATACTGGAACTCAAGCAGCTTGGGTTCTGTTCTTCACTCAGCTTCCTCCAAACCCTTGGACCTTGATTCCCAAATGAAAGGCACACTTTACTTTCATCGGAAAAGAGGACCATGGACCACTGGCCAACAGTCCAGTCCTTCTTCTCCATGGCCCAGTTGAGACGCTTCCTAAGTCGGCTCAGGCTCAGAAGCGGCTTGACCCGAGGAACCCGACAGTTGTAGCCCATCTCCCGGATGCGTCTGAATGTGGTGTTTTTTGAAGCTGTGACTTCCGCCTCATTCCACTCTGATAATCCGCTGAAGGCCACAGTCATCTCTTTTGCTGGTGCATCTTCTCCTGCCACGAGACTTTCAATTGCCATGCTTGGACGCAGCCCTCTGTGAACAGCCCGCCTCCTTAGCTATGAACGTTTGTGGCTTACCCATCCCATGGAGGGTATCAATGATGGTCGTCTAGCCAGTTTTTAAGTCTGCAGGTCTTCCCCATATTGAACCCAACTGACACAATTGAACCAAACTGAAGCAATATAATGACACCTGGGGAAACCTGTGCAGGTGCTTTGAGTTTAGTAGATTATTATTGTGTGACACTAAATTTAAAACATTTATTGCCTGCATTTACTGTAAATGTGTAGCGTTGAAACGCTCATGGATCTATCTATGCAATAAGTCAATATCTAAAAACCAGCATATAGAAGACTGTAAATGTTTCCACTGGATTCAGCACAATTGTGAAAGGAAAGTCCAATGAATCCTCACCTTGACTTTTTGTTGATGGTGGTATATCTGCCAGGCAGTATGGACGTGCATGGCACACCACTTTCCTGGCTTCTAAAGGCATCAGACAGAAACATACAAAGATCTTACACTGAAAGATGCGTCTTAATTAATTATAATATGTCATTATAATAAAATAAGAAATATTTGTATTTGTCCACAGACGGTTGCAGTGCATAGATTTTGTCCTGAATATCTTATAAATATTAGCTGCAGAAAACTATACTGTAACCTTAAACCAGCAACTAAAGCCGTGTTTTCAGGTCTAAAAGTACTGTTTGATTTAGAGTTATTATGCACCAGCGATGTGACTTTGGTTTCTACACCGCAGACAGTAGACAGTTGCTGACAAATATTTGTTATGTGGGGAAATATGCCCCCTTTTAGTTTTATCCAATAGTGAAACACGCCTACAACATATTCAAATAAACTGAGTGATAACTTGCTTTACTTTTCCATCCATCCATTTTCCACACCGCTTCTCCTCTCTAGGGTCGCGGGTGTGCTGGAGCCTATCCCAGCCGACTTTGGGCGGGAGGCGGGGTACACCCTGAACTGGTCGCCAGCCAATCGCAGGGCACATATAGACAAACAACCATTCGCAGTCACAATCACACCTATGGGCAATTTTTTTAGTCGTCAATTAACCTACCATGCATGTTTTTGGGATGTGGGAAGGAACCGGAGTACCTGGAGAAAACCCACGCAGGCACGGGGAGAACATGCAAACTCCACACAGGCCAGGCTGGATTTGAACTCCGGTCCTCAGAACTGTGAGGCAGATGTGCTAACCAGTTGTCCACCGAGCTGCCCCTTAAGTACGTTTACTTTAAGTAAAACTAGCAAGCATGACCACAGTGCAATTTAGTTGCACCTGTAATCCCCTCAAAATGATCAAACGTTCGTTTTTGGAGCTGGAGTGTTGCATGCGCTGACCTGAATGCTCTGGGATAAAATAATTCCATATATTTTTAATGACACAATCCACTCAAAAGCAAGATGAAGCACTTATTACTCACCCTGAGAATGGGCCGAAACGGATCCGCTAGCTACATGGAGGAGGCAGAAGAGGGGTAAACAGGTGGAGAGAGTTTACTTGGAATCAATACCTTGCACAGAAACTAATGAAACAACACAATGCCCCTGTCAAATTAACGAAATACAAAACCAGTGGAATTTAGTAGCTGGAAGTCAGTGCTGTCAATGTCTACACACATACTGTAAACAATTATAATATGTGCCACGTTATGCACACATGCAATGACCGGCCACAACATTACGTACACCAGCACCACGCAAGATTGAATAAAATGCAGTCAAGAGGTGAGATTCAAACCTTCCTGACAAAAACTGAAGATAATTAATTATCCATCCATCCATTTTCTTCCGCTTATCCGAGGTCGGGTCGCGGGAGCAGTAGCTATAACCGGGAAGCCCAGACTTCCCTCTCCCCAGCCACTTCATCCCGCTCTTCCGGCGTGATCCCGAGGCGTTCCCGGGCCAGCCGAAAGACGTAGTCTCTCCGGCGTGCCCTAGGTCGTCCCCCGGGTCTCCTCCCGGTGGGACGTGCCCGGAACACCTCACCGGGGAGGCGTCCAGGAGGTATCCTGATCAGATGCCCGAGGCACCTCATCTGGCTCCTCTCGATGTGGAGGAACAGTGCCCATACTCTGAGCTCCTCCCGGATGACCGAGCTTCTCACCCTATCTCTAAGGGAGAGGGCGGACAAAGGACTCCACAAAGGGTGGGTACTCTGAACTGCTGTTTGGTGCATACACACAAACAACAGTCAGGACCCGTCCACCCACCTGAAGGCAGAGGGAGGCTACCCACTCGTCCACCGGGGTGAACCCCAACGCACAGGCGCCGAGCTGGGGGGGGGCAATAAGTATACCCACACCTCCTTTCACCGTGGGCAACCCAGAGTCCAACCCCTCTCGAGAGGACTGGTACCAGAGCCCAAGCAGTGTGTGGAGGCGAGCCCGACTATATCTAGTCGGAACTTCTCGACCTCGCACACCAGCTCGGGCTCCTTCCTGCCAGAGAGGTGACGTTCCACATCCCTAGAGCCAGCTTCTGTAGCCGGGGATCGGATCGCCAAGCTCCCGACCTTCGGCCACCGCCCAGCTCACATTGCACCCGACCCCTATGGCCCCTCCCACATGTGGTGAGCCCATGGGAAGGGGGACACACAGTACCCTTTCGGGCTGTGCCCAGCTGGGCCCCATGTGTGCAGGCTTTCGAGCCCCACCTCCAGAGGGGGGGGAGCCCGGTGACCCGCGTCAGGGCGAGGGAAAACGAGATCCAATATTTTTCATCATCGTAAGGGGTCTTTGAGCCGTACTTTGTCTGGTCCCTCACCTAGGACCTGTTTGCCAAGGGCGAGCCTACCAGGGGCATAAAGCCCCAGACAACATAACTCCTGGGATCATTGGGACACACGGACCCCCTCCACCGCCATAAGGTGACGGCTCAAGGAGGGGATAATTAATGAATGAATGAATGAATACGGCAGATATTACTATTGTTCAATGTGCAGGTGTGCCTAAATCAATGTGTGGTGAGTTTTTGGCAGAAAAGGTCATATTTCCTCACCCTTGGATCCTTCTGTAAGAATGTATGAGGGACAGCGCCAGGTCTTGTGGACACATCGAGAGGATTAGAGGTCTAGAGTAGACAAGACAAAGATTTCAAAAGAAAATGAAAGATCAGATCTTATTTGAAATTTGTGAGGAGAAGGAGGGCGTTACCTTGGGCTGAAATGCACCCTGGAGCGAGCTGAAGGGCCCAGTTGGAGGGATGACAGGGGGGAGGCCCGACATCGCCGGTGGGTACGAGTGAAAGAGCTGAAGATGAAAAGATTGAGAGGAGGCGTCACATAGCAACATGCAAGAGATCGGGCAAACGTCAACCTCCGCAGTAAATCGGCTTCTTTCTTTCTTTATTTTAAGAAAAAGCACAAGACATGAAAGCTGAAGCCTTCGTCCCGCCCTTAAGATTTCACTAACTCCAGCTTCTTTGATATCAAATCTGGCTGTCGAATGATGCAACGTGCGCAACCCTAATGTCAGCCAAGCAAACAAATGTTCAAGGCTCTCATAAACTATCCTGCAGAGAAGCACGTGTGATCGTCTGCTCGTTAGAAATGTAACTGCCAATCATAGACAAAGTGGAGAAGCTGTTTTGAATTTAAAAGCTTGCTTCGCTTTTATCGATGGTGGCGCAACATGTTATTTTTCCCAAATAAAGCTTGATTTACGACGACTGATGCATCATTCGCAGAATAAATGTTACAAATGAACGGCTGTGGCTTTCTCATTTTTAATATTCATTCAAGCTACAATCTAATGAGAAAATTAAAATTCAATCTAAAATTCTCCCTTTCCAAAAATAGAAATTCTCAGTTTTGATTGGTACGGTCACAAAATATTACAAATACCTCAGTGTGATGCAGTGTGCTTCTACCACTATAATAATAAACATACGGTTAAAATGGATACATTAATATAGTATTAAATATAATCAGATTTTACTTTAAAAAGTAGCAACAACAGAAATTCTGCAAAACAAAAACAAAACAAAACAAAAGCTGAAGCTTTGAAAGAAAAACATCCAACCTATGAGAAACAAGCAAACTACTCAATCATATGTAAAAGAGCATCTTATGTTAACAAAACGATATACCTCATGAATAATTTTTTTTTTTTTTTTTTACAGTTTTTACAGTGATATTGGACTTAATTTTAATTCTGGAGTTCGAGTGTAACTAATGATTGATCCTGGCTGTCCTGTGTATCTCTCTAAATTGCATGGAACAAGTACATTTTGTGCTAAACGCTTGTGAAATGCTTATAATATCCATTAGGACGCAGGTGAGGGTGATGATTGCATGAAATATCACACACACGCACGCAAACTCATGCACAAAGTTACAGCACCCGCTCATAGGGGCTTGAATGACAGAACTGCACACAGGAGGGAAAACTCACACTGTGTCTGTAGAAGGGGTCAACTTTAGTTGGGTATTTGTCAAACTGGAGGAGAAAAAGAAACACAGCTAAGCACCACAGTTAAAGACAACAAAATGCTCCACATGCAGCGATTGGCTTCTATTTGCTATTTCAGTACAAAACGGAGATGCAACTGTTGAAAAACTGTGAACAAGCTAATGAATTGACCATTTTTTTTTTCCATCCTCCGCTTTAGTGATTATGTGAAGACCTTGTAAAACAGCCTCTCCTTTGCTCTCTTTTTTAGTGGTAGAGCTTCGGGGTGAACATTTCCCCAGTCAAGACTAAACACTGTAGCTATTAAGAGGGCTTTTTATAGCCTCATTAGCTGTCAAAGGCCGAGCCTTGCTGCCTTGGAGGTATCATCGGAGCCGAGCGAACCTCTTTAGGCCAGGCAGTAATGATTGTCCGTGGATGTGTGTTTTAAAGCTTGAGGTCTAGCCACTCAGCAACAGTGTGGATCTTAATGTAAGGCTTATGTCAGTGATGAAAAGACCCTAACGGCGCCAAGTGATGTCATCACATTCAGAATGGGTTTAGTGTATTATGTTCTAAAAGTTGGCTGTGGGTATGCTTTAAGCGGGTTATTGCCAATTGAGAAAATACTGTAAGAGCATTGAAACGTGGGAAGAGTGGGCCAGAAAGAACACAGGAATGGCTTTCTGGGTGAAACAAAGCATCCCTGTGGCGTGGGCAGACACATGGTCATCATTGACAGACGCCACAAACCCACAAGTATGTACAACGTGCCGCTTAAACACGCGCCAGTTTGTGTAAAATCTTCCCGATCACAGCCGCAGAGGGAAAACTCTTTCAGCGCCATGCCCACCCAGCCACTCTCCAACATGTGTGAAACACATTACTACATCCCCATTCAGCTTTCCAAACCCAACACGGTCGTGCTCTACTTATCCTCACATTTCTGGCAGGGGTACGCACCATGGACGGTGCTGGGGTGGGCATAATGGCGTGGGGGAATGGCGTGAAGGTGTGCTGGTGCGTGTGCTGGTGGGTGTGTTGGTGCTGATGCTGGTGCTGATGCTGGTGCTGGTGGAACTCGGTGCGCAGGTAGGGCGGGGGGCCCAGCGAGGCGCCGCGGTCGGCGCTCTGGGAGGCCAAGAAACGGGTGTTGAGCTCCTGACGCAGAAGGTCTTGCTCTGTAGAAGACATAACCAAAGCTCTAATACAATATGTACTGTATGTTTTCTTACGGACTGAAACAAATACAGTATGTACTGTATGTTTTGAAACAATTAGCAATAGGATAGGAAGGCAGGCAAATGTACCACTACACCATCAGTGATGGTTCACCAATCAATTCCACGAATCGACAGAATTATGCCTTTCCCTAATTTGTAGGGCACGACTGATATGGATTTTTTTTGCGGCCAATGCCGATTCCGATGTTTGGCAAAAATAAAAGTCTGATAATGGATGCATTGTTTGAAAATAAAAAAAAAAAACACAATTAATATAACTTTTTTTTTTGGGTCCCGTAACAAATTTTTTTTTGTGTGGTGGTAGCATATGCGA